>NC_087265.1:8714166-9400000 GCF_015220805.1 Pogoniulus pusillus
TATAACCATATCACACTTGCATTAAACATTAAATTTCAACTTGATATTAAAAGGTTGCCTTTCTTATGGCACAATGTATGTGCACTATATCATAAAATGTCAAGCCTCCAAGCATTCTTATTGTCAACATAGGAGGATTTACTGGAGGAAATTACCCACACTTACAGAAACAGCAACATAAGCAAGCAGTGTGGTTCCAGTGTGACAGTGAGTCCAAGGATCACTTTATCCAGCTGTATATGCTCACAAATCAGTACCATAGTATAATGTATAGGATGTGAGGGCTAACAATTACAACAAAGCAATAACTGAACCTGTGGTTTGTTCTGTAGTGTGCTGAGGACACTGAGCAAGGCGAGCCACTTCCAAGTAATATGCTAAGAGCAGGCAACTACAGAAAAGCTGCATCTCTGAAGCAGGTTCCTCAGATGCTGCATTTCTCACACACAATCCATTTGCCACTTACAGGTGTTTGCTATCTCACCATCAATGAATCAATAGATTTACAAGCTTATTATGCACAGTCAGGCTTGGATTATAGCACATATTAAGACAACATAGGAGGTTTTTTAATACTGAAACAATGTTTTTCTTGTTTAATTTTAAACACCTACTACTACCAGAGTACAAATCCTATTATCAGCTTTTGAAGTTATTACCTCAAGGTCATCTTCAGCAGTATTTACCATTACACTGCCAGTTTCAAGAAATTGTCTCTAAAAGGGTTTTTTATATTCACCAATTGCAAGTGCGGGCCTTAAATCAGTCAGGTTAGTTGATTTTGATGTAAACTGGAGGAAAATGTATGAATTAATTTCAGTAGAGATACAAATTACTCAACAGCATCTCTTTCCAGAGAAGCAGTGTAATCTGTTGTGGTGGTATTGGCAGCAGGACAAGACTTGCAATGCATTAGAGGAAGGAAAAGGAAGTAGGCTTGCCCATGAGGGATAGCAAAGCCAAGTTAAGTTGTCAGGCTACTCCTCCATCCTGCAAGAAGCTGAGGATGATACCACTATTTTTGTTCATTATTCAGTCAGCACTCCCTGGTACCTGCTTCTGTACAAGAGAGGAAGGACTAAGAAAGCAACCACTAAAAAAGAAAATGAGAATAGCTGCAACATATCTAATCCACAGCATTATGAAATACAGGCAGCGCTTCAGAAGGTGATCATCTTCTGTGGTAGCTTCAGACTGGTGTGTTCTGTTGCCTCCTAATCAATATTCAACAAGCAAGAGGTGGCCTTCCTCTCTCACGAACTAATGAGTGGTTAATGACCCTAATCTGGTGTGCAACAGATTGTTAATACTGGTACAAGGAAAGCCCCAGTGAGACAAGCAGTCATTGGAAGAACGGGAGGGCAAAAGGGTCATTTGATTTAAACTGCACTTCTCTCAGAAAAGCTGTGATGGTTGTTTGTTATGCAGCTCTACCTTCTACAAGCAGAAAAAGGAAAAAAAAAAAGTCTGTGATATTTTTAATATTACATTTATGAAGATGATTACCCAGCTGCTGTTTAATTTCCATCTGCGTTCTGCTGCATTTATACCATTAGTGCCACACTGTGGTTACACAGACAGGCTGAGAGTTTGGTGGGGAAAAGAAACGTGTGGCTGACAATTACTATTTAACTGTGGAGCAGCAGCAAATGGCCTTTTCTATATACTGTTACCTATAAATTATAATGACTGCTTTCTTTCTGCTGGCTTTTCAAAATCAATCAAGAAACAGAGAGGCTAATGCAAAACCCAGCAGTTCTCTGCCACACTGAAAGAAGTTGCCTCCATGGTAAATTTGCAAAGCTTCAGCGTAGAAAGACTAAAGTCAATCCTTCCCAGCAGGCAGTACATAATATTTTTACATTAAGAAGATATTGCAAATCATCTAATACCCATTTGACTCTTTCAAAAAAATTTTTAGACCTTATTTTTATATTTAATTCTACATTCATGTACCACAGAACTGGTCTTCAGCTGTTTGTTACTCTATCCAAATAATAGATTACTGCTTTCCACATGGCATGTTAAATTGTATTTTCCAGTCAATCATAAAACAGGGTTTTACAGGATACTCTTAATGTGCTTTGGAAAGTAAAAAACAAAAAAACAAAAAACAAACAAACAAACCAAAAAAAAAAAAAACACAAAACCCTTGTGGTCATTTTGAGCAACTGTCTAACATCCTGGATCCTAAACAGGACAGCAATTCACTGCTAGGAATGTTCTTAGCCTGCCTCCAAATTACTTATTTCCTCCACAAGTCTACAACCTGACTGCAAAGAAGCTAGAGCCTCCTGCCTTTCCTCCTGCGTCTCTTTAGTGTCCTACCCGAGGCTCATGAGATTATTCTCTAGGCTCTGCTCATGGAAGCCCCGAAAGGCTTTAGGACAAGAAAACCTTTCTCAGAGAGGCATCTGGGATTGAAACTCTCATCAGCTCCCCAGGGAAATACAACTTATGGAGCAGAGTTACAGAATCAATATCTGTACCTCCTCAAGCCCATCCCCTTGATCCATCTAACCACACCATCATCAGAGAAGCACAGCATTGTGCTCACAGCTCATGTTCTTAGCTACCTGCCTCTCAGATCTACTCTGATAGCTTCTGCTATTTCCTTAGGCCAACACACTTAAAGTTTTATATCCCTTGCAATCCTGGAGATCAATTTTGAGAGACTATAGTTGATCCAGGCTGGTTTGACGCAGGGAGGAGGTACTTCCCTATGGATGTACCTTTTTACCATTGCCCTCCTCCCTATGAAAAACTCTCTATACCTGCCTTTGATTTCACTCTGTTTCTGCTGCAGGGTGGAGAGAACCTGCAGGGCAGTTCTCGAAGCAGAGAACAAATTCTGTGTTGTTGGTTTTTTTTTTAAGCTACACATTATTAACTATTTTTAACAACAGGCTAGTCAAACTCCACCAAAGCCACTAGTATCACTGCATTTCTTGAAGAGAAGCAGAAACCAGCACCTCTGCTTTCCTTTACAAGTCAGTGCACCACACTGATTTTTCTCAAATGAGTCTCTCCTATTTTCAAACTGTCACTTAAACCCTGCCTCTTCAGCCTGAAAGCAAGCAGTTCTTCTTCTCCAGCTCTTCTTCTACATATGATACATTTGGTTGGGCATTTTCCTCTTTAGTGATGACTCTTCAAACTTAGAAGAACCATTATTGATTAAAAAAGTGCACAATCCTTGCTTTCTGAAAAGCAGACTAGAATCAAGGGGTTGGGTTGAGTTTTAGGATTGTTGTTTTGGTTGGTTTGTTTGTTTGTTTGTTTTTCCTGTATCTGATTTTTTGATCTCTATTTCTTCTTTTATAAAAGGGAAATCACTTGTGTGACAATTTGGGTGTTACCTGCCCCCCTTCTCTTATGAAATCACCCAGACTAGACTCAGCTGAGCTGGAAATTAGAACAAAGCTTTATATTTATGGCTTAGTACAACATACAAGCAGATATTTACAATATATATACAGAAATAGACAAGTTAAAAAGTAATACAGAAACATAACAGCCCTCCCAGAAACCAGAATCCCTAGGAGAGGCTCCCAACCACACTTCCACCTCTTTCCCACCCCTCTAACTTACCCCAGACTTTGCCTTACATTCAAGGTGAGTTTGGAGAATCAGTCAGGGAGGTTAGGAAGCAGGTGTATTAGTTATGCAGACAGCAGGTTAAGGAGAGAAGAGAGGCAGCCAGAGCCAGGGAGTAACTCTGTTATCTGTGTTTGTGTTCTTGGTTTTATGCATCTCAGCAAGCCTATGAGTGAAGTAGACATCACCATTGTTTTCTTTTCACAGCCTATAATCTAATTCCTCTCACTAAAATATTCTAGCTAGCTTCAGACTAGCACAACTTGTTTCTCTCACTGGCTGTTATCTTTCAGAGATGCTGGCCATTCACATTTGCTATTGATTACAAGACTGGTTTGGGTTATTACTTAGATATAAAAATCATCCCTGTGACCTGCAAGCATAGGTTGGAAAAATACATTTTTTCCAAGCCATGGAACTCACATTCTGTCCCAGTTCATTGTGGTAAATTCACCAGAGTGAATTCAGAATAGCTACGCCGCTTTCAAACACTCAGACAAAGCATGGGTGGTAAGACATCACTAATGAGAACAGGACTGCTGACTTGCTCACATTCTCTGTGGATGCTCTGGGATCCTCCTTCTATGGAAAATCAGAGCAGTATGGATTTAAGAGTATTTATTGTATCACTAGTCCAAAAGTTGCAAAATCATACAACTGAGAAAAGAAAAGAGAAACCACAGGGAATACCAGGAACCTAACTTGTACTTTTGCCTTTTAAAGTCTCCTCTCCAGTTAATTAAAGGCTGCATGAGCCTGAACTGAATATCAGCTATCTCAGGGGTTTCAAATGCATAGTACCTTCTTTCCTAGGAACACATTTTTTCCTGAGAAACCTTTCTTCTTCTTGAAGACAGAGAAAAAAAAAATTAGCAGCAAAATCTATCTTAGAAGTAATAACTTACCCATTATATTGGAATAGTATTTAAGTGACAACAAGGCAATCAACAAAAGAGCAATGTTATTTGTTCAGTCAATGTCCTTTAGAGTGATGAAACAATTCAAAGCCCAGGCCATTAAAGCACTGAGAAAAGAGGGGAGGAAGAAACCTGGGGAAAAAATAAGCATGGCAATATAAAATATTCAGAGTACTTACACATGATACAGTTTCAGAGACAGTGGCTGCAAAATAGGAAAACAATTGCAGTGTTTGAAAACTAAAGCTGGGCAAATCAATGATTGCTAGTCATCAACCATGCCTCACACACATCACTTATTCAATCAGACCCTTCCTTCATCCTTCTGGACAGAAACAATAAAAAACTACTTTATGCAGTTAAGCCTCAATCTGTATATCTGAGGAAGACAGGAATCAGATAAATTCATTTTAAAGGGGAAATTCTTATTCTAATTCTCCTCATAGATAGTAGTTTTCCAGCTCTCTACAGTGTCCTACTGTGTGATTCTCAATCACAGTTATTGCAGAAGCACTCACATAGAAATAGTGGTGGTAAATAGCTGGGTTCAGGAGCCCCTTCTGCCAAATGAAACCAAAAAGCATTCCAGTATTGATGAGTCTGAAGGCCACCATCTGAGAGGAAAAAGTGGGAGTTACTGGTCATATTGTATCATATCATAACATATCATATGTATCAAGAAATACAGGACTAAAATACAAGGAAAAGCTGTTCTTCAGTGTATTTTTTTGTATGCTTACCATCCCAATTAGCACTCTGTGTAGAAGCCCTTATGCTAGGAGGGAGTCACATTCTGCTAAACCCTTTGTAAACAAATAGAAAAAGAAATGGCTTCAGCCCCCAAACTAAAGAGTATCTAACACGGAGGAAGCCAGAAAAGGAATACAAGGAAAGAGGCTCCACTGGGATGATAGGTCGTGGTCTTCACACAGGAGGAGAATCACGTGTTTATCTGCAGGCAGTATGAATCTTAAAGAGCAATGTGAGGGACAGCAACAAAGACGTTTCCAAGATGTGTCTTCAGAGTGTGAAGGCAGATTGAGAGAAAACATCATGTTTGTAAACGTGACAAAGCCAGGGCGGTGTCGCAGGATGATCTGTCACTTCTCAGCGAGAGAAGATCCGTCAGGAAAGGCTGCGACCAAGAGGATGGGGGGAAAAGCCAGCATTTGGCACAGCTACAGCTATCAAGGTCAGAGGAAAGGATGCTGCAGTAACCAAGGCACAAGTAATTAAAGTCTAGACAAGATTATTAAGGGCTTCTTGCTAGGTTCCTAATCCAAGACAACTCTTGAGATCTGGGGTGAGTCTATGTCACCACTGACAGTGCCCTTCCTCACTTCTCTGTCCAGCCCTCTCTTGTGCCAACTCTTCCATCTCTTGCCCTCTCTTTCTTTGTTCTCAATTAAACTCAAGCTAAAACCAACAGATGAAGCAGCTTCTGTCATAACTGACATCACACAGTAAGCATCATACTAGCTAATGCACTAAATAGACACTGAAAAAGAGGGAAAGGGATAAATTATACCCTTGTCTGTTTGTTCAGCTGCTATGCCCTGTCAGACACATGTTGTGGCGTTTGTTTGTTTGTTAAACCTTCCTTGCAAAGAACAACATTCAGAGAGCTCTGCTGCTGACAGTGCCAAGACAAATGTTGCCCTGCCCCATGCTAACAGTGTGTCTCCTCCTTCCCTTCAAAAGGGCCCATAACCTTTACCTTATATGATCCCTCTCCTCATCTTTCCATTTCATGAGGAAAACTTTTATGCTTGTGGAATTTTTGTATTGATCTGGAGCATGCATGCAATGAAGATGGTTAAAAACTGGAGTCATGGGTAAGAGTACATCAAATCTGGAAGTAGACAAAGAAACCAGGCAAGTTCCATTCCCAAGCTGTAAGAAAAGTTTTACCTACCACTAACAGGAAAAGCATCCTTTGCCAGCTTCTTTTTCAAATCCTAAGGACAGATTTGGGAAATGCTACAGGCTTTGAACCAGTATTGCAAAGGAAGATGAAGCCTTTTTGGAACTTCTTGTACTGACTGATTGGTGTGTTCATCATGAGGATTCTCACTTGCAGATCACAAACAAGTGCCAATCCATACTCTTATACAAAACCACCTCTAATGCATTCTTGTTAATTATCTATAAAGTCCTCAGGAGGTTCGTTGATATTGTGCTCCACCTTCCCATTTGTACTAGTTAAGTTCTGCACTTGAGTTCTGCCAAGTCCATAAAGACAAATGTGCAAAAAGGTGGCAGAAAATGGAGGGGGAAGAGGAAAAAATGAAGCAATTAATTTTCTGAAATGTCATTAGAGATTGCTGCAGACTTAAAAATGTTTAATTTGTTAATACAAGATGTAGAGGCAATCGTGGTCATGCAAGCCTAGAGTCACGCAGCCAAGATTTAACTTCAAAATGGATATTGCCTACTCTGCTTAACTCATGGATTTACTCTTTTTGCTGCATCTAGCTCCACTTATTCAAGGAAACTTGCCAGAATACACTAAGTTTAAGGATTATACTGAGGATTAAGCTCATAAGCATTATACAGCACTCTTCACAATGGCACTTAGATATTCAAATTTTTCATAAATCACTTGTGCAAGACAACCTGGGACGGAGGAATTTCATACTTAGGAGCATAGCAAAAACAAATCCAGAATCCCATCCAAACCTGCTTTTGTTCCTAAAATAGCAGGAATTTTCTGGGTTATAAAACACCTGAAAACATTTGGCCTAAGATATTGGACAAAAGCACAAATAATGGGACTCTGGGGAATGAAAGGCAACCACTGACCCTGCTTTCTGAGAGCTCCTGTTGATGCAATGTAGTTCCTTTGTAAAGGTAAACAGCACAGCCTCTATAAATCAACACTCTTCTAGACTTCAAAGCTGCTGGGATATTCCTATCAATATATCACTCAAGTCAGAAATTGTCTTTAACATGCTATATGATCAGTAAATAGTGAAGAGTTAGCAGTCAGAGAGCAAAGGAGTGTTGATAGGTCCAGTCAATTATTATTCTCCTGATAAAATAATATCTCCAGGAGATCTCTTACTTGTGTTTTTGAAGCTAATATAGAGTCATGCTTCAAACCATGACCCTCAGATGCCATAAATTTCAAGGATCTGCACCAAAACTCTCACTCACTTCAGACACTTCAAACTATAAAGCTTCAAAGGGGAAAAACAAACATTAGTTTAAGTTGTCCAAAATAACATCTGCATCTGTACCAGCCGCGTGTGGAGGCAAACAGCTTGAGATGCTCTCTCCAGCTGGGCTAAGCAACCTTAGCTTAAATCTTCCTGAATTGTGACTAATGACCCAGAACATCCATTGCTACAATTAAAGCAAATAAACAAACACCCTGACATCTTCTGACAGCGTCTGAATCTTCTCTTTCTCTGTGCCTGCTATCTTTACAGATCATCTTGATAGTAGTCATGAAAAACAGTCACCAGGATCTGTGAGAGCTCTTCAAATACCAAGCTATGGGCCATAATTTGCCAGACAGCCACCTTGGCTCCAGAGTAACTGTGATAACTGTCCAGGAGGTCTACAGCACATAACCTGGAAACAGTCACACATACAAAACCCGTGCAGTCAAACTGGGTGGCTTTTGCTCTTGGATGAAGGAAATGTAGCACAGAGAAGGAGGCTGCAAACTTTCCTTAAATGATTGCATCCAGAGGCTAGTGTGAGGGAGAGTAACCATTTACTGCCCAAGACCTATCCTATGTAGGATGAACTGAGGGAAATTTCCCTGCTATGCAGTATCATAATCATAAAGGCCAGCTTCTTGTAGGGTAGAATAAGAAGGCAGCCACTGCCAGCTTTTATGTTGTTTGGATGAGGGACAGTCTGTGGAGTGGCACTGGCAGGCATAGAGCTCCCATGTTGCATCCCTGCTTCTGAAATTGGGTCACTCTGCCATGAATACTCAGGGCCAAGACAGGAAACCTGCTCAGTAGCTCAAAAGTAAGGGGATTCAGTCACAAGAGGAATGTCCTCTGGCCTGGTCCCTGTTTTCTGCATCTGCTCTGCCTTTAGTAGTAGAGAATAATTGGATAAAGTGCATAAACGATATTAAGAGTCACTCCAAGCCTGCACAGCACAGAAAGGGCATGACTTTGTCTGTGTCCACACCATTTGTTCCAGCAATTCAAATTGTCCCTACCAGCTTTGTGTTCAGTTTGAACATCTTTTTAGTGAAGCTTCATTTCAGTTAAGTTGCTGCAAAAAACTGTGTTTGGTTATGATGGAATTATGATAATCAAATTTAACAATGACTAAGCTGTGTCTAAGTAGTCTAATTCATACAAACACACACAGCCATTTTGCCAGAATGTGAAATGTTGGTCTTTGGTTCTGTAGCTTCAAGTAACGATGGTAGAATAATAAAAGGAAATTACAACATGGCTCTCTTCTGAAAAAAAAGAGGAAAAAAAGAAAAAAGAAAAAAACCCACATTCTTTAGAGCCATTAGAAATGCTCTCAGTTACATTTCAGCTGCAGTTGCATTTTGAAATCTTCCAGAACAAACATACTTAGAGAAGGAGAAGATATTCCCCTTCCTAACAAAGCCTTGCAAAGCCAAACCAAGGAAAAAAAGCCTGCTTTGGGTTGATCACCAGTCACACTCCTCCCACCTGGCCTTCTCTTTTCAGTGCTGTCTATATGTTTTGACCCAAAATCTCTGCTTTCATTTATAAAGAAGTCTCTAGTCCCTTTGATCGCAAAGGAAACCTTTGAAATGTGAAATGAGTTTAAACCGATGCAGCAATGTGTGCTCAAGTCTTTAGACACCTGTAATAACAGAGGTTGGATGTGTGAACTGTCCTGTTCACGTCGACAGAGTGCAAATTCTAAAGCCAAGTTAAATAGAGGACACATGGTCCAGTGATTAGATCATTATTTTGGCATTTGTGATGTTCAGGTTTAGTTTTTATGCTGATCCACAGAGTTATGGGAATTTGGACAAGTCATTTGGCAGAAGGTTTAAACCATGTCTGCTGCCCATCAGGGACCTGCATTGTGGCTGATGCCAGATTGGCAGGGCTCTGCCTCCTGCTCAGCCGTATCCTGCTTGCCATCTACAGTTAGATTTGCACAGCATCACAGCCTTTGGCCCCCAGACTGGAAATATTTGCAAATTACCAGATTGTACTCTTTGAACAGACTAAGGTCTCAGAGTTCATTAACTCCAGGAATTGTGAGAGGATGCAACACTGCACTCATAACAAAAAATACACAACAAATTAAAAACAGGGTCACAACAGAGTGAAAGGGAAAGAGCCTCGTCCTTTAACCACAGCCCTGTGACTTAGGCTCTGACAGAGTTCCTACACAGCATCTTAGGAGGAATTTAAGTATGTTTAAACATTTCTCTTTCTGATAGCAGATGGAACAGTAAGTTAATGGAGTAACTACTGCCAAAGATAAGTAAGGGAAAGGTCTGGCTCTCCTGAAAGCCACAGTAAAATGATAGCAAGGGATAGCAGTTTGATGTAACCTTTCCCAACTAAGTGTGGGTATTTTTGAATCAGCAATGGCACAGAAACAAAACCAGAAGAATTCAGTGTTTTCTCTCACCACAGTTATGACAGATTCACAATACCAATGATACTTTGTGTAACTGCTCTAGCTGCAGTTCATGCTTTTCGTTTCATCAAAACCCTTGCCATGTTAAAGCCTGGCAAATCCATGACCATATGAATGCAGACCATTCTGTTGACTTCAAGAGGACTCTGAGAAGGAAGCAAAGTCTGCATCTAGGTATGCTGTTGAGAAATTTGGCCATACACCATATTTATTCTGGCCAAAGTAAGGATTCACACCTAGCTATATGGAACATCCATAATATCTAAAATGCCACTGCTGAAAAACTATTGCTGGGATCAAATCTGGAGCAGAATAACAAGTGTGTACAAGAATTAAATTCTTCCCTCCCATTCCTCAGACCATTGATGCAAGATAGAAGGGAATTTTTCCCTTCAAGCCAGCCTCTCAGAGGAAGTGAGGCCATCCTATTTTCTGCCAAGCTTCAGGTAGCTTACAAGGATAAGGTCATATCTTTTAAGATGTACCATTAGCTCCCTTACTGCTGGAGAAAATTAAAAAGGAAAATTGCCTGTCACACCCAGAGAGCTAAGCTGATGATGAAGGCTGAAGTCTGCTCAGATTTTCATTCCTGGGCTTAGATTCTAAGGTTACCTTATTTATTTATTTTCATGCACCTCAAGTGATGTTTAAAATACAAAACCTACCAAGTATTTGCTTTCTTGCAAACATGATAAATTGGGCCAGATTGTCGATGTGCTGCATATACACAACCCCAACTTTCAGGTGATCTGGAAGGGTCTCAAGTAATTTTATCTTTTTGATGGCATGTAATCTTCAGTGCTGGAATGAGACACATTTTGTCTCTGTTTTCCCTCACCATCTAACTCATGGTTGGGTTGATGATGCCAGGATTGATGTGCCTAGGAAGAGATACTTGCTGTTTTTATTGCTTATATGTTATCTTTTAGTTTTACTGTTATTTTTTCTGCACACTGTTTGGAGAGCAGTAGACCTATCACACTGCATCTCTTTCCAAGTGTCAGATTACTCATCCAAGCAATGACCTTACTTCTGGAAGCCTAAAGATGTGTTAGTTCAAATAGGCAATTGGACACATTGAGATAGCCTGCCAGGCATGGTAACTCTGTCCATAAGAAAGATGCTACAGAAACTGATGTATTCTGAAGCATCCTTTTGCTTGGATAGCTGATAGCTGACTCGTTCAGCAAGGCTGCTATCTTACTGATATGTCTCAGGGAAATTTTTTAAGCCTTGGAGACACAAAGAAAAAGGATACATTAAAGTAACCATAAAAGTCTGCTCTAAACTAACAGAAGCAAACAAGCTTGGGGTTTTTTTTGCAACATCTACTCATGCCTATTACAACAGACCCTGAGGGTTAGTTCTGCTGGAGAGATGCAGAGACTATGGCTCTGTTAATAATAAAGATGATGGTAATAACAGTGGCAGTAGTAATGACAATGATAAGAAGAAGGAAAAAATACAACAGCGTGCTCAAATTATCATCTGACCTCATTTTGTAGGCTATATATAAGACCATTAAGTCCACAGAGAGATGCTCTACCTGCCACATGAGGCCAGCTTACTTGGTATCATAGCCCATGCAGCATACAGTCTTGAGCCACACTGGAAACCAGACAGGCAGACCACAGCATGAGTCTATGAGGGGGCATGGAGTTGTCTCAGGAAGTACTCAGGGACTGCTAAGTCCTGAAGGACAATGATGTAACTGGAATTGTCCTGGGAAAACAAGTCTTGGCAAGTTACCTTCACAACATCAAAAGCGAGGGAAGACTTGCAAGCTGTTTTTTTTCACCCATTAGTGGTCTTGGAAAACATAAACAAGTTGTAAAACACATAAGCCTTACGCATTCAAAACTAACCACCTGCTTCCTCCTTGCACCCTCCCAGTTTCTAACCTTGATAGATGAGGGTCAGCACATAATATGTATCAAACCTTGCACTTGACATCCAGAAGATTCCAGGAAGTGAATGCTTTACATTTTCAGGTCATTTTCTTCCTCACCTCTGCTCTTCAATGCACTTCTTTTTGCAAAAACAAAGGAGACACTATGGGCCAAAAAAAAATGCACTTTTCTTTGGATCTTCATTGAAAGTGCACTGTTTTCAATTTACAGACCTAAACAATCAAGAATATGGAAATAGTATTTATCAGCAAATTCACGTTTATTCATATATGCAGAATAGTGCTATGCATAAAACATGATGTGAAACATAGCTTTATGGATTTTTACCAGGCAAACTTAAACTTTGATTTATGTCCATTTCACTAAAACTTTATTGCTTCCTCGTCAGATAGGACAGATTCCTTTCTGTAACTTAGATGGTAAATATAGTTAATGTGCTGAGGCTGCAATGGATCAGCAGTGAAGCTGTTTAATAGTGACATAAATTATTTCAGTGACTTCCCTTGCAAGTGAGAGATGAGTCCATGTGCTATAAACTAATACCAAAGGAATGATGCTCTTTCATGCTAGCAAAGTGCCTGAGCTATATTGTTTTTGTATCCTGTTGGGGATGCTACAAATGCAGCATGTATTACATCTATATGCACTTAGGCCATTTTTCTTTGCTGTTTTAATGGTCTCCTGCACTGAAAATTGAGCTTCAGTATCTGAACGAAGGCAAAGCCAATTACTTTCTTTGAAACCTCTATTTAAAGTCTGCAAATCCCAACAGATTTTTAAAAACCTCTCCATTAGCTTCAAAATATATTTTAAAGTAATTATGCCTGTAGAAACTAAGAAGTGTGAGGCATGAATGACACTGGGTGACTGAGGAGAGCCATGTGCATGTGCCTGCAGCCTTTCCCACCCTGCAGCAGATGCTTAGCAGTGCTCCATCTCCAGTAGCCTGTTCCTGTCTCCAGAGACAATGTTACAGTTTCCAGAGCATTTTGTTTAACTTGCAGCTTAAGTTGCACTTCTGTTATGGAACCAGTTTCTATTTGTTCTCAAATTGATCACTTTAAAAAAAGACCTTTCGTGTGCATTGTGGTTCCTCAATAGAAATCACAGGATTACAGGGGAGCAGAGCAGGGCAGACATTTATTATAATGCCATCAGAAATGTGCCATCAGACAGTTCACTTCAGCAGAAGTTCATCCTGTAAGTAGTTTTCACCTATTTAATGAAGCTATATTGTCTGTTCACTTTTGTCTCTCCCTCAATAGGAACTTATTCTCTTTCCTCCCTTGTACATGTCCTTACAAAGTTAATTGCAGTCCCTCTCTTTCTGTTACTTCCTAATGAGACAACTTTGGCAGTCCCACAGAAGGTCTCTGTTGTTTGCTTTTATTCCTCCACCAGCATGAGTGACCTCATATTACAACACTGGGTCTTCACACCTTGCTTTTCCCCTCTTCCTCAAGCACTCCTTCCAGCTGCTTCTTTCTCCTCTCCAAACCTTTGCATGAACTTACACTGGACTCCTTCTTTACACTGCCCTGCATCTATTTCCCTGCAGAGCTATTTCCTTGCTAAATTCTTTCCCCCCATAATTCTGAATGCAACTATGTGGTCCACAGCTGCTTACTTATTTCTTTCTCCATCGCCTACCTCTTCATTTAGCTACACCAATCTCTTCTGTACTAAGTTGATGCAGAGGCTCTTACAGGCAAGTCATTATCTTCAAATCCCCCTTCCCCCTCCCTGCCTGTAATAGCACACTGCCTCATGCACACTTGTCTTCTCACATTTTTTCCTATATTTCCAGTTCAACCTATTAACTCTCTTTTCTCTTATCCAGAACTGTAACCCACAGCTGTATACCTGCAGGTATCTGCCTCTCCTTGTGTGTCCTTTCCAGGTACCTGACACTTATATCTATTCAGGCTCGTATTAAGTTATCAGCTCCTCTTAGGATGGGCATTGCCATCTCTAACACTGCCATCTCACATTTCTACATCATTGTTTCCTGCCCTCTCACACTTCTACTTCTTTGTTTCCTGCCCATACTCCTCCCAAATGCATATGCTCTTCTCCATAGTATCACAGACACACAGACCTTTAGAGGTTGGAAGAGACCTTCAGAGATCATTGAGTCCAATCCCCACCCTGCCAAAAGCAGGATCCCCTAGGGTAGCCACACAGGAATGCATCCAGGCAGCTTTGAAAGGTCTCCGGAGAAGGAGACTCCACAACCTCTCTGGGCAGCCTGCTCTAGGGCTCTGTCACCCTCACTGTAAAGAAGTTTCTCCTCATATTGAGGTGAAACCTTCTCTGTTTAAGTTTGTAGCTATTGCTCCTTATCATATTGCTGTGGACCACTGAAAAGAGATTGACCCCATCCACTTGACATCCACCCCTCAGATTTTTATAGACATTGATGAGATCCCCTCTCAGTCTTCTGTTCTCCAGACTAAACAGCCCCAGGTCTCTAAGTCTCTCTCCACAGGGGAGATGCTCAAGTCCCCAAATCATCCTCATGGCTCTCTGCTGGACTCTCTCCAGCAGGTCCCTGTCTCCCATGAACTGGGAAGCTTGTAACTGGACACAGTATTCCACATGTGGTCTCACTAGGGCAGAGTAGAGGGGAAGAAGAATCTCCCTTGACCTGCCAGATGCACTTTTCTTGATGCACCCCAGGATGCCATTGGCTTTCTTTGCCACAATGGCACATTGCAAGTCCATGCAGAACTTGTTGTCCACCAGGACTCCAAGGTCCTTCTTCATCCTGTACTGGCGCCTGTTGCTATTCCTCCCCAGTAGCTATGCAGGAACCCTCTGCAGTCACTGGCAAAGCCTCTGCCATTGCCTCATTCCAGTGCAGCCACAGTTTGACCATGTCCTTGGTCTGCCTCTCCCCAAGGTGATCCTGCTCTGGCAGAGCAGCGGGATTAGATGATCTTTCAAGGTCACTCCCAACTCCTGACATTCTGTGATTCTCTCAGTGATTTTCCATTCAAACTCTGACCATAAAAAACAATAATAATATTTCTTAACTATGTGAGGGGAAAGCCTTCTTGAAGCTCTTTACTTGCTTTCATATGGGCTGTAAAATAGGAACAAATCAAGCATTTTCACTGGGAGATGGAAACAGCAGGCAAAGCCTCTCCTTTCTTTCCCACCCACGCCAGCCACATCTCAGTGCCACTCAACCTGACAGCAGCAGGCACACCACCACTGTCCCACTTCCTCAGCACTATTCACCATCTATGCAGACAACTCAGCCCTTCCCAGGTTTCCATTCTCCTTTCACCACTCCAGCACACAGTGGAAGAAGTATTTCAGCTCTGCTTTCAAATGTAGGTGAAAAGCATAGATGGTTTGCATCTCTCCTTTGCCAACTCCTATAGAACTCCTGGTTTTGAAGGAGGAAGGAGGCTGGAAGAGTCCTCTATGGCTAATTTTTCACAGAACAGAAAGCTACTGAAAGCACCTCACTGTTCATCCTGCTTTCCAAGGAGAGAACATACAAACAGTCAAGCACAGAACAAAATGCATAGAACTGTGCTGGCAATATTAAAATTGAAGTGTAATCATAAAGAACCCAAATTATATAAATGTAGTGATAAATTTATTGCACTTGGGAGTATTTCTTCCCAGATTTTCCCAGAAGACTCTTCAGTTATGTCTTAGAGTCTGAACTGGCTCTCTTGGGAGGAGATTCTAAAAGTCATCAGTCTTTTCTACAGTGGCTAAAAGACTACATTAAGACACAACAGAGAGTACTTAATCTGAGAGACTTCCATCACTTTCCACATCATTTTATTTAAACCTATGATGAAAACTCAAGTCATCTGCCTAGAAACCTCCAGGGTGGTTGCCGGGAGATAACACCTGGTTTAGGTGGCTGATGTTTGGGTGCTTCATACTCCCAGGCTGAAACAACAGCTCAAGGAAGCTTTCCCCTCCTACACCCTCTCCTCTTTCTTATTACACACAGGTTTCCAGTCCTGTCACTTCCCATGCAAAAGCAATGTCAAGGTGGAGGAGGCAGCTGGAAACCTCACTCTGAACACTATCATTCTTTAATGCTTTTTTTGATGTTTATTTCACCTAGAAAGATCTGGAAATGCACAGTTCTTTACAGTGACTTATTACTTCTATTATTAGATATGATAACCAGAGAGAATAGACTGACATAATTCAAAATCCACAGAAAATTACAACAAACATCTTTGTGATGTCAACCTGGCTTTTGTCTTACTGGAAAAGCCTTTTCCATCCTGGAAGCCTCTGCGCAGCTGCATGTATAATGACAGGGCTGGATGCCTGGGAGAATTGTGCCTATTTGTCTGCAATTACAGCACCACACTTAGCCTATAGAACCACTAAAAGCAGAATTCATTTGGATGTTCCTTTCGCATTTTCTGAATAAATAAAACTAAATTTGGGACTAAAATACCAAGGAATTTCTGAGCAATGAAGTTCTGTCCTAAAATTGCCAGTTCCTGTAAGAGAAGCTGAACCTGAGTGTCTAAATTACCAACAAAATCAAAAGGATTTCTGAAGTCTAGTCTGACAAAAACTTTAGTTTTTAACTCTTGCCCCCCACTATTATTTCTTTTCTTTTTGCATGAGGACACAATCAGAGAATGAACATTTGTAAAAGCACAAGAGAAGGGCAAGAACAGTTATATGTCTTTTTTTTTTCATGTGTAGACAAGTAAGTACAGCCAGTCAGAGGTCTGTAGTTGATCTTGTCTCTCATTTTCCCCTGTGATTTTTATTCTTTTTTGATTATCAAGAAAATCAATAAGGTTATGTCCAGTGATGTCTAGGACCTGTCTATCAACCTTGTATGCACGAAAAGTGGTCGATTTTGATGATACTACAGAAAAAAAAGATAGACTGCCATCATTTTTACAGGCCAGACTATATTTGAACTTGACCAAGGTAATCAGCTCATACTCAAGTGCTTACTGCCTCTTTCAGACTTTAAAACCAGTAGAGTAAATTTCAGTCATGCCATGTTATTTAACCCTAGCGTGGAAGAACACAGTATTTCCTACTTTTTCAATCCCCACTTGGTTTATCAGTTTTGAAACAGCCATTTGACTACGTCAGTTGATGGAAGTTCAATGAGAAAATATTTTCTGTACTGCTGCTGTCAACAGCTCAGTTCCACATACTTAACCAATGACTTGCTCACTGACCTGGCTCTCTTCCACACTTCACTTGTGTATTACTTTACTTTTACATTTTTTTTTCAACATCTCTAAGTCTTTCATGTAGCAGAGCAGAGGTCTCTACTGAATGAACCAGGTCTGTGCTGATGGTACTACAAATCAGGTAGTGCTTGTGCATCTTCTTTCTCCTACATCTTGCTGTAGCCTTTCTTAAAGATCCAGTCCTACTGCTTGCTTTGTAGTATCCACAACGTACTGGACTGCAAATGCTGAGATCCAGGCCTGTTTCATATGCTGTTTGCTTATGCCAAGTAAGCCCTGCTGATGAAGTGATGCAGGAAGATACTGGAAAAGCCCTACAAGTCTGACATTTAGAAGCTGCAGCACACTTGCAGTTCAGGGGCACACTTACTCATTTTTTCATATGTCCCAACAACTTGCACAGCTGCTTGTCTTGAGAAGCATTGAGGAAAGGGTGTATTCTACACCCTGCAGGTGTTGACTCATATGTCCATGTAATAGAATATGAAGATATATTATGTGAGACGCATATCTCTCTGCATGAAGTTCCTAATTTTCTGACTCTGGCCAAATTTCTGACTGAACTCCACTCTGAATCAGTACATCACCGCTTTCTCTGATCCCCCCGACTTATGGTGTCCTCAGAGAGAAGAGAAGAACTTCCCATCTCTCTTGTTTGGCCTGCTTCACTCAGGATCTCCTGGTAAAGCCAATGCACTTTTCTTCTCTGCTTTCAATGAGAACAGGAAAGAATTTGTATTTATTATAACTAGGAATTCATGATATTTTCTTCAGTATTCAAATTACAGCTACTACTAGTGGTGGAAGAGTACAGAAAGGTGAATTAACTTGCAGGACATTTTTCTTTATCTTCCCAGTAGCAAGTGTTTGGTAAGAAAAAGTTCACCATTTATCTTGAAAACACATTATTTAGCCCTCACATTTCAGCACTATAATTTGGTAAGAAGCCTGGTCCTCATACAAAAGGGTATTGATATCACAGAATCACACAACCACAGACTGTTAAGGGCTAAAAAGGACCTCAAAAGATCATCGACTTCAACCCCCCTGCCAGAGCAGAACACCTACACCAGATCACACAGGAATGCATCCAGGCACGTCTTGAATATCTCCAGAGAAGGAGACTCCACAACCCCCGTAGACAGCCTGTTCCAGTGTTCTGTCACCTCACAGTGAAAAAATATTTCCTCATGTCATGAGTTGTCTGTCAATGATTCCTATACCACAGGACAGAATAAGAAAAATACACTGCTACACTAAATTAATCTGTAACTATTCTACAAACTAATCCAGACCAGTGTGGATAAAAATCCATTAGAGAGTGAATTATTGTAGTCCTGGATGTAAAGTGACAAAACAGCCTGGGGATTTTGGCTACTCTATTTTCAGTTGAATTATTTTTCTTTTACTCCAAACTTTCAAATAAACCCCTTCACCTACATCCCCTTCAAGTAATCTTATATTTCTATTATCCATCCATTCAGAACCCATCTGCCCCAATAACACCTCATCAACAAATCTCCCTAGGTTGTTCACGTGCAGCTTCAAGTTGAACATCTCCCTTATGAGGAAAGGCTGAGGGAGCTGGGTCTTTTTAGCTTGGAGGAGACTAAGAGGTGACCTCGTTCATGTTTATTAATATGTGAAGGGTGAGTGTTGGGAGGACAGAGCCAGGTTCTTCTCCATCATGTCTAATGACAGGATATGGGGCAGTGGGTGAAAGTTGGAGCAGGGGAGGTTCTATGTGAACATAAGGAAAAGGTTTTTCACTATGAGGGTGACAGAGCCCTGGAACAGGCTGCTGAGAGAGTTTGTGGAGTCTCCTTCACTGGAGACATTCAGAATTTGCCTGGATATGTTCCTGTGTGACCTGCTCTGGCAAGAGGGCTTGGACTAGATGATCTTCAGAGGTCTTTTCCAACCTCTAACATTCTGTGATTCTGACATTCTGTGATCATTAATTTCTCTTTTAAAATACTTTTTTTTCCTAGAAATTTCTGTATCTTTTAGACTCAAACATGGATTTTTATATTGCTTTAAAAGAAAAAAAAATATCAACAGAAGAGCACACACACGTAGGAGAAATAGGGGTCTCATTCCTTTCTGCATTGCAGTGCTGTCACTCATTCATATCTGTGCAAAATAAGTGCAGCATAAACAAAGTGCCAAGTCGGATTTTACATCAAGTGTGCAATGCATAAATAAGGTGTAGAGCAGGGAATGTCTGACCACAGAAACTTTACAGCAGTTTGCTGGGTAGGTGCAGAGGTATGGAAATTCTGGGTGCCAATAAACTTCATGTAAATAGGTTATGTAGAAATACAAGACTGTATTTCCTGCAGGTATTCAGTATTTCTAGGGTACATGTCAGAGTTTCCTTAATACATGATCTCTCTGAACATGAAATTGATGGCTTTTGCAGCATCTGTACCAAGAAGATGTATAGGACAACAGAAGCTAAGAAAAGACTGGATGAGGCACTTTGTGCCATGGTCTAGTTGATTGGATAGGGCAGGGTGATAGGTTGGACTGGATGATCTTGGAGGTCTCTTCCAACCTGGTTGATTCTATGATTCTATGATTCTATGATCTGACATTAAAAAAATTAAACCACTGGAGAAAAATAAGCCATTTCCTAAAATCCAATCAGATCTGATTTTTGGCAGAAACAGTAAAGGAATATCTCAGCATGTTTAGTCGTGAAACCATTCTTACTGGAGAGACTGAATGTGGCAGCACTAAATTAACACCCAAGCACAATCTGGAGCAAACCCTACCTGAGTGCCAACAGTAACACTCTCTAGCTTTGTCTGTCTCTGCACTCCATCTTCTCACATGCTTTATATCTAAGGAAATGTTTCATTTTATTTTTCCTTAATCTAATTCTATACACTTATTTCTGGAATACAAGACATACTTTCTAAGGAACAAGCTTGTTCCAGTGGGATCAGGACCAGCAGGGCAGCAAGGAGATAAAGATTCATATTTTAAGCCTGTGCCTGACTTACTGTACTGTCTGGTTAGTTACCTTCTGTTTACCAACTTTACATTCTGTAAGAAGAATGCAGTGGTAGAATTCTCTCCAATCTAAAAAGGTACTGAGCATTACTATAAAATATGTGATCTGGTCAGATGGATTTTTAGAGTTCCTTAATTATCTAATATGTCTTGTCTGAAACCTCCTTGCTTGCAGATGTCTGTGTCACCCACTGAAGCACTAGAAAAGTTAAAATAGATACAAACTGGTGGATTAAGACAAAATGGGGGAAAGTGGGAAAATGTCAGACATTTTAGGTTCCACTCCCTAGCACTGAAGAGCTCTGACAACCTCCTACCACACCAAGTAAAGTGAGGGCTGCTCAGAGACATCCCACCAGCTAGCTGTGGATGACTCAACTGCCTGGATGGGCCTCTGCTTTGAAGTACTGCCTCTTCCCCTCTTTCAAGCTATTGCAATGAGTGCTTAGGTATAGCAGTACCACTACTCAACAGCCTTCTGAAAGAAGCAGGAGAAAGATCCTCAAAGCTCCAGCTGTGTAACTCAGGATTGTAAGATGTATCTGAGTAGCTGGAGAGGCACCAGTGGTATTTAACCTCTCTACATCAGTAAAAGGATGTCAGAGAACTGGGAATTTTGCTGAATCCAGAAAGGAAACCACAAGCAGCCATTTGTCCCTCTTGGATAATCAATTCTCTGTTAATCTATTTTAAACCATAGTTGAAAATATTGAACATTGTTATCATTAAGAAACATTGTAGAGTTTACTAAGGAAACATTCTGTTGGATTCACCTGTGTAATGGATTTGCTGTATCCTGAAATTAGCATACTAAATTCTACCTAGATTTGCACCTTAATAGAGTTTACTGAGCAAATACATAAATAAGAAGCTTTCATCCATCATCTCTCTGACATGCAAGCTAAAGTCACTTTTAATCTCTGCATAATAAATGAGATTAAGCATTCCCTTCATATGGTTTTATCGTGCCATTTACAAGAGCCAGGTGGACAAATCCTTCTGAAAGGCAATATGCTTTTTTCCACTCCTCTTGTACTGGGTTTAATACCTCATGTGAGTCGTTTTCACTCTTCCAGTGAGTCAGCCACTTGACAAACAGCCCTACACTGTGGAGGTACTCTCTGATGGGGTTCAAGGGCTACCATTACTAGCAAAGCTTCCAATTGACTGGAAAATAATACAAGGGCAAATGATAGAGAGAAGGAAAAGCAGGTTAAACACCCAGTTAGAAAGAACTGAAAAGCACAAGTAAAAGGAGGGAGGATAGACTTTTTAAAGAGCACTGACTGAAGGCTCCTTTTCCCTGAACCTTGTTGAACTCCCAGTTCAACTGTAGGCTGTCTTTGATGTCTATGTTTCCTCTCAGTTCCTCATCTGTTACAAAATGGGAAATACTTCCTTACCTTGTGTGACATACTGTGACCATGATGCGTTATCACACGCAATGACTACAAGCACATATTGCAAAGAGCAAGTGCTAAAAACGGACTTGGTACCTCCTAGCACCATGACATTTTTGTCTTCTGTCCTTCCATTTCCTGTTGGTCCCCCACTAAAGCTATATGATGAAAATGCCATTAGGTGAACATCACAGTTTTGCACCAGAACTGAAGAAAAGGAAGCACACTCACCATGTAAGGCCAGTAAATAACTATTTGGGAAGGTTAGGTTCAAGACCAAACTATGGAAACACAACATAATGCTTAATATTGACATCCCTTCATTTTCTCAGTCTGCACTGAGAAAGATGCTTTGCATCAGATGCATTAGCATTGATGCACCACTTTGCTGATCAGCAGATCTCTCCCGTGCTTTTCACAAAGCTATAGGATTCCTGGCACAGCACCAGGGTGCTCAAGACTGAGGGTGGACACATGCATGCAGATGTTGTCTATCCAATCCCAAAACAAGGGCAGGTACTAAGAGAACAGAAGTGCAAATCAGATCATTAAATTGGTTTAAGAACATCAAGCAGCAGTACTGAGAAGAAAGGAGGCCTGAGACTACACAGCTGCTTCAATCTGGTAAAACTAAAAAAGTGACACTAACCACCACATCAGATGCCCAAGGTAATGGCTGCAAAGGTTTCTCCAGACACCACCATCGGAACTTTCTAAAGCATTAGACTATAACTGCTAGGAAGACATTTCCTCCCCAGCTGTCCAAAATAGTGCCAACATTTGAAGGGGACATTTTACAAGCCATATTTTACTCCTAAGAGGAGCACCATGTAGGGGTCCAAAAAGATATTTGCATTTGCCTATTTTTCTTCTATCTATGTATGATTTCTTTTCATTTTGCTTCATTCTCAAAAGAAGATTAAATAAGTCTGAATCATACACAAACAAATGTTCAGAATCACCCAAATAATTCAGTAAAAGAAAAAATCCCTTTCATAGAATCATAGAATCACAGAACCATAGAATCATAGAATGGTCTGAGCTGGAATTGATCTCCAAAGGTCATCTAATCCAATCCCCCCCTGCAGTCAGCAGGGACATCCTCAACTAGATCAGGTTGCCCAGAGCCCTGTCAAACCTCACCTTGAATATCTCCATGGATGGGACCCCAACCACCTCCCTGGGCAACCTGTTCCAGTGTTCCACCACCCTCATAGTAAAGAACCTGTTCCTAACATCCAAATAGGCTACTTGGTTTTGCCCATGCAAAACAGTACCTAAAATGTCTCAGGTAGATCTAAGCTAAAAGCATATGAGTATATTTTCAGTTACCCACAAAACCAGCATTGCATTAAGAGTTTTAGGGGAAAAAAAAACAAAGTTAAAACTGTGGATTCAAATTTATGTCAGCTCATTGAAGATGGAGAGAAGACATCACCATTGTTTCACAGCCTGTAATCTAATTCCTCTCACTAAAATATCCCAGCTAGGCTCAAACTAGCGCAATGCATTTCCATGTTACTTCTTCATTGGGAAGAGCAACTTAAGCCATGTGCATAATACCACTGACATTTCCATATTTTAAAACTGTTCCACAGCAGTTCAGTGGTTTTGTGTGGTATCTGTAATACAACCAAATTCAGTATCACACAATTTACTTTATCTTCCTTTTATTCCCCCATGATTCAAGCTTCCAAACAAACAAAAAAATCTGCAAAAAGGGTTGAAAGAGGTATATTTGGCATAATGTCATCATCTGTGCAACCACCTACAGCACTGTCAAGACAGAACTGGTATTTTAACATGGTTTCAGTCTGTTGTGGAGGCAGGGAATTAATGTGGCCAAGTCAGGAATATATATCAAAATAGAATTATTTTATTTTCCCCAAACCTGCCCCCAAAACTACACACAGAAATGAATGTAGTTTTAATTAGCAGATTCAGTTTGATTGAGAAGATCTTACAAGGATACCATAGATAAATTTGACTATTTTAGAAGTCAGGAGTTGGAAAAGGCTAAGCTACTAAACATAGAATTCTCCACTATTAATCAGGCTGAGCCAAAAGTTTACACACAGGTGAGCCAGGCTGGCTGAGAGAAAGGGCGCTCCAGATGCTTGTCCCTCACTCTCTTTGAGAGATGATTGGAGGCTCGTTAAGGCCTATCAAGATGCATAAAGTGGGTGCTTAGGGTGGGAAGCCATCCAAAGCAGGGACAGTCCTGTCCCTCAGGAGCTTGTCCTTCGGAGCGCCAGGGGACTCCTTCTGCAGGAACTATCCAAGCAGGGGAGAACTCTAAGGCAGGAACCCTAAGGTGGGAAGTACCCCTGTGATGGTTTGGCTGTTACCCACCCCCACACACTTTAGAAATGCCCCAGCTAACTCAGAAGGGCTCTGGGAATATAAATGAAGCTATTTATTTACAGCTAGCACAATATACAAGCAGCTATTTACAGTATATGCAGTTATATACAGAAATATACAAAGTAAAAGTAATACAGAAGCACAACTCCCCTCCCAGAAACCTGAGTCCCCAGGAGGGGCTCTCAACCACCCCTGCACCTCCCCCTGCCCTTCTCAACCTCACCCCAGTTCTCAGGAAGAAAAGAGGTGCAGCCAAGAGGTTAAGAAGCAAGGTTAGTGGCAGCAAGGTTAAGGAGCTGTAATTCAGTCTGAAGCCAAAAGCAGAGTGAGAGCAAAATGGCGAATGTGCTATCTAATGTTTACTTTCTTGTTCCCGTAGCTCTCAGCGAGACTGTGAGGGAAGGAGACACAACCAATGTTTTCCTTTCATAGCCAATTATCTACTTTCTCTCACCAAAACATTCTAGCCTGCTTCAAACTAGCACAACCCCCAATATTTATACTCTTCCTAGACAAAGAGTCGAGTTACCACTGCCTAGGCGCGAAGAGCACAGCCAATCCCCAGCCCTATTCCAGCACAGGCATCTGCACAGGGCACCCCTCGTGCCCGAATGCCCCTTTGCTCCCCACACTTCACACCTGCAGGGCAGGGGGCAGAAAACAGGTTTCTTGCGCCTTTTCCTCTCCCATTCAAACCACAGAGGGAGAGGAATTTAAGGGTATACCAGACTCTAGGACAGAGTCTCACTGTAAGCAGACATGAGCCTCCAAACTCAGACCCTGAAAGGCTCTCTGCATGCCAGACACTGATCTCCTTATGTAGAGGTGGCCAGAAAGTTCTGTAAACAATTTGGGTAAGATTCTTCATTCCTCCCTCTCTTTTACTTACTTGTTTTTTTCTCTTTTAAATAGGAGGGATGATGATTCTTACTTAACTCAGTAAAGCATTTTGAGATCAATAGATGAAAAGGTTGATGCATGCATTTCAAAATATTACCGAGTACTTTGCAGCAGATAGCACTGTGCCTGAAAGCATGCCAAATGCCCCATTGCTTAGTCTACAATTTAGAGTGAGCCAGTGAACGATGCAGGATCATGATTAAACTTTTAAATGTCACATCTACTAAAAAGCAGTATCAGTCAGTCACTGAGACAGTGTTATATGAACTTAGCTCACATCAGTGAATGAATTACAAAACTCCTTCCCCATAATTTGTTTCAACAGGATGTGTACACCTCATAGCTACAGTCCATCACTGTGTTCCTCACTTAAGAAGTGTGGAAAAATAAACACCCTTTATTCAGCTCCACTTCAGGGGGAAAAAAAATGACATATTTACTGCACTGAACAGCACAAGGTATTATCTCTATACACATCAGCTCCTTGGGATTTCAGGCCTATAAAAATCAATAACAATGATGCCAGACTGAGTCTTGACCTATTTGCACCACAGGAACTGTCTCCTACAAACTCTATACAAGGTCACAAAATGATGAGCTGCTAATTATGAGACTTAGACAAGTGATGCAAGACTATTTTGTTATCTCCTAATATTTTCTTCAGTTTTGGGGTTCTTTTTTACTTCCTCATAAATCTCTTTATCTAAGTTAATGCCTTCTTTATTATCAACACTTGTATTCAGATTTGGAAAGACAAAATGTGGGGTATAGTTGATAGCATATATCTGCAGCATCACAGCATCTGTAAATATCAAAAAATCAATCAAAAGAGAAGTGAGCATGCTTGATGTGCTCAGTTACAGATCAGAGCCTCTGTCTGATCTCTGGAAACAGCCAGAAAAAGCTGCCTTAGAATTAGGTAAAAAGGCATTATGTAACTTTGTACACTTACCTATGCCACAGCAAACGCTCACCTCCATGGCAGAGATGGGCATGTTTCTACCGTTATGCTCACTGACAGACATCAGTAGTTGAAGAAGAAGAATGAGAAAGAATACAGATTCAAAAACTGTTCTCAATTGATTCAACTGTACTTTAGCCCAGGTCAGCCTTTTTTCTAGCCAGCACTGCTCATTTTTAGGCAGAGCTGGCCAACTACAAGCCTTTTACCAGGAATGCTTCTCACACCACAAGAGACTCTCCCCAGACTCCCTACTTTTTTGCCTCTGCAATGACAATTGAAAGAACATCCCACGGATAAATCACATTCAGCATAGGTTGGTTGTCCTTATGGAAAGGCTGTTCTCTGACTACTTGCTGGCACTTTAGAGAAGTTAAAGGCTTTTTCAAATGGGAAATAACCCAGAGGTGCCTTTACGTTTAAGCAACTTTTCCAAATACTTAAATATTGAATCAGAAAGGGATGAAAGTCATCCAGAAAGTTCTAGTCAGTTGCCCCTGCTTTTGAACAACTTTCAATGAGCAAAATTAAAATGCACTAGTTTTCTCTGAAAACATAGCAATTTTTATTCTCTAAGTCCATTTGATAACAATAACAAACTTCCATGGGTTCTTCTGAGCACTTCCTTGGGCAAAATCCCCAAACCATTGGTATTCAGAGCTACTGTACAACAGAACAGGAACAGAAAAGATTTCTCTTGGTGTCTTCCAGAAGTCAAATCCAGACTTTGATTTGCAGCAGGTGCATTTACATATCAGGAACAATTTCAACTTCCATATGTAAGATTAGCATTAAGGAATGCCTTAGAACTTCAGACAAAAAAATCTGTCTAACCTTGAGATGTAAAGGTCACTCAAACTCTGCTGGACTGCAAGGCTTTTATCTTATGAGGAGGGCTGCAAACGCCAGAGTGCCAAAATCTGCCCTCAGACACTGTAAAGTTTGTGCAATTCCTGTTACATTTCGGTGTAAAAGCGAAATTTGGAGCAGTGACCTTCAGCCTACTTCTCCAAACACACATCACACCCGGTAGGTGAAGGTGGCTCTGTGCAGCACTGTTAGCACTGCAGGAAGGACTGCTCCCGGAGGCTCCCTTGGGTTTCACCACCTTCTCTTCCCTTCCCTCCTGCTGCTCTCTAATTGTGCTTTGAAAGGAAGGACACTAACAGTTAGGATGTTTCTGACTAAAGGCATAAATGCTTTCACACTGCTGTCAGCTTAGTCTCCACTTGCATTTTTAAAGCATTGTGTGAAGGGTTAAAATGCAGAGACCTATCCAATAATTGGAGCTAGATGACTACATTTCTGTGCTTGTTCCTAAGCAGTAATTTTTTGTCTGACTGACAAGGTCCTTCTCTCTCTGAGTAGCAGGGTCACAGAAGCCATCAGTCAATTACCCCTTCCCAGCCCAATGACTGCCTTTTCACCTCTCTGACTGAAAGGACTTAACAGTGTTATTCACACTTCCACAAGTGCAAAGCTCTTCGTGGTCTTTATGAGTAAGAGAGATTCTCCAGATAAAAGCCAGAATCCTCCTGATGTACTGCATTCTTTTTGGCACACATGCACTCCTCTGTCATAGCACAGGTGGAGTTTCAAAGTCACCAGATGTCCATTTATTCTTATATCTTCCTCAGCCTCTTTTACTTCCCTCTTCTGCAATGGCCTCACAGACTTGAATAATGGAGAGGAAGAAAACAGCCGTCAGCTGTATATGCATGCCTGGCTCCGTTCTCTTCAGTGGAATTACACTAGGGATGAATTTAGGCACAAACTCTTTTCATTAGCTGTTGAGTAAGCAGAGATGCTAAGTAACACTGTTGCAAAGATATTCAATTTACAAGCCACAGCTCATCAAAGTAGCACTGTACATGGTTATGTTACACTTATAAAGAGGGGAACTAGAAATAAAATCCTTAGATGCATGAAGCCAGAGCCCCTAACCAAAGGGAGATAGTGGTGAGAACTGAGTTATGAGTCACGGGCAATGCATTATAGTTGTTATTCAGACACTGTGCACTTCAGTAAGTATTTCAAAGTTACATCTTCAAAGGCTGATCACCAGGTCAGCTGATAAAATCCTCACTCCCAGATGGGTTTGCTGTATAGTGGAAGACAATGAAGAAAATTAGTTAATTACAGGTTGTATTTGGTGGTGAAAAGGAGCTTTGTATTTAGCTGTTGCTACAAGCATGTCACGGGCAGATCCAAATCGTTCACAGAAGCTTGACAGTTCTCCTAAGTGTCATGAAAGGAAAACGTCCGTGACTTGCTCATTTAAGAAGGTAACTCTTGATTTGCATAATCACCTTCCTCTTTGTTGCTTGCACATTGTTCTGGCATCGCTGGTCTGAGAGGTATCCAATATTTTAAATTGCTCTATCCATATGTTTTCAGTGATGTGGAATGACCATTCATTTACATAAAGGTCAAAAGCAGAGATGTGCAAATGCTGCAAGTACAGAGCAAACTGGCGTCCACGGTTCAATCTTTTTCAAAAGGCAAGCCTCTTTCCAGACAGAAGCAATGCTGAGCACTTAATTGCCCTACATGGAATCAACAGCTTCTTCTGCAATAATAGACTAAGTTTAAACACAGTTGCAAGCCTATTGCTATCAGAAGAATTACTCCAACACTGATTTTGACACTGTTCACAGAGTAGCTGTAGTAATCAGTTGATATCCTAGGTTTACAAAACAGTTATTTTGCCCAAACTTTCAATACAGATTGTCTGCAAGAGGGCTAAGAAGTAAAATAGCCAGTCCTGAAAGAAATCATTTCCCAAAGTGTAAAGAAAACAGAGAGAATACTTACATGCACTTATTAAGACATCCTTTGACCAAATTTTGCCATGAAGTTGCATTTGATTTTATAACAATCAACTTGAACTGTGGGAGTTGTAGAGATTTTTATACATGAAGTGTGTCAAAAAGAGACTGGTAAAATTAATGCATTGCTCACTCTCCTCTACTTAGTCTAAACTTTGAAAAGCAGTCTAACCTGAAGAACACACAGTGACTCACTCCTCATCTGGGGCTCTTTACTACATCTACTACCAGAGACTTGAGCCAAAATGTACAAACAAATACATGCAGGCAAATGAACCACTAAGAATTCACACAGATCTCTTCTAGAGCTGATAAGAGAATGTAGAGCCCTATTACCAAGTCTACCTTCCCACTCAAAACTGAAAAAAAAAGACTAATCTAGCCATTTATGGTTGGAGATGAGGACCTTAAAGGTCTTTTTCAACTTAAACAGTTCTATGAACATATGATTATGTGATTTTTTAGATCTTCACGTTTGCTTTTAGGAGCATTATTTAGAAACATACAGAACAATTCATAGGATAGTGACATGAACTCTAATGATATCTTGGACAGGGTCTGAAAGAACATGAATGATACCAAATGTGATAGCTGCCAATCTGATATATAAAGTGATTCTTCAGTGTAAAACAATTGAAGTTATTACATCTTTCAGGTTCTTTTCTCCAACTAAATGAACATAACTTATTCCATATGAGGCTCAACCATAGAGCAGGTTTTCCTGAATAATCAGAAGTAGGTAGAAAAATGCTATTAACCACAGTTTGGTATTGTGGGGAGGTTGAAGATCATGATCATAAGCAACTCTTATGCTGAAGCCATTAGAAACTGTAGAGAAAGTGAACAGATTGTAGAAGTTTGCACTGGAGATTTTTCACACCTTTGAGGCTATTCTGAAACCAACCAAGTGTGCTACACAGCAGTCAGGAGCTGTGAAGAGAAAAGCTTGCCACTTGGGCAATGTAGCATCTCAATCATGAAGGCAGTAACTACAGACTGGTAACATTTACTACCTTGGAGGCTATGAATCTTCACTGCAAGTCATTTCCTAACCATGTTTTACCAAACTCATTTACAAATCTTTTATTTTTACAGGTCATCCTAACCTAGTGCATTTTCTGCTCTCCATAAAGGAGTATGTCTATTTAAAGATGCTACCAGGTCCTGGGTCACTTCTAAATTGTGCCAGACACTCTGCCAACAGTATGTCACATTGTCCCTTGAAAAAGAGACACAAAGGTAGAGAAAGGAGGGAAAGGACTAAAACAGTTGTGCTAAGTGTGAGGTGTACAAAGCCATAAGCACACTGGCACTGACCCAGAAAAGTACTTGTGTTCAGGTGAACTCTAATTGGTGAGCAGTGCTGTCAATGTCAACAGGTAATCAAGCCTCAGAGTTCTGTAGCCCATGGCCAGATTGGCAAATGCATTATTGATCACATTACTATTAAATAATTGCATTTCCACCCTTTGCAATTAGTTTTCTCCCCAGCAACACCACCGGAGCAGAATATAAGAAGGCAGAGAGTTCTTCTTGCTCCAGATAAGGAGAACAGTGAGAATATCGCTAATCAAAGACACAAAGATGCTTCAAATTCCTGCCTAGTATTAGTCAACCTGCAGACAATCATATCAATGAGCTGTGACTTCTTCCACGTCGGTAAGAAGCTCAGGCTTAAGCAGGAGAAATAGACTAGCAGGGAACTTTACTACTCCTGTAAGCTTTGAGAATTTATGCACATAGCAAGTGACCTATTCTTCATCACAGCCATGTAAATGCCAGACATCAAAGAACACTTCTAACTGAATTCTCAGGACAATTAATTTTAACCAGAAAGTGTTTTAACCTTTTACTCCATCTAAGCTAATAGATAGTAATGGCTTTCATTATTGCAACATCAGAACACCTCCCCATCTTTTAGCATATGAAGGACTGTCACCACTTTTTTGTGAAGTGAAGTACAAGCCACCCCCTGGCACAGAGGGGAAGAACCAAGCAAATGCCAGCCAAATAAACTTTTCCACTTCATGTGTGAAACTGTGTCTGATAAAGCCACCATTTCTAGTGGACAACTTTCTCTTCCTCCAGAACAATTTCACATGTTCAAGGGGTAAGGTCCAGCTGTCTCTACTGGCAATCGTGACAGCATGTGCCTCTGACACCAGCATTATCTGTATGAAGGTAGCCTTTCTCCCAGCTCTGCAAGCAGCACTAGAGCTTCATTCTGCTCAGCTGAGGTGCCCATTCATCCACTGTGAAATGCACTGTACCTTCTCAACACAGACTCTTTCTTCCACAGAAATAAAGTCTGGCAGTTTAAAACTGCCACTTCCCACAAAACATTGCCTATCTTTGCACCACTTACACATGAAAGATGCTGAGTCTCTTTCCAGGGAGCTGAGAAAAGCTAGAAAGAACCACTAACCCCTCAGAGAGATCTCCCAATTCATAGAGTGCAAAGTGTCAACAGCAGTCTGGCAGCATCCCTCACAGATCACCATGAGCTTGAACCAAAACTCCAGATCTAAAAATCCTGAATTCCCTTTGGCCTGAAGAGTCAGTGTCTAGAATTTGAAACAGGATTCAAATCCAAGTTTACAGTTTGATTGATAGTTGATATAATGAAGCAAAGCAGTGCCTCCGACCTGAATTTCCTAAGAGCCACAGTCCAAACCTCCCCACTGAGCTGGGCAGCTCAGGTACAGAACAGATGTTGCAGGCAGTCATCAATCGCCTTTGTCAGAAGGAGGGGAAAAAAGTTTCCATAATGCAAGGCAGCACTCAGCAGTAACCTGTTCTCTGCAATTTTTACTTGGAAGAGCAGAAAATTCACTAGAGTAATTCAAAATTAGAAAAAGTTGTAAAGGGTCAAATGAAAAAAGACCACCCAGTATCACACCTCTAATTTCTTTAGTGAATCACAATGCATAAGGGGATTTCTGTTGTCTTCCAAGTCTGACAGCAGAGATTGGATTTATGCAAATTATAAGGTTAAAATAATTAGAGATAGGTCAAAGGTATAAATCAAACAACAAAGGCTGACATGTCTAAAATTCTGCATGCTAAACAATCAAGGTGTTAGAAGTCAAAGCATTTATTGGTGTGTATATTGAGGCAGAGCAAAAATTTAGGCAGGATTTGCTAAACTATCTGGTTGTTGAAATAATTTTTTGTCTGTACATTGTATGGGTCTCAAAAGAGAAAGTAAAGTCTTGCTCTCAGCTATATTTCCACAGCACAATTAATGTTTATGGAGCTGTGGGTGAAAACTTCAGTTCCCTTCCCCAGCTCTAATTTAAACACAGCAATTGTTTGGGAACAAAATGCTGTATCAAGCGTAAAAGTGGGAGAAAATCCTCAAAATAATAGAAGTACATCTAATCCACCCATGCAGCTGCTGTGTTGTTGCATTTTGTCAAGTTGTTGTGGCTGAATCATAGAATCATAGAATCAACTAGGTTGGAAGAGACCTCCAAGATCATCCAGTCCAACCTATCCCCCAGCCCTAGACAGTCAACTAGACCACGGCACTAAGTGCCTCATCCAGTCCTTTCCTGAACACCTCCAGGAATGGTGCCTCCACCACCTCCCTGGGCAGCCCATTCCAATGCCAATCACTCTCTCTGCCAACAACTTCCTCCTAACATCCAGCCTATACCTACCCTGGCAAAACTTGAGACTGTGTCCCCTTGTTCTGTTGCTGGTTGCCTGGGAGAAGAGGCCACCCGCCACATGGCTACAATCTCCCTTCAGGTAGTTGTAGACTGCAATGACGTCACCCCTGAGCTTCCTCTTCTCCAGGCTAAACACCCCCAGCTCCCTCAGCCTCTCCTCATAGGGTTTGTGAAATGCTGTGTTTGGAGCCTGCAACACATATAACAACAGTAGGAGTCAAGTTCTGCTCTTCCACACCAGTACAAGCCTACAGACACTGCACTGAAAGCCACTAAGGAAATGGATTACCACAGCTCTGCAATACCACAGCCATAACGCAGCACTACAGCCCCAACATGTTGCAGAGGATGATGAAAACAAAGTCCCCATTTAATCTTTTTTTTAATTTTATTTGATAAACAATTACAAGCCTATTTTTTAACAAACAAGTGGTGCTTTCTGTGGAAAAGTCACTGTTCCCTGGAAGCTAAAAAAAAATGAAATCAATGTACCTATGCTACCTCAAACCAGTGACTGCAGTACAAAAGGAGAACATCCAAACAGTTTATGGAGAAAGCAAAGCACTGAATAGCTAATGCACAAATTCCAGGAAACTTCACATCACAAGATGAAAATTTTTGGACTTGGATGAAAAAGCTATTTTGTGGGTAACTGCAGTTAAAAATCATTTGTCATGGAGTAAACTTGGTGATGCCTTGCTGACAACGGGGTCCTTTTGACCTAATAGGGCCTTCCAGTACCTGAAGGGGGTCTACAAGAAGGCTGGAGAGGGACTGTTTACAAAGACCTGTAGTGACAGGACAAGGGACAATGGTTTTATATTAGAGAGGAGTAGATTTAGGTTGGATGTTAGGAGGAAGTTCTTTACCATGAGGGTAGTGGAACACTGGAACAGGTTGCCTAGGGAGGTAGTTGAAGCCTCATCCTTGGAAATATTCAAAGCCAGGCTTATCAAGGCTCTGAGCAACCTGATAGAATGCAGGATGTCCCTGCACACTGCAGTGGAGTTGAATTAGATGACTTCTAGATGTCCCTTCCACCCCAAACTTTCTATGATTTTATCTCCAACAAATAGACAGAGTGGATGGAAGAAGAGACACAACATTTCAGCTAGGCTTCTGTATTACCTAAATTACACACATCATGCTCAACATTAAATAATTAATATTCTTCTTGGTTAGTTTCTCTTGATTAGAATCTCTGCTGAGTTGAGATTCATATAAAACTAAATACTACATGTCAGAAAACAGACCCCTGCATGTTTCATGGTGAAATAAACTACCAAATACAATTGTACATAAGACATTTGATAGTTAACATAGCAAAAAAAGTAAATAGAGAAATGGATCTTTCTGTAGTCTGATTTTTCCACACACACACCGCCCCCCAGAGTTATCAGGTGGAAAAGAGAGAGAAATTAGAGTCTGAATTATTTTATGACTGGGGTTTTTTACTGTTTTTTTCGCCCATGTTACACTTGAAGCTACTGGTAACAGCCTACATTTGGCAGCAAAGAAACAGTGCCTTTTTGAAAACACTGGAAGAAGTGGCACTCGTGAGGTTTGTTCTCTTCCTTCTCACACTGTGGGAGAATAATTTTACTCAAACCTGATCCATTTTGTTTCTTCAGTTCCATTGTTTTCTCCACATTCATCTCTGTCCTGGTTTTCTACTTTTAAAGTCATTTATTTGTCCCCCTTGTTCATTATAATATTTCCTCCTTCAATACTCCTGTAAAATAACATACTACAAGTATTTAGCACTCATATTAATTCATCTTTAGGCATTTTTTATCTTAGAGTTTTTCAGTGACCTCCTGTTTCCACTCTCAGAAGACAGTGACTGAAGTCTTTCTAGGGCAACATGCAGACAAAGCAGTTCAGGGAAAATGCAGACAATGTCTTGCAAATACTCCTATCAGTGAGAGCGTGCTCAAGCTCACATAACAGAAGGCTCCAGGAGACCTTATAGTGGCCTTCCAATACCTGAAGGGAGGCTACAAGGAAGCTGCAGAAGGACTTTTTACAAGAGCCTGCAATGATAGGATGAGAGGGAAAAGATTTAAGATGGAAGATGGAAGACTTAGACTAGGAAGAAATTCTTTACAATTAGGGTGGTAAGCCTCTGGATAGGTTGCCCAGGGAAGTTGTGTATCTCCCCTCCCTGGAGGCGTTCAAGGCCAGGCTGGATAGGGTCTTGAGCAACCTGGACTAGTGGAAGCTGTCCCTGCCCATGGCAGCAGAAGGGGTGGAACTAGATGGTCTTTGAGGTCCCTTGCAACCCAAACTACTCTATGAATCTAAGATTCTATGCTGGAGCAAAGTGAAGAGAATCTGTGTTTATTACAAATATCCTCTTCTTTCATCTCCCTGACTGTAAGAATTTGGTTAGAAGTGAGCTGGGCAAACAATGAATTATTTACTTGATGAATGTAATCTCTTTTTGTTCAAATTATTTGTGAACAATTTACACTTTTCTCATCATTTGAAATAATTTGATACATAATGTCATGGTCTGCAAGGCAAGCTTTGTACATACCAGCTTTCTGTGTGGAATAAACAACTTCAAGAACATCTGAGTCTTTTGGGAAGCATTATTTTATAATTACAGCCATTATTCTAAGGCAGCAAAGGTCCCACTTGAAATAAAATATTTCTAAAATACACAAATTAGTTCAGAGAATCTTGACTTATATTCTAGCCTTAAAATTATTTATTTTAGATTTAGAAAAGTAATATAATTAAATTTAATTATATCCTGAAGAATATCTATACAAATAATTGATAAGGTAGCAGCACATGTGTTTTTAAGAACTATCTTTTCCTTTTTCCAGCTAAAGAAAGGCAGTTGAGAAGAAATACCATGTAAGATACTTCAGGGGTGCCATTCTTAAAATATTAAAGGTACTTTATTTACTACACCAACATCTTTAGCAGCACTATAATAAAAGTTCTGTCTGTGCTTCCATTCTTTACCCTAGCTTCAAGAAATTTTATGTATAGCACTCATAAAAGTATACCATGGTTTAAAACTTAGCTTGGAAATGAAACACAAGAGAGAGAAAAGTTGCTTCTTTTTTGTTTTTTTTTACTATTGAAGTACTCAAAGACAGTCAGAAATATTTACAGAGACAGCTTCCACCTTCCTCCTGGAGAGAAAGGATGGATTTGTTTCCTTCTCTCCTTCAACCAACAGCTGCTCACTGATCTCTGAAGCCTAAGCTTTTAAACAGATGACACACAAGGCATGAGTTGGATACCAAAATATATGTTTGTTTGGATGGTGGTTTGTTTTTTTTTAAAAGAGATACTTGAATCCTTATAAATTTTCAGAACCTGACAGGATAAAATGCTGAGCAATACTTGATCTGATCCTAGTGCTGGTTGGGAAGAGAGACTGATTCAGATGACTTCCAAAAGTCCCTTCCAAACTATGTTTTCCAATATGCTTTCCAAGGCTTTAAGATCACAAATTCCATGGAAAGGAGTAGTATTTGGAAAGGGCTGAACCTTTGATTCCAAATTAAGGTTGTTGGTTTTTTTCCAGTTAATCCAGGCAGTATCTCTTTACTGGGAGAACTTCATAGAATCATAGAATCAATCACGTTGGAAGAGACCTCCAAGATCATCCAGTCCAACCAAGCACCCAGCCCTGTCCAGTCAACCAGACCACGGGACTAAGTGCCTCATTCAGGCTTTGCTTGAACACCTCCAGGGACGGTGACTCCACCACCTCCCTGGGCAGCCCATTCCTATGCCAAATCACCCTCTCTGGGAAGAACTTCCTCCTAACATCCAGCCTATACTTCCCCCGGCACAACTGCCACTCTCCTTCAGCAAAAGTGCAATTTCAGTGGCAAGACTTCTGGTACACCTGTAGTAAACTGCTACTAAAGATTTAATCTCTTGGCTCGTTGGTTTTTTGGTTTGGGTTTTACCTTTTTTTTTCCCTGCTTACCTAGGCTGTAGACTACCAGTTTACACAAGAACTAAACACTTTGAGTAGTTTGGTTGAAAGACTTAATAACTGTTATTTCCTGAATGGAGACATTTGATTTTGAATGAGCATGAAATACTCTGCTTTTGCACCTAAAATCCAAGACTCTAAAAGCCTATGCTGACATTTATTCTTCTCTTCAAATACTTCTGTAAGAAGGGTGAGAAGAGAGAGAATCAAAATACACCAGTGAAAGACTTCATGACATTTCCCACCTCCTATTCTGCTCTAGCCATTAGAATTATTTCCACACTCAAGTTCAACACCTGCACTGCTATGATAAACCTTTGGAGCCACTGTAGTCCATCAAGTTAATGACATGCATTTTACAGTCCTTTTAACTAAGCCACCAACACTATCAAGGAGCAGTTAGTCTAGAGATGGAACAATTCAGGTTGCTTTATAAGGTCTCTAAATGTGTATTTATATGATAAATGGTCATAGACTCATCACACCCCTATCATGTGCACAGAGAAAGCAACAGCACATCAGCCATTCCTAGGGCTTAGTACAACTCCTCTGTCTTCAGCAGTACTGGTTGCAAATGGGCCATTTTTGCCATTATTCCAACCTTGATGCTAGGTCTGAGACAATAAATCAGATCTCTCTTAATGTTGTTCTACACCAGCACAGCATCTGATCCAACTCAGTTTCCCAGGCAGATTAGATCAGATCAAATCACCTTTAATGTCACTCTACACTACCACTAGTTGCCCACAGCTTTGCTGGAGAACTGTCAAGGCATAGATAAAACCCAGGCAAACATGTTAATAGATAAGATAAGGTGAAACAGCAGCCCGGGAATTCCTGCAGTGTTACTGTACCAGAAGGCAGTTCTCCTGCAAAGGAGTTATGCTTTGCTTGACTGTTTATTTAATCTCTCTGCAGTAGCTCTGTGAGATGTGAGTCTGAGTTACTCAACTACACAGCATACTTAGAGCTGCCAGCAAGGGTTAGATGCTTTCCCAGGCTGCTTCCTAAGAAGTTTCTGATGTCTGTAGAAGTCTGATGGGGAGAATTAACCCAGCCTAGAGCTGATACAATAGATAAGAGTATGTTTTCACTTTGGTTTCAACAAGCTCTTTATTTGCAAGAGCTGCTAAAATACCAGAATCTCCCCAGGAGTAAGCTGTATCCATCACCTCTCTTCTTTTCCATGTAACTCCTTATAAAAAGGGAGTCTTCCTCTTCTTTGTAGCCACTCTTTAAATACTGGAACATGGTGATAAGGTCTCCTCTAAGTCTTCTCTTCTAACGGCTGAATATACCCAGTTGTCTCAGCCTTTCCTCATATGGCAGACTTTGAGTTCCTTGATCATCTCTGAGGATCCTCTGGACCCAATCTAGACTGTCCACATATTTTTTGCACAGTGACATCAAAACTGAACACAGTATTCCAGCTGTGGCCTGACCAGTGCTGAGCAGAGCGAGGCAATTACTTCATCCCTGCTGGTGATGCCCTTGTTGATGCAACCCAGCATCCAGTTTGCTTCCCTTCTTGCTGCAGCTCACTGTTCACTCATATTGAGCTTGCTGTCTACCAGGACCTCCAGTCTCTTTCCACAGATCTGTTCTCCAGTTCAATAGATCCCAGTCTGTGCTTCACTCCTGGATTATGTTTTCCCAAGTGCAAGACCCTTCAGCAGATTCTCATTAGCCCTTTCATTATAGAATCATAGAATCAGTCAGGGTTGGAAGGGAACACAAGGATCAGCCAGTTCCAACTCCCATGCCATGGCCAGGGACACCCTACCCTAGACCAGGCTGCCCACAGCCTCATCCAGCCTGGCCTTAAACACCTTCAGCCATGGGGCCTCAACCATCTCCCTGGGCAACCCATTCCAGCCTCTCACCACTCTCATGTTGAACAACTTCCTCCTCACGTCCAGGCTGAATCTTCCCAGCTCCAGCTTTGCTCCATTCCCCCTAGTCCTGTCACTCCCTGAGAGCCTAAAAAGTCTCTCCCCTTCGGATACTGGAAGGCCATAAGAAGGTCACCTTGGAGCCTCCTCTTCTCCAGACTGAACAGCCCCTACTCTTTCAGTCTGTCCTCATAGGAGAGGTGCTCCAGCCCCCTGAGCATCCTTGTGGCCCTTCTCTGGACATGCTCCAGCATGTGCACATCCCTCTTGTAATAGGGGCTCCAGAACTGGATACAGTACTCCAGGTGGGGTCTCACCAGAGTGGAGGAGAAAGCCACCTTAACCCCATTCACTGTAATGCCACCTCAGAGATGTCTGGACTAGTACTCAAATGAAGACAGTGTTTCACTGGAGCAGTGGTGTGTGGTGTGTCTCGTAGAGATTCTAGAGGCAACACATAGTCTGCATTGTTGTCAGTACCTGCACTATTCAAGGCACACAGAGAAATGTCATCAGACACCAAGACATGCCTATGAAATGAATTCCATGTAAGGACTGCACTAGAGGGCAAAAATAGTATTTTTAATCTGCACAAACAGTCACCTGAAGCAGAATGTATACAATGCACCTGAAATCTCCAAGGCAAAGATTAAAGCTAAATGTGCCTTCTGGAATATCAGCCTTTTTCTCCAGTCTTCTGGAGGTCAAAAATGGCAAGTGTGGAAATAGAAAATATTAATTCTCCCTTTGCTATCAGGCAGCAAAAGAGAGATTATTGAGTCACAACAGACTTACAAGCAGAAAGAAACTATGAAAATGTGCAGAAGAGCTCTGTTTTCTTACCAGCATGGTGCCCAATTGAGTAAAAGGATCTCTACACTCCAGCTTACAATTCCATCTGACTAGCTACACCCAACCTAATGATTCAAAGACTAATTAGAACATTTACTTTACAGCCCATTTGCTGCAGTAACAATGAAACATTATCTAGATACAGTTCCTCCTCCTGGGGCCAGGAAGGATATACTGTTAAAAGAATTTTAAATGAAAGGAAAAATGAAATTTCCATTAAACCTGCCCATAAGCAGGAGATCAGCTTGCATTCATTCCTGTCAAGGCTCAATACTCTAGCTCTGATCCAGCAAAATACTAAGCACATCCTAAAGATTAAATGTAAGTGGTCTCGGCATTTGCAGCTTTTACAGCATTCACATCTTTAAAGCTAAGCACATAGTTAAATGATTTCACAACAGAGCCTTGTGGCACCCTCTGTGACTCAAGCAGTTTGAATGGTACCCATTAGCAGGTGTATTCAGAGAAAAAAGGAAAAAGAAGCTAATTGCACTGCAATTTATGTTACTTCTTTCCTATTGCATTGTTGACATAATTCCTTATTGCCTCTAATTACCTGGGAAAATGGGAAGATTTGAAACTTTAAGGTGTCTGTACCTGGCAGTTCCTGTCACAGCTAAATTTTGTAAATGCTACAGTTATGCAAACAGACTCACTCTAACATTCAGAAGATGCTGAAATATGTACATTTTACTATTGCTTTTTAAACTAGGTAATAAGCTTTAATAGTCTTTTCTTTTTTCCATGCTAGTGAAGAAGTCTGACACTCAAAACCAGATCCTGCTTCTACATCTGTCATTATCTAGTACTGGTTTTGTTCATTTTTGGATGAGGCACACTTGTTAAACTCCCCAGATCCTCAATTCTCTTCTTCTGTATTGCCATTGTGGAATAAGTGCAGAGCAGCAGCTGTATTTTTTTGTCCCACGTTCAGTTAGCCAAACAGCCCTGCTAACACTTGTGTTGGCACAGCTGAGGAAATACTATGAAAGGGGAATGAGAAGCTGGAGGGTAAAAGCCAGCATCTCCTTAAATCAGAAATGAAGAGAAGAGCTACAGAAGACAGCAAATGAAATCTTAGTGCTAACCTTTAGAAAACAGGCAGACTGCAAACAAGAATAATTTTTATAGGCCAGACCCTGCTGGTTTTACTCATGTTGGAAGCCCTTCTTGCCATTAAAGGCAACTGCATGTGTGAATTAAGAAAGAAGTATTTGTACTTTTATTTATGTAGCCTCCTGTGCAATAACCCTGACTGGAAATGCGTTTGTTTATTTTTAAATGCACTCCACAGTGGTGCTGCCTTCGCACTGCTTTCCTGCAAAATGAATATACTGTCCTCCATAAATACACTTCCATTTCAACTCCTCATTACTGCAACTTCAGACCTTTTTAATCTACAATGTAAGTAGGCAGGTTAGTGGTCATTACATGCTACGTTCCTGTATCTCCCTGAGCTTAATTTAAAACAGATACAATGCTGCCTTGTGAATACATTGGCTTTCGATGTTCTAAATAGATTTTTAGTGGAGAGACTTGTTCCAACTCCATTATTTTCCCTTTCACCCTAAATAAAGTTTTCCCAGATCACTGTTGCTACTGCAGAGAAATACATTTTCTATTTTGCCTTGAAAGAAATGTGAAAAAGGAAAACGCTGATGGCACGAGAAGCAATTTGAATCCCATGATAGAAAACACAGCCTTAGCAGACAATGCACAGTAATAAATAATAGTATAGGCACACTTTTTTAATGTTATCAGAAAAGAAAAGCAAGGTACACATTTTCAAATAAATAAATATTTCCTTTTGCCATTTTTTTGGTAGTAAAAGAGGCAAGAGACTAGATCTGAAGAGCATATACCTGTCTATCATTCAGTAGCCACAGAATTGGGTTTGTTTGGAGCATTGGCTCCACTATTGTTTAGACTATATATAAAGAACGGGCAACAGAGAAAGGTCAGGCACTATAACAACAAGTCATTCTCCTCAAGGTGTTTGGCTACCCTTTGCTGTTTCTTCCATTGTCATTATCCTGTGTGCAGAACAGTAAAGGAAGCTGTATATCTTAGCACTGTGAATGTGTTGGGCTGTTTGTTTCAGGCTTTGCTACAAGTAAACCAGATTTAGTAGAAGTAATTCAGCAAGTACATATTCTTCCTTAAGTGTAATAGCACTATACCAGACTGCGGAGTTTCAGGGATGACAAAGCATACATTAAGTGTTATCCAAGAGGGTAGTTCATGTCCTGTGTGATTACCAGAGCTTATTACATTGCTCTTGATGTAAAAGGATGCATTTAAAACTTTGTGAAGTGCTGCCTTGTGGCTGGAAAACTACTTCTGACACAAAGCTGAAAGTTGCTGCTAGTTAATGGCTCTTTGGTGACCTTTCAGAAGAGAAAGGATGGCTTGGGTCCAAGTTATAGCATATACATACACTACTATGAACACCTTCTACTCTGTAGGAGGTTGAGTTCAATCATTCTTGTGGGAAGGGATTTCCCAATCAGACCCCATCTCTAAGATTCACTAATGGCAGCTCAGCTCTATCTTCTTTTGCCTTTTCTTGGTATTACAACTCATGATGTAAGCTCCATGGTTAATGCTGATTAGATGCACAGATGATGATGCACAGATCACTGGGCAATATTATTTTTCTCATCTAACTTCTTATGCAAATGATCAGAGAGAAAAATCAGCTGTTATTGCTTTATGAGAATCACTGTCACCAAAGCACAACAGAAAGTGAACACAAACAAATAAATGGACTCATCTGAAACAGTCACAATTTGGCTTAATCAGGCCTTTTGAAGGGCTCTGCATTACTGAAGGAACTTCATTAAAAGTTGATTTTTTAGTCACACCATTTCTGTTCTGCAGATGGGCCAATTAAATGACAATATAGAGGAATAGGAAAAGAAATTTAGATTTGTGGTACAAAGAGTAGATATCTTCTTTGGCTGCTGTTGACTGCCATATGTGAAATTACTTTCACAGGCCAGAATGAAGCCACTGAACCTTTGCCATGTAGCCCACAGACAAGAAAGAAGGCCCCTCACATCCCTGGCTAGCCTATATAAACAGCAATATTTGTCCTGCCTTTGGCTGTAAGAAAATTCCACATTTCTTCTGAATTCTCTTGTGTGTTTTTGCAGAGATTTCCCTAGGCTCAGCTAGAACACTCTATGCTATTTGGCTGTTACCTTCCCAAGGTGGAGGCTACATTTCCACAGTACAATAGGCAAGGACTGTAAAGCAGCTCTGTTCTGTATAATTGAAGCTATTATTCCTATTAATATTTTTAAATGCATAGTTAACTGCAGAACACTGGAATATTCTGACAGCTCATACCTTATCACCTCTGTTGCAACAAAATATGCTTTATTTTACAATGAGTATACACATCAGCTTTTCCTAGCTATTACCAATCATTTGCCAGATCAGAAAGAGAACAAATAGGCAATCTGAAACAAAAATATAGTCAACAGAAATCAGCTCTCTTAGACCTGAGTTTATTTCTTTGAGCATGAAATGGAAGGAAGGTGTAGGAGAAAAGCTCACGCAGGGTTGTGGGTTTTTTTTAATGAAGTCTGTATCCAGTGCATATAGACTGGAAAATATGCAGAGATATACAATGCAGAAGACTGTGAACAGCCTGCTTAGAAGTCACTGGCTGGCAGTGACCATTAGGTCATGCTGTTAAAGATGAAAAATGGCTTGGCTTCAAAATAAAAGCCAGTTGCATCCCATTTAATACCCTGATGCAGTTGCAGGAACACAGAAGCAAAATACAAAAGCCAAAGCACAACTCTAGATGCACAGGGAAACAGCAAGAAAATAACTTGCTAAGTACATTGCTAATAAGTTCAAAGAGTTAGCATTAAAATATAAACTAAATCAAATAATAGAAATGCTTTGTGCTCTTGTGGTTCAAACCCAGATGCATTAGGGTTTTAGCTTTGAAATCAGAGGCAGCAAGTGTTTAGTGACTGAAAAAGACGAACATAGCTCCCGTCTCTAAAGTGCAGACAAGGCAAGCCCAAGCTATTTGAAGTTGGGCTGTGTCATGGGTTAAGCTGAGTCTACTGCTGATATTCAGTATCATGCTGCCATCACGTCAGCTTCAAAATGAAGGTGCTGGCTGGAGTAAAGTATCATGGGGATTGAAGTTTAGATTGTAACAGGAGAGGCTTCCTGTTCCAGTTGCTGCTTCTGGTTTCTGGGTTTTGGAGTGTTGGTCTTTGCCACTGTTCTGGCTTCTGCGTGCTAGGCTCGGGGTGGGGGTGGGGGGGAAATTGCTGGCTTCAGCTGCTGCATTGTGCTGCAAATAGGCTAAAGTAATTGTGTATTGTATCATTTCCAGCATCTCAACCCAAAGGAGTATTTTTCTGTTACTTTCCCTCCTGTATGTGGGGAGGGGGTTTTGTTAGAGTAGGCTGTGTTAACCCAGGACAGGCCAGTTCCTCCATAAAACAATCAGAAAAATAAACACCTACAAAACGACAGACCTCTTAAAACCAGCCCAATTTCTTTCTAGAACAGGTTAATAGGCTTCCAAGTTCAGGACTACTTTTAGATTAACCTCAGAAAAGCTTTTTACACAGTCTCTCTTCTGGTATTGTCAAAAATGAGCTAAGGTGGTTTCTCGATGAAAGTTATTGTACAACTACTGAAAAGAAATTCTGCAACACTGTTGGCTTCCTGCCAAGAGGAAACGATGCATAAAGCTCCTGCAAGGAGCTTAAGCTGAGCTCAGTGCTATTCAGCATTTTTATGAATGACTTCAATGATGGAATAAAGCACACAGTAATTAAATTTGCTGATAATATCGGGCTGGAAGGATGCAAGAGGACTGTGGAGGGCAGCATTAAAATTCAAAACTTATCTAAACAAATTGAAGATACAAATAAGATACAATTCAGTGAAGACAACTGCAATAGACTGTATTTATGTACAAATCACCAGTTGCACAAATACAAGAAGGAGAACACCTAATTACATAACAAATAATTAGAAAAAAAAATGTGGAGGCTAAAGGGTTACAAACGGAACAGGAGTCAGTATTTTTTCTGATAAAATTGCCCTCTAACTAGGGTGTGTGATGAAGATGTCACACATAGGACATATGAAGCAGTCCTCAGCAGGCTAGAGCCCGAGGCTGGAGCACTGTATGGAGTTTAATACATCAAACATCAAGAAAGATGTAAGTCAGCTGGACAGCTGAAAGCAGCAAGAATGATCAAAGTTTCTGTGAGGAAAGGTTGAGAGAATTGGGTTTGTTTAACTCAGACTCAAAGAGACATAACAATAGTCTTCAAGTAAGAAAGAAGTTTTGCAAGAAGTTACTATCCACCCTGCTAATATGCTTAAATTGCAGACAGGAGAATTTAATGACAAATTAGACAAACATTAGTCAGGAATGACTTGACATAATTAAACCCATCTTACATGGGTTGTGGGATCTCTCAGATCCCTGGTGTCTCAATGTCATTTTTTTAAACCTCCATTAAAAGCACAGAAATCTTAGAAAAATAACAAAGATTATCTCCAGGGTTCTTTATTTTAAAATGTATTTAAAGAGTAAAAAATCCAGAGTTATTTTATGTGAACTTCAGAAAATACCAAGTTACCCTTAAGTTACCCAAAATCAGTTGTCATTTTTTTAAAGCTAAACAAGGGTATGCAGACCTAAAAAGGTCAATGACATGTTTGAGGGAGTAAATGACAGATTCTAGATATTCCTATCATTTTACTGTCATCTACCTGCCCATTTTAAAAGTCTACACAAAATATCAAAGGTACATTATAGAGGGAACTTACACCAGAGCTTGTCCAGATAAAGTATTAACTAAACAGATGGCACCGATAATGAAGGTAGATAATGAGAGTGCTTTGCACAATGAAAGGTAATTAACCTGCTAAAGTGTTCATCGCAGGATCTATGATACAACCTATAATGACCTGAAGCTAGAAAGGCAGAAATCAGCAGTAGTTTGAATATTCTCTGGATGTAGGATGTCAGAAAGCTGGACAGCATCACAGGCTGTTTGGTCACCTGTGCAAAGGGCACTGCACTCAGAAAAATACCCAGGGCTCAGTTTTAAGTCTGGTCCTGAAAAACACAACCAGAAACTGATCCTGAAGTAACCAGCAGTGGTTCTTTGGTGGCTGGCTGCTAAAAGTCCTGAAAAACTGAGTGGCCACACACCAGTAATGGCAGCAGCCAGCTATGAAAAATCTTACCTGAAAATCTTTCTCTCAGCAAAGCGTTAAGCATGAAAACACTCAGTTAGTTCAGCAGAGTGTTCAGTTTGCTCTAGTCATTATTTTGAGTCTGCTGCCTTTTAACTGCTCTTAAGTAAAGTTAACTGAAGCATCTCTTTCACTTCATTTTATGGCAGACAAAATGGAAAGACTCACCTCACTATCATTCAGCTACTTTGCTGTTCCATATTAATTTCCCTTAGCACTATCTTAAATAATTCTCCTGTTTACTTCTCTGTGAACTGCTTTTGTATTTCTTCATCAGTTTAGTTGCTCTCCTTAGGATTTTTTTATCATTTCATATGCCTTTTGAAATGGAACAACTGAGATTGAACATTTTAATATGGGCAAAGGTGTACTATAAACTCCCATAATGACACTTGTTTTGTCTTACTACAATCCAACACTTCAATTTCTTTCTAGACTGCACCAAGCTGCAGCCTCCTCTATGCTGTTCCCTGCAACGACCAAGTATTTTTCTTGGAATTGTTACAGCTAATTTAGAATCTATCAGGTAGTATGATTAGTTCCAATTGTCCCTTCAGAATCAGTTACCATCAGCCGTCTACCCTGAAGCTCACCTGTCATTTATTACTGAATGCTCAGTCATCATTTGACCCTTCTGTATTCTTCATATCTCCTCACAGCTAACAAGCCCCACGTAACTTCACCTTGCCAAAAGAAAATAAAGCACTACTTATTCCCTTCCCAGGTAATTTCCCCTAGTTCCAAATGGATCCTTACATTACTCAACTAATAATCTTTTTCTTAAGTCTTTAGTTCTTACCTTCTTAGAGCTCTGTAATCTGCAAGAGAATTACAGAACCACAGAATGTATTTGGTTGGAAGACACCTCCAAAATCATCCAGTTCAACACTAAATCATGTCTCTAAATGTTAAGTAAGAACTTTCTTCTTACATTGAGATGGTTTTAAGAGTGCCTCTTTCCACATGAACTGCATGTAGTAGTGCCATGGCTACAAGATTTCCTCTCCATGTCATAAAAAAACAAATTCTGATAGGCTGCAAATATAATGTTTTCCTTAACAGGAACTATTTTGATTCATTCCTTGATAGTAGTTTGTTTGAAATGCCCCATAAAACTCCATACCAGCATGATCTCTATTTCTTGAAGGTACTAGTTGCAAGGCTGAGATTCATTCACTCACACCACTTGTACTCCCTACATCTTCGCTTTTTCCTTTATCCATTTTCTTTATGTTTGTCTTTCACTTACACTCTCAACTATTTGAGGATGGCTTTCACTCTTTTTTATGTTTGGACAGTGTATAGCACAGTAGGACTGGAGCCCACACATACAAGAAGTACCTTAGAAAAACAATAGTGACTTATTGCATGGAAAATGTTTCAAATAAAGTGATTTACTGCTTATCAAGTGCAAACAGATATTTCTATCTCTTCTGCTCAGGTACTTCTCTGCTCAGTCCTGCTACTAGTGAAAATAATTCTTTTTCTTTCCCAGTGATTTTTCTAACATCAGCACTGCACTGATGCAAAAGAATGCTATTCTTAGATTAACTCTACTGAATCTACAAGAAATGAATCCAGAGATTTCTGCCTATGCAGTTACCATCCTTAGACTTCAGATGGTATCAATTCAGACAATGAATTTTCTTATCTCCACTTCAGGGTGAGTTTTCTCCTTTTCCCAAGAATACTGTATAAAAAGTTAGAAAATTCCATCATCTTAGTATATGCCTCCCTGCTGTCAATAAATTGAGCTGCTTGTTTGCAGCAGTAAACAATGTTTAAAATACTTTTACCAAATGAAATGCTATTTACACACATTAGCAAACAACCTGAGCTGATCAACTGTCACTAAACACTTACATTAAATTTGGCCATAAAGTTGGCTCAGAACACTCTGTGGCACATCAAGAACAACTTGGACAATTAGTTCATGAGATTACTATTAAGTGGTAAACTGACAACTATACGAGATTATTATGGTTCTCAGAGCAACTGTGCTGTAGTAGTAGAACGAAGAATGCAACAGAGCAGGTGTCCAGGGCATACCTGGAAGATGACAGGCAAATGAGTCACAATCTAGGATCTCATTTCCACTTCCACAACTCGATTTGCCAAAGGTAGGAGTATGAAGTCAAAGACCAGCAAATTAAGAGGGATGTCTCATAGGAGAAGAGGGGGAGTCACCTTTTTGACAGAGGAAAGATTCTAGAAGAGTTTCCATAGAAGCACCACCTTCCTCAGGTTCAGGGAACAGTATGGCAAAAGGAAAAGCCTAAAGGAAGCTACATATGTCATCACTTGCTGTAAAGATACTTTCATCTAAGCAAACACTATGCTTTAAAGAAACTGTACAATCATAGTTCTCAGAGAAAGCAGAACTGTAAGGTCTGAGATGAAGACAGTCTACCAATCCATACTCCAGAAACGAGTGAAAACTCTGTGTGTCTTCCTCCGGAGAAATAGCTGAATAGAGACTACTTCACAAAACGGTAGATTAGAGATAGGACTCAGCAACCCAGTAACTACTGTAAGAAAGCACAGTTATTTTGCTAGTATCTGCCATCATATAAGTGCAGATCAGAGCCCTCTTACCAAATCACATTTCCCTATCATCAGTACAACCTCTTGCTTACTGCACTGTCAAAACCAGGAACACTCCAGCAGAAGGCAACCTAAACACTCTCTCTGCCGTAACAAGAGGACTGAGTTCACGCTTTTGTCAGCCATGCAGATTAGGCCTGGCCTGGAAAGGGCCTAATTAACTGAGGTAGCATTTTGCAGACCAAGATAGCAGTTATTCAAGTTTTCCTTTTCTTAAACACTCTCTGGATTAATTAAGAACGTCCAGAAATATTCTTATCTCTTTATAAAAAGGCTACACTGAAAATATAAATAGCAAATAGGAGTCATAAAACTCAAAGAGATTAAAGTTCTTTGCTTCCTAGTATATATATTACTTTAGATGCCATTCTCTGGTCCTAGGAACAAAATATCTAGATAGAGCTAGCAGTCACCTTCCCTCACAGAGGACTAGAGGCTTGTAATGCAGTTGACTGTTATCATGTCAGCAGCAGACAAGGAGCTCAGCTCAGCAGTGACAGTTCCGAAATCTATTGTTCAGTGCACAGACTGGATCAGTGCCAAAATGAATCACTCCACTTTTCATCTCTTAGTGTCTGCAGACCTTTAAAGTTTTATACATCAGGCTGTTGTGGGGGGAAAAAAATAATAGCACTGAAGAAGAAATGATAAAGGGAGATATCAGGATCATAGGTGATAGGTTCTACCAAAGATCCCTAAAAGCTTTGAACATAATGGTTTCTTGTAAGAACATCAGTATTAAATGGATTTAAGAATATTAAATAAGCAAAATGTAAATATAAAGATATACATATCACTTGACATATGACATTGATTGTGATCATACTATAAATACTAGAATCCCATTCTGGAAATGACCTTGAGAGATTGTTTAGTCACAGATATTCCTATACAATATCAATGTGTAACACTTAGCATTAAGAGGTTCAGAAAACCTCAGTCATTGTTTATGAAAATACAGGGTTTCACACAGGTTATTTCATACACTTTTCAGAATACCTTGTACTTCAATATCTGATGAAACATCATATTATTCTCCTACACATAAAACTGCTGGGAAATTGGCAATAACAACTTAACAAGGCAGACTCTACTTAAGTAAAGCTTACAACTCATAATTCATGTAAAACCAGAAAGCTCCCTCAAGTAATCTCAATACAGTCTTCATTTTAAATTAAGAATAAATGTATGCCAGCTCTGATCTTACCTATGTGGTTTGTTTCACAAAACGGTAAATTAAAAGAGATCTGGAAATGCTGATGAGATGCCAGAGTCAAAACTGATACGCTATTTTCTTTCTAAGCCACTGTTTTCAGAAATAGAAGCTCTGAACTTCACCTTCTAGGGGAAATGGCCCATGCTTATTCTCAACATGGAGTGAAATTACTCTTGAGGAAAAATATCAAGAAAAGCCACAACCATGTGTTTCAGTTAGCAAGTGAAGAAAGTGTATCGGGCACTTAACACTCTGCTTCTATGTGCTCATCAGAGCTGTGCTTGAAGTTCCTGCAGCAGCTCTTCCTCCCTCATCACCTATGCTCAGGCAGGCGGGGAGCCAAAAATGTAGTTTACAGTCCCTCCTCAAGACACAATACTAGATTTTCAAGCCAATGATATAACCATGAAATTAAGTAGATGCTGTATAATATTAATAAATTTGAGCTGGAGCTCAGGCTGCAGTCTGCACTTGACACCCAGCATGCATATACTTTGTCTCAGCTGGACAGAGGAAGATCAAACAGGATCTTACACTAAAGCTCTTCAAGAGGTATCCATAGCTCACCTTAATCTAAGCACTTATTGGTTTAAATAGCAATAATATTAATCTTCTTTGCAGAGCTTTCACCAATTTATTTCAAAACATTTTACAAAGGAAGTCGATATTATCACCATTTTTACAGTTGTGAAATCTCTGGGAGTACAGTGCTTGGTCAAAAGTCACCCAAAAAAACAATGGACTGAGGAAAAACTGTATTAACTCTGGCACACAGTGTGAAGGGAAAGACAGAACACTATAAATGCAGTTTGTGGAAAAGAGGTGCTAAAGGAACACAAGACCCTGAAAGAGCAAAGGAAAGAGAAAGTTATATGTAGAGACAAAGATCATATTAACTAGAAGCTTAATATGGAGATCAGGAGCAGTGCAGTAGGCAGATACAAAAGGAATTAACAGTGAAAAGGGGTGGCAAGGGGAGTGTGAGAAAGGAAAATGCATAAAGTTGCTCTTTAGTGAGGATGCTAAAGGGTCCAGAAAGGCCAGAAAAGAAGATGTTGTATCAGTCCAGATAAAACCAATGATTTGTAGCTGCAAAAGAGGGTTGAAGCTGCGCTCAGGTGGTTCCTGATCTGTGTGACTCAAGGTTGTGAGGTTTTTTTAACTTCAAGCTGATACTGATACTGCAATCCACACTGAGGCTTTGCTGAGTATGAAACAAAGGAGTTGATTTGCTTTTCATGTTTCTTTTCTGCTCTACTTAGATTTTTTTTCCAGAGCACTTTTCTCTTTTGCTCTGATTTATTCTCTCTCCCATCACGTTTTTTCCCCTATGCTGCTCTTAAGTATCAAGTTCAATGTTCCTTCTCAGATTTTGTGAGTCACTCCCTCCCTGCACAGTACAAGGCTTTTTCATTTAAATTCATTTAAGCTTCAGTTTTGCGGTAAGAGATTCCTCTTCTCTTCTGCATCCCTATGACCAACGCTTCTGCCCTTTACCTCAATCAACATGATAATGGCATTTGTGCTGCTGTGCACAAACCATCTAGCCTTTATGTCAGAGTACCTTGTGGAGAGAAAGAGAGTGACAGAGAATTCATCCATTTTAGATGCAAAAATATGGGGAAATTTTCTCTTACTCTCCATCTCTGAACATGCCTCTGCATTTCACATACTGATCTCTATCAGTTTAGAAACAAAGGCACTATGAGAGTAATGCCCTTGCACAGAAGCAGCTTTATTCATATTCGGGCAGTTCTTCACTATTGGAAAGTAATATATTGGGGTAAGATCCTGCAGCATCCTGCGGCTGCACTGGTGAGGTGCAGTAATCTACCCGTGACACACATCTTCAGTCGGTACAAAACCATAGGAACTTTAGACCTTAACACTAGGCATAAATACAAGTCCAAACTCCTGAATCACCCAGATTCAGAATTACCAACATCTTTCCCTCCTTGCTGAAACTACAAACATGCATTTCACTTTATCATAGACTCACTGGTGTTGTGGAGTTAGGATGAACTGTCCTACCATAGATACAGAAGTCCTCCAGGGACCAGAGTCTTAGGGAGATGGGCAGGATAATGTAAACTGTTGTTCTATTTTCCTTTCCTGCACTTCCCTATATAACCATGCATTTCCCTATAGAACCAGACATCACAACCAGTTCTGGCCTTCTCTCCCTCTTCTCCAAGCATGTGCGGTGGGCTCTTATTTCTTGGTTTGTGGCAGAGAGCAGCCTTCTTCTGCCCTTGGCTGCCAAGCTAATTTTTGCTATGCCATTGGTTTATAGGGGGGCATTGAGGCATGGTAGGCCTGGGCCTAGTTGCTGGGTGGTTGGGCCTGCTCCTGGGCCTGTCAAGACTGGGAGGCAGGGGAACAATTTTGGAAGACTGGAAGGTTTTGCCCTGGTAGGGCCAGGTGGAGAACTGGGCCAAAGCAGATTGGTTTGTGTATACATATTCCTTTTCCCTGAATACCTTTTGTATTCATAGAATGGTTTAGGTTGGAAGGGACCTCAAAGATCCTCCAGTTCCAACCCACAACGATAGGCAGGGACACCTCCCACTAGAATAAGTCACTCAAAGTCTCATCCAACTCGGCCTTGAACATCTCTGGGGAAGAAGCATCCATAGCCTCCCTGGGCAACCTGCACCAGTGTTGCACCACCCTCACTGGAAAGAACTTCTTCCTAACATCTAGTCTAAATCTGTCCTCTGCCAGTTTAAACCCATTACTCCTCAACCCATCATTACAAGACCTTGTAAATAGTCCCTCCCCAACCTTCCTGTAGGTCCCCTTCAGATACTGCAAGGCTACTACAAGGTCTGCTCAAAGCCTTCTCTTCTCCAGGCTGCAGAGCCCCAGCTCTCTCAGCCTGTCCTCATTACATAGGTGCTCCAGACCTCTCAGCATCTTTGTGGCCTCCTCCGGACTCACTCCAACAGTTTGATGTCCTTCTTGTATTGAGGACTCCAGAACTGTACAGAGTACTCCAGGTGGGGTCTCACAAGAGCAAAGGGGGAGAATCCCCTCCCTTGCCCTGCTGGCCACGCTTCTGCTGATACAGCCCTGTATTCCATATTTGTAAATGGCATTCATATTTAGCCTCCAATTCTGTACAAAAGACATAAAATATGAATTTCCCCATTTTATCCTTCTTCTCACTTGCATCTGTGTGCATATAACCAGAAGATCATTTATTGATGCTACTAAGTACACTTAATGCACGTAGCACATTTAATGTATTGGCCTGTACGAGGGCTCTGCTGACTGCCAAGTCTGGCTGCCCCAGTATGTGAGAGCGAGAGTCTCTCCACACCTGTTGAAAATGGAAGGTTCTTTTGAAAACAGCTTTTCTAAGCCACAGATCTGTGGGGTTTATTCCATGTACCCTTTAGGAGTCAAAAATCAAAGTCAATAAAATGCTGTATTGGTTTTTGGAGTATTTGATCCTTCTGACCTATCCCATTTTTTTGATGCTTAGTCTGACTGAAATTTGGGGATACAATCACAAAAGTGAAGTATCTCTAGTGTGTGTAAAACATAGTGTGCTCCTGAGAACATGCAGTTCCTTCTTCTAGTCATTAAGCACTATTGATACTTTTCTGATCAGTACTTCCTGACACCTTCTCGATCTCTCTAGCACTGTCTTCCACCTTGCACATGTATGAGCATTAAGCAATTCAACTCACTACTTCCTTTCTGGTGTCAGAGAGTATGTCTTCCAGTGACCACTTAGGTACAGTTAAGAAAGATGCCAACACTAAAACATTTTTGCATGTAATTCCTTGACTAAGTACTTGAAGAACTGTGGTTCCCCAGCGAGATCCTATTCTTGGCTTGGCTTTAGATGAGGCTTTGAACAGCTTAGCCTAGTTGTAAGACATCCCTGCCCATGGCAGGAAGGTTGGAGTAGATGATCTCTAAGGTCCCTTCAACATTGTAATTGCTTAGCTTGACTGTTAAAATGGTTCAGTGTATGGTTTTTTGTTCTTCCTAACAGTCTTTTCCCATGAAGCATTTTGGATCAAATAAAAATACTACAATCGAGACAAATGTTTTCACAATAGCTAGATAGACCTTTTGAGCCCTCCAGATATGAAAAGAAATTAAACAAAATACAGTACATCTGGAAGTTAAATAATGAAATTAAACCTTTGACTTATATTGTGAAAAAATACCAACGCTTCTGGCAAGCACAGGTGACAAAACTGAGTACCTTTTAAAAATTCATCTGAATACCATCAAAGCATTGCCAAAAATGTCACTTGCAATTTCTTATATCAAGTCCTCAGGAATGGGCATCCAAACAGTACATATGCCTAAAGGTAATGAGCAGGAACAAATAACACAACTTCTAAAGCACTGTTTTGCCTTTACAGCTGTTCATGTATTCTCTTTTCACCAGCACCACGCATTTCTGACATACACATAAATAACCATTAAAGAAGCTTAATAAAGGGAGCAGCATGGACTGCTTGCTTTTGTGCATATTTCACTACCAACTCACCAAAGGCAGATCAAAAATCAAGGTTTACTTATATAATGATTTAATTTAAGAGCAAGTTATGGAAGATTGCCTGCTACATCTGCTCATTAACAGGCTGAAACACTCTGTTGGCTATCACTGCCTTTTCTTTCAAGAAATCCCAGGAGGTAATTCTCAGTGTGTTTGTTTTCTACTTCATTTCTATGTCTCCCTCCATTATAAAATCATTGTGCAATATGCACGGATGTTTGCCATTTATTACTACCAATATTTCCAGACCTTGATTTCCAGTTTATTGCAGTAAGTAATGAATCTCAAAATAATGCACACAAACCCACAGATCTCTCCAGTTGTAAAGTTCTAAAAAATAGGAACAGTCTGGACTTGAAAAAGGCTTGTCAGCGAGGGCTTGTCTGCTTAGGGTTGTGAGGATCAGGAAGAGTGCTGGTTTAATACTGAAAACAACATTTTTAATGCAAGAGCTTATATGCAGGGCTAAAAATTAATCTATATAGAAGACCTCAAGTAAGGACAAGTCTGAGTGTGCAGTGCACAGCAAAACATGAGCAGAACGACGGGTGTTGTAAGACTGTGCAAACCCAAGATATTCAAAATCACTCTGCTATTGAATCATATCTATTGATACTCACATTTCAAACAACTCACAGTCTAAAATAACTCACATTTTCTACACACGGCTTTTTTTCCAGTCAACCTCTATCTTCAGGATACCTCTTTAGACATTAAGATCCCCTATTCACAGTCAATTACATATAAAGCCTTTGTAAACAAACCAAAAAGGTCTTCAGAATTATGCTTATTAAACCAAACCAAAAGACACAGGCTGAAGATAAAAAACTAATGTGAATTTTCTCTTTTATATATAAAGTAGAGAAAAATAAAAGGAAATAATTCATTCAGTTGTATTATTAATACTTACCTCTAAACCTAAAGGAACTCACATTTTGTCTGTCAAAATCCTGAAATTTTTTTTTCAAGTTTTCAAATACCTGTGCAATGGATTTAAATCCATTAAAGGAAGATTTCACTTCAGATCCACAGTATCATATTCAAGTCATCCGGGGATACTTGAAAATTTCAGTCTGTAGCAGTACTTTCAAAACCGGTTACTTTAATGGCATTTTAGATAATACTCACCAAGTGTTTGGAGTTATCTATCTTCATCAGTGTCACATAAAACTAGTCTTTCTTCCTACAGCAAGATTTTGTGGTTCTAAATGGGAATCACTGTGTTATTGCCATTATTCACACTTTTAATACTGTGCTGTTATTCGTCATTTAAGCTACTGAATAAATAATAGATATTTACCCTGTTTTGGTCAAATCAGATGTTACTTCAGTTGGTCCTGTTCTTTCAGTTCCAGTGAGGGGAAAAGGGATTCCCAAATGAGTATGTTTTCTGAATTTAAACTTAGCAAGAAGTCTATGACTCTTCCTAAGCAAATGAGTGCAGCATGCCAACCCTAGCACTGCAAGCAACCAAAAGCAAGCAAGCGGAGGCTGCTTGATTTCTGCTCATCCCAGTCCATGATTACTGTGTGGCTACAAAGGAAATATTCAGGTCCAAAGGATCAGAGAGACTAAGAAGCCAGAATCCCGTGAGTGCCAACTACATGACAGATCCTCACATTTTATTTATTCCTTCAGCCGTGAATACTCTTGCCTCAGGACATATGCCAGCTACTCACCCAAAGAGGCTGCGAAGGAACACAGCCTGTATAAAACACCCAGCTTCCCAAACCCCAGCATACATACCGAACCTGATTCTCTCCATTCCACCAGGAGGGAGCCTCATGAGGGAATACCTGTCTGTGTGCTTCTTTGGCCCAAGGGAGTCCAACAATAAATGCAAATATGAGATACAGGAGGAAAAAGTGTCATGCAGGGGCAGCACTGTGAGTGCCACATCCCATCAGCTCCCAAACCTCACAGTACCAGTCAGCTAGGATGAGTCTACAGAGATGGGCACTGCTAACCTCCCACCATCAGAGAACTTGTCCAAAAATGTAACTGCTCATTACCCTGCACTTTCAGTGGGTGTAATGGAGATACAGGGGGTGACCTACTTACAGATTCTCTAAGTGACAGGTAAGATTTGCTATTCTTGAGGAGGTGAGGTAATTTTCTGGGCCCCCATTGCATGCCTATAAAAGCTTATGGACAAGGTACTCTGTTACTCAAGGCTTGTTTTGTTTGTGTCTTATAAAACTCATTTTTCAGAATGTTCCTCCCAGGTGCCAAAAACTGTAAAATAAAATAACTTCACCAAATCCTATACAACTTCTTTTTCCCATCCAAAAAGACCAACATCCACCAGAGTTACTAAAATAAGTATGCCATTTCCCCCCCATGTACTTATAGGAACTCCTTGTCCTGAGTATGTTCTTTTCAAAGGCTTCTCAGGAAGACTCCTTCACTCATCTAAGCTATCACTGTCTGTATCTTCCATCTACACTCAATAATCAAATATCTGATAACTCTCTATGCCCTTCCACAGAAAACAGAATATTATCCATGAGCAGTGGGAAAAAAATCTTGAATGGGATAGGCAAAACCAATAAAATAAAAAGATCTGCTAGTGCTGCAATGTATATAGTTATGCCTTTATCTAAGATTAATCATGCAATTTTGAGCTACATACAGATTCTGTGATTAGACTGAGCATTTTCAGAAGCTTTTCAAGGCTTCTGTTTCATGAGATTGTAGCTTTTGATGCTATGTAGCCACGTCCAGTCATTTTTAGAGAACACTGTGAGGATGGTTGTGACAAGACAGTTTTGTCATCTAGGAGTTTACAGACCTCCTCCCTGCCTTTCCATCTGGCTTTTGGGTTGGCTTGTAGAATATCATAAGTGTAGCCTCTTTGCCAAGTCCCTTTAGCCATGAACACAGGAAATTGCTTTTCATCTTACCAGTGCCCTGTACTGCTGGTGATACTGAATTATTTTGATACTGATTTTTTTCTTAATTCATATCCTTGTTTACTGAACATGCTATGGCCAAGTCTTAATATTTAAACTCCATACAACAACTCCAAGTAAGTCACAAAAAGAACTTGCAATCCAAGTACCAACTACAAACTTTACTTACACACTCTTACTTAGCATAGTTGTGTATAGAAGCCAACAACAGGAAAGAGGACAAAAAATATTTTACCTGTGCTTGGAACACAGAATAACTTTAAACTATTGGGGAATTTAGCTTTTTAGATGCCGTCCAAAATGTATGAGGTGTTATAATCTAATTGGCTACTCATAAATTACACAGGCACTTAGGAAACCCTGACAACAAATGTTAAGGGATTTTGCATCCAAATTCACTCCCAGGGTCTAAGTTCTGGACTTGATTGCAAATAGGAAAGGTGTTTTTCCAGTATAAATAGAAGTATATCCTTTTTCTGGACCACCTAGCCTCCCAGGACTTTTTAGAGCCAAAATCTTGTGAGAAAACTACATCAGAATTACACTTCACTTGTGATAAGCACCCGGTTTTATGTTAATCCTCAAATCTCAGTGCTCTGGTCCTAACCCTAATCTGAACCTAAATTTTCACAAAAGACATTAATGGATAGGCTACTGTATCCCTCTTGAATATTGTATCTTTGAATATTTTATAGGATTTTATTTCAGTCTTCCAATTGCCAAAACCATGAAAGCATGCATAGATGCTTTTAAAGCTGTTCCCTCCACAAAGTGTTATTCAATATGGTAAAGATCAGACAAAACACACCTTAGGCATATCATAAAGCATTTCCATAGAATGTCCTCCTGTGTCACCTTCTTGAATTGTAATGAAACCAACTTTCCTTTGCCTTTTTCACTAAACCTGTCATGTAATTAGCTTTCTCCTAAAGCAAGCAATCATCCGTCCTAAAGACAGATGATTGATCAACTGCTGTTTCCATGCAGTACAGAAAGATTCACCTGCTCTCTCCACTCTGTGCTACAGCAAGAGCTATAGAAGTGGCACCCGTGTCATTTCTGACCTGCACCAGAGCAAAACACGGGTGCTGATGGCATTGCTGGCTGCAAAATCTGTGCATGGGAGAACATTGTTCTGAAACCAAGTCTTTTATTTCTGATGCTAGTCAGAGCAAGAAATGCTTCAAAGACCAAAATTTAAGTAAGTGCTCTTCCTGCTACAAGGTAGTAATTTTTTTTCTTAGAAGAGGTATTTGCTCCTCTGAAAGGTTTTTATTTACCTTTCTCTGCTTATTTAGTGAAATTCTCTCTAAGATGTATAAAGCATAGTCACTCAGACACAGTGTAACAGTTCAAAGGCAAAGGAGTGTCAGCAAATAAGTATTAGTGCTTTCAGAAGCTTTCATGGGGTTTTGGCTTTGACATTTCTATGTAATGTAAGGTTAATACATCTGGCATTACACCCAAATATGTTATGACAAACACTAGGGAGTAGCAGCTAGTTGTTCTACCCTTTTCCTTTCAGCTCTAGCATTACACCTAATTTTCTATCAGAGCCTTTGAGTGGCAGGGTTCATCTCTTCACCTGCGCGCTCCGGAGGGACGCAGCTGTTTGCCCGCAGAGGTGCTGGGACTGCAGACTGCACATTAACAGAGCCCTGCCCACAGCTGTTGTTCTGAGAAAAATGGTAGGATGAAAGATTTACAGGGTTTTTTCCTATAGTGAGACCCCCGAGCAGCTTGCTGGCAGCTGATGACAGCCCTTCCACTGCCATCATGTGCTCTGACTCGCAGTTTAGTCTGCAAAACCATGGGCAGATCTGAAGGTCTGTGGCATTTTTCATGGAGCCCTTCAACTCCAGGGTAGCCAGAGAGTGGCCTCTCTTCCAAAACCAAAAGGAACTTGGGGGGTTTGGACACAGTTTTGCCCACTCAGAGAAGACGCATCTCGGTCAGCCTCGGCTGGCCTCGGGCTGAGTCCACCCTCAGAGTCAGGCCCCCTAAAGCACGCAAATGAGGGCAACTCGTGTGACCTTCTTCCTCCCCACTTGGCTCCTACCTGAGGGTCACTAGATCAGCGGCACCACAAGCACTAGCTCATCCACAGGCCCAGCTTGGACACGCAGGAAGGGCAGGGGCTGCGAAAGTGGAACAAATTCAGCAGGACCTTCGAAACAGAGCCCGCGGGCTCGGACCCACACTGCTGCAAACGCAGCACCGCTAAGCCCAGGCGCTCGGAACAGAGACGAACCCGAACCGAGCCCGCGGCTCCGTGCGGGGCGCAGGCTGCCCCCTGGCGTCGCAACTGCCCGCCCGCAGCCCTCTCAGCTCCGCGAGCCGCCGGGGGCCTCTCTCAGCCTCCTCTCTGCCGCTTCCTCTGTCAGGCGGGACCTGACTCGAAGCGCCGCCACAGGCTGCACAGCGATCTGGGAGCAGAGGCAGCCCGAAAGCAGTCAGGAAAAGCGCCTGTGGGCGAAGCAGGCGCCCAAAGCCCCGTGTCAGAGCTCTATCTCCTTCCCCGGTCTTTAGATACATCTCTCACTCGAGAGGGTGGAAAATCAGAGGAGGAATTCTCTGTCATCTTTTATAATCAGTTTCCATCAGTTATGGAATAAAAATCTGAACTGCAGCAAGGCAACTTGCTGCCCTAAGTGCCAGTGTCATTTCTGCCAGTGCCTGCTGCTCCCTGTGCCTCTGGGGACGTGTCAATGGGAAGAGCATGGTCAGACGTCTTGGACCTACCTGTGATTTCTCAGGGGACCATTTGGTCAATATTTGGAAGAAAATAATAATTGCATTTGGTTTCTACATTAAATAATAAAAAAAACAATACATTGCTTCCTTGTTACAGCAAGGTAGAATAGAAAATACTTCATGTGAAAGATGGTTACTGTCAGCCTCAAATCAACTGCAACTATTAGCATTCGCACAAGAAAGCAAAGTGCCCCTATCAGTATGTGCTAGTTTGAAGCAAGCTGGAATGTTTTGGTAACAGAACTAGATAACGGGCAGTGAAATGAAAACAATTGATGTCAACTTCTCTCACAGTCTCGCTGAGAGCTCTGGGAAGAAGAAGTAAATTTTCTCCATTTTATTTCTCACTCTTGCTTTTGCCTTAGACCTGGTCACATCTCATTAACCCTGCTCCTACTAACCTTGCTCCCTAACCTCTTGGCTGCACCTCTCTTCTTCCTGAGAACTGGGGTAAGGTTGAGAGGGCCGGGGGGGAGGTGTTGGGGTGGTTTGAGAGCCCCTTCTGGGGACTCAGGTTTCTGGGAGGGGAGTTGTGCTTCTGTATTGTTTATCCTTTGTATATTTCTGTATATAATTGTATATAACTGTATATATTGTAAATAGCTGCTTGTAAATTCTGCTAGCTGTAAATAAATTGCTTCATCTATATTCCCAGGGTCCGTCTGAGTTAGCTGGGGCAAATTCAAAAGTGTGGGGGGCAGGGTAACCCCCAAACCATCACACAGTATTTGAAAGACTCCAGAGTACTCCAGGTGGGGACTCACCAGAACGGAGTAGAGAAGGAGGATGATCTCCCTTGACATGCTGGCCACACCGATTTGTATGCAGCCCGGGATACAGTTTGCCAGGATCATATTGAGCGTCTCATCAACCAACCCCCCCAGGTCCTTGCTCTCAGGGTTACTTTCAATCCATTCCCTGTCCAGCGTGTATTTGTGCTTGGGATTGCTCTGACCAATGTGCAAGACCTTGCACTTGGCCTTGTTGAACTCCGTAAGGTTTGCACAGGGCCATCTCTCAAGCCTGTCAAGGTCCCTCTGGATGCCATGTCTTCTCTCCAGCATACTGACTGCACCACACAGCGTGGTTTTATCAGCAAGGATGTACTCAATTTCACTGTCCATGTCATCAGTGAGGATGTTCAACACCACCAGTTCCAGTACTGGCTGTGGTGAATAGTCCTAAAGGACATAAAATGGGCTTAAGCATGTCCCGTCTTATTTACCTGCCTGTCTGCATTGCAGCCAGAGGCGGGAAAACAGGACAAAGGAACCCAGGCAGCCCAGACTGGTTTGATCCGGTTGCCTGAGAGGGGTTTCATGGGCACCACGCCCCTGTCGTGTGCAGGGCATATGCGCCCCCCGTTTTATGGAAGACAACAGCCTGTGAGTTCTGCCATTTTTGGGTCTACTTGGGTGATTGCCAGAGGTGGTTGGGTGATTGTGTGGCCAGTGAGACCATTAGCCTCGGCCATTACCCTATAAATGGGGGTGAAGAGGGGAATAAGGAGCTTGGGTGCTCATTCATTCCTTGCTGAGCTGCCACTCGCCCACCCGTCACCTCAGCCGCCTCAAGCCGCCTCAAACCGCCTCAAGCCACCTCAACCAGCAGCTGATTCCACTTTGCAGCCCATGTGGAGTTTGCCACAGGACTTCTGTTGAATATTTTCCTGCCTATGTTTTTGGGCCACAGACATTAGGACTAGTGAGTATTCTCCATTCTTTGTTCAAGTTGCTAAAGGATTTTAATCAACCTCACAAGCGGCGAATGAAGCTGCCGGACTCTCTGTCAAAGACATTGTCTGAAACCTTTCAAAATCCCATTGCACAGAGACGTTCTGTGAAATAGTTCTGCTAACTGCATCCAAGAACTTGTGTGGAGAGTTGTAACTAAGTTTGAGGGAATTATTTTGTGTATATTAATAAATCATTTAATAATTTTTTAATGGGCCTCATTGTATTTTATCCCAAACTCAGATTTCAACTAGTCCCCTTTATAACACTGACCTGTGGCAAATGCCACTCATCATCCACCTGGACATCATGTCATTTGTGGAAGTCTTTCAGTGGATCCATCCATCCAATCTGTTATCCACTGAGTGATCTACCCATCAAATCCATGTCTCTAACTGAGATGATGTCATGCATGAGTGGTCTCTTCTGCTCCTGTTTGATTTCAAATGCCCCTCAAAACCAGGGAGGACTATTAGTAGTTTGTCACTGAATATTCAACGAGCAAGATCAGTTATAGTGCAGAAAGGCTGCACCTGGGACAGTAGTTGAAGCCAGTGAGATGGAACATGTTTGTCCCTATGTGTGTTGAGACCCACTCAGATCACAGGAACAGAAGTTGAGTCACCTGCTACCAGGGATACCTCCCTGGAAACAATGATCTGACTTTCTGCATGAGCTGGTGTCTGTATGTATGCAAACACAGGAGTGATGGGGAAAGCAGCACAGTCACAGCTCTGGCTGCTGGCAGTACCCTGGCTGACAAAACAGATACAGTCCAAGCCAACAATGAAAGACAGCAATCTGTGAATAGACATGAGGCAAACATACCATGCTTTCTGGTTTTGGTTCTCTTGTTTTCCTCCAAACTGAGGGTCATTCTCCAACACAATTACACAGAAAATCATCTGAGCTCCTCTAAAAGAAGAGCGTCTAGAGAAGCTCCAGAGTCTTAACACGATTATCTTGAGCCTCTGCAGAAGACTTATTTTTTTTGCAGCAGGACCTAAAGCCACAAGTGCTCTGCAGATTGTGGTGCAGAGATGTTTCATGAGAATACATTGAAGGTTATTTCAATTCCTGAGTTCAAAACATTCTCAACTTGGCTGTCCCTAGGGATGTTTTGCTCCAGAAAACTATCTAATGTCATGGCAGGTCTTCCTACGATCAGTATTAGTAAGGCGAAGTACACTTATTAGCCAAAGTGAGAAAGATCAACCAGTCTGAAATAGAAACTAATGGTGAGAGGAAACACTTTACTCAATTATACACTATCTTTGCACAGCAGGAGAGAACGTGTGCCCTGCACAGTGCTGCTATGGTTAAAAAGAGTTGTGAATAGGAATAGCTATCAGGTAAGGGAGACTTGTGTGCAGGTCACTCGTGCACAGCACCACAAACCTGGATGCAAATGTTCGTAGCACTACTATAGGCAATTTCCCCAGAGAGTTTTACACAAGTCACCTTCTGTTTAGTAATTAAGTTATTAGATCAGATTTAATCTAACCTAATGGTTAGACATTGAGAACTCAACAATTAAAACCTTCTCTTGCTTGAGATATTTTGGTTTGGTTGAGGTTTTTGGTATGGGGTTTTGGTTTTTTTTTTTTTTGGTTGGGTATTTTGGGGGATTGGTTTGTTTGTTTGTTTGTGTGGGTTTGGTGGTGGGGTTTTCTGGTATTTGGGGGGGTTGTTTGGTTTGGTTTGTGGGGGTCTGGGGTTTTTTTTTGTTGGTTGGTTGGTTGGGGGTTTTTTTGTTAATAAAGAGCTTGTATTTGAATAGTAAATAAGGTTTAGTCTTGTTAGAAGATTAAGTGTTCTGCTCTGTTCCTAAGCTTGTACTTAAGGCAATTAATAGTTCTCAAGGTCTGAACAGCAGAGATATGTGTGAATTTTACTAATTCCAACAGCTGAAAGGGATCTGAACAACTTTTGCCTCATGCTGTCATATAACCACTAATATGCCTTGCCGTGAGGTAAATCAGTAGTATGAGATTATCCATCAGTGATACATTTGAAGAGTAATACATCATAATATGTTACAGCAGATGAAAGATGTGTAAAAAAAATCCATTTAAAAAAGCATAGTAAGAATGAGGGCTGCTTGGATGTTTTATTACTGTAATTTGCCCTCTTATTTAAATTCCCTTAATATGGCTTAAGTTTATGAACAATTAAGCTTATAAAGAATAAAAAAGTTACAAACCAACAGATATACTCCACATCTGCAGTCCACCTGTTCCCTCTCAGAAACATGAGGCTTACTGTGCAGAGAGCATATGAAGTGATAGAGGCACATATTCCATTCTGGAACCACAGGCCCGAGCATGGCCAATTTCACTAGGTCAGGATTCTGAGACTGTTTTTCCTGACTTTCTCCTACTACTCTCTCCAAACCAACTCTCCAAACCCATGTTTCCCTTGTTACATGGCATATATTAATTTTATCAGCCTCTGGTCCCACATTCTGAGCAAGGAGTACTACTCAGCATAGTACTTTTTTTTTTTAAGTCAGCTGTAACAGAGCCCAGTGTTAATTTGGTGCTCCTGGTGAATGACACTGATATGCCTCATGGAGCAGCAATGGGTCACAGAGCAAAGCACTGGTTAGTTCTGGATCACAGGGTGACATTTTTGTCTCCCAAACAATGAACTCTAAAGCAATAGAAAATACAGAAAGCAATCATTACAAAGTGGCCTAATTAGGTTTACCTTCTACTTGCTTATAATGTTATGAATCACCCTAGCAATAGGCATTGTATTTTTATATAGAATCTACTACTTTGTGTGGCAATTACAGTCTAAAACACCCATAGAGTCTATTCACCTCAAGAAAGGTGCATTATATTGTTAGCTTTGCAGCTTGAATTGACATCCTTAAGTTCTACCACATGGAGAACACACACCCTCTGGTGACACAGTATCTTCAATCTAGAATCTTGAAGACTCACAGACAACAAAGCACCCACAGCCAAATTAATGATTTTCCTTGATATTTCACCTTTTTGTATCTATAATAAGCCATGATTTAACTTCCTAATCATTGAAACAGTCAAGGAAATATCACTGATGTCCACAATACAAAAATTTCTCTTGCCTGGTTGCTGTTCACTCTTCAGGAGTCATTCTGATGCTGTCCCCAAGTGACCCACCTAGGAGGCATTGGGGTTTAGTTAAATTATATTTAAATATATAACACTTACAATTTCTGGATAACTCTGTTCTGCAGGCTCCACAAATGAACATTCAGGGCACTTCATCAGGAAGGCAGGTTTTCGTCTCTCTTCCAAACCCTTCTGCCATCAGGAGCACAGATTTATCTGATGAATTGCCCACAGGTAAAGGGGAAAATGGACACCTGCAAAGTAACCAGAATATTTTCTTCTCAAGAATGTGTTAGTGAACACCTCTCGTTTGTAGCTTTATCATTGTGCCCCATATTAGCTGGAGATTCTGATTAACTTCTCATTAATTTCAGCATCACAGAAAAGGAGCTTTAACATTTCAAGTGGGTGTTAGGTTGCATTAGGACTTGTGTGCTCATTCTGCCTGAATTATTATTCATGCACAATGAGTCCTAAGAGCTTTTTAAAAAGGTAGGGTGTTGCAACTCACGCTGCATAACCTCTGAGTATGTGTTTTCTGCTCCCCATGCTGTAAGTTACATAAGTAAAAAACATACAGTGTCATGCCAAGGCAGGTTTCTCAGTTCATCAGAAGACTACTCCACAATCCACTCCATCTATCATTAACAGTTTATCTGCTTGAAGACTTACTCTAAACATATTCTTTCTCATTTTCTGCAGTGCTATGCCTGGAAATAAGTTTTGCTGTTCACTGGACCATGTATTCAAATGTCTAGGATTAATTCTTCAGTTGTGTTATTGATAAACCTTTTTGTCTTTGTGTGCTATTTTCTATTTAGCTCAGGGCTTTATTTACTTATATGCCATGGGAAATTAGAATTAAGATGTCAGAAATTGGTTTCTGATTACTGTTACATGTTTTCTGTCACCTTTGTTGAAAAGAGTAGGAGATAGCAGCCTTGCTTTCCAAATGTCTACCTACAAATGCTGTCATCTCATGCTTTAGGCTATGTGACTCACAGCCAAAAAATCAAAATGGCAGATATGTAATAACATAGAATCACAGATTCGTGTCAGGGCTGGAAGGGACCTCAAGGATCATCCAGTCTCAAACACTTGCCATAGGCAGGGACACCTCACACTAGATCAGGTTGCTCAAAGCCCCATCTAGACTGGCCTTAAAAATCTACAGAGACTTCACTTACATTAAAAAAAAGAAAAAAAAAAAAAAAAAAGAAAGAACCATTTAAACACTTCCACTGCCAATTTCATAATAAGATTGTAATTGGAAGCACTTTTTTCCCCTCAGTTTCATAGAATCATAGAACCATTAAGGTTGGAAAGGACTTCCAAGAACATTGAGTCCAACCATTAACCCAACACTGCCAAGTCTACCACTAAATCACATCCCTGAGCACCACATCTGCATGTTTTTTGAATGCTTCCAGGGACAGTGGTCCCACCATTTTCCTGTGCAGCCTCTTCCAGAGCTTGGCCACTCTTTCAATGAAGATTTTTTCCCTAATATCCAATCTAAACTTCCCCTGGTGCAACTTGAGGCCTTTTCCTCTCATCCTGTCACTTTTTACTTCAGAGAAGAGACCAATGCCCACTCTGTGGTTCTTGTGAACCAATAGAACACAGAATCACAGAATGGCAGATTCACAGAATGTCAAGCACTGGAAGGGACCTGGAAAGATCACCTAGACCAACCTCCCCTTGCAAAGCAGGATCACCTATACCAGATCACACAGAAATGCATCCAGGCTGGTTTTGAGTATCTCCAGAGTGGAGATAAGAACAAACTTGCAAAAAAACAGTAATAGTACAAAAAGAGCACACTACTTGGCAAATGCTACTATTATTTTCTTAAATGCATTGTAAAACCAGAGTGACTTCCAGTTTACTTTCTGAATCTGAAAATGTTGCACACATATAGCAGAAATGTAATTATACTTTAAATTTATGCTAGAGCTTGGTAAGTTGTTTTGTCACACAATACCTAGACCTTGTAGCACACCAATCTCTCTGCAACACAGAAATATGTAACCAAAAGATGCTGAGATTTAATTGTTCTTCTGTGTCCAAAAAATCTTACCAACCACTGTCATATTATTTACACATTCTCTTAAAATTGACCCATGCACACACTTCTTTTATTGAATAGGCTTAAAAAGGGCTGTATATGAATTTGTCAAATCAATATTAACCTTTTTTTTCCTTAAGCTATGAAAAATGTAATCTGTTTCTGCTTGGGAATCATTGCCAGGCAAGCTGATGCTGCTGGATGCTGTAAAGCTTTCCAGGGCAGTAAATATCGTTGATATAATTTCGCTGACACATGGATCAGAATAATAGAGATAGTTCATGGCCAATTGTTTGAAATACATTTGTGTATAAGCATCTAAGAGGAGTGGGAAATAAAACAAAAGCTTGTAAAACTCTCTGACAGTCTCTAGATCAGGGAAGAAAGAGGTGATTGAAAACATACCAATTTTTACAGCAGAAAAAGGATTCCTATTTCATACAAGGTCAAATATGCAGAAGCAAAAATATTGTCCCTTATTTAAGTAAAGTATAAATACTGATAAGATTTAACATAAGAGACAGGAAATAAAGCAATTTCAAAATAGATATGATTGTCTAGTAAATATTCACACAAGAATCAGAATAATAAGGTAGCCAAGAAAGGGTCTAGTATATAAAGTGGAACAAAGAAAGAATTACAAGCAGCCTGCTTGCAGTGTAATCGATCAAAGACAGTTACACTTAAAGTTATGTGTGTGAATGCAGGCTGACAGGGGCCATTACTAGCACAAACACGAAAAATGAAATAGCCATTTCCCAGTAAAGGCAGTCGTTGCAGCTGATGACTCCCTTCTCTAAGGTGAGTTGCCTCTTTTCACTCTCTCATTGTAACACTCCAAAACTTCAGGTCCCTGAGAAGGAATCATATCCTTATCACAACACCACTCTGAACGTGCACGCTGTTGCTGTCACGTCCAAGGAGTTATCTTCGCCCTCCTAATCATAATAAGCAGCACTACTCACGTGTGATGTTCTCTAAACATCTGACAACAACAATTCATGACCAGCAAAAAGAAGAATCAAAAGCTAAGCATTTTATTGTTGGAGCAGTGAAAACAAGAATAGCTTACTACCACCTCTGATTGAAGCAGTCAATATATTTTTTTTAAGTAAGGCATTTTCCAGTCTGCATGATGTATCCCTGTTGGGGTCAAGGAAGCATAAGAGCTATCCTCATATGGAGTTAGAAAGCATGAGAAGAAATAGCTCTAAGTTATGTACAAATAAGATAGCAGTAGAATAGGCATGAAAACTCACTTGGCAGAGCGTAACTGGGTAAAAACAATTCCCTCAGAGGTCATGTATTCTGCATGGCATTGTAAGATATCCATCAAAAATACTACACATGACCTTCAGTGGATACTGAGTAAGGCCATGAAACAAAGTTGTGTTCTCGGATTTCCTTTCTAGTTCGGCCACATCGATTCACCTGTTTTTACCTACAGAAGGGAATCTCATTTCTGTAGCTGGAATTTCAAAATACTAACGTGCAGACATCTCTATCCTACCTCCAAAATCCTTTCTGACCTAACCAGTGCTCTGAAAGAAATATCCAAAATTCTGATCTATAGTGAAAAGCAGCTGTTGGCATTGCAGGAGAAGATTCTCTTTCTGAAATAAAACCTGGGATATAGGCATTTAAAAGTTAAACAGCAGATTTAGGCTGGCTGTCATGGTGAAGGATGGAGGTAATACCTTATTTTTCCACCAAACACCACTGTTTGAAATGTGGTATCCACACTGACCATCTTAATATACAGAAGACCAAAAAAGGACAAATAATAGCCCGACCTTTCTAATAATAAGTACAAATTTGGAAACCCCTTCTACTCCTCCACATTCTTTAAGCTGCTGCACTATGGATGAAGTGGACCAGGAGGGAAAAGGATTTTCAATGAGGAACTACTACACCTCTCACATACAGATTGCAGCTCTTTAGAACAGACCATTTTCCCCAGGTTTTACAAAACGTGTCCTTAGGCAACAGCTTCAGAGCCACTTAGCCATTTTGAATTTCAAATCTCATTAATGTGTTTCATTTCCACCACGAATATTTGATCCGTACCCATACAGAAGAGGAAAATTTGAAGACTTTTGCAGTCTTTCCCACTCACTTAACAAGGAATTTGGTGGGGATGATGTCACTAGAAACTGAATCAACCGATTCATGAGACTATTTATCTCATGCTTCTTCTGAAGAAGTAACCTTGGAGATCTGAGAATCCTGAAAGAGCAGTAAAGTGTGCAAACCCATCAGAGTGTTTTGTAGATTGCAGCAGCTTTCGAGATAGAAAACAAGGATTTAAAAAAAAAAAATCATTTAATTGTTTCTTCTCCCACCATTGCTGTCACCTTCCATAAACAACTGTGTAAAGAAAGATGAGCTAGGAAAAGTAAACTAAAACTTAATTAAGAAGGTATTTTTCTTCCTTTCTTTCTCAGGCCCATGCATTTATCCTGTCCCTAGGAGACAGTAGACATGCCATTTCTGTACTCTGCTAATTAGATACACTACATTCCCTGAACAGAGCTTCAGAGGTGTATTCTCAACCAGTCGTTTTTAAAACAGACTGTCAGTCACGTTTATAACCTTGAAGTAACAAGTGTTCATGTAAACACAGCCTATTTACACATAGGCACTCTAATCAAATTGGCATTTCACACCTTTTCAAAACTGGCACTGTTCCAAAAGAGATCAGCACTGAAAGCCTTGATTATAACACACACAAAAAAGTTGTAGTTAGTGAAAGTGAGACAGAAACATTTTTTTAGGCTACCACTGAAAGCCTACAGAGGCCAGGAAGACATGAGATCTAATTATTGTATCTGAATACAACTGAAATTGGAATGGCTGATAAGCAGACCCAAAGGAGACTAGCAAGCAGAGTATCAGCAAATTGTTGCAGAGTCAGGACCACAGAATGTTAGAGGTTGGAAGGGACCTCCAGAAATTGAGTCAAACCTCCTGCCAAAAGCAGGATCACCTAGGGTAGTCTGAACAGCAGTGCATCTGGACTGGTTTTGATGGTCTCCACAGAAGGAAGTTCCACAATCCTCTGGACAGCCTGCTCCAGTTCTCTGTCACCCTCACTGTAAAGAAGTTTCTCTTCATGTTGAGCTGAAACTTTCTATGTTCAAGTTTGCATCCATTGTTCCTTGTCTTATTACTGCCTCATCCACTTGACACCCACCCCTCAGACATTTATGGACAAAGAACTAACAAAAATCTACCCAACATATCTCTAAGATAAAAAATGCCTTAAGATGATCTGAGTAGTAAATACATATAGTATGTTATTTTAAAGGACTGTTGAAGGAGGGAATATTGTAATGAACCAAGGGGACAAATAAATGACTTTCAAAGTAGAAAATCAGGACAAGATATGAATGTGGAGAAAACAATGGAACAGAAGAAACAAAATGGATCAGGTTTGAGTAAAATTATTCTCCCACAGTGAGAAGGAAGAGAACAAACCTCACGAGTGCCACTTCTTCCAGTGTTTTCAAAAAGGCACTGTTTCTTTGCTGCCAAATGTAGGCTGTTATCAGTAGCTGATGAGTTAAAGCGTAACATTGGTGAAAAAAAAACCAGTCAACCCAGTCATAAAATAATTCAGGCTCTAATTTCTCTCCCTTTTCCACCTGATAACTCCGGGGTGGGGGGGGATCAGACTACAGAAAGATGCATTTCTCTACTTACTTATTTGCTATGTTAACTATCAAATGTCTTATGTACAATTGTATTTGGTAGTGTATTTCACCATGAAACATGCAGGGGTCTGTTTTCTGCCACGTAATATTTAATTTTATATGAATCTCAACTCTGAGCAGAGATTTTAATCAAGAGAAACTAACCAAGAAGGATATTATTTTATGTTGACCACGATGTGTGTAATTTAGGTAATACAGAATCATAGAATCAACCAGGTTGGAAGAGACCTCCAAGATCATCCAGTCCAACCTATTGTCTGGCTCTATCCAATCAACTAGACCACTTCCAGTCTTTTCTTGAATGATGTCGACTCTGCCATCTCCCTGGGCAGCCCATTCCAATGGCAAATCACTCCCTCTGTGAAGAATTTCCTCCTAATATCAAGCCTATACCTCCTTGAGACTTTATCAAGCCTATGCAACTTGAGTCTGTGTCCCCCTGTTCTGTTGCTGGTTGCTGGGGAGAAGAGACCAACCCCCACCTGGCTAAGCAAGAGAAGAATTCATAATGCAATGTATAAGTGGCATACAAAGGCAATGCATACTTTCCTCCTTTGGATTTGGGCTGTTAAAGCTCAGTGTGTATCCTCTAATCAGCACACAGAGTTATGTTTATCACACTGCTCTCACAAGGAAAGCTGCTTGACAAATATGCTGTCAAGAAGTGGCATAGATTTATAAGGTTAAGTCAGACACACGGAGCTGGCAATAGGTGCCAGTAGGTGAGCAGGTTGCATGTTGGAATACCATGAGTGCATTAAGTCTCAAGTATCCACAGGGACAAAGGTTCCTCAGATTCTGGTGAAATCCTCAGTATTTTCAGCTTTCTAGAAAATGTACTTTAACATTTGAAGCAGCTGTTAAGTTGATCTGATGACCATAGCCTGCACTCACACTTCAAAGGCACCTCCTACTGTCACCTGCCTTTACTTTCTGCACTGCATTTTATTGTAGGGTCATCGACAATTTCTTCTACACTAAGGACAACTTGTGATTGTTACACAAATACATAAAACCCAACGCACATTAGCAGAGCATTGCACAAAAAAAGGCAAACTTAGCTACTTGTTAGAACTTAACAGACTGAAAAAGAACTGCAGTGCAAGCACAGCCTGACAAGTCCTGAGGCTGGCATCCTCAGCTTAGCAAAGAGCCTGTGGCCTGCTACACACAATGGCAACACTGGGCTGCTAAAGCTACTCATGCACGGTGTCTCCTTGACACTGCTAGCTACAGACACAGGGATACACATACCTAGATGTCTGAACACCATTCTAATGCCTTTGCCACGTTAAACCACTTTCTCAACAGCAGCCAACCTCTCCGTCCTTAATAGGAAGGATGAATTCAATGTTTCTCAAGCATCACTGATAACCTTGCTGGACACATTAAATGGAAATGTCTGTGAATAGGTTGAATATTAGAGCTTATTATCACCCTTCACAAAATAAACAGTGAAGCTATTTAGAGTGGGCATTTCCATCTCAGAAAAGTGCCTGCTATCTTGCAACATGTAATTTGCATAACCAAGAGATGGCAGCACTCCATCAACCATCTGCCTGAAGCATTTATTTGAAAATGATTTTGCGTCTGTGAGCATGACACCTAGGGGATGAACAACCCAGGAGACTAAAACCAATGGAATGACAATGGAGCCAGACCACTGATTATTATTCTGCTGCTTTACAAAGGTTTGTAAAGATGAAACTCATTCACCAGTAACTTCAATTACTTTTTACCCAGTTGATACCAAGAACAAGGCACAGCAAGCTTTGTTTTCTTGTGTTTAATTTGGTTGTCTCAAAGACTTATTATTTCAAAATATGTTTCATAAGATAACAAAATGACCTAACTTCCCCTCCACCAAAACTTAAGAAGCATATATATATATATATACTACCCTTTAAAGAAGGCTCTGAACTTTTCTCTTAGCAACTAGAAGAGTTTCCTGGCAATAATCTTAAATATTAAAGCATCTCTTTAAAAAGTTATTATATTGCATATATATGTATATATGTGAGTGTATATATATATATGCATATGTGTGTATATATACACACACACATATATATCATAGAATCATAGAATCAACCAGGTTGGAAGAGACCTCCAAGATCATCCAGTCCAACCTAGCACCCAGCCCTAGCCAGTCAACCAGACCATGGCACTAAGTGCCTCATGCAGGCTTTTCTTGAACACCTCCAGGGATGGTGCCTCCACCACCTCCCTGGGCAGCCCATTCCAATGCCAATCACTCTCTCTGGCAACAACTTCCTCCTAACATCCAACCTATACTTCTCCCAACACAACTTGAGACTGTGTCCCCTTGTTCTATTGCTGGTTGCCTGGGACAAGAGGCCACCCCCCACCTGGCTACAACCTCCCTTCAGGTAGTTGTAGACAGCAATGAGGTCCCCCCTGAGACTCCTCCAGGCTAAACAACCCCAGCTCACTCAGCCTCTCCTCTTAGGGTTTGTGTTCCAGGCCCCTCACCAGCTTTGTTGCCCTTCTCTGGACACATTCCAATATCTGAACATCTCTCTTGAATTGAGGGGCCCAGAACTGGACACAGCACTCAAGGTGTGGCCTGACCAGTGCTGAGTACAGGGGCAGAATAACCTCCCTTGTCCTACTGGCCATGTGTATACACATACATATGTGAATGTATACACACACATACATGAATATCTCCTGCAGACTGATGCTGGCAGAAACGGGAGGAGTTTAGCATTGCCCAGAGGACTTCAAGCACCGCTATCATCAAACTCACATGAACACAAGAGGTTTGTTAGCAGTGATAATTAACCTCCTTAACCACATTCAGCTCAGTTTTAGATTCTATGAAGAGTTCATGGACTTGGGCAACACTCTTCAAACAATGCTACATGGGAAATTAGTAGCACAGCTATATGGACACTAAAAGGTGAATAGGAAACTGTGCAGAAGACAGATGGCAATGAAATGGACTGAAAAGGAAGTTGTTGAACTGAGATGTTGCTGTTGGATGAGTTTTGAGAGCAGCATTATTTAAATTAATGAGGTTCACAGATGACTAAAGTTAACACCAGTTTCCACCTCTATCCCATATTACTGGAACTGATTTTTGTAAGTAAAAGTCCAGGTTCAAACAACATTGATGCTATTCCAGAAAAATACAGCACAAATAAACTTCACAATATCATGAAGAATCTTGTTCAAGGTTGTTTGTTTGGGTCTTTTCTGTTTGGTTTGTTTGTGGGATTTTAGGTTTATTTGTTTGTTTTGGATTTGGGTATTTTTCTTCATATAAATATTATTCATGTTTTAAAATATCTGGATTGATTATCTCCATTTTACTTTAGGGTCTCTAACTTCATTGATGTTAAATTTAATTTAATTCAGTACACAAGGAGAATCAGTTTGTTTTCATAGAAAACACTGGACCTAAGTTTTTTTGGTTTTGTCATTTTTTTTAATATGGATTTATTCTTCCAAGATATCTGAGTCTTTACTGAAAGTGTCTACCCCTACTGCATTCTTTTGTGATATTTCTAATCATAAAATTACAGAAGCACAGAATGGTTTCAGTTGGAAGGGACCTTAAAGATTATCTAGTTCCAACTGCCCTGCCATGGGCAGAGGCACCTTCCACTAGACCAGGTTGCTCAAGACTTTTCCAGCCTGTTCTTAAAAAACCTCCATGGATGAGGCATCCACAACTTCTCTGGGCAACCCATTTCAGTGTCTCACTCACGTTTCAGTGTCACCACTCCCACAGTAAAGAAATTCTTCCTAATGTCTTATGCAAAATATGATCTTTCATAGAAAACCAGCAGCTGGATTCAGTCTTAACAGCTTAAAAAAAATATAATGAAGCAAGAATATCACTCAAAAAAAACCCCCATTTTATTATTTAATCAAAAGATACTAAGTGGAAGCAGTAACTAGAAACTGGAATAGCAAGTATGTTTTTTTCTTTTATTCTAATATCTTAAATTACAGCAATCAGACTACATGAGACTACAACTATCACAATAACAAGTCTCTAACTGATCATCTTTTTGTTGTTGTTTGGGTTTTTTTTCCTAAAGTATAATGCTCTCTATCTCACACAAATTAACCATGCAACCTATAATGAGCTCCAGTGTCAGTGGAAGGATATCCATGGTATTGTTCATACCAGCTAGACCAAAACACTCCAAAGAGCTGAACTGCTTCTTTGAAATAGCATTGCCAGGAGAACTAGGGACTCAGCACTGGCAAGACCACACCTTGAATACTGGCTTCAGTTTTGGGCCACTCACTACAAGAAAGATGTTGAGGTGCTGGAGTGTGTCCAGAGGAGAGAAATGAAGCTGGTAAAGGATCTAGAGAGCAACTCTTATGAAGAGCAGGTGAGGGAAGTGGGGTCGTTTAGTCTGGAAAAAAAGAGACTGAGGAAGACCTTCTTGCTCTCTACAACTACCTGAAAAGAGATTGTAGTGAGGTGGGGATGGGTCCCTTCTTCCAAGGAACAAATGACAAAACTAGTCAAAAAGGTCTTAAGATGCACTAGGAGAGGTTTAGGTTAGGTATTAGGAAGAATCCTAAAGCTTTGCCAAGCACAGAAACAGGCTGCCCAGGGAAAATTTGGTTTATATCCTTTCATGGGCTTTAAAAGACCTCTAGATGTGGTGCTGAGAGACATGGTATAGTGGCAGCTTGATAAGTCCTGGGTTAAAGGTTTGACTTGATGTTCTTATAGATCTTTTCCAAACAGAACTATTTTATGATTTCACAATTCTAAGTTCTCCACAAACCAGACTGAAATCTAAGTTTTTCCAACTCTTATAATTTCTCATTATGGGCCTGGAGTCCACATTCATTATTAGTTCAATACATTTTCAGAGGGTAACAAATGAAAACTCAAGAACATATATTGCAAACAGCATGTTCCTTGAATTATGACTAACTCCACAGAAATCCTGTCTTATGTAGATATGCTTTCAAAGACCAGACAAACTTAAATATCATTCCTGGGGGCAAAAATAGTAATTTCTTTTTTTTCTTTTCTCTCTGAAATGATCAATTCTTCCAGAGCTCTTCTTCCACCCACACTGTGATGTGGTTGTATCAGAATCAATAATGTATTTATATATAAAAGGACAATTTGTTACTCAGCAGTTAGTAGATTTCTACTGTTTTCAGTTTTATTTAGCATTCTCTTTAAGTTTGCTTGGTTGCTTTGTTTTTCTCCAGATAGAAAACTTTAGATAAGTGCTTGGATGATAATTCCCCTATCAAGCTGAGATCACAAAAGATAACAGAACTTTAAAACTTCGAAAGTTCTGACTTAGGGAGGATATGACAGCTCACTTCTTCCATTTGTTCCCAGCACAGGGGCCACAGAGTTGTTCCAGAACACTGCTATTTAGCTCATTTTGCTATCTCTAATTTCACATTTTCCACACTGTAACTTCACTTTGGATTTCTTGATTTGGTTCACGCCCAGATGTTGCCTCATCAGTCTGCTGGCCAACCAATAACAAGTTTCAAGTTTTGTTTTTCTTTCACTTCTCTAAAGAAGACTTAAGTCACCAAATTGTAAGGTGTGCCTCTGTGTTTTGAATGCTCTGTTGCCTGCATGACCCGGGGGTTGCTTTTCTGAATTTTGATTTTAGAAAAACACATAAACCATGCTGCAGTGACATTAAACATAACCTTTCTACACATACATTGATGGCATAAAATCATAGAATGGTTTAGGTTGGAAGGGACCTCAAAGATCCTCCAGTTCCAACCCTCCACCATAGGCAGGGACACCTCCCACTAGAATAAGTCACTCAAAGCTTCATCCAACCTGGCCTTGAACACCTCTGGGGAGGAAGCATTCATAGCCTCCCCGGGCAACTTGTGCCAGTGTCTCACCACCCTCACTGCAAAGAACTTCTTCCTAACATCTAATCTGAATCTATCCTCTGCCAGCTTAAACCCATTACTCCTCATCCTGTCATTACAAGACCTTGTCAGTAGTCCCTCCTCAGCCTTTCTGTAGGTCCCTTTCAGATACTGGAAGGCTATTACAAGGTCTGCTCAAAGCCTTCTCCAGGCTGCAGAGCCCCAGCTCTCTCAGCCTGTCCTCGTAGCAGAGGTGCTCCAGACCTCTCAGCATCTTCGTGGCCCTCCTCTGGACTCACTCTATCCGTTTCATGTCCTTCTTGTACTGGGGGCTCCAGAATTGCACACAGTACTCCAAGTGGCGTCTGACAAGAGCAGAGTAAAGGGGGAGAATCCCCTCCCTTGCCCTGCTGGCCATGCTTCTCTTGATGCAGCCCAGCACACAGTTGCTGTCTGGGCTGCACATGCACACTGCAGCCTCATGTTGAGTTTTCCATTAACCCAGATCCCCAAGTCCTTTTCCTCAAGGCTGCTCTCAGCCATTTGCCACCCAGCCTGTATCTGTGCTCGGGATTGTGCCAACCCAGGTGCAGGACCTTACAGTTGGCTTTGTTGAATGTCATGAGGTTGCCCTGGGCCCACCTGTCCAGCCTGTCTAGGTTCCTCTGGATGGCATCCCTGCCCTCTAGCAAGTTGACTGTGCCACACAGCTTGGTGTCATCTGCAATCTTGCTGAGGGTGCACTTGGTTCCTCTGTCCATATCACTGACAAAGATGTGCAACAGCACTGGTGCCAGCACTGACCTCTGAGGGATGCCACTTTTCACTGGTCTCCAGGTGGACATTGTGCCATTGATCACCAGACTCTGCATGCCATCATCCACCCAATTCTTTACCCAGGTCCATCTTGTAGGTTATATTCCTACAGTTTTGTTCAAAAGAGCAAACTCTTTCAAACAAAAAAAATTCTTAAGGGCAAAGGACAGGACCACAATAGGTCATATACAAACTTCACTGCACAGTGAGTTCAGATTTACATTTTGAGTCGAATCCTTCAAAGTGAGTCTATCACATCTTATGCTACATGACACTGCTGTCATTCTTTGAGGTGTTTAAAGGTATATCACGTTTTGATGCATTCGCAGTTACTTTTGCTGTACCACAGCACATTGGAAGGAACCCCAAGGATCATCTTGTCCAACTTTTCTAAGTTTAAATCAGATGGCCTAGCACCCTGTCAAGCTGAGTCTGAAAACTGACCATTGTAGGGGAATGCACTACTTCTCTTGGGAGATTAATCCAATAGCAAACTTATTCCAACGTCTAATTTAAATTTAATCAGGTGTTTAAGGGAATTGTTTAACGAAACGAATCAGTAGAGGCACACATGTGGTTAATGCTGAGCATGCTTTAGACTGCTGAAGAACTTCAGTGAATGGATAAGAAATAGCTTTTTATTGTGTTTTATATAGAAAAACATGGTTTCATTATTCTTACCCACTCTAAGGTGAAGAGTTTCCTCGAAGAGATTTAAGTACAAATTCCAATGTTTTAACTCATTCACACACACACACATACACAAAAGGCAGAAGTACAGAATATATCTAGAGAAAATTTGGATGATATCTTAAGTGAATGCGAGCTGATTAACAGCATCCTGTTGCGATTGTCAGATACAATGGTTAGAGTGATAGAACAGGAGGAGGGCAGAACTCAGCTATGGTAGCTTGCCTAACATCAAAAGTAAGGTGAGGGAAATTTAGGCAAGCTCAAGTCTTATTTGTTAAATTATCTTGAACAATTTCTGTTCTTTCATCCTGCTTTTATAATAACAGAGTGATAGTGCCCTGGGCAAGGGTCATGGTTCATTCAATTCCTAAACTAAGGCAGATTAAAAATGTGACTAACAATCTTGAGCAGTTTCTTCGATCACCTGCAAAGTGATTTCTCATTTCCCTGAAGATAACTGCACTTAGCATTAAATGTTTCACAAATAACACCTAGATCTCAGCTTCTCTGTCTATACCTGGAAGACAATTGCCTGTGAATTGTAAATTCACACTATTATCTACCTTTTAAATACTGCATTTGTTAGCCGGCAGTGCCATGTTTACCTTCACTTTCAACGACAGGAGCTACCTGCTGGCAGAGACCTCCACTAGGCAAGCCCTACCAGTGGGGGAAAAAAAAATGGCAACTTATTACAGAGGCATACACCTTTTCTTTTCTTTTCTTTTCTTTTCTTTTCTTTTCTTTTCTTTTCTTTTCTTTTCTTTTCTTTTCTTTTCTTTTCTTTTCTTTTCTTTTCTTTTCTTTTCTTTTCTTTTCTTTTCTTTTCTTTTCTTTTCTTTTCTTTTCTTTTCTTTTCTTTTCTTTTCTTTTCTTTTCTTTTCTTTTCTTTTCTTTTCTTTTCTCTTTTCTTTTCTTTTCTTTTCCTTTTCCTTTCTCTTTTCTTTTCTTTTTCTTTTCTTTTCTTTTCTTTTCTTTTCCTTTTCTTTTCCTTTCTCTTCCTTTTCTTTTCCTTTCCTTTTCTTTTCTCTTTTCTTTTCTTTTCTTTTCCTTTATTTTCTTTTCCTTTCCTCTTCTTTTATTTTATTTTCTTTTCTTTTTTCTCTTCTCTTCTCTTCTCTTCTCTTCTCTTCTCTTCTCTTCTCTTCTCTTCTCTTCTCTTCTCTTCTCTTTCTTCTTGTCTTTTCTTTCATTTTCTTTTTTCCCTTTCCTTTCCTTTCCTTTCCTTTCCTTTCCTTTCCTTTCCTTTCCTTTCCTTTCCTTTCCTTTCCTTTCCTTTCCTTTCCTTTCCTTTCCTTTCCTTTCCTTTCCTTTCCTTTCCTTTCCTTTCCTTTCCTTTCCTTTCCTTTCCTTTCCTTTCCTTTCCTTTCCTTTCCTTTCCTTTCCTTTCCTTTCCTTTCCTTTCCTTTCCTTTCCTTTCCTCTTCTGTTTTCTCTTCTTTCTCTTCTTTTTTTCCTTTCCTCGTTTCCTCTTTTCTTTCTCTTTCTTTCCTTTCTTTCTCTCTCTCCAAAACGCACCACTTTCAGCATCTCTATACAGGAAGCTTCTGCCCACAAGCTACTTACAGTGCATCCTTGCTCCTGTTACACTGCAGTGCAGCGTTCTGTGCTCGCTCAAAAAGAGCACAGTGGGCCCTATCTCTGTGAACAGACTCATTCGTCGGTTATTGCTGATCGAGATAAACAATCGTCTCCTGGTTAACAAAGCACAGACCGAGGCCTATGGCTCACTTTCTGCATGCTTTCACATTTCATAGATAAACCCAACAGCCAGCTCTACCCTGAGTAATGAGTCAGATCTTCCCAAGCACTTCGTTAAAGTTTGTTTACAGAACTATTTGCTTGCTACATCAGGGGAAGGAGGTGTCTCTCTTTCCTTTTATATCTATATATATTTTTATTTTTTTTTAAGCTAACACAACCGACAAAACTGTCAACTCTTTTTATTGTTTTCGACTTTGATAAACAGAATTAGGCTGCAGGGAATCTATTAATAAAGGCCTACGCAACAAAACCATTCAGAATCTTCAAGGCAGGTTTTAATCTCCCAGGAAAAAAAAAAATCAATTTTATTTAGAATAAACTAACAGAGAATGGAGATTACTCCAGGGAATTAGTCTTTAAAGTATGATGAAGAAATATAGATTTTCTTCTCTACAGGAGTATGATGTTGCAGTGCATATAAAATGTGCCATGACAATTACACAAAAGCTTCTTTACAAATTCCAGGCTTATTAACCCTATAGCTTTCTAGATAAAAACAAGTGAAAGCGTAATTGGAGAGACAAATACCTGGAAGAAAAAAAGCTTAAAGCCTTGAATAACTTCCATTGCACTAATGAACCACTCCAACAAATCCCAGGAGGTCAAAATATATTATGTGTATCAAGTCCAGTGCCGAAGAACTAACCTTGTGCCCTTGCTTTCCATATCTATGGCATCTCCAAACTCTCACAAAGAGATGAACGCAGAGGGTGAAGTTATATTAATACAAGTTAAATGACCACCTGGAATACAGCTGCCAAGACATTCGCTCACAGATGGTGACACTTTGTCATGGAGGCTGAACCTTTTCAAACAAGCCAAAGAAAACAAATTCTGCTTTTGGCTATACCTGTACCCAGCTGCAGCTGAGTGTGTCTTCAACAGCTGCTGCAGAGAGAATGAAGCTGGTTTTGCTGAACACAGAATTCGGTGCATTTTCACTCCAGGGTAGACACTGCTGGGTTTTTAACATTCATAGCTTGGAGAAATCAGAATGAGTTCAAGTCCTGACACTCTGCATTTACTTGTTAACAAGGTCAGTGTTTCACTTTTTGCCTGTTTTATATTTCTCTTAGCCAGATAAGAGAGACTTGAACTCTATGTCTGTTATTCCCGCAGCAAATTGTAAAGAACCTTTCCATTCATTGGGAAACAAAGAGCATGAAGGCTGAACTACTTGCAAAGCCACTTCTCAGCTCTTTACACTCTTTGTCTGGGCTCCAAGATCTTCATCAACTATCAGTCAAAGCCTTTTCCCAACACTTAATTAGGGAAAATTATCATTTGTGTTTTGCAGAAACTACAGAGCTACATGTGCAGTGACAGGTTATGATCCTGTGTAGTTAGGAGTGTTTAGTGGCTGCACAGTTTAAGAGTGTTCAGTTACTCTTCGTAGACAAAGAGGCACCCTAAAAATCGAAGCCTGGATACTTCGTGACTCTCAGAAATTGCTTTTGAGCAGTCACAGCCATTTGGGGCAGAAGGAGATGTCGTATTTCAGCAAGGAGAAAAGTTCAGCTCTAGAGCTGAGCTGGATCTTGTAACTTTCTTGTCTTTAATAAATTCAGATGCATTCATGAATATTTAATAGTTAAAACTTTGCTATTATTTGCACAAGCATTCTGCCTAGAAGATGTTATATTCTGCCTTTGTTTATACTTTAATTTGATTTTGCCTCAAAGCAGGCATCTTCTATATTCACAGAGGAATTCAGTTTTCTAGTGGAACTCACCTCACCTCCATCTGCAGAAAATACTTGTTTGCCTTACCGGTATAGGAGCTTGTGCATCAAGTTTATACTACTGATAATTAAGTTACCCTTGATGTAAATGATCTGCAGTAGAGTAAAATGAAGCCAGGGTAGATGTGGCTTGAAGCCAAATTCACACAGGTGTCACAAATTTGCATGGGAGGGTTTGAGCTGGTTGTAACCGTCGCCGTGTGGGGGGAGAAGAAAGCTGGCACCGTTTTCATGAAAAGACACTGCCCCGCGGTGCTTGTGGGAATGGATGCGCACAGACAGATCTGGGCAGCAGTTAACACTTCATACACCTACACTTCTGAATGAAGTTGGTAGCTATGCAACAACTCTGCTCTTAACCACATGTCAGGGTCTCTGCTTACATCGTCACCCTGGTGTTTCAACACCGGCTGCCTTCCGTCCTCCTCCTCCATCCCAACTCCCCCATTCTTTGTTGTAGGAAATAACAAGCCAGACAACGGCAATGTCTCTTTTCCTTATTGGTAAACATTCTCTGGGCACATCTGCTGTGATGATGATAAGGCAGAGTTCTGCTCTCAGATGGGAAAAACAGAATGTCAGTTTACATAATGGCCAGAAAACAAGAGAAAGAACCCACGCGCTGGAGCTGCAAGCCTGTTTCTATCTCACTTCATTGTCTGAACAGGATTCTTATTGTGTTTATATTTAGAGACATGGGAAACTGTGCTAGCCATGCTACCCATTGTTGCTTAACCTCAAACAACCTATATAATACACTGTCCATTAAGGAGCCTGAATATAGACTCTAATCAAGGTGGCTAAACAAGATATAGGAAAATAAAGCTCAGTCCTTCCTCCTTGTTTGGGAAAAAACAAACAGGAAGGCTGCCTCTTAGACTCACCTCAAGAGAAAAGAGTTGGGGCTTTGGGTTTGTTTTTACAGGCTCACAGAAGAGCTTAGCTCTCCGTTGTGCACCTGTTTGGCTTTTTCATCATTCATGCTGCCAATAAATAGACAGAGGTACATCAGCAACTAATTTCCCAATTGGAAAAATATTGTCTTTACTTTTTAGGAACAGTGTTTATTAGAAAACTGTTTAACAACAACAACACTGGAAACCTGACATTACTAAGACAACACTGACTGTGACTAGCTGATCATCACCGGTTTGCTTTTGGAATGCATTAGTGAGTTGTGCTTGCCTGAATGCTGTATAATCAGCTTGAATCCACATAACTGATATTAAATCGAATATAACATTCCTAATGAAAACACAGCCTTGGTAGCTAAGAGTGCCTTTCCAACCCACATACATCAGTCTTGCAGAGGACTAACAGCATCTGAGCCTGACATTCTATATACAATGCAATTTCACATGCAGAAAATATTTACAACAGCTCCTGGTTATGTTTTTTAATTATTTAAACGGCATGTTTCAGGCTTAGTTTGTCTTCATGGGCCTTTCAGATCATCCAAGAGTGACAACCTTAAATTCTTTAGACTCACAGCTTTATACAGCCAGTTTTCACTTCTTTCTATGGTGTTCTATCTTGTCATAGTCATAGCACTTCAGATTCCTCAGAAAGTATTAGGATGTCCTACAGAAATGTCCAAACCTAGGCATTTAAATTAAGATGAAGTCATAACAAACCTTGGGATACAACGGAGAGAGAGGTTGCCATCAGAAAACAGTACAATCGTTTTTTCTTAGAACTATTTGGCCCTGGTGTGTGTAAGGCTGTGAAGATGACCTACCAGCTAGGACATAGGCTATGGGATCTCAAACAGAAAAAAAATGCCTCTTTTAATAGACAAGAGATTGGAGGCAGGGCTGCCACTAGCTATCCTTAGCAAACACCTTTCCTTGATAAGCATACTTCTTAACTACGTTGTGGTGTTACCCAGTTATCAGATGGTGACATTGATGTGATGATAAGGAGTGTGAAAAGGCTGCAGTTCTTTCTTAGATCTCCTTTCATTTTCCAATATCTCTGGAATCCTACTGTGCAAAGATCAACAGGAAAGCTGGAGGCACACAAAAGGAACATGAGTCTCCAGGAGGTGCTCAGGAAAAAAAGTGATCCTACATTACACTTTTCTACTCCACATGCAAGGAGAGAACCCTTTCCTGTTAGAGTTTCCTCTCTCTACTGTTCACATTTCATATAAATCTCACACCCAGGATGTCTCGGATTTAGTGCAAGAGCTGCAAACAAACTGATTTCTAGGAGGGAGGCCAAAGGCTGGCCTCATCAGGAATGGCTTTTCAGTTAGCCTTTAAAATCAAACCTTTACTGTGATTTTTATCTATTTTAATTATCCTCGCTGCTCTCCCCCCAACTCTTAGAGTCTCCCTTTCTTTCAGGTGGTGGCACTGCTGCACCATTTGTTGTGCTCAGTACGGATTCCTTTGCCAGGTTTTAGAGTGTATCTTAACAAGTAATTAGAACAGTTTTCACTAGCTCATGCTGTCGGCTTTCCAGCTCCTGCATGATCCAAATGGCTCTCAGGGGATGTTACATTATGGTTGGTTTGTTATTGTTTGTTCCAGGCCAGTGCCACTAGACAAAAGCGTTATAAAACTGGTGAGTGGTATTAATCACAATTTCTGAGGTGTCTATGTCTGCAAAGCCCCTGTTCTCATTTTCCCATTATTTTTGCTTAGCTTTCATTTTGTCCTGCAAGAAAAATAAGGATGTGATGTACAGAGCATATGAAAGCTCAGCAATAAGGTGAAATATTTGTGAGGTTAAATTTTAAAAAAATCATTGCATTTCAGGACTCCATTTCTTTGTTAGAAAGAACTGTATTAGTATCTGAGACCTTCCTTGCACAAGAGCCAAAGTCCCACCAGCTCTGAGCACTTCAAGCCCATAAATTCAACTAAAGCCTCACTACTTACCCATTGTTTGTCTCCATATCTAACTCGACTTCAGCATACAATGCAGAATGTCCCTTGCTGTGCATCCCCCAAAAAGCCAGTTTGAAAATAGTGTTTGTTTCAATTAAGTTTATCCTCATCTTTTCAAAACCCAAAGCATTTTGAAATTCACTTCACTGAGTGGTATCTCTACCCTTGTGCTAAGAGATAGATATTCAGTTAAGTAAGAGGAGGGAAATAAACAGAGTCAATCTAACTAATTCATTCCTTTTCTGATCTTATTGATCCCGTGGCCAGTGGTCTTTCCAACCCATTAATTGAGGCAATAATAAGTAATAAGAACTTTAGCCTATCTCCCTCCTGGGTCTTTTCAGCAGAATGAAGTGGTTATTCAACATTAGAAAGGAAGAAGCCCTCCAACTGAAAATCCACCAACATAACTGAAAATCCTGTGAAAATGTGAATTAAAAATAAAAAGGAAGAAACAACCCTTTCTGTGGGAGGGCTAAAGACAACTGGGCAGTTGTTAAACATAAAGAGGACTGTGAGCTTGGTAGATTATTGACTGATCTAGCAGTAATAGCAACAAGCCTGCATTTACATAGTGCTTTACACCTCCAAAGTGCTGTGTAAACATTAAGTAATTGATCTAATGAGAAAAACAACTGCTCCCACTGTAACATCAAGTATGTGGTCACAAGAGAACAAGTTATTAACTAAAGGAAACAATTTATTTGAAAATCTATTATCATAAATTATACTGATCTTTTTTTTCTCTCCTTTTTAAAGTTATTCCCTCTGCAGTCTGGTTGATGCCTGGATTAATTCGCTCATGATTTCTGGAAATTCAGTAAGTGCAAACTTAATAAGAGGCTGATAGAAATGTCAGAGGTAATTGATGCTTTAATGGGCATGAAATCTGAAAAAAGCACCTGATAGGAATAGATTCACAATGGCCTTTGTTAAAGCACTGGGGTAAAGACTCACCACATTAGGCTCACTTCTTTAGATAGGTTTAGTAGATCATGTACCATCAACATTTTCTGCTTCCAAAACTTAGAGGGACAAAAGAGCTATAAACCCACTTCTTATTAACTCCACACGTTGTATTATAACTTATCTCTTTTTCTATCAACATTTGTAAATAACATCATTTCCAGCCAAATGGTTGCACAGGTTTTACATTGGTTGTTTGCTTTGTTGGGTTTTTTAAGATAATGAGTGGTTTGTATCATCCCACAACAGGACAAAAGCATTATGGAAGTTGGAGCCATTCTATGTTATTTTTTTTTCCCCCTACTTGGCTTGATATAAAGTTTCTGTTCTCGTTTTTGGTTTTTTTTTTCTGTTCTTTTAAACGAGGCCTGATCCAATCTCTGAATCAGGTAAATCCTATTATTCCATTTCAGTCGTGAATACAAAGGAAACATTCCATAATCTGTCCACAAGGATCTAATCCATGTCTGCTTCTTAATGGAATATGCACACAATGCTAATGCATGTATTGTGTGTTATCAGGAGGCAAAAATATCTTCATCTGTGGATGGTGCTCGGTGTGAATGCTCTGTTTATCACTACAGTGTGTCTGAAAGCTTTTATTTTTTTTCCCAAGGAGAAATAGGGTTGGTAAACCACTCGTGCATCTCAGTTTACCACAAGAGACTGTAACGCTCCTGTCTGCAAAGCTGCTGCCATGTCTTTGAAGTCGGCTCTCAAGTTCCTCTCCCTTTCTGTTAACACCATGAAGTTCTGGCTGCTGCACTTGCACTGCCCCTCCTCACATTAGCTCTAGCCAAGAAGTAAAAAACATTGTAATGCTGTCTGGCTCGTAAATGAGAAGAACAATAAGGAAAGCCTGAGCCTGACAGGCAGCAGTCCATGGTGATTACAGAGAAAAGGGTCTGCATTTTTTACTCTCTTTTTGTTATTGTTATTAAGGTCAGTGTCATCCATCAAGATGCGGAGTTATTTCTGACACAGTTTCAAAGGTCAATTGGTCATGTGCAAGGACAAAAGAGATTCATTGAATAATGTACCCAAAAACTGGGGAATGTGCCTTTTCACTTTCTATTGTCATGCTCCTACTCATATTTCAGTGCTAGAAATCAACAGAGAGGGGCATTTGAAAATTCCAGTTAAGTAAACAACGGGAAGAAACTGCATGTAACTCATCCATGTATAGTTTAAAAAGCCATGAAAACCTCCCTCTTAGCTACCATTCCCTTTACTCCAACTATGCCATCAGTTTATAGCCAGGAGAAATATTTCATTTGCCTCCTCATGCTGCAATGTGGCAGACTTCTTTAAAAGGCTCCTGGTCCTACTCCAATTAAAGTTTAATAGGAAAACTCTTGAGTATAACCTCTCACGCAACAATTCACTCGGCTGGCACATTACCATCTCTGTCCTTCCTTCTGGGCATTTGCAGATGAATCCTTTCCTGAGTTTTAATTCAGGAAAAATCTTGGGCAAAGTCTGCAGAGGTTCCATCACCATATCTCCCACATTCCCACAGCAACGACTGCTGAAATCAGTAATAAATGAGTGAAGGCTGAATCCAACAATCAGCAGGACACTGAGTGAGAAATTCCATTTTCACTCTCTACTGTGCAATGGCTGCACAAATACAAAGCCACAATACCTTGCATGGCCTCATCCATCTTTTCTTGATAGGAAGGCAGGAGTATCAGTGCTTCCCATGTACCAGAGTCAAGCAGAGGACTATTCTCTAGCAGGCATATGAAGCCTATGCAAGAGGCTCCTAACTCCTGTACTTCCCTCCTTCGTGACAGAGAAACTCTCTGGTTTGTTTCTCAGTGAATAACTCCAGAAACAAGGACTCCTCCTAATGATTTATAAAGTTGAATTCTCTGGGAATATAAACAACAGGATTCAGAGCTACAATCTGTTTTGAGCTGATCTATCTCCACTATATTTCACACCACCTCCTCAGCATATAGGCCTATATAGCACTTAGAATCATAGAATCATAGAATCATAGAATCAACCAGGTTGGAAGAGACCTCAAAGATCATCCAGTCCAACCTATCACCCAGCCCTAGCCAGTCAACTAGACCATGGCACTGAGTGCCTCATCCAGTCTTTTCTTGAAGACCCCCAGGGACGGTGCCTCCACCACCTCCCTGGGCAGCCCATTCCAATGGGAAATCACTCTCTCTGTGAAAAACTTCTTCCTAACATCCAGCCTATACCTACCCTGGCACAACTTGAGACTGTGTCCCCTTGTTCTATTGCTGGTTACCTGGGAGAAGAGGCCAACCCCCACCTGGCTACAATGTCCCTTCAGGTAGTTGTAGACAGTAATAAGATCACCTCTGAGCCTCCTCTTCTCCAGGCTAAACAGGCCCAGTTCTCTCAACCTCTCCTCATAGGATTTGTGTTCCAGGCCCCTCACCAGCTTCGTTGCCCTTCTCTGGACATGTTCCAGTACCTCAACATCTTTCTTGAATTGAGGGGCCCAGAACTGGACACAGTACTCAAGGTGTGGCCTGACCAGTGCTGAGTACAGGGGAAGAATAACCTCCCTTGTCCTGCTGGCCACACTATTCCTGATGCAGGCCAGGATGCCATTGGCTCTCTTGGCCACCTGGGCACACTGCTGGCTCATCTTCAGCTTACTATCTATCAGTACCCCCAGGTCCCTTTCCTCCTGGCTGCTCTCCAGCCACTCAGTCCCCAGCCTATAGCGCTGCTTGGGGTTATTGTGGCCAAAGTGCAGAACCCTGCACTTGGCCTTGTTAAATCTCATCTCATTGGCCTCTGCCCACCCATCCAGCCTGTCCAGGTCCCTCTGCAGGGCTCTCCTACCTTCCAACAGATCAACACCTGCTCCTAGCTTGGTGTCATCTGCAAACTTACTGATGCTGGACTCAATGCCCTCGTCCAGATCATCAATAAAGATATTGAACAGGACTGGGCCCAGCACTGATCCTTGGGGAACACCACTTGTGACTGGCTGCCAACTGGACGTGGCACCATTCACCACCACTCTCTGAGCTCTGCCATCCAGCCAGTTCTTGATCCAGCACAGAGTGAATCTGTCCAAACCATGAGCTGCCAGCTTGGCTAGGAGCTTCTTGTGGCAGACAGTGTCAAAGGCTTTGCTGAAGTCCAAGTAGACTACATCCACAGCCTTCCCCACATTCACCAGGCGGGTAACCTGATCATAAAAGGAGATCAGGTTGGTGAGGCAGGACCTGCCCTTCCTAAACCCATGCTGGCTGGGCCTGATCCCTTGGCTATCCTGTAGGTGCTTTGTGATGGCACCCAAGATGACCTGTTCCATGACCTTGCCTGGCACTGAGGTCAGGCTCACAGGTCTGTAGTTTTCTGGCTCCTCCTTACGACCCTTCTTGTGTATGGGAATCACATTGGCCAGCTTCCAGTCTTCAGGGACCTCTCCAGTGAGCCAGGACTGCTGATAAATGATGGAGAGTGGCTTGGCCAGCTCAGCTGCCAGCTCTCTCAGCACCCTAGGGTGGATCCCATCCGGTCCCATGGACTTGTGAGGATCCAAGTGACTTAGCAGATCCCTTACTGCTTCCTCAAACTTCTGATACATGACACTGAAGCATTATCTTTCTGAATTTATAGATAGAAATACAAGTGCAGACAGGCTGTACCACAACTGCATTGTCCACCTGGGTCATGGATTGGTACCCCAGTATCTCCCATGCTCATCTCATTTGATAACAGCAGATTTGCAGGCCACAGGTATAATATGAGCGCTTCTGAAATGAGTCACTATTGATCACTTAATTGCAATTCAGTACCATAGAGTGGTATGGAAATCGTTTGGTGGATATTTGCCAAGTAAACAGTTACATTTGTTTCATTTATGTTCTCACTTTTATGAAATCTGTCACATACTACTTCATAAATTAGGCTTAAACAGGTCGCATGAGTGATAACAAAGTGTTTAGTATGAAGAACTGCAGTGAATTTCTTCTCACTTCTAATGCATTTGTTGAAGGATGCATCGTACCTTTAAATTTGGGGGTGCAACTAAGAACAGAAATAGGTTTATATGACGGGATTTCCTTGCAAATGGATCTAGAAGGCACAAGGTAGTTGCAATCTTCCCATTTGTGCTAAAGCTCATCATTCATAGCCACAATGTGTGTCTCTACCTAGCCCTGATTTGCTAAACTAGAATAAATGCAAACCTGATGTCTTGAATCGATAATATTATTCAGTTAGACACATTCAGTTTAACAGCAACCAGTGATACACGCATTAGGTCAGTTGTTAACAGCCTGTTTAGTCCCACTTTAGAGTCAATGATGTACTGACAGGCGCATACATTGACAAAGTAGCTTCCGGACGTAGGAACATTTATTATTTAACTGTAGAATCAAAGCAGTCATTAAAAAAACGAGATTCGGGAAAGCTGGAGACATTTCTGTTTTATCTTTGTCAAAGGCTCTCTCCATTACCCATTAGGGTGGGCAAGCCTCACTTTTTCAAACATTGCACATGTCAGCCTGTCTCCTCCAACAAAACACCAACCTCTCTTCTGAGAAGGAATCCCATTTAAGCACCCAGAGTCACAAGGGGGTTATTCTTCTGTATTCTCAGAGTTTGCCCTTCCTAGATAAAACCAGTACTGTAAACTCAGCAGGAGATTAAGACAAAGTTCTCCAAACCAATGGCTCAACTATTGTCCCTCGATAGCTCTCAAGTGTGGGCTGGAGATAAGGCACTTCTCAGCAGCAGTTTCTTTTTTCCTGCTTGTTCATCGTCCCACTGCCTTTCAGACAAACACACTGGGTTAAGGCATTTAATATCCAAATAACATGCAGGTTAATGTAAAATAGTCAAAAATCCCTGCAGAGCAGCTTCGAATTCTGTCATCAGCTTTCAGAGCTTTGGTGGGGATGACACACTAAAAGTACCCAATTTGAAAACCCCATTATAGTCTTTCCAGTTATTCTCTGAACTCCTCTGTTACACTGATTCCTTCCATTCAAAGCATTTAAAGCAACAATTGAATGACGACTTAATTTTGACCCTGCAAAGACAGAGATAACCTGGGCTACTAGGACACATCGAGAAACTCAGGTGCACAATTCCCTTTTTTAACTCCTTCTAAAACTCTTTAATGAAAGGTCTATCTGTTCTGAACTGCCAGGGATTTGTGGGTACTAATAGCTGTTAATGGCCCTGACCCAGGTCATATGGGGCTCACTCTCTTGCCTCTGTGCCCAAGGGCTCCATTTAAGTCCAGGCTTTCAATCCTTGCCTGAACTATTTTGTAGGTATGCTTGCCTTCAGGCTTGCCTTCTGGCTGGACCTTGGACCTGCATGGTACCTTTTTGGCTGCAGTGTATGTTATGGGCTTTCTCTAAGTCCTGTTTTTGACAGGACTCCTTGTTGGACTTTGGATCCATGTTGTAGCCTTGTCCCTAGTCCTGCCTCTGGCTCTGTTTCCTTTCATCCCTGTCTGGCCTCCCTGTCTGGACCCTGAACCTAGTTTACCACTTGCCTTGTCTGGGGTTGTTGATGGTCTCTGTCACCAGCTCCTAGCTCTATCATCAGACCCTGTAGGAATTTGCAAGGATCAGTGAGGGCACTGCCACTGCAGTGGTCACCCCTGGCATAAGACTCACCTTCCCCGAAGTGGAAGCAGGCCAGTCCTGTTCCCTGACACAAAGCAATCATCTATAATGTACTCTAATAGCAGCAATAATGATTTAGTTTTTAATCTTGAGAAAAAACTAAGCTAGAATCATGCAATCTACTTGGGTTTCCCCTTTATACAAATGAAGGTGAAATCAATTCTTCCGAAGTCCTGCTCAATCCTCTCAACAAAGTGCCTTCTGGTATAAGTGATTAAGACAGATTAGCTCCCATTAGTATAATTTTACATGATGTGAGGTAATTATCATAAGCTACAAGTTTAACTAATTTATTTTTTTTCTAAAAGGACACTAGTCAGTTACAGCCTTGAAGTTTCCATCCACTAATGGTTAAAACTCCTTCAGACAAAAAACAAGGACTGAGAAATTTTCAAGCCCCCAGACTTTCATCAAATGTAGAAATCCACTGGGAAAATCGCTGTGAACACCAGGCATTTGGGATGAAATTCTGTGACCTGTTGTGTGTTACCTGGTGTTCTTCTGTTCTTCTCTAGTTGCACAGGGTGAGCCTGGCTATCAGTCATACTCATTTACTTATCACAGTATCACAGGGTTGGAAGAGACCTCACAGATCATCAAGTCCAACCCTTTACCACAGAGCTCAAGGCTAGACCATGGCACCAAGTGCCACGTCCAATCCTGCCTTGAACAGCTCCAGGGACGGCGACTCCACCACCTCCCCGGGCAGCCCATTCCAGTGTCCAATGACTCTCAGTGAAGAACTTTCTCCTCACCTCGAGCCTAAATTTCCCCTGGTGTAGCTTGAGGCTGCGTTTAAGGCTGTAAAATACCTTTAAGATCATGAAGATCAACCATCAACCCAACAACACCATCACCACTAAGCCACATCTTGAATCACCATGTCTATATGTTTTTTTAAGGCCTCCAGCAATGGTGACTCCATCGCTTCCCCAGCAGCTTGTTCCAATGTCTGACCGCTCTTGCAGGAAAGAATTTTTCCTGATCTCTGATACAAATGATTCTGTGACTCTGCACATAATCCATGCATATGTGTTGACATACAGATACACCAGTTAGACACTTCTGTGAGCAAAAATGGTAGGCTTCTACCTGCCAGTGAAAATCCAAACTCCATTTATGTCAGCAGTCTCTGCAGTTGGCACTTAAGTGTACAGCTCCAATGGGAAAAGGCTCTTCCCATAGCAGCCTCAGCCTGCCTCATTATGCACTGCTGTAAAGTTAGTCACCCAACTGATTTTAATGCTGTTAGTTTTTCACTACACCACCACCTGAGAGGGGAATTGGTTGTTGTATAACCCCAGCGTGTCGCTCAGTATTGACAGAGTGACACTGACTGTTTGCCAGACACGATATTGACTTCTAACTTTGTTTTAAAGGCCTATAAGGTTGTGCATAATTTCATAAGTTGTCTGTTAAAGTGAGTTGCTGACTCTAAGCTACTAATATCATTTAGTTCAGATCTATTGATCACACAGAAAAAAGCAGGCTGAAAGTGCCTGCAACAGTCGCTATAAATTTCTAGATATCAGACAGAAAATGCCCTGCTGGTCAAGGTTATGAAAGCCAAATGGACACACTTCTTTCACTCTGAAGATCTCTCTTCCTGACAATTTTATCCTCACAGGCAGGAGATAATTTTGTATCACAGAAACACACCTGTATATTATTTTATTCTATCAGAAAGCACTTCAGAATGTGTTTGTATCTGTACATCCAAATGCCAAATTATGACAAATTATGTCACCCTGATAAATTTTCTTTGCAAGATACGGAGTAGCTTTTACAGACTGATCCTGATTTAAGTAAAATAGCACCTATGTTTCAAAGGAAAAGAGAAAACAGAGATGTTCTGGCAGATTAGACAATCCCTGTAGCATTTTGTTGTCATCTCCTTAATGACATGCATACACGGTAAAGCTGATCCTACAGGAGCATTCAGAAATACTATCATTTGACAATGATTGCCATTGTAATGTGACCCAAAGATCACAAACAATCCTGGAGCATTCCAGACAAGTACAGGATTCACTGAAATTACGGGAAAGATTGGCAGAATAAACACTTTCAGCCTTTCCAGGCTCTCTTGCTATGTTTGTTTAAAGAAGAGAGAAGACTGAGACATTGAAAACAAACGGAGAAGTCACAAGGCTGGCAGAACCCTCTTAGCTAGGCACTCCCTAGTCTTCCACAATGCCCGTTCAAATTTGCCTAAGCATCACTAGACACCTATTGTTTAGTAGGCTGATCTTTTGGACTACAGGTTCTCAGTTTACCATCCCTTATCAGCAATGGCCCCAGGAATCCCAAGCCTGTTTGTTTCAAGTCTAGTCTCTCCCCCACGTTCCCAAAAGCTGCTGACATTTGCAGTTCTAAGCAGAATTACTCGTAATTACTCACATTTCCAAGCTCAGTTTTTCTACCTCTCTTGATTCTTACTTAGAGATCCTGATTTCCTTACTCTAAATTTTGACTGGTGACCAACGAAGGCTCAGTTCCATGGCCACTGCTGTGCCCAGCTGTGCTTTTTGTTCTGTTAAAGCAATTTTCAAGCTGAGTTTACCCTCCTAAGAGCCCTGCAAATATTCACTCCTCTTTCCCACTTGTGGTTGATCCTACAAGACTCAGGGATATTCCCATCATGAAAGTTCTGCCTGCCACTGGTGAGCTCAGCAACTCAAACCTGTTCATGATTCTGTAATTTGCCCATGTTCCTCTTTTCCCTGGAGCACGAATCCTATGAGGAGAGGCTGAGTGAGCTGGGGTTGTTTAGCCTGGAGAAGAGGAGGCTCAGGGGTGATCTTATTACTGTCTACAACTACCTGAAGGGGCATTGTTGCCAGGTGGGGGGTGGCCTCTTCTCCCAGGTAACCAGCAACAGAACAAGGGGACACAGTCTCAAGTTGTGCCAGGGTAGGTATAGGCTGGATGTTAGGAAGAAGTTCTTCACAGAGAGAGTGATTGGCATTGGAATGGGCTGCCCAGGGAGGTGGTGGAGGCACCGTCCCTGGGGGTCTTCAAGAAAAGACTGGATGAGGCACTTAGTGCCATGGTCTAGTTGCTTGGATAGGGCTGGGTGCTAGGTTGGACTGGATGATCTTGGAGGTCTCTTCCAACCTGGTTGATTCTATGATTCTGTGATTCTATGATTCTATGATTCTCCTTTGCTTAGCAGTTTCCTGATAGCTCTGAACAGGTGATTTGTACCCTGCCACGGAGAGCGTGGTCCCTGGACTTAGACTAACTAAGGCACATTTCCAATACCTGCCTTCATGCCTCAATAAAAACATTCCAGTGTAGCTGCTCGAGCTTAGGAATTGTTCTCATCTTCAACCGTGATTTGGATTGGTGCAGGCAGTTATTGCCACGGAGAAAGGGGTCACTGCTCTGCTTTCTGCTCTTGCTGAATTTCTCACCAGACAGTGCAATGTCATAGAATCATAAAATCACAGAATGGTTTGGGTTGGAAGGGACCTCCGAAGGTCATCTAGTCCAACCCCCAACATCACAGTACCACACACTGGGCCAAACTGCTGGCAGCCTTTGTCCTGCAAGCGCAGCCCAAAACTACTCTGGGCAGGGATCAGGCAACACTTCCCCTCACTGCGGACAATGTGACAGTCTGGAGAATGGCCAGATAAACATCAGATCCGCGTTAGCCAACACAGGGATGTCTGGGCAGACAGAAAACACTTTTGATATTTCTACTACTTTTTTTTTTCCCCTTTTCTTACTGATTTTTTTTTCTCTGTCCTCTCTCTCTGTGCACTTCAGATTCAGTCCTCATCCATAGCTGTTAAATTCCCTTCCTTTACTTAACTCCCTTATATCATTCCTTGCCCTTTACTTTGGACTGTGCAGACTCACACTTCTAACAGAGCAAGGCCACCTCCTTCTTCCCTCTCAAAAAATCCAGGTTTTTTTTTCCTTACCCTCAAATTGTTCCTTCAACTTGTATAACACCTACCTCGTCTCTATCTTGCCTACTTGCTTTGGTTGATCCTTGGAGCATTTGAATTGTGGTTGAAAGCATGATTATAGTAATCAAAAGCATAAAAAATAGTAATAAAAGATGGTTTAATTGCTTTTGATAAAGCATTATTCCAACAGACCAAATGAAATGTGACCATCCTATGGTTGTGTTTTATTCCTAAAGAAGACTGGACCTTGGACAATGTGGATAAATGCAGCCCCAGTTTGCAATTACAGAAAAAGCTGTCAATAACACTCTACAACTGTCACTTTTATTACCCAACTCCCCCTCCCATAACACAACCTCATTTGGAGCCGTGGTAAGATGCCAAATTGCTTTATTTTCAAAGTGTATGACTACATTTTAAACAAGCCTTTGTATGCAATATATTCCACAGTGCTTAGTCTCATTAGTATTGCCTCGGCATGCATGGATTCATGACCAGCATCCCTTATTTCATATGGAGACATCCTTTAAAGAAATTGAATGCTAGAGGGTCTATACATCAATGTTATGATACTGTATTTTTCATGAAAGCTGTAAATAAGGTCAACAGGATAGGGACATTCCAGATGACAGAATCCCTAATAGTTTTTGAGGAGCAGCCTCTTTCCCTCTAAAAAGTCAATTTGCTTTTGACCCTTGCCTATTAAAAAGTGTACTTTGTACAGCAGAGGCAAAGCCCCATTCCAGCAGTTTTCATGGCTTTAGGTAAATATTGTTAGGATGATGTATGCAAGACTGGCTGCCCATAGCCAGAGAGGGAAGGTAATGAGGACTTTGGATCACTGTAAGTGGCATTGTTTGACTCTGTGTTTTAGGCTCTCAAATATGATGAATTCGTAACTAAGGGAGAATAAACAGCAGTGCTGGCCTTGCAAAGCTGTAATTTAGGGAGCCAAGAATGCCAGAATGCCATTTCTGTTGCTACACATGAAAATTTAAATAGCTTAAGCTTCTTTCAAGACTTTGGACCCAATCCTCATTCCCTGGGAATCACTGGCTTCAGTGAATGGAAGGTCAGCTTTTATTTCACAATAGAAGGATTTGTAGTTTCTTCTCCTTGCCCCTGTCAGCAGCTAATCAGAGCCCATTGCAGAAAAAGGCATTGAGATCAGGTCAAAGGTATGAATGTGATCCAGGTCACCAGTTATGGAAGGTCACAACAACTGGGTAACAGAGAAGTAAATTGTCCACTGTACAGAAATCACTCTCCATAACAAGAGTGTCAAAAAAGGAGAGAAACAAAATCTAATTGGAAAAAATACAGAGGTGTGACATACTGAAGCAGATATGTAGGGAATCAAATGAGACAGGCAGAACTAGAGCATAAAATCTAATGTAATTCATTATGGTTTATGACACAGTAGGATCCTTGTTCATCTCTAATTCCAACAACCAATGGAAGCAGATCAGATACTCAGGCCATCATAATTCATTCTTTAGCAAGGACACAGAAAGTAAGAAGAGAAAAGATAAATTAATATGGAAAAAAAAAAAAGAAGAAGAAAAATAAAGGAAAAAATAACAGAATTAAAGTGACCTGAAAAAGACAATATAAATTACATAGAATTATTTCTATCAAGAAGGATGTAGTTCCACAGTCCATCACACACCTGCTTTCTGTCTTATTCTTATAGAAGTCCCTCCCTTCTGTCGCTGAGGGACCTATATCTTCTAACTGTCCCTAAAGCACAGGATACTGGAACAAGAGCCAAACAAAAAAATGGGTTAGCACTAATAGCAAGAAAGGTTTGTGTCCCCATTAAGGAATTCTCATTGTACTGATCAGTTGGTCCATAGTAACTTGAGAAGTTGTCTCTTTCAAGAGACAAATGACCAGACAGTGGACACTGAGTCTTTGCATTGTCTGAATCTACTTTTATTTCCAGTCCCTTTTAACAATTCTTTGGGTTTTTTTTTTCCTGTTGGGTTTTTTTTTTTTTTTTTAGTTGCTAGTCTAAAGCCTCTTCCTCCCTAAAGCTGAATTTAAGTCTCTCTTTCAAGATTTTATCTCATGGCTCAGACTTTCTCTGCGAGCCCATCCAAAACTATTTACGTTCCTTTTGTTCTGAGGTGTAACCACATGTTCCAGGGACCATTCAGGTGGGGGAACCCACCTGCTGGGTCTTGGAGCCAGCTTGACTAGCATTTCCTTTCCACACCAAAGAAGCCACATAATCACTTTGTCACTTTCATGGCACCTATTTTACTGCAAAGGACTTTCCCTTTTAAAGAAGCCCCCTAATTCCTTAATTGCTGTCTACTAAAGACCACTTGTTTTGCAGTACTGATTAGCTTTGGAGTTTATATATAACCCTTTGGTAAGAAAGATTTTGATATTAAATGGGCACAATTTGCTTTGCAAGATCAATTTCTTCCTGATACCTTTGCCGGTGCAGTTAGCTGATTCTATTACCAATGACATCAGTAAATGAATATGGTAGCCTAAGCTCAGTGGTCAGTACATTATAGTGGAGAGAGGCTTAGAAGAGTTGACCTACAAAGAAACTATTAGTGGCATTAACAGAAGTTAGACACATTAGAGGCACCATTAAATCCCTGTTTTCAGTGGATTTCAGGATTCCCACTGTGACTTGACTATTCACTCATCCCTTATTGGTAAGAATCATGCACGTTTCACAGGTTTCCATCCACACACTAATTAAGTCTTATAATCTCAGCCAGTCTGCTAAGCAGTTTTACAAAAGAGACAGTAACATTAGGCAGGGCCTGAAGATATCATCCCATTTGCATTCTTGTATGATTATTGCTGCTGGTATACCAAAATGAAGCAATTTTCCTATGTAACCTTTTCCCACATAATCTTCCCACTGTGCCAGATATGTTAGCTTCACATCCAAGGCCATAAAAGTGCTTATTCCATGAGCAAGGCTTGAATTCACCTCCCTGGACACTTTCTGCCTGTTAGTGCTGTCATACAGTATCTCATTCACCACACACTGCAGTTCATGTTTATTAGAGGAATACAGGAATTTGTCCTGTTTAGGGTACTGCTTCCTGGACAGTCAAACCAGGGCCAGGCTATTTGGCAGTTTTTCCAGCTTTCATCATCTTCTGTGAGACCTTAACTGTAAAGACAATGATAAAGAATAGCCTGGAGTTTGTTAGTGCTTTTATGAATTTCTAAGTATCAATAGCAAAGGAATGTTGGCAAATACAAGTTTAGCCTTGTAAGAGTTTTTGCTGGAGTTAACACTCCCATGGAGCAGATGAATAATGAAGCAGTACCTTCCAAACTATGGTGATGAACAAAGTCAAGAGTCCTGTTGTATACTGTCAGCTCCTCTGCCATAGTTTGGATAATTTTCTCAAGTCAAATCCTATCTAATCACTTCCTCGAGTCTCAGTGCATGTTTAACAATCTTTCAACACCGTTTAAAGTTCTTAGGCATCTGTAGTTAAGAAGTACTAAACCCTTCTAACAGAAGTGGACTGGAACAAACATATCTATGTGTCAGAGTCTCAAGATTTATTTTAAACAAAGATTTGGATAAAAAGCTGTTACACAATTATTCAAGTCAAGTGGAAGTCTTTCAAAAAGCTTACTGTCTGATTGGCATGACTGCAAATTCAGCATTTTATCTGTAACCCAGTAAACCAAAAATTACTATAATTTGTATACCCTTTTTATGTCCTAACAACAACAAAAGAGTCTTATCCTGATAGTAGTTCAGTCTTTGTTGGCATTTGGCATTAGATTTCCTAATGTGTCTCTTGGAACCCTTCCAAAGAAGAAAAGAAGAGGGACAGAGAAAAGAAGGGGAAAGAGAGAAAAAAGGAGAGAAAGAAAATAGTATCTATGTTACTTTATGTTTTAATCACTTCTCTCTAAAACAGCACAGAATGAACTACAGGGTTTCAGTGGTAAATGCTGAAATATTATAAGCAGCTCAAATGGATGTGGATTCTTCCCATCTGTCATGGACTGCAACTGAGCACTATAATAGAAAAGTGATATGAGTTTCCAACTGAAAATAAATCATCAAGCCAAGTCTGTATCTCTAATCCTACCTACATTGCCCTACCAGCGACCTTCCCGTGGCCAAGACAAATCATATTCTATACAGAATTCAGAAATTCATTCTTCATGCTAGCTTATTTTGGGCCTCCCTGGGGGGAGGAAAAAAAAGGCCCCAAAACCTCAGATATGTCATACTGAACCCACCACATTGATGTTTCAGACTCTGGCAATGTTAAGTATCTCTCCATCACAGTCTAGCCAGGCTAATTTCATACTGAAGATCTCTAAACTTGTCTACTAGGACGTTGTAAGAGATAAGACATTAGGAGCTAATGACTGTCCCTGAAGCACAGAAGGGAAAATAATGGAACGAGGCTTCAAATATAGATGAGAAACACAAAGATATTCTTTCACAGGTAAAAGTGTAAGTGCAAGACAACTTCCCCATAGACTTAGCATCCTCTTACAAGGCCCAAGCAGGTGCACTTGCAGGAATAGGAAAAATCCACTTAAGCTTCCTCAGCAACCCCCCACCCTGATTACTGTCATATGAGGCAAGATCGAAGCTGCTTCTCTGTTTAACACAACTGATTCGGGCCAAGCTAGATTAATGTTTGAAGTTAGAGATTCATCCTGCTATATTTTTTGTGTCAAATGAAGCCCATTATGTACGATCTTCTTTCATATATTAAATTGCTCTGATTGGTTTCTATGTCACTTGCTTGAAAAAGACAGCACTGAACACACCAGCAATTGGAACTTATTGGGAGAAGAAAACAACAGGTTCCTTCTTATTTTAAGAAAATCTCATCAATGGCCCAGAAAAGGGAAGTGAAAAAATGTTCCACACAGTGGGCTATTACATGAAAACAAAGTATTTCTGCTATATGGCCTTGCTTTAACACATGACTTTTAGAGTGGGAAACAACTCAAGTTTCTCACAGACGGCAAATAAAAATCACAGACATACAGGAAAAAAGAAACAAGCTTGAGGTATCTATTGTGCCTGAAAAGAGAAGTGCCCCAAAGTGCAGGCCTATTTAAAAAATTCTTTATGTGACAAGGTCCAAGGCCAAACAAGATGTTTGTGTTTGAATCTGGGAAAGAACTCAGGCTTCCAGATCCAGAACTTAAACAAATGATTTGTCTTTGTGTGCTCCTTCTGAAAATGCTAATTTGCACATACAAATTGCCAGTGTGAGCCTACGTCCGTACGTAGTTGTGGGAGCGAATTTAGAGATTGCCTTCCCAAAGTTAACTCATTAAACCAAACTTAGAAGAAAGTCTCCATACAAAAGGTACTTTTCTGAATATAGAGAATCACAATTTCTAATCAGTTTCATTGATGTTCAGTGTTTCTAGTTGCCATAGCAACTGGCACACACAATAAATGGCATCTTGTTTAATCAGTCATGAGAAAGAAGTCTGGGCATGATGAATCAGACTGAATCAGAAACAGTTTCCTTTACTATCCTAATCAAAATAATTTTAATGTAACTGTAGGACAATTCCAATCAGAGAGACAGGATCAGGCCACAAAATTCAGGTCTTGGTCTTGTTTTCAAACACTCCTCTCAGATGCTCAGATTAAAGTTTTACTTCCATTTCAAAGACAGCGTTTTATGTAGGACAGGATTTAGTTCAAGGTTCAGATTTTATCTCATTTATACTGTAAGTAGTTTGCATGAAGCTGAAGTCTGCCAGAGACAATAGATGTTCAGAGCCAAAAACCTCAAAACAATTTCACATACAGCTGGAAAAAATACACGAGAGGATAATTCTTTAATTAAATAGGGAAAATGTCCCAGGCTTAATAACAATGCAAATACAATTTCTTTACTCCCAGATAAGGCTTCGATGGCTGAGCTTACTTTGCACCAGTGGAAAAGAAATATAAGTAATATATAGGTTCATGTTTTCAAAGAGAAGAACAAAAATCATGTAAACTGAAGGGCAGTGAGGAAGAGAGGGTTTCTAACAGAGCCATTCTTAGAAAACAAGGATAAAAGTGACATTCACGTGCCTGGCCCTAAACCAATTGTAGACTTGAAAAGGATTACCTTTGATGTATAAAGATCAAAAAAGGTATTTTTTTCAAGTAATAAGATCTCTCTCAGATAGATTTCAGTAATATGAACATGTTTTCCATAGCATGGTAATAAAAATAAAACAATGCAGCAGTAAAACAACTAGGACTAAGTCAGTCACTCTTGAATTCTTAAGGGAAGGTCAAACTTAGAGTTGGTGTTGAAAGGTTTTAACGTAGCAGATATACATCATGAAAAATTAGAAAAGCAATGTGTGTAATAAGACTTGAAATAATTTTGCAGCTGTGATGATATCATAAAGAGCTTGATCAAGTGGCCTGCGATATAACCAGAACTGTAGCATTATTTTCCAGAGTGCCACTTTTTAAAGGAGCTTTGGGAACATGGGTGGAGAAGGAATATAACAAGGGGGAGGGAAGGTTGTTGAGGGGTTTTTGTGTGTCTTTTTTTTTTATAACCTCTTCTCAGGTCCTGCTCAGGCTATACCATGTATTTTAGTCCCTTCTCTTTTTAACTGTGCCACGTTTTTCTCTGATCTTCACTCCCAAAGGCACTAAAATACAAATTTAAACATTATCACATTTCGCCCCCCCACACTTTTAATTGGGTATTTGATCTTAGGCTTTCCAACACACACACTTTTAATTGGGTATTTGATCTTAGGCTTTCCAAGCACTGCCAACAATGGTGTCCTATGGTAGGACAAGGGGCAATGGATACAAACTGGAACATAGGAAGTTCTGCCTCAACATAAGGGAAAACTTCTTTACTGTAAAAGTGATGGAGCACTGGAACAGACTGCACAGAGAGGTTGTGGCATCTCCTTCCTTGGAGACTTTCAAGACCCATCTAGATGCATTCTTGTCTGGGCAGCCCAGAGAGGTTGTGGAGTTTCCTTCTCTGGAGATTTTCAACACCCATTTGGATGCATTCTTGTGTGACCTGCCCTAGGTGATCCTGCTTTGGCAGGGGGGTTGGACTCAGCGATCTCTGGAGGGCCCTTCCAACCTCTATCATTCTGTGGTTCTGTATTAGAGAATGTCTCCTTGCACACACTCTATAGGGAGATAGATAAGATAAAAAGAGGCCCAATGTGAGATAGTGGTAGAAGCAGGATTCTAACACTAAGAACCCTTTCTACCCACAGTGTAGAGTCTTCAGAAGTGGTTTATAAACTTCCTAGGGCTTTTCTGTTCAAGGCAGGACAAGTGGAATTGAGTGCTCCCAAATGTTGTGCCAAAGCCAAGCAGAAATACAAGAGCAGGAAAAAAGGATTGTGACTATCAAAGTCACGTTCCCTGTGGATGGCACCTTAGTAATCACAGCACGTTGAACTGCTTTATTTTAACATGTTCATAGTGAGTTATTTCCGGTGAAATGAAAGGCTCTCTTGTTTTCTGCCTTCTGTTTAAATCCTGCAATGGCTCCCATTACTATCAATAGTAAGTGCAGGGAAACACCTGTACGTTTACTCATTTCATTTTGTCTGTACAGTTCAGTTACAGAACAAAATTTCCACTGCTGTCTTTGCTTTTTACCTCATTTTCCATCCGAGCTGGCAGACGATCAAGAAGGTCAAATGATTTGCTCGGGGTCACATAATGAGTCAGAATCTCGAGCTCAGATTATATCCAGGATACTCCCTGGCTCCAACACATGGGACTTGTCTACTCAGTACACCGCATGAGTTCCAGCTGTTTTCCCTCCTCACATGAACTGAATAATGAGGAAGTTAGCCGAGAATCTGTCTGAAGTAGAAATTCAGCCAGCAGCAGGCTTTCTGTAGTCAAGTGCTGGATTTGCAGTGGGGTTACAGCAGTATCCAGGACTGCCTGCTACCTAGTACTACTCTTGGTGTTTCTTATCCATTCAAATATTTGTTCTTTTTTCTTTTTTCTCTTTTGGTTCACAGGATCACAGGATGTCAGGGGTTGGAAGAGACCCAAAGAGATCGAGTCCAACCGCCCTGCCAGAGCAGGACCATACAATCTAGCTCACATCACAGAGGAATGCATCCAGACAGGTCTTGAAAGTCTCCAGAGAAAAAGACTCCACAATCTCTCTGGGGAGCCTGTTCCAATGTTCTACGACCCTTACAGTTAAGAATTTCCCCCTTGTGTTGAGGTGGAACCTCCTGTGCTGCAACTTACATCCATTGCTCCTTATCCTATTACAGGGAGCAAGTGAGAAGAGCCTGTTCTCCCCTTCCTGTCCCCCAGTTCTCAGATATTTATAGACATTGATTAAATCCCCTCTCAGTCTTCTCCAGACTACAAAAACCCCAGGTCCCTCAGCCTGTCCTCATCAGGCAGTGCTCCAGTCCCCTAACCATCCTTGTAGCCCTCTGCTGGACCCTCTCCAGCGAACCCCTGTCCCTCTTAAACTGGGGAGCCCAAAACTGAATGCAGTACTCAACATGAGGTCTTACCAGAGCAGAGTAGAGGGGGAGGAGAACTTCCCTTGATCTGCTGGACACACTCTTCTTCATATACCCCAGGATCCCATTTGCCTTCTTGTCCACAAGGGCATGCTGTCCCATGGATGTTATCCACCAGCATTCCCAGGTCCCTCTCCACAGGGCTGCTCTCCAGCAGATCACCTACCAACCTGTACTGGTGCAGTTTATTATTCCACCCCAGGTGCAGGACCTGCATTTGGTTCCTCTGTGCCCAGCTCTCCAATATGTCCAGGCCTCACTGAATGGCTGCACAGCCTTCAACTGTATCAGCCAAGCCTCTCAGTCTGGTATCATCAGCAAACTTGTTGAGCAGACACTCTGTCCCTTCATCAATGTCATTGATGAAGATGTTGAACAGCACCAGACCCAGCACTGATCCCTGGGGAACTCCACTAGTTACAGCTCTGCAAATGGACCTGGCACCATTGATTACCACTCTGAACTCTGTCTTGTAAGAAGTTCCTCATCTACCTCACTGTCTGCTCTTCCATTCCACACTTCCTGAGCTTGCTCACTAGGATGTCACAGCAGATGGTGCCAAAGGCCTTGCTAAGGTCAAGGTAGACTACATCCACTGGTCTCTCTAAATATATTCATTCAGTTATATCATCATAGAATGCTATCAGGTTAGTCAAACATGATTTCCCCTTGGTAAATCCATGCTGACTACTCCTGATAACCTTCTTCTCTTCTAAGTGCCTTGAGATGCCCTCTGGAAGGAGCTGCTCCATCATTTTTCCAGGGATGGAGGTGAGGCTGACTGGTTGATAGTTCCCTGGAACCTCTCTCTTGCCCTTTTTGAAGGCTGGAGTGACATTGGCTGTCCTCCAGTCCTCAGGCACCTCTCCTGTCTGCCAAGATTTGGCAGAGATGATGGAGAGTGGCAGAACCATAACATGAGCTGGTTCTTTCAGCACCCTTGGGTGTATCTCATCAGGGCCCATGGACATGTGAATGTTCAATTTGTGTAACTGATCCCTAACCCAGTCTGCACTGACCAGTGGAGAGTATCCCCTCCTCCAGGCTCCCTCTCCTTCATCCAGGGTCTAGAGTACACAGGGGAGTTCAGCCTTAGATGTAAAGACTAAAGCAAGGAAGGCTTTCAGCAACTTTGCCTTCTCTGCATCCTCAGTTATCAGGGCTGCCTCCTCATCCAGCAGTGCCCCCACACCTTTCCTGTTCTTCCTTTTCACACTGATATATTTGAAGAGGCCTTTCTTATTCTCTTTTACTTCCTTTGCCAGTTTCAGTTCCAAGAGGGCTTTGACCTTCCTTGTTGTCTTCCTACATGCCCTGACATCTTCTCTATAGTTCTCTCAAGTAACAAATCCCTTCTTCCCTGAATTGTAAGTTTATTTCTTCCATGAGTTTTCCTTCAGGAGCTCCTTGCTCAGCCATGCAATTCTTTCAGCACATCTACCTAATTTTTCACAAGAAAGGGATTTTTTCAATCTTTGTTATCACATGTAATCTCTGAAGATAGAAACAAACAACCAAAAATTACTTAACCATAGAACACTTCCTGCAGCCACTGGAGCTCATACTTTTAGTCATTCAGTGCTTGAAGAAGCTCCATCACTATTAGGTAAAATCACAACGTAGGAGAAGCCTGATCTAACTGAATTAAAAGCAAGACTCAGTGTATCAAGTATTCACCACAGAAAACAATTAAACTCCATGGCAGATTTAGAGAGCTCATACAGATCAAGGATTCCTGAAAGGAAAACTAGAAGTACATACAATTTCTACTGCAGTAAAGGGGGGAGCATTAGGAAATTGCCACCACAGCTTGATGGTTTCAATTTCTTGAACAACTTGTTAACAAATTTGAGCCTAAAGTAATAAGTTAGTGGCTGAAACCACTGGGAGAGCTCTATAATACTGAAATAAAAGGAATTTAGGGAATCCAATGCAACTTTACCATCAGTGCAAGTTCTGTGGCAGTCTAGAGAACTCAGGTGTGCTTTATGTAAGTAATCACTCACAGGATTGGTTTAAATTAAATGCTATCCTAATATGAATGCTGCTGAATACTTCTGAAGAAAAACATACATGGTAGGACAGGATGGGTGAGGAATTCCTGTTCTGTTCATCAGCAGTGTCAACTTAGGTAAGTATTTGAACACTATACTGGTCACACTTCTATTGCTATCTGATATCTTACATGGCAATAGTGATCATGGTGATCATGGAGACATTACAGACTTCCCCATTTCTGAACAACATTTTCTGTTACAAGATACAACAGTTACATGCATCCTGTGGCAGAGTGTAAGTCTTGGCAAGTCCTAGCTACTAAAAACATGCAGATGTTTTGGCCAGTCTAGCTCTCACAACCTTCACTTTCTCAGATACTTACCTTTGACCCTGACAAGCATTCAGTAAATTTTCCTTTAAAAGTCACCCAAAAGCACCTGGACTGCAGTCAACATTGAATTTATTAGCCCTATCACCACCATAATCTTCACAGTATCACACTATCATCAAGGTTGGAAGAGACCTCATAGATCATCAAGTCCAACCCTTTACCACAGAGCTCAAGGCCAGACCATGGCACCAAGTGCCACGTCCAGTCCTGCCTTGAACAGCTCCAGGGACGGCGACTCCACCACCTCCCCGGGCAGCCCATTCCAGTGTCCAATGACTCTCTCAGTGAAGAACTTTCTCCTCACCTCCAGCCTAAATCTCCCCTGGCGCAGCCTGAGGCTGTGTCCTCTCATTCTGGTGCTGGCCACCTGAGAGAAGAGAGCAACCTCCCCCTGGCCACAACCACCTCTCAGGTAGTTGTAGACAGCAATAAGGTCTCCCCTGAGCCTCCTCTTCTCCAGGCTAAACAATTCCAGCTCCCTCAGCCTCTCCTCATAGGGCTGTGCTCAAGGCCTCTCCCCAGCCTCGTCACCCTTCTCTGGACATGCTCAAGCATCTCAATGTCCCTCCTAAACTGGGGGGCCCAGAACTGAACACAGTACTCAAGGTGTGGTCTAACCAGCGCAGAGCACAGGGGCAGAATGACCTCCCTGCTCCTGCTGGCCACACCATTCCTGATGCAGGCCAGGATGCCATTGGCCCTCTTGGCCACCTGGGCACACTGCTGGCTCATGTTCAGGCAGGTATCAATCAGCACCCCCAGAATCTTCCTATGGCTAACAAAATTCCACGTGCAGAAAGCAAAGTGGTTGGGATACCTTCCTCAGAGAAAATGCCCTTTCCCCTTGAAGAGCTACTTTGCATCCACATTGTACATATGGCTCTCTGCATGGTGCTCGACGTGCAACTTAACCACCCTGGTTTCCATCAGTTGTGAAACTGTTTCCTGCACTCTGGTAGTGCAGAGGCTCTAGAATGCATTGCTCGAGAACAGACACAGAAAACCCACAGCTAGAAAGAACACCTCCAGTGCACTAAGCATAGATACATCCTATGTGATCCTCCTCTAAGACCTGAAAGGCTGTTCTTTGTCACCTGCCAACCAGGTTATAACAACACAGTACGCTGTGCATGAAGGTGCTGCCCACCAAGAAAATACTAACAATTCAAAATATAGCACAGCATGTTCTCTGTCATGAATATACTAAACATGTCCTATCTTGGCATCTGGTGGAATGATTAATGCAGTTCAAAACCATTTAGTTTAAACACAGAGTGCTCTCCAATTCACTAGCAAGATGTATAAACTATTTATATACCTTTAGGGTAAAGATTGGTTGACAACTTCACTGCTTGGGAAAAAAAAACTCAAACTTGATTATAACAAGGACATTTAGCCATCTGTAAGAATACTCTGAGTTACTGACACAGGCCTCCAGAATGAATTCTCTCCAGAAGGAAAATGTGCTGTCTTCTCTGTGTTTATGTGGCACTTGCCTGACCTTGTTTTCTCTAAGCCAAAGAAAGATGACCGTGCATGACCTCTGTGCATTTGCATATCTCTGTGTTTGTGTCTGTATGGATCTATGCATATGTTTGTGTAGTAGAATCTTGACAGATGAATTCACTGTGTGCACGTTTTCTCCCAGAGAACACACCAAGAGAGAAAACCAGCCTTGCATAACAGACACAACACACCTGGCTTAATGTATGGTGGGAAAGGTCTCCAGAGGTGAGCGTAATACCTGATTGTCTCTAGAACAAACCATCACATTCCATCTGCCTATATTTAGCCCAGTTGCTCCTTCACCAAATGATCCCTCTCCTGGTGGGAATGTGGATCAGGAAAAGGAAAGGAGATCCTTAGGTTGAAATGAAAACAGATTAAATGAGACGGCCAAACTAATACTTACATAAAGTGCACAAAACTATACTCAGCTCAGTGAATGTACAGCAGTCATATTGAAAGGGAAAGCAGTCCTCAGGAGCTGACTGGTAGGCAAACCCATCTAGGGGTTGGAAGAAGGAGGAGGAGCCTCATCCTCAGTAAACTTCTCCCTTTAAAGTGAGCATGATGTTTACGGTCTAGGATACACCTGTGAACCAGCTCTGGTCTATGTCCTGGCTTTCATCCCTCCCAGATTAAGTTCCTAGCTGACTCAAAAGTGCTAATGACCTGCAGACCATGATTTGGTCTATGATTAGACACCAGCAAAGCCAGGACACCACTAATGGAGACTCCTAACATGACAACATCTTACATCCACCAGCCAGTTACAAGATAAAGGTCAACTCCAGAATTTCTTGTAAGCTTATGCAAACAAAATGAACTCCTAAGAAAGCTTTTGGAACTCAACATTATGAATATAAAAATATGAAACTCAGATCCGAGGCTGACAATGGCCAACTCAGAGATGCACAAAGCTCTCAATCATAAAATGTGAAGTAAATGTTCATTTTCATCTTTTCTTCATGATTGTCTACGCTCCAGTGATCTCCACTAGTACTACTCACATTTTGCCTTGCCAATTTGAATGTGTCTAAGGTGGCACATCATATTTCTGTCAGATAAAGTCATTTATTAAAAACATGACAGGCAAATACACTGTTTAAGAGATGCTTTGTGCTGGCAATAAATATCCCAGCTACAAAGAGAATACACACATTTTACTCAGGCAAAACAGTTGGCCTGTTTGCCAAACATAGATAGCACCTTAGCAATGATCAGGAACCCTAAATGGACAGAAGTTTGAGTGGAAATTATTCTTACTACACTGCTGTAGTTCAAATGTAATTTCAATGCACTTAAAGGCTATTTTACATCGTTAGAGCTCTGTAAAGGTTCCCTAAATATAAATGATAGCAATATCTAAACGTTCCAAATGCTTTTCCTCCTCATTTCTTCTGGGGAGCTAATTAATCAAGCAACACAAAACAGATGGATATGCACTTTCTTTTGCTGCAGAAGAAGCACTTATCAGATTTGACTGAAGTTATTCTCATTTCATGCTGAAAGGGAGAGACAGAAAAGGAAGAGCAAGCCAGTTTTGCTTGCAGCCCATCAGTGTGATGGTTTGGGTGTGTTGTGCCCTCTCCCCCCCCCCCCTTAAGAAAAATCACTCAGACTAGGCTCAGTCGATCTGGAAATTGAATGGAGCTTTACACTTACAGCTTAGCACAATACACAAGCAGGTATTTACAATCTATACAGCTATATACAGAAATATACAAGTTAGAAAGTAACCCAGAAGCACAACACCCCTCACAGAAATCTGAGTCCCCAGGAGGGGCTCTCAACCACACTTCCACCTTCTTCCCACCCCTCTACATTACCCCAGACTTTGCCTTATGTTCAAGGTGAATTTGGAGGGTCAGCCAGGGGGGTTATGAAGCAGATGGATAAGTCACACAGACAGCAGGTTAGAGAGACAGAAAAGTGCAGCTCCAAAGACAGAGAGACTCTGTTATCTATATTTATGTTCTTGTTCTTATACATCTCAGCAAGCCTATGAGTGAAATAGACATCACCATTGTTCCCTTTTCACAGTCTGTAATCTAGTTCTTCTCACCAAAACATTCTGGCTAGCTTCAAACTAGCACAATCAGCTACAGTGTTGCTAACTCTCAGGATTTTATTGCACCTAATGCATCTTAGTGTTTTGGTTCAGGCCTCAGCTGATGTAATTCTGGGTCAGCATGTGACCTTTCTGGAGGAAAGCTTGCCAGTGTGACTTGGGTGGATCCTGAAGTCTTAAAAACAAGAAGTCAGACAAAAAGAACTTGGTAAGTATGGCAACTTCGAATTCTCATGACTTAAGCAAATCCCATGACGCTTTGAAGGCTGACTTATGGGCAGGAGAGGAGAAGCTTACACTTGTGGCTGGCAAAAATGCTGCTGTTCTTTTAGAAACAGTAGCACCAGCAAGGTACTTTGAGAAAATCTAGCACTCACAGCTGACAGAGAGGCAATGTACCTTGCCTTCCCGAACCTCTGGAGCAGCACAAAGTGAACACATCTCAATATGACCCCCTGTGGGGACTCTCTCTGTAAAATGGCATCTGACCTGGCATTTCCACCGTGGCAGGAATGCATCTGAAGAGCTCATGCTGACACATCAGAGTTCTCCTTACAGAAACTATGGAGGGTTTGTTTTGCTGGTGTGGGTTTTTTTTTTTTTTTTTCTATTCAGGACACAGCATTTCCTATTTCCCAACAAAATCTCTCTTGGAAAACACGGATTTCCAGATCATGTGGACCCAGAGATGTCTCTCCATTCTCCCTTCCCCTTCCAGATAAAGTGGGATGGATGTGTGTTACGCCCTACTTGCAGACATAGACCATCCAACCGGATTCAAATGCTTCTCATTTCACCCAAGATTTTACATGCAGAATACCCTTTGCCTCCAAATAAAACCTTCATTATTTACGACTCTTTGTAGCAGGCAGACAAAATTCAGTCGTTCTGTTTGCAAGGAGTTTTCAGCTGTCCTCTAAGCGAAATAACTTTTTTTTTTGAAGGGGCTGAGCTGCGCATCAAGAAACAAGAATTGTAAATAAGGAAGTGCTTTGACCAGTGCAGAAGATTGATACAGCACCTGACAGCTTTCATTACGTAAATCTAATTTATTTCAGCAAACAAGTGACTGGAATCATGCATCATTTCTGAACGAGCTGACCCTCAGGTTTACATGGTTGGCTGATAGGGGTTTGAAAACAGGAAGCTCCAGCTGTAACATGAGTGACCCAGACAGCAAAAAGCTAGACACCACACTAAATTGGAAGGCAGGAAGTCAAAGTTCATGCTCATACCACAAACAATACAAAAATAATAAAGTTCCTCTGAGATGCATTTGGCAAAGCCAAATGTCATTGTAAGGCATAACATATAAAAGAATTGGTAATATAAATGTTTATAGGAAAACAGAGCAAAGAATTGTTGATGAATTACCAGCAGCGTTCCAAAGAGCTAATCCATCTGCATACATTTTCATAAACACTCTCTGTACCCTGTAAACTGAACACCAACTCTAACAGGGTGCCCCACTCCCCGAGGTTCTGTTAACTAGTCCATTTAAAAGCCCTAGGTTGTCATTATCTTTATCCTTCAGTTTCCTAAAACTTGATTTTAGTTTCCTCTCAGCTCCTGTGCACTGCTACAGACTCTACTCCTTTAGGGACTTTTTTCCCCGGTCCTCCTACACTCTTTTGTAAAGCACTTTTTACTTCTCTAGGGACCTGCATTTCAGTTCGTTTGATCTCTCTCGAGTCTTCCACAGGCTCACAGCAAGCCCTTACAGCCCACATCCAGAAACATCACATCCTGTTTGCATCAGAGCTCCCCAACGATTTCCCCAGCAACTACACTTGGTCTGTTACTGTTTCCTGGGGACTTCATTTCTACACAGACTCTATATAGCCGAGTGTATTTGTTTAAAGCTGAGTGAAGTTTTGATTTTAAGGACAGAACAAGGCAGTATAGAAGTATGCACCTATCATGGGTGCTAGCTCTGCAATCAGAAACAATGCAGCTGAGGCAGAGCCCCGAGAGGATTACACCTGAGCAGTTGGTACTTGCCAGAGGCATAACGAAGAGCTACACAGATCCCTAAACAAAGGAGCTTGATTCTGCACCAGGCTTGCAGCAGTTTCACTCAATATTTCCCAACTGCACTCTAGAGGACATAATGGAAGTTTAAAATTTAATGTTATGTACATTTAATCTCTCTGGTAATATAGTTCATCCCTAGACTCCTGCCTAACCACCAGCTGTGTATTCCAGCTTCATTCTGTGACTCCTCTGCCTTCCTGTGTTCTGTAACCAAATTCCATTTGTTACAGTCTGTCCTGTAGCCTTGCCCTCAAAAACTTGAAAGGTAATTTCTGCCTCTGTCACTCCAAGAATAACTATTGCCTCCATTATGTCTATAGAGAAAACAATGGTTAGTATCAATGGCATCCTATATATTCTGTGTGAAAGACCTTTTCCCTGCAGCAGCACAGGCACTACAGTCTGCAGACACAGAGCTGCCTGACAAGGTAAGATTTTTGTTGTCACACATGCGCAGTAGATCACAGCTGATCTCATCCTTTATTTTACCACATAAACAACATTGGTATTCTCCACAAATCTTGCTCTGATAAGTTTTTTTCTCAGAAGTTCCTTTTTCATCTTGTTTGCCATTTTGCTTTCCCACCTCTCCTGTTTATTCCCTTCCCTTCTTTATTGCAATAGACCTTTAGAAAAAAAGGAAAGATTTATAACTTGAGTGGCAATCTTTGTAAAATACTGAACCAAGTCAGTGCTCAGCTTACACATGCACTAATGACCTACTGAGGCCAACAGGCCTTCAGTGCATACAGGCACAATATGTCTTGCTGAATTCATTTCTATTTAGGCATGTGGGTAAACTCTCCTAAACTGCAACATAAGGGAAAAGGAAAACTGAAACACTGAAATAAAAAATACAGGCATTTTATAAAGGTTTTCTTTTCACTGAATACCTCTTTTCATCTTAGTTTTGTCAACTTCTGTATTAAAAATGTTAAAAATAAGGTTTTAAGATTTGAAACCCTAGAAAAATACTGTTAATTCACCTGGTGCCTCCCAATACTGCAAACTATATCAACTCAGAAGCATTCCAAAAGCTTTCTTTCTTCTGAGTTACTGGATTACATGGAAGCCATTATCACACACCACCATCATTACTAACAATTTTATTCACAGTAGATGTCAAACCACTTTAAAGAAACTCAAAACCTGCAAAAATAAAGAGTGAAGTTCACTTGGTCATTGATATGACATTGTAAATGAAATACTTAAAGGCCTCTAGGATAGGGGCTGCACTTTGAAGATAATCTAACATTCTGTGTTCTGAAACCTGGTATACTTAATCATAAAATAATGAATCTGTTCTTCAAAGGCAATTTTATTGCCACCATGTACTATTAATTTTGCTGGGACAACTACTGAACCACACTGCTAGGTGATGTAATAGTGTACTGGAGGAACTGAGCCAGTTTTAAGAGTGAGATAAAGTTGTACCTGCATGTACAGTGTAGGTCTCTGAAAACCAGAGTGTTCTTGAGTTGGCTATTCAAAACCCAGGAATCATTTTAGAGCTCCAAGTGCTCAGGCTGAGCTTAAAATGTGAAATAAACTGAAGATCTAGGGACAGAATTTTTCCCTCCCAGGTTATCACAACACATGTTGCATAGTATTAAGGTAAATGAATATGCTGGACAAGCTCTCAGTAAAGCACTCCTAATTAAAAGCTAGTTTTGTATTCTCTCATCTAATTTTTAGAGCTTATATGGATTCTTTAAAACTTTTCTGATGTATTTTCAGTGCTTTAATCCTTTCTCCTACTCAATTCCACTTAAAGTATTAAAAAAAAAAAAAAAAGTCTACAGTCTAGGGGAGAAGGAGAGGAATGGAAAGAATAATCAAAATGGGAAAACTTATTTAATAACAGGTTTACTCTGACTTACATTTGGTGGTTTTACATTTTGCAACCTAAATTGTGACACAGCTTCAATTTGTTTCCTCACTCAAGTAATTTAAGTTGCAATACTGTTTCCTGACTTTGCAATTTCAATTTGCTCACTTTTCTCAGACTCATCTTTCCTCTTCATAGTGAAGGTTTACAGAATCCATCAAATATTCCTTATCTGTGTCCCAGATTAGATCAGTAGGCATTAATACAGAATGTTCTCTGCATTACCTGATTTGGCATTAAGAGATGTGTTTAGGTGTTTTGGAAATGAAAATGATTATTGTTCTCTGCTCAGTTGTGGTGATAGGTTCCTAAACATCACTTCAGGCAAAAAGAAAATAAAGCTTTTTGCTAGCTAAATTAGGTATTCTAATTCTGTTCTAGTATTCTCATAATTTTCTAATCATGATTGTGTCATTTTAGACATCTGTACACAATAAGGGCATAAGACAAGTAACCCAAAGGTAAATCAACATTACACTACAAAGAGCCTTGGTTCAGTACTAACAGACACAAAGATTAGGGTGACAAAGCTGGTGAAAGGCCTGGAACACAAACCCTATGAGGAGAGGCTGAGGGAGCTGGGGGTGTGCAGCCTGGAGAAGAGGAGGCTCAGGGCTGACCTCATTGCTTTCTAAAACTACCTGAAGAGAGGTTGTAGCCAGGTGGGGGTTGGTCTCTTCTCCCAGAAAACCACCAACAAAACAAGGGGACACAGTCTCAGGTTGTGTCGGGAGAAGTATAGGCTGGATGTTAGGAGGAAGTTCTTGCCAGAGAGAGTGATTGGCATTGGAATGGGCTGCCCAGGGAGGTGGTGGAGTCACCATCCCTGGAGGTGTTAAAGAAAAGCCTGGATGAGGCACTTAGTGCCATGGTCTAGTTGACTGGATAGGGCTGGGTGCTAGGTTGGACTGGATGATCTTGGAAGTCTCTTCCAACCTGGTTGATTCTATGATTCTGTGATAGTAGATTTCATATCTATTTAGTACCAAAGATGTCTTAGAGACTTGAAGTCACTGCATACAGTACTCTATACAAATATGTGATTCCCACCCATACACTAGCAGGATGGCTTAGATATAATTCTGTATTAGTATTATGTAGGTAAGAGCAGGCTTTGTACATATACATGTACACTAACACACCACTTACAGTTATATCATACAGTATGATCTATAATCTGTCCTCAAGCACGAGGTCCTTTAGAGGTCCCTTCCAACCCAAACCATTCTATGATCCTATGACCATACAGTAGGGTTTATTATTTATCCATACACAGGCAGATATATTTACATACACTTACTTTAAACCACTGGTGGCTGTCATCCTCTGTGATACTTCCAAAAAGCAATGAATAATTTGCTACCTTTAATGTACAAACTATGAAAACAAATCCCATCTTAGCAAGGCCAGTGCAGTGCATGTAGGAGACAGCTCTGCCAGGCCACTTGTAGTTACCTCTCACTGTAGTACTTCTCACTTGGGCTACTTGTTGGCAAGAAAATGTCACCTACAACAAGGTCTTACTACTTCCATTATGGTATCTGCAAACTCCTGTAAGAAAACTCTCATCTCAGCCCTGCAGGAGAGTGCTACCAGGGTAGACATCCCCTTCTGAGATGCTTAAGGAAAATCACATGTTTTCCCTCAAAGCCAGCATGATTTGAACCCAGCATCTTCACACTCTAAAAGCATGCCTGTCCATCGCTTGCCCAAATGAAGCAATTCAAAAACTAGCAGATGTGCAAACCAGCTCTCAGTGCATTCACAGAATCACAGAATTAACCAGGTTGGAAAAGAGCTCTGACATCATCCACTCCAGCCTATCACCTAACCCTTCTAATTAAATAAACCATGGCACTATGTGCCCCATACAGCTTGCTCTTAAACACCTCCAGGGATGGTGACTCCAATACCTCCCAGGGCAGCCCATTTCAATGCAAATCAATCTTTCTTTGAAGAACTTCTTCCTAGTGTCCAGCCTAAAGCTGCCCTGGTGCAGTTTGAGTTTGTGTCCTCTTGTTCTGTCACTGGGTGTCTGGGAGAAGAGACCAACCCCCACCTGGCTACAATCTCCTTTCAGGTAGCTGTAGACAGCAATAAATTTTCCCCTGAGTTTCCTCTTCTCCAGGCTGAACAACCCCAGCTCCCTCAGCTGCTCCTCGTAGGGCTGTGCTCCAGTCCTCTCACCAGCCTTGGTGCCCTTCTCTGGACACATTCAAGCATCTCAATACCTTTCTTTAATTGAGAGGACCAGAACTGGACACAGTACTCAAGGTGTGGTCTAACCAGTGCTGAGTACAGGGGCAGAAAGACTTCTCTGGTCCTACTGGCCACACTATTCCTGATCCAGGCCAGAATGCCATTGGCCTTATTGGCCACCTGGGCACACTGCTGGCTCCTCAGTTGACTGTCAACCAGTACCCCCAGGTCCCTCTCTGTCTGTCTGCTCTCCAGCCACTCTGTCCCCAGCCTGTAGCACTGCATGGGGTTGTGGCCAAAATGTAGAACCTAGCACTTGGATTTGTTAAAACTCCTGGCACTGGACTGTGCCCATCTATGCAGCCTGTCCAGGTCCGTCTGCAGAGCCCTCCTGCCCTCTAACAGATCCACATATGCTACCAACTTGGTGTAGTCTGCAAACTTACTGATGCTGGATTCAATCCCCTCATCCAGATCATCAGTGAAGATAATTAAACAGGACTGGGTCCAGCACTGGTCCTTGGGGCACACCACTAGTGAGTGTCTGCCAACTGGATGTGGCACCATTCATCACCACTCTCTGGGCGCAGCCATCCAGCCAGTTCCTAACCCAGCACAGAGTGCCTCTGTCCAAGCCAAGGGCTGCCAGCTTGGCCAGGAGGTTGCTATGGCAGTGTCAAAGGTTTTGCTGAAGTCTAGGTAGACTACATCCACAGCCTTCCCCACATCCACCACGCAGGTCACCTGGTCATAAAAAGAGATCAAGTTGGTCAAGCAGGACCTGCCCCTCCTAAATCTGTGCTGGCTGGGTTTGATCCCCTGGCCATCCTGTAGGTGCCCTGTGATTGCACTCAGGATGATCTGCTCCATTATGTTGCCTGACACGGAGGTCAGGCTGACAAGTCTGTAATTTCCGGGGGCCTCCTTCTGATCCTTCTTGTGCATGGGCACCACATGGCCAACTTCCAGTCTTCAGAGATCTCTCCAGTGAGCCAAGACTGGTGATAAATGATGGAGACTGGCTTGGCCAGCTCTCTCATCACCCTAGGATGGATTCCATCTTGTCCCATAGACTTGTGAGGATCCAAGAGGCTCAGCAGTCCCTGACTGCTTCCTCCTGGGTTACAGGGAGGCTGTTCTGCTCCCTGACCCCACCTACCAGCTCAGGATGCCATTCTACTGGTATGTTTGCCAGTCTCTCAAAATGCTGCTCTCCATGAACCGGGATCTGCTGCACATAGCTTGAAGAATAGTCTCAGGCAAAATGTACATCTTTACAGCAGAATAAAGTGACTTGGGAGGGGCTGCCCACTTGAAATAACAGGAATAGGTGTTCTTCCATGCACTGAACAACAACACTACGAGTTTTGGATAAGCATCTGTATAAATCATAATCAGACAGCATATCTAATGAATGGAGCAGCTTTGTCCCACTTTTCCCCTTACATAAAATAAATACAAGTCCAAGTGCATATATGTACTGCTGAATTTTTGGAAGTTTTTGGCCTCAAACAGTCTTCCTTATTTTATTTCTCTCTGTATCCTTCCCCACACTGAAACAGTGAAAACATTTAAAAATTAATGCCAGTTAAATACAGAAAACAGCAAAGTTCTTGCTTCAGCTGTTGAAATGGAAAGGACTATTCCTAGGCATGTGTACAGATTAAAGCACACTTCACAGCTGGCTCCAAATCCCAGCAAAGTCCGCTTTGAAAACAGAGATGTGAAGTACTAAGCATTTAACAACAATGCTTAGACAGCAGCAGCAGTGTGTTATTTTGCTCTGATTTGAGACCAAAATGCTTTCAGCAGACAAAGATTGGAGCTGCCCTTTTTCAAGGACAGGGAGAAGAGTTTTTGTAAGTTATTAAATCAGAAGAACTGAGCTCCCCAGGAATATAGGACAAGATCAGATGAGTCCAACAGCTCTTCCTTCACATGTGCTGTATCCATCAAAGGAAGAGGAGGCCCAACCTGCCAAGCAAATGTTTTATATTGAGCTGGAGGGTTCCAAATGTCTCACAACGGTGTCAGATAAACAAAAGGAGACACAAGAAGGTGACAGGGAAGCTCTCACTCAAGTGTTGCTTCTGTTTCGAAGATGAGTGACAGACAAAGAATTTTCCCCCATTTAACAACAAAAAGAAATCACAGACTGCTCAAGCTAGACACCTCAGTGAAACATCAATGCTGTGCAAAATCTTTCCCAAGATAAAGTGTACAAATACATTTTGAATGTAAAAAAAAAACCCCAAACTAAAATAGCACAAATTATACTTCTGACAGCAACTTTCAATAAGACAACCAATACCATTGTAAGAATACTTCATTTCATTCAATATTAAACTTTAGTGACCACAGAGATTTTCCACTCATCAAGTTAATTTGGTTTCTGCTGGAAATAGCTGTATCAATTAGTTATTCAGTGGCCAATGGTAATTTGCAGCATATTTCATTAATTTAATAAATATACTTCTAATTTCATGCAAAATTACTATGAAAACATCTCTCCAGAGAAGGCATACGAGATGGCAAAATGAAAACCCAAGGGACAAGTGGCAGAATATCCATTTTTTTCTGTGATTGATATTGATTTGGAATACAGTTGCATAGTTGACACCGCTGCCTGCTCTACAACAGTTAGAACTACCTAAAAGCACCAGGCAGGGCTTATCTCACCACTTCCATGAGAGAGCAACACAGGCTGGGAGACAGCTGGGGACACCCAAGAGCACCAGCCAAGGATGTGGTGGAGGCAAGAATGATGGTCAGGATGGGATATCAACCTATGTGCAGACCAAGCTCAGAAGTGCCCATGTCAGGGCAGGGCAAGGCTGCAGCACAGCTGGAGGCAGGCACTTTACAGCATCACCAAGGCAAGAAGTCATGGCCCCAGTGGGGCTGCAATGGGATCCAGTGCCACGGGCAGGGTGGCAGAGGTCCTGCGGAGGTTGGTAAGGGCCATTGAGAGCCATTGGTGACCCCTGTGCCCTGGCAGTCAGTAAGACCTATCTACTGAAATAAAAAATCTGGTAATCTTCACTTCCAAAATACATTTCTATGGGAAGGAGGAGTCAGCAGAAGACACATAACCACTATGATAAGATTAATTTTGATAGATCAACAGATTGGCATCAGGAAAGTTGCTACACACATTTCCATGCATGTTTTTTCATTGTTTTTTGGTTGTTTGTTTGTTTTTTGTTTTAAGGAAAAGGATTAAAGGCAAAGTCAGTCTGGGCATATCCCACAGCTCCATCAGAACCTGGGCATGAATGGGAATCCTGTAAAAGCTGAAATGAAAGGTATCAAAAAGCTGTTAAATACACCCCTGAACAAATTAACTTGCTTCTTCTCACGGCTATAACAATTTCCCCAATTTAAAACACAATCCTAGCACTTCCCAACTAAGTGAGTCTACTCACTTCAGTAAAGTTACTGTAAATTGAAATCTATGTAATACAGAAATGAGACATTAGTGAAAATCTTCTTGCTCCGTAAATCAGCAAATTTCCCCCCTCTACTAAAACTGAGATTTCACAGTCAATTTAAGCTGATCTAAGACTGCACTGCTCCTGAACAGGGCAATCCAACTTCCTTTTATCTCCAGCTGTGTGCTCCCACCACTTCCCTTGTGTGGGCTCTAGAGACCATACAGCCAAAGGACAAACAAGATCAGTTCACTGATCATACTGAAAACTAACGCTGAACGTACTTAGTTTTCAGCCTCTTTCTAAAGAGCTGCAAACACCCTTTTCTATGACAATCTAAAGTTAACCCTCCCAAAAACTATCAAATTTCAGAACGTGAGTTGGGAAAAAAAATATTAGTAAAAGAGCAAGAAGTGAGATGGCAGCAAAAATGTCCCAGTGTCCTACAGGCAATCACAGTCTCTTTCAAGATTTTTTTAATGCCAGCTTAGAAAAAGCCCCGAGTCTGCACACATCCTTTTTTTCATAGCAAGAGTGGTCAGGCACTGGAATGGGTTGCCCAGGGAGGTGGCTGAGTCACCAGCCCTGGATGTGTTTAAAAGTCGTTTGCATGTGGTTTAAGGGTGAGCTTTGTAGAATAGGGATAACAGTTGGACTTGGTGATCCTGAGAGTCTTATCCAACCTGAATGTTTCTGTGATTCTATGATCCCAATGTCCAAGAAGCAAGCAGCTAAAATGAAATAAATTAGAGCAAAAGACTCACTTTGAGAAATGTAGTTCAAATCTACATATATTTAGCTCACAAGAGAAACATAATCTGGGGAGGGGGGGGAATGACTGTCCAAATGTTGTCTTTTTCCTTTCAATTTATCTTTGCTATTTTTCTTACTTGATTGTTCTATATTTCTATGCATTTTTAACCTGGCATTAGAGGGTTTTATCTGTGCATTTTTTTTATCATGTATTTTTAGCTATCCTTGCTTGTAAAGCAATTAGGAAGCCCTTCTTTGCCCTTTTCCAGTCTATTGTGTTCGTTAGATTTTTATCTGTGTGGTATTGAGATAATAAGCATACTGTTCCTTTCTGATGTTTATTTCTTGCTGCTGCTGGTTTTATCTGTCATCTAATGTGTGTTGTAACAAGAGAAAGTGTATCTTTTATGGCAGCTGAAGATACAGTAATAGAATAATGTGGAAAAATGGGTTGCTTTAATTAACTTATACCATTATCCAGAGATTTAATGTTTACACCATAAAATAGACAGGTAATATGGACAACTAACAACACTCTAGATAAAAATAAAGTAATTAATAACATCAAAATACAGAGTTCAGTTCTGAAATTCCAAAAAACATCAAGCTCTTAAGTGTAATCACTATCCCTTGTTTTATCCATTTTCTGATGCTTGCATTTTACAAACACACCTGTCTTGTGGGTTTTTTAAAAGCAAAATACAGTGCTTGTAAGGATGGTAACCCACCTGATGCAGTCTATATGTAACATTATTATTAACTAGATTATTGACAACAGCATCTATCTGTAGCTTTACCTCTGCACGTTGATTTTAATACATTGGTACCCATTTTGCACGTTAAGAATATCACCCAGCATAGCTAAACTATAGAAGTTTCACACACACACACAGCAGCAGGGAAGAATGGTTCACCATCAACAGTTATGTGCCTAACCTCTGTTTAAACATTATTTCTTGCATAGTACCTTCCCAAAACAACATCTGGTGAGGGAAAAAAAGAAAAAGGTGTTCTTAAAAATGGGCATTTGCACACAAACAGCTTTAACTATTGAAATGGGATGTGACTTCCTTCAGGTTGATTATGACCAGGCTGGGGTTCTTGGAGATACAGTAAATTCACTGTATGTGACAAGATGCTAAGGCCCTAATGGTTTCTGTTTTGACCTTTTCTACTCTTTATCTTTTTGTCTGTTTTTTTAATCATGTAACCTCTTAAGGAAGGAAATATTGCCTTCTTTTATGTTGGGAAATTGCCCAGAACATTGCAGACACTACCCAAACAAAGAGTAACTATATCATAACAAAAAGAGGAGGAGGAGATTTACTTGACCCAGTATCAGCAGTCCCCTAAAGACTCCTATCAAACCCGGTGGAATTGTAACCTGGCTTATTGCTTAAGTGAAATTGCCTGTAGGTAATTGCACCAATATAATTAATGCCATCAAAAATTACAACAAAAAGGATACCTTGCTATGCAATCAAGAGGTAACTGGGCTTACATTTGGAGAGTCACAGAAGATAGTTAACATAGACACCTAAAAATCTATAAATATGTACCTTTCAAGTAGTCATGAGATGGAGTTAGAGAGATCTAGAGTTTCCTCTCAGTTCTGCTCCTGACTTCACTATCTTCTATATGACACTGCTAGGCACACATGTGTGTCTCCATCTCATAAGCTGTAAAACAGAGATAAATGGTTTAATTCTTGGAACGTTTGGATATACACAAATAAAATGACTGAGAAGAGTTCAATGCCATTAATGACTTTTTCTCTGCTGAATAAGGTCTCAAAGCAAAACCTTTCCCTGTGATCTTGTTTGCTACAACATGCCCTCTGCCAGTCTCCAACAACACACTTTAAGTAGTGCGTGATAAAAAAGGTCGATGTAATGAAATAAACTCTGCAAATACCTTATTTTCCCTAGATTTAATTATGATTAATCTTCTCTACTGTGATAACATTTTCTAACCTTTCTAATTTTACAAAGTGCTTGTACCAGATTCTGTTAGTCCCTCGTATTTCCTGCTATGTAGTTCCATTTATGTCCCCTCTATGAAATACAGCACAAGCATGACATTTCGTATTTTAGCATCTCGCAGTGCTGCACAAGGAACACTGCCTCCCTGCATCATTAATACCAGCATTATGATTCACATCCATGGCTTCTAAGTCCGTCTTTTACTAAATTTATTGCAGTTATAAACCAGTTTCTTTGCTTGCTTCTAGTATTTTATGTAACAGTGTAAATATTTGAAAAGTGCAGCAGCAAGACTTCACAGTATCACACAGTATCACCAAGGTTGGAAGAGACCTCATAGCTCATCAAGTCCAACCCTTTACCACAGAGCTCAAGGCTAGACCATGGCACCAAGTGCCACGTCCAATCCTGCCTTGAACAGCCCCAGGGACGGCGACTCCACCACCTCCCTGGGCAGCCCATTCCAGTGTCCAATGACTCTCTCAGTGAAGAACTTTCTCCTCACCTCAAGCCTAAATTTCCCCTGGTGTACGTTGAGGCTGTGTCCTCTCTTCAGCTATTCTTGCAATTCTGTTAATGCTTCCATGGTCATGTGTATATGATGTTGCCATCAGCTATGCAAACGTTAAACTTGTGACTGGTGCTGGGGCACCCCACTGAAGGTTGTTTAATTTTTGTCAATCTTTATGGGTATTTGATGTACCAGGTAGCAAGACAATCTTTTGTATTGTTATCAGAATCTCTCCTCCTTAATTTGTAAGAAGAAAATAAGATTCAGTTCCCTTGGCTTTTGCTGCTCAACAAGCACTTTGAAGATAGATGACTTCATTCCCACACTTAAAATTTGAATGTACTGGGGTTTGTGTTCAAAACATCAAAATTCCTCCCTAGTGGACAGACTATAAGAACATCATCTGTAACTTAAAGTCTGAAAATTGTGGTCTAGTTCACTAGAAACAGCTGAGTAATAGATTGGACTGGATGATCTTGGAGGTCTCTTCCAACCTGGTTGATTCTATGATTCTATGATTCTAATTAAAAGATATTTTGCTGTCTGTTACATAGGAAATTATCATAAAAGAGCATAGTCTCCACAGAGAAAAAAAAAAAAAAAGAGAGAAGCTGGAGGTATGCATTGAATGTGTGAAATAAGCAACTGCTGTTATATATTCGTATAAATATATGTTTTTAAAACGCTGGCATAAATTAGCAAGTAGATGCAATGGTATCTTGGCAAAAGCTGTATTTGCAGATTGACAGTGGTCTGTGGATCTGTCTCACCTCCTGCTACCCATATAACTTTTCCTGGGGACAACTAAACATTTTCGCAGTTCAACCACTTGAACATATTTTTGGTTTAGGTCCCGAGAAAAAAATCCACATGAAGGTTTCTTCCACAAGGCAGCTTTCAATTTCACTTCTGACTCTGGACAGTAACCAGATTTAACAAATTGATATAAACTGAGTGAAAGCTCACTTGTTATATTTTGGTGGTTTTCTCACTGAAAGTGCTAAAATTTCAAGCATGTCCAAGGTAGTATAATACCAATATTAACAATTCCAAGTGCCCACATGCACAAAATCTGAGAATGAGTTTCTCACATCGGATCAAAATCACTGCAAGCTTCTCCACTTCAGTTGATGCTGGTTCAGACTACGATATCCATGGAATTGAGCTTTTGAAACACCTTTTTGTTGTTGTTGTTACAATTTGTGACCTTGAAGGATCAAGAAAATCAAGATTGGCAGCATTCATTACAATAACAAATGCCATTCTGAAGCCTTTAGTTAGGAAAATACAGCTAAGTCCAGAATTACTGACTTTGTGTTGAGCATGTTGAATGGCAATTTTGCTGTCAGAAGTGGCTTGAAATTTTTATTTTAAAAATGGAAGAAATCAGTGGAATTTTTCTCCTCAAAAGACTCTTAAAATTGAATGTTATGTTAAGTGAAAGTTAGTTAATAACTGAAAAAAACCCAACATTATCTTTGAAGAAAATAGTGAGTCCCTGTGGCGGGTTTGAGAAATTACCCCCCAGATAAAATGTATCAGACCAGCTCAGATGGCTTGGAAGTAAGATAAAGCTGTATTTTACAGCAAGCTAAATTTACAAGCATATATGCAAAATATATTTACATGTATTTACAATTATAGACAATTATTTACAATTTAGAAATAAGAAATCCAATGCTCCTTCCCAGACAAAAAAAAAAACCCAGAAGGGACCAGCACCACACACACACACACCCCAGACAGAAAACCAGCAAGATCTCACATGTTATCAGTTCAGTCAAGGTTAGTATTCAGCCACGCAGAGGAGCAGTGGAGGAGGTGAAAGACAGGAGGCAAAGAGTCATCATAGAATCAACCAGGTTGGAAAAGACCTCCAAGATCAGTCAGTCCAACCTAGCACCCAGCCCTAGCCAGTCAACCAGACCATGGCACTAAGTGCCTCATCCAGGCTTTTCTTGAACACCTCCAGGGATGGTGACTCCACCACCTCCCTGGGCAGCCCATTCCAATGCCAAACACTCTTTCTGGCAACAACTTCCTCCTAATATCCAGCCTATATCTCCCCTGGCACAGCTTGAGACTGTGTCCCCTTGCTCTATTGCTGGTTCCCTGGGAGAAGAGACCAACCCCCACCTGGCTACAGCCTCCCTTCAGGTAGTTGTAGACAGCAATGAGGTCACCCCTGAACTTCCTCTTCTCCAGGCTAAACAACCCCAGCTCCCTCAGCCTCTCCTCTTAGGGTTTGTGTTCCAGGCCTCTCACCAGCTCTCTGGACACGTTCCAGCACCTCAACATCTCTCTTGAATTGAGTAGCCCAGAACTGGGCACAGCACTCAAGGTGTGGCCTGACCAGTGCTGAATACAGGGGAAGAATAACCTCCCTTGTCCTGCTGGCCACACTGTTCCTGATCCAGGCCAGGATGCCATTGGCTCTCTTGGCCACCTGGGCACACTGCTGGCTCATCTTCAGCTATTCTCTACCAGTACCCCCAGGTCCCTTTCTTCCAGGCTGCTCTCCAGCTACTCTGTCCCCAGCCTGTAGCACTGCTTGGGGTTGTTATGGCCAAAGTGTAGAACCCTGCACTTGGCCTTGTTAAAGGGAACAAAGAGTGATAAACTGTTTATATATTGGCTTTTTATATCAGTTCATATATTGCTTTTTTACATCAGTTAGCAAAATGTGTCATTCTTTCCCTTTTACAAGCAATGCCTTGCTCACTCACTCTATATTCAAAAGGATGCCTGGAAAGTTCCTCTTTCTTGTTGATAATTTAGAATCAAAATAGAGCATTGGCTCTTTAACTGCTACAGTCCCTAGTGAAATAACCTGGTAAGATCCTGAGAAATATAACCTGTGGGAAGATCAAGATTTCTCAATCACCCCAATTGCACAGAGAACAGAAGCAGAACTACTAGTGAAGGAAACATTTGAAGGGTACTTGCTCCTCTTCTTTGCCTCTAAGCTGCAGGATTATTGTTTTGTCTGACAAATACATCAAAAGATGAGTTTTACCCACGGCTTCTAAGACAAGATATAAATGTGTTCAGTGTACAGGCAATTTGGCTACCAGGGAACCTTACTGCTTTTTTTGGTAGCCTATTTGGCTCAATGCATTAGCAATTTAAGGACTATTTGTCATTGTGCATCTGTGGACACAACCCAAGTTGCTCTTTTGGAATGTCCTGGTAAAGAGACTTCAAGGAATAGCTTCTAAATGAAATTTTAAAGTACAGACTGAAACAGGTTTCTAAGATAAAACATTCAGTAGCACTGCAAAACTTGTTGTGATGGTTTGGGTGTTACCCACCCACCCCCACAACCACGATTTTGGAAATCACCCAGACTAGACTCAGCTGGCTCTGGAAATTGAATGAAGCTTATATTTACAGCTTAGCAGAATATACAAGCAGATATTTACAATATCAGTTACATGCAGAAACATACAAGGTAAAAGGCAATACAGAAACACAACAGCCCTCCCGGAAACCTTAGTCCCTAGGAGGGGCTCCCAACCACCCTTCCACCTTCTCCCACTCCTCTACCTTACCCCAGATGTTGCCTTGTGCCCAAGGAAGAACGGAGGGTCAGCCAGGGGGGGTAGGAAGCAAGTGAACTGATCAGGCTAGGTTAGAGAGAGAGAAATGCAGCTCAAAACTCAGCAACTCCCAACTACCTTATCTATGTTTGTATTCTTGCTCTCTCAGCAAGCCTATGAGTGAAGAAGACATCACCATTGTTTCCCTTTCACAGCCTGTAATCTAGTTCTTCTCACCAAAGCATTCTAGGTAGCTTCAAACTAGCACATTTGTAAAAAGGCTATTTCTAAGCATAATACAATCCAAATGCAAATAATGCATTTCTGTTAACACGAAGCTGTTCCACAGATAACAAACAAGTTTAAAAGCATGTTTGCCTTTTAAAAAGCCTAGCTGCAGTTCCTGGGACTTTATTCCCCTGGGCATATTCTCTTTGAGCACAGCTAAAGCACGTAAGACTATGTATTGCTTTAATGTTTAAGGCCGTTGGAAAAAAAAAGCAGCTTGAAGATATTTGCGTCAAAAACATTAGAAATAATTCTGAGTTTGTAAGGCCAAGCACTCCAAATTTACAAAGTGACAGAAAGCAGATGAAATCTAGGCAATAAAGATTGTTCATCACACTGGGTTTGTTTTTAAACCCATTCTCCCACCCATTGTACTCCACTCCTATCCATTAAAAAGAACTATATCTGAAATTTATGGGTGCATCTCTAACCTTAAGGTCATCATACAGCAATGCCATTATGCAAAACCTTGTAAAAATGTTGTCAGCAGTACCTCTTCTATGCTCTATAGCTGGCATTTCAGCCTGTCCTTTCTGCAATTAATAATCACAGTAATAAGGTTTTGAAGTTTAAATCTCTTTAAAAGAGAAAAGCAGCTTTTTTCATCCCTTTCTCAAAGCATACAATATGATTGGCAAAGTATCAGGAATAATAAGACAACTAGTTGACGTAAACCCCAGGAGGAACAGAGCAGCTTTTGTTCTGAGCTCTCATCAAAATCTTGGAAATCTTGCAATAGGAAATGTTGCTGGAATGTTGGTTCTTTATTCAGAGTTCTTACATGTTAGGCCTGCAATATCTGAAATCTCTTACTGGCTTCAATAATTATTGAGCACCATCTCATTTGCTACCTCTAGTTGAAACAGCTCTACAGTTTACTGTTTAATTTTTTTCTTGATATGAAACAAAACCATATTTAAATCCCTATTACTGCATCATTACTCTTTTTGTCTCACTGGAGCTGCCAGCTATTCTGATTGTTAGTGCAATAACTCCTACAAAGCACACAATAAATGATGCAGTTGTGAATGCCATAGCTTACAGAAAAACTTAAAAAGAAAGTGTAGCTTAAAGGACAGTACACATAGAATCATAGAATCAACCAGGTTGGAAGAGACCTCCAAGATCAGCCAGTCCAACCTAGCACCCAGCCCTATCCAGTCAACTAGACCAGGGCACTAAGTGCCTCATCCAGGCTTTTCATGCAGGCCAAGTTTCCTAGACAATGTTATACATAATGTTAAACATAAAAAGGCCTTGCATAGCTTAAAAATGAAGGCTGTAAAGTTAACACCACGAGTCAGAAAAAGGAAAAACTTGTGGTTCCAAAAGCTATACTATATCCATCACACAGAGAAGCTGAGTTGCCTTAAGGATTTCAAATATATATGGTAATGACTTCACATGAGAAGAATCAGAATAGAAAACCATGCCATGGATCGATCCTAAACCCTCAAACTTTTGCTGAAAGCAGGCGGCTTTGGTAGGTATGCACATGCTTGTGTAAACCTCCAAGTTTTCAATTATGTAAGGATCAGTCTCACCTCTTAAATTTAATGTCAGGAAAAAAAGGAGAAAGATTTGCTTATGGAGCTTGCATTAGTTGATAGTTTAATCTGCAAGTACTCTCACCAAATTAGCGTGCATTGTCATGTAATTGAAGTTCACCAGACTAGGAGTTACTTTCCTTCTAATCAATCTAGTATCTTAAAGGAGAGGACTCATCCCATAAAGCCTACTTTAACTGCTGTGCATTTATTTATATTTCATACATTTATGCATGATGCTCAGATTTTTTGGGAAATACCTTACAGATATCAAATGTTTAAGCTGGATGTTAGGAAATATTTATTCACAGAGGCAATCATCAAATATGGGAATTGTCTGCCCACAGCAGTGGTGGAGTCACCATCCCTGGAGGTGTTTAAGCAGTCTGTGGACCCGGCATTTAGGGACATGGGTTAGTGTTGACCCTTCAGTGCTGGGTCAAGGGTTGGACAGGATGATATTTGAGGTCTCTTCTAACCAGATGTATTCTCTGAGATCATGAACATTGCTTACAACCACACTGAAGGAACTCTAACTAGGACCAATCCCTTCATGTTGCAAGCCAAGTTAAGCAAAGCACTAGTTATTATTCTAGTTAACTTTACAACTCATATTCAGCACTGAAATTCTGCAGGAAGTCAAAGAGAGGGATCAGCTAAACTATTCACCTCTTCTGTAGTCTGCATGAAGGTAAAGAGTCAAGGGCTCAAAGTATCCGCTGTGACCATACAGATATGTAAAGTTGTTCAAAGCATTCCTGGGTAAGAGTGTGGCAGGAAGGCATTATACAGTGAGAAAGCTGAGCTGGATATGTTCCCATAAGGAAGCAGAGCAATTTTGACTAGATGCCTCCTTATGCCTTTGAAAAACAGAGGCAAAATATAAAAGCAGCCTTTTGGAAAGAGGAAATGATATTTTAACAAAGATTTCTCAGACAGAGAATTGATTGTATGAGATTTGTTTCTACTGTTGTTTGGGGTGGGGAAATTAATCTTTTAAATGTAGATTATACCAAGAGATATAGACAGTAAGTCCAAATCAGTTTTCATACAAAGTGAAAACCAAATGCAGGAAAGCCTTAAGGTAGTAACCACAAAAAGTACCAGAGTGGAGCTGGGATCAGTTGATGTCACCAACTCCCTTTTGATTATATCAATGAACAAAAGATACTCACAATGAACCACAGAAACTGGGGTGTCATCTGTGGCAGGCTGATGGTGTTTCCTCCTCTCCTGTGATACTATGTTAAGGCTTTATTTTTAGAGATGAGCAAGATCTGTGGGCCTGCAATTACTAAGCGTAGGAAAGCAGAACCTGCTCCCTGAAGCTTTCTCTCCCTTTCAAACCTCTACTCTCAGAGATGCAACAGAACTCCTTTTAGCAAGACAATAAAGTTATATTGAAGAGCAGAACGGTTAGTTCATGTGTTTATAAAATCCAATATATTTGACTATGTTCTCATAAGATACTACTCTTTGTTTTTCCCCCCACCCCCCTTCCCCTCTCATTTCCAAATTTGAGTTACAGTCTCTTAAGTTAGAAACATTAGCTACAAGGCACCCTTCCTGGCTGGTCATTTGCTGTGTTACAATTGCAGAGTGTTCAGAAAATGGTCACAAACGGTGTGGGCTTTCAAATAAAGTAACTCTCTGTCAGGAAAGATGTTTCTAAGCATCACAGTCTATCAGGTTCTCACAGACCTCTGATACAAACATGGGAACATCACAAACGAAAGAAAACTTCACTGGATCCCAATTCTACATAAAAACTAATTTAACAATATAAATGTATTTACTGGATGTTCAGAAAACAGTTTAGTATAACATCTGCAGTCCCTTCTGCTTTCAAAATGAACTATTCAACTGAAGGGGATTTTTTAGGATGGAAGACTGAGGGGGAGGGACAAGAGGAGGAACAGGGGACTTTATTGTGGAGCTGCAGTGTTGAGCAGTCGGTAGTAGGTATATAGTGCTTTGCAGATAAATCATGCCAACTATAGCAAGAGGAAAAGTAAAACGACTTCGAAATTCCAGTCCACTCCTTTGTTTTCATTCTACTCGCCCATACTTGTACCTGCAACACTGATTTACTGATTGCAGCTTTCTAGCTATTTCAGAAGTGCTACAGTGTTGCCAACCGGTATAGCCAAAAGCTTTCAGTTAAGCACAGAGAGAGGGACATTGTATCAATAAAAGTCAGTTAAACAGTTCCCCAAATTGTAGCCCAAGGCTATAAAAAAATCTTGACTGGGCCAGCAAACTTTCAAGCCTGCATCCTGCCTATCTTCCTGCCGTAGGGAGCCTTTGTATGAGGCTCATTGTTACACAAAGCAGCTACTTCAGCAAAGGCAGCACTTCAGGAATTCAAGCCTTATTTGAGGGGATTATCAGAAGCCACTGTTTGGATGTTTCCTGATTTCTAGAGTTTAAGAGAAGAAATGCTAACCCACGGTCCGGTTCTATATTCTGAATTCATTGCTATTCACGTCGAGACAATTTACCATAAACTGTAAAATGGACTTATAAGGAGTACATTAATTCATGCATTGAAAGTTTCCCAAGATCATCTACCCTCTGTTCAAATATGTCTTTGGAATATAGGACTTATTAAGCATTCTAAACGTTACCATAAACACATTTAAAAATCTCACTATTATTTGATACTCAATATCTATTTGAAGTGTTTTGTTGTCCGAGTCACAATACATCGGAACCCGTAACAGTTTTTAGGTCAGTGAAATAGAGGTCAAAGACTTCTTACTGCTTTCCCTGACTGCTCACTTCTCGCCAGTTGAAAATGTTCACTCTGCCTGGTCTATTTATTTGTTCCTAAAGGGTTTATCATTTCGAGAGAATGCCCCATGTTTCTTATTAAAAAGAAGCCCCAGAAATGTTCCCTAACCAACTGATAGCTAAATCCATTCATAGACAACTGTACATGGGCTCAATTAATACTTGATTGGGATGTATATTGCAAAATTGGCAGTTTCTGCCTAAGCAACAAATTTTATCCCACTACCTCCTGCCCCTCCCCTCCTCCCCAGTTTGTTGCCTGTGTCCAGGCAAACATGCCTTCTAACCCCAGATGAAGACATTGCTATTTGGAGTCCAGAGATTCTATACTAAAATCAAATTACAAACTGAAGTAAAAAGCATAGCATGTCCTGTCTGTGAATGTCCTGGCTGGAAAAACCTCTTATGCCTTTATAGTAAAGGAATTGTACTTCACCAGTTTGTAAGAACTTTTACTACACAAATTCATAGACTAACAACCTAGTGAGTCCAATTTTCCTTGTCTACAGTCTTAAGTTGTGCTGGGGGAAGTATAGGCTGGATGTTAGGAGGAAGTTCTTCACAGAGAGAGTGATTGCCATTGGAATGGGCTGCCCAGGGAGGTGGTGGAGTCACCATCCCTGGAGGTGTTCAAGAAAAGACTGAATGAGGCACTCAGTGCCGTGGTCTAGTTGACTGGACGGGGCTGGGGGATAGGTTGGACTGGATGATCTTGGTGGTCTCTTCCAACCTGGTTGGTTCGATGATTTTATGGTTCTACATGTATGATCAGAAGCATATTGCATTCAGTTTTCAAACCAGTGCAAACACTGGAAGCCATCATCATCTGCATGCTCAGTTCTCTTCATTCCTCTCATTGGGGGCATTCCGTTAGGTTCAATTATTGTTCTCCATGTCCAAACTCTCTTTTGGTGCTTTTTAAATGAGGGGCCATTTCATGCTGTGTGATCTCAACTTCCCTTGATGACAGCTCTATCCTACTGGAACTATGAAACTGTCAACATCAAGAGCAAAATTTAGGTGTGCAGAAGACAGAAATGGCTCAGCAGCTATCCCACAAACTCTTTCAATAGAGGTCAACAACCTCAGCATCTATGGGGAAAACTGCAAAACTCGGTATTTCCATCAAACAGCCAAAATAAAGTGGCTTAAAGTTTCTTGCTGGCTCAAAGTAAAAGTATTTTGTACACATTGCAGTTTCATAAAATGAGTAGATAGTACCATGACAGACACGGAATAAGACAACAGATCACCTTGATTTAGTAGAGGCAAAAGGTCTGCATGGTCATCCTTTGGGGAGTAATGCCTTGTAGTAAACATGAGGTAATGTAAGGCAACTTTGCATCTGTGACAGAAGGTCAAGCAGGCCACACTAATAGTTCCTGCCCTGTTCTTAAGCACAGTATCATCTCAGTCAGTGCAAGGTAATTTGATAGCACAGACCAAAACCAAAGTTGTTCCTTTCTAAACAAAAACAACCACAAAACCAACAATTGAAATAACAATAATAATAATAAAAACCCCCTACATTAAAAACCACTACCTTATCATGCATAATTTCTAATGGGACCCATATGATATGATATGATATGATATATGATATGATATGATATTCAAGGTTTTCTTGAATTAAGGTACACACACTGTTATCTCTTTCAAAAGCATTAAGCTGATGTAATGGTGGTTAAATGGTTTGCCTGGAGTCATCCAGTACGTAAATGGTAGAGACATTAATAAAACCACGGAATCTCAGCTGATAAGTTCCATGTAGCAAGGATTGGAGTGTAGTTCTTTTCTGGGTAAATTAAAATGTTGTGGCTTATGTCAATGGCAAGATGGGAACGTTCATATTGCGTTAGACTCTAGTGCATATTACACAGTATCCCTCATTTGACAATGACCAGCAGTAAAAAAGCTACTCCTGCGCCAACCCAGTTGACAAATGTTTTACTTTTCCCCTCGTGCCAGTCATTATCTCTTCCATGGATCTCTGAAAACTTGATTTTCACATTACTGGCTTGTCCCACTAATGTCAGTCTCAATCCTAGCAGTATAATCCCATCAATTCCCTTGTATGGACTCCAATTCCACAAGAAAACAATATAGGAAACTAAACCACCAGAAAACTAACCCTTGCAGAAAAGGAAAAAAGTGAATAGTCATCTGTCCTTTCTCTGCCTGTAACTTATTACTGTGGAAGCAGATATTACAGACTGTGACAGCTGTGGATATATATAATATTCATGTAAGCATCTTCTCCTTTGTGGATCTCCTGTACATTTTCAGCTTCAGTCATATGAGGATTGTAGCAGCACACATAACATGTCTGGCCAGTGACCTCTCTCTGCTACCCATGCTCAGGCACACCAGCTGTGTGGCTTCCTCAGCCAAAAGAGCAATAGGTCACTGCTATTTTAAGTTCATTGACTGTCCTCTTATTTTACTCTTGTAAAATTGAAGGATTATAAGCTCCTCCTCTGTTTTCTCTAGGCCATTCATTACTTTATCATTTACCCCCCCCCCCCCCCCCGTTATTCATGTTTGTTCAAAACCTAACAGTGTCAGTCTTTTTTGTCCATGTCCTTGCCCTGTAAGCCCTTGCTGTGGAACAGACTCATTACTCTGTCCTGGGAGCCTCCTATGACAGGGACAACCAAAGAACTATTTCACTGCTTTCAAAATGCACTGCATTTACTGTTAGTATTTTCACTCATTTTCATAAATGAAAAGATGCACTCCAGGAGTTTGATTCCAAATCACTTTCCTGTTCAGGAGTTAATTTAATTTCATGCCAAGTTGATACAACCCATAACTCTTCTCACAAAGCAGTGCTTGCTTTCCATCCATTCTTTACTGATATGACAGTGTCAAGTAAACCAGAAAAGAAAACCTGACCTAGAAAAATACAACCATATTAATTAAAACATACTGTCTGTCCCTTACTAAATTATACATTTCTAAATCTTTTAGAAGCATGCCTTTTCAAATAACTCAGGGGATTTGCAGTTGCCTACTGAGCTTTTCCTTTCTAGGTCACTTGCTAAATCTACCCCAGGTCACCACCAACTGAAAATTATTACTGCCTGGCAGCTGTTTTGTAGTCTACATGATGTGAATTAGTGGTTTCATTCCACATCCTAATGGACAAGTGGCCCCATCTTATACTACGACCTAAATGATATGCAGTTGACTACTGCAGGGAAAGAACTAAATAAACTCTTTTTATTCTATAGGTAGGTCCTCAAGGTTTGGAATGAGACTAGTGGGACCCTCAGGGCTATTACAGCACTACTCTACAAGAAAAGTCCCCCCATGTATGAAATTCTTATAATCAATATAGATAAAATGCTGGTTTGTGAGCCATTGTGATGATTATTTTGGCCCTTGGAGGATGTTTGCCGTGTGGTTCAGTGAGGAATGTGCTACAGGTTGCCCATTGTTACAGTTTAAAAGAGACTTGTCCCTCCTGCACCATTTCACAGTTCAAAGGGCAGAGAACATGTATGTGTCCTTGTGTATGCATGCAAGTAACAAGAGGAATAATCCACAAAGGCTTCCTGTGTAACAGAAGTAGAAAGAAAATTGCTATTTGATAGAGATAAAAGTACATTTAAAACGTTTTAATAACAACACGGTGGACAAACACATAAAGAGTTCTGCTATTTAACAACAAGAGATGGAAATTATAATGTAATCCATGTTTGACTTCTACTTGTGCTCTACCTGCACTGGGAATAAAACAGTTTTTCCTCTCCAATGCCCCCAGTCTTACACTTGCACAAGCATTGTATTCCTTTCTTCTTAGAGCAGACACAAGCAGAAATGCACCAACATATATTATTAAAGAAGTTTGAGTCTATCTATTTGTGTCTGAAATATTTCTCACAGAAATAAAGTTTAAGTAAGTCCATTATTTTCTCTATTTACTCTTGTCTTTTCCTTGGGTGATAAATAAGCCTCTGTGAATCTGGTACTATCTCTGTCCTTACTGAGCTAGGACAAATTTCCCCTAAGGCCCCCATTTTCCTCTGCGTCTTCATTTGTCATTCTGCTCAGCCTGCAGCAATTCAAACAGACCTGCTCCTTGACTGAGAAATCTTCACCTCTTCCTACCCACTAGCATAAGGTTGCTTTTTCTATGGTTTTGTGACAACTGAAAATAAAAAAAGGGGGACCATCAACTTAATCTGTCACCATCTTTTCATGTTTCTGTCCCTCTGTGACCCTACTGTCTCTGCTCCCATTTGTCTGCTTCTTCTGAACTTATTGTTCATCTTTCCTTCTTTGTTACTCCTTACGGTTTAACCTAGCTTTTCCCAAAGCAGACCTCATTCCACAAATGAAAAACTGTTAACTTCAAGGTGATTTCTCCACCTTGAGGACAACACCAGGATCCAGGTTGTGCTCAGCTTCATAATCCTTGTGTAGATCTCCGCATTACTTGTTTCAAAAGCCAGACACATGTTAGATTGGCTCCTAGGGAGGTTACAGTTCTGTTAGTAGTGCTTACAGGTAAATAATTGAGATGACATATTGATCCTTCTGCTATTTCACATTAGATTTTCTGTTGGACAAGCTGTTCTAGGATCACAGGGCTTCATTTCATTATTACATGTACAAACATGTATATAGTCTTATCCTTACTTGTTTCCATTTTATCCTTTGCTACCAAACTAACTGCTTTTTGGTTTCATTCTGTGGGTCCTGGTCACAAGCTATGCCTGTGAGAAGATAATTACCTGTAAGGAAAATGGTTTCTGTGCAATAGATAGCACAAAGAGTCACAGGCAGACTTAGCAGTGTTTTGTTACCCAGAGCTAAGAGTCACAGTATCACAGTATCACAGTATCACCAAGGTTGGAAGAGACCTCACAGATCATCAAGTCCAACCCTTTACCACAGTGCCCAAGGCTAGACCATGGCACCAAGTGCCACATCCAACCTTGCCTTGAACTGCCCCAGGGACGACGACTCCACCACCTCCCCAGGCAGCCCATTCCAGTGCCTAATGACTCTCTCAGTGAAGAACTTTCTCCTCACCTCGAGCCGAAAAAACAATGGGCCTGAGGCCAGTTAAACACTGGCATTTCTTGTCCATCTGTCCCTGATTATAGTGTAAGAAATTGCACAAAATTTGCTTGTGCAATCTATAGATATTACTTAGAAGTAGAGACAACCTGTGGTTGTTTATTACATCTATTTCACTGTGTACCTCCAGTATTTAAGAACAGACACAAATGCATATTCAGATTCTACAGAGAATTTAGCATTAAAAGGCATTTTCTGGTAGCATCCATGCTACTGTTCCAATAATTAACAAACCCAACTTTTCAATGGTTTTGTGATTGTGGATTTATTCCCCAATAGCTAACATAATGCAACTGAAGTATTTGCTGTTCAGAATGCAGCCTTTCCCTCAGTAGGGTATTCATTTGAAAATTGAAGTCTAAGAACACAATTAAACTTTGCTTTTTAGCATGTCAGGCACTGACCTCCTCCTAAACCCGAGATTCTGGCTCTGGGTGTTTACATTTTGCTTTTACCTGCCTCTTCTTGCCTTTGATTGTGACTTTTCTTATAGGAAACCACCCTCCACTGGCAGTAAGACAGATGATAAAAAGGTTCTTCTGTCTCTTTGTTCATAACATCCATAACATTCATTCAGCAAGAGCAAGTGCAGGATTCTGCACCTGGGCTGGAACAATCCTCACTATCAATACAGACTAAGGGATGAGGTGATAGAAAGCAGTCCTGTGGAAAAGGACTTTGAGGTACTGATGGACAAGAAGCTGGACATGAGCAGACAGCATGCACTTGCAGCCCAATCACATCCAGGGCTGCATCAAAAGAAGCATTGCCAGCAGATTGAGAGAGATGATTCTGCCTCTTTGTTCTGGTGAGACCTCACCTGGACTACTGTGTAGAGGTCTGGAGCACTCAATACAGGAAGGACATGAACATGATGGAGTGGGTCCAGAGGAGGGCCATGAAAATGATCAAGGGGTTGGAGCACCTCTGCTGTGAGGACAGGTTGAGGGAGCTGAGATTGTTCAGCTTAGAGATGATGAGGCACTGGGGACACCTAATAGTGACCTTCCAGTTCCTGAAGGGGGCCTACAAGAAGGATGGAGAGAGACTGTTTACAAAGGGCTGTGGTGATAGGATGAGGGGCAATGGTTTCAAACTAGAGAAAAGCAGATTTAGACTGGATGTTAGGAACAGGTTCTTTACTATGAGGGTGGTGGAACACGAACAGGTTGCCCAAGGAGGTGGTTGGGGTCCCATTCCTGGAGATACTCAAATTGAGGCTCGACAGGGCTCTGGGCAGCCTGGTCTAGTTGAGGATGTCCCTGATGACTGCAAAGGTGGTTGGACTAGATGACCTTCAGGGGTCCTTTCCAACCCAGACCATTCTATGATTTTTTGATCTGAATTGTTTGCATTTGACTGACATTCAAAGACTAACACTTCAGTTATAACTGCTTGCTCTTCAATCTTCTCTAAAACAGTTGCTCTTACATGGTCACTCAAGAAATAGTGAATTAACAATTTTGATTTGGTTTGTGATAGACAGGAGTGCAGAATATCACTAACTTTTTTTTGCTACTCTAAGATCCATATTTGCAAGGTACAAATACTTGATGCAAGCTGTACAGTTGCAGTATTGGTCAACAGAGACTTGCTTACCAGCTCTGGCATAGATTCATGGCTTGGACACTAAAATCTGACATTTGTGGCTGAAAATTGCTGCTCTCTTAGAGCAAAATCAAGATTTTATGAACTACTCAATACTACTTTGTCTTTAGACACCAGAAGGGTACTTCCTCAGCAGTTATTTCCATCTCACATAAAATTGATCTTGCTACCCTAATAGCACCTGAAATTGTAGGAAAAGGAATTTAAACTCTTTTGAATTTCACAAAAGTGTATAGTACAAAGGTTACACATATGCTTAGATTCTGTGATCATCAGATATGTGGTATCTTAACTTTCACAGACATTGCAACTATCAAAGAAACAGCACTTCAGATCAGAACCTAGGATATTGGGAACTAGGGTCAACAAGTCCCAACAAATCTGCCAAAGCATTGGATTGCTTAAATTTCTCTTTTATTGGGACATTGTTCCCTAAAGCTTTTTCCTCCAGCAGCTAAAAACTTTTTCATGTTTTACAATGTGTATTCACCATGACATTACATCCAGGTTTTTATGTGCTAATATTGGTCCAAGTATCTCTTTTCCTTTTCAGAGGTCTACTATTCTGATTCATTGTCCTTTTCAACATTCATTTTGTGAACTAAGAAAAAGAAGATCTTTCAGTCTCCTCTTGCAGGAGTAGCTCTCCATTCCACACTTCACCCCAATCATCCTTCTCTGCACCTATTGCATTTGAATTCGTTTTTCTTGATAAGAACTGTAAAAAATTCGATTTCAGAAGACACCTTTCCAGTGCTCTGTATGGCAGCAATAGTACTTCTCTCTCCCTTCAGTCCACCCTGCTTGATATTTTCAATAAGCAAGGACAACTCTTTCACAGCTGTATATGAGAAATTCAGACTCATGCTGCAGCTGGCTCATATTTGTTTTCTTTTCCCTTTTGTCATGCTTGAGGATACCCCGGTTTCAACACTGACACCTCATTTCCCACTAGTAGTGAATTTCAGTAGCTTACTACTTTTTGTCACAAAGCTAATGCGAAATAGTAAATGTAACTGCTTCCAACAATGAACCTTAAAGACCTCTACTGACTGCCTACAAGCAACCTACTATTTCCCTTTCAGTGTCATGATTGCTATTTCTCTTATAAACTTCCTTGTTCACGTTAGATATATTGTATTACTTCCCACAGAGTCTATCTTAGCAAACTAAGCTCATCAATTCTCACATGAAAGACTTCACTAAAGTCTAGACAGGTGGAATCTCCTCTGTTTTCTTTGCCTGGGAAGATTAAGTACCATGAAAGCTGCAACGTAGTAGTCCTACTACAATACAGAGTTATAAATTCAGCTTCCTTCTTGCTCTGTTTTCCATTTACTCCACAGTTAAGGGTTGTTCCCATCAGAGATCACTCTGAAGTTTTGCATGCAAATAAGCTAAGTAAAGCAATTGTGGCTCATATAGTTATTTTCAATTGTAGGCCATACATTTTCCATTCAACAGTCACATTACTTTTTCCTAATTTTAACAGGATTATTAAAACCTAGCTGTTTCAAGACTTCTCTACAACTACCTGAAGGGACATTGTAGCCAGGTGGGGGGTGGCCTCTTCTCCCCGGCAACCAGCAATAGAACAAGGGGACACAGACTCAAGTTGTGTCGGGGTAGGTATAGGCTGGATGTTAGGAGGAAGTTCTTCACAGAGGGAGTGATTGGCATTGGAATGGGCTGCCCAGGGAGGTGGTGGAGTCACCATCCCTGGAGGCGTTCAAGAAAAGCCTGGATGAGGCACTTAGTGCCATGGTCTAGTTGACTGGATAGGGCTGGGTGCTAGGTTGGACTGGCTGATCTTGGAGGTCTCTTTCAACCTGGTTGATTCTATGATTCTATGATTCTCATTTAACATAGTTCTTTTGCAATGTGATGAAGCTGATGTGCTGCTTCTAATCTGATCACACAGGACTACTTGAGCTTTGCTTCCACAGCCAGTAGGGTGGTTTTCATTTCTATGTACTTGTTCATACTTATTCGTATTAAGTATCCTTGCCTTTGTCTGCTTATTCAACACCTTCAAAGTTTTTGAAAGGTGAGAAAAATCTGTAATTAGCTTCTCTCAGCTGAATTACACTGCACCTACAACTACACTTAGTTCCTTTGTAGATCTGTATCAAATAGATCTATATCAAACAGCAGAGGATTAGCAGGCTACTTCATGGGAAATAAGTATTCCACTTTTTAGTAAAACAGATGTAGAAATCTTTCTAAGACTGCCTTGTAAGATACATATGAAAAACAGATCAAATATTTTCTAATTCCTAAGTGCACTTTGACAAGATTCAGGTATTGAAGTCCAAATTCGGCATATTGCTATATATTTTACATTGAACATGATGCTAGAGTGAAGTGATTTCTTCTCTCACGTTCAGTCTTAAATCACACAACGACCTATCCTTCCCAAGAGACTTTATTCTGGTGGAATAGTTGTTATCAAGCAACTTTGCTTTAACATCTTCTTTGCTTAGAAAAGAAGAGGGAATAAAAAACACAGCTTTCAAACCACAGAGCAACCGTTGAAAACTTAAAACCACAATACCAAAGAACAGACTGCGCCTGTGATTACCTAATACGAAAATGTGGTTTAAACTGGGCATCATACCAAGTTTTTCAGAGAACCCCAAGGGGAAAGTGGAGTATGAGTATCCATGGTTACAGTGACCCTTGCTTGGTACCTGAAGAGATCTTTCTAGAAAAAGACAGGTAGAAACATTTATCAGGGTCCTCAGAAGTAGGAAGGCTTCTTCCTGTTTTTATAGGTTAAAAAAAAAGAGAGAGAGATAAAATAGCACCTTGTACAGACTGTCCTGAACACAGACTGTAACCCAGAAATATTTTTAGAATTCCCCTCTGTATGTTTTTCACAGTATTCACTCTGTACTGAAAAATAACCTCACAAATCTAGAACCTTCTACTCAAAATAATGGCGAATTCCTAGATTAGCAAATTCATTTAGAAGGTGAGTGTTCCAAGACTAGTTTTTCTTCCCACATTCACTTGCACTGAACTCATGAAAGAAGGAACAGGAGCATAGGGTACAATTTGCAATGGAAAAAGTCTGAAATGCAAATTAAGCCAAACTGGAACTATCATGGCCGAGTGATGAAGCTTCTAAACAACCTGTATTTCTGTTCAGCTACACCTTAGAGGATAATGATATAGCTAAACACAGACAGCAGGTTGCATGAATGGTATTTTTTTTCTTCTTCTCTGACACTTACTCACCTGTTCTCTGTTTGTATGTGTGTTTGAAAGATTTTTTTTAATGTGCTCTGATGTGTAACTAGGTGCACTGAAGTATGAACAATATTCATGACAACTAACTTTCTAGATGCTTCTATGCATGCAATGATCTGGTGAGACAGTGGAAAGAGAGCTTAAATGAGTCTAGATGATAAGTTCCTATCTCGTTGGCAGGGCAGAACACAGCTATCTTATGTTAAGGTCTATGTACAAGCCCCTAAACCACATCCCTCAGCAACATATCCACACATCTTCTAAATACCTCCACGGATGGTGTCCCTACTACCTTCCTGGGCAGCCTGTTTCTACGTCTGATAACCCTTTCTGTGAAGACTTTTTTTCCCTAATATCCAACTTGACCCTTGCTTGGCACAATTTGAGCCTTTTTCCTCTTGTCCTGTCACTAAGCAGCCCTAGATCCCTCAGCCATTCCTCATATGATTTGTGTTCAAGGCCCTTAACCAGCTTAGCTGTTCTTTGGACACACTCTAGCAGCTCAATGGATGCTCATCTTCTATTCTTTATGCTGCTCCAGGATCCTGCCCCACCCACTTGAGCTCCACAGTTCTTCATCACAGGTCGTTGCTGAATCATTCAGCTGTATAGATCTGACCTGGGTCAGGCATTATCATGCTATCACTTTTCTGTCAAAACAATTAGGGCATATGCCATGGTGTTTGCAAACTCTCCATTCCAGCTACTATGGAAACGGTGTGGATGATGCCTGGTTCAGCACGAAGTTTGCCTCAAGATGCCTGTTCCACTTTCTAAAACTCAATTTCAACTAGGAAGATGAAAGTTCATCAAGTTCAGCTGTAGCAGATTAGCTCTTTATGTCATGTGGATTCAACATTCTTTTTGCAGCAAGAGATGTCCTGAAAACCGGATTTACCTTCCAATTAAATCAGAAACAGAGGTTCAACATCCAAATCATTCCTTCAAGCAGTCCTCCTGCTTTCATAGAGGCTGGGTCAACTAATGACTGAGAAGAAATCACACTGTGGCCTCAGTGATTATTTACAAAGCTTAGGCCCAAAATCCTATCAAATTTTCAATATGGGATGAATAAATATCACCACACAGAACCAATTAGGTCCAAATAATGTGTGTAATATCCTGCTCATTTCACTGGCAATTAATGAACAGAGAAAGGAACATACCTGCCATAAATATTTCTACAACTCTCTATCTACATCCTCAGATTTGACTACAAATAGATGGGTATAGCAGGCTCTATGCATGGTATTCCAGTAAGTACTGTAAAGAGAGAGCTTAATTGCAGCACTGAAAATGTGGCAATATTTAGAAATGTTGGGTCATGTTTTTAACAGACATCAAAGTGATGGACAGTTACCCAGAAAATGCTATTGATTGTATTACTTAAGGAGGAAGCACTGCCTCAGAAATGTAAATCCAGTCTTATTCCTGCACTTCCTTATAGAAAAATGGTGCACCTCAAAAGCATATGGCAAACCTGGCTTCCAGCAGTAAAAAAATGTTAGGAATTCTAAAGTGATTTTCAGAGAAATAGTGGGAGGAGAGATCTGAAAGACAGAAACGATGGGAATGCACACCACTGAATTTGGGTGACCTCCCTACTTGCTGAACAACAGATTCAGGCATCAGTTTTGAGAGGAAGCAGAGGCAGCAGCAATCCCTGGCATGCAGATGCTAAAACAAGTATCCAAGCTGAGGTTCAGCACCCCTATGTACAGATTTCACTTCAAAGCTGTTGCAATAAAACTAAAACATTTGTGAGCTTCAGGCTGCTTAACTGAGCTAAACAGGAAGAGCTGTTGCTCCTTCTCTGCTTTCAGTGCCACTTTTTAAACACAAAATGAGTGGGCTAAATGCAAACAAAGGAGGTAAAAAAATTATTTCGGCAAGCTCAGAAGCTCACATGTGAAAAAAAAATCCACACCTACTACTACATCCCGAAGAAATGTGTGAAAATGATAAAGAAAACACAGCACATGCTTTGCTACATCCCAAACACACAGCTCCAGACACCATTTCACCAAAAGATTGATCAAAAACTGACAGGGTGGAAGCACGACATCAAAATGCTATTTCTATTGTGCAAAGCAAACAGGCTTAATGTACGCATGTGTAGGGGGATGTATGTTGATTCTGGTAACTCAGGGCATTGCTAGTAGCAGAGGTATGAGAACATGGTCTGATGGACCTGTTTTGAGTCATATAATAATTCAGGGGGAAAAAAAAGGTCTGGATTAAAAGCTAAACCAGTTTGCTCAGGGCCTTGTTCAATCTACTGCTTGGTTACACTGGCAGGAAAAACAATGCCCAGTCCCAGATATAGCTGTATCTTTAAAGCTATGTACTAAGAAATCATGACACTGTGAAACTGCACACACGTACACATGAAGAGCTGAACTAGATTCTCTAGTTTTATCTACGTGCTCTTAAAACAGGAATACAGGGTGATACATGGGTCCACAGCAGCAGATCCTGTCCTTATGAATTCAAACTGAATTGCAAGCAAATTTCAAGTGGAATTTCACAGCATAAAAGACCATCATAAGAAACACATCTCATAGCTAATAGAAACCTATCTGAATGCTATAAAAGCCCAAATCCTACCTCGTTAAAGAAGTTATTTCCATTATAATTAGGCAGATTTTTGTTTGTTTTCATAATTTTGATCTGATCACAATTTTGGAAACCCAAAACAAAACACGTGAACATGTCTCCAGACATGTTCTGCTATATAATCATCAATGATAAAACCTTCAGCTTCAGTGATATGCAAATGAAGACATGTTTGTTGAAAGGATTAGCAAAGTTTTTCAAAGCATCTTTTTAGTCTACTTTGCTTCCAAACAAACAATAAACTGTCCGCATGCAGTGAGATTTGCTAACCCATAAACATAGCCAAATGGAGGAAGAAGATCAGAACCTTAATGAGTTTGGTCCCCTTTGAATTTTAGCTGATCAGTGTCACCAATAATTTCAACAGGCTCTAAAATAAGCACTTTCTGTCTTCAAAGTGCCTTGCAAACATCAACCAATTAATCCCTACAGCTCTCCTCTGAGGTAGGTAAGTAGGTATTGTTATCCCCATTTTACAGTTGGGTGAACACAGTCAGAAGGGTTAAGTGATTTGCTGCAGGCCACAGATGGAGGTGGGATTAAAACACAAGAGTGACTATGATTCCCTTTAGAGGACATCACTTCTTTTTTTTTCTGCTGACTTTTCTGTGCTGACTTTAGACATCTTGGCCTTGTGGCAGCACTTAAAAGAAACAAAGTAAATTCTCCTTGTTAAAGGCAAGGACCCATAAAGAAATCTGTCTTTTACACTGGCGTTGATAACATTTTTGTTGCCTTCTATTGATGTAAAGACTTTCCCTTAAATTTTGTTCTGATATTCAAGTAATTCCTTTCACACAGGAATTTATTCCTGTGGTAATGTAACATGCTACCAGCTGAAAGGTATGTCCTGCTCTTTTGCAGATTTTATTTTGTCTTTCTGCTTTTGAATTCAGTTAATTTAGGTGGCGTCCTGCCTGTAAGAGGGGCAGACACTGTCACAGTAACAGTTGGTAGGGTTATTCCACTGCAGTGCAGGCAGAAATAAATGGAGACAGGAAGCTTTGAGAGCCAAGAGCAAAGCAAGCCATTAACTGAAACCCAACTCCAGCAAACTGCTTGTAACCATTCTAACAGGCGTAAGATTGATACCTTTCCCACTTCAACAGAAAGATCAGATGGAGAAGGCAGAGTATATCCTTTTCCTCTCTATGTATACAACTTCAGGCCACTTGAAGACCCATTTGTCATGAAGTCACTCCTATGTATGGCAATAAACATTTGAGTTTTATAAGGAAACCACTTTTCATGGTGTTTCACTTTTTTTTTGGCAAGGAAGTCCAAATCATCAGTTCCCTGGAGTACTTGTTAGAATAGAAAAATCCACTACACCAAGCTAAACTTCCAAATCATGAGCACATTTGCTGTTATTTTTTTTCTGAAGACACTCTCTCTACTTTCAGAAGCCTTCCAGTACAAGAATTGAGGTGCACAGAGAAAACTAGTGAATATTTGAGAATCATTCTCTATATAGTACAGTTATTTCAGTCATATTGCTGGTTATGTAATTTAAGACACAAACATCTATGTGCCCTGAAGGGATAGCTCTGTGAGCACTAAAAAATAAGGGAGAGTTTATTAATACACCATTGGAATTAATACATTATGTTGGTATTCATCTACTAGATAAACCAGGAATCATATTTCCCGTGACAATGGTGTTGCCAAACTTGTAATAGCTAGAAGTTTACTTTGTTAAAGACGTTTGTGAAGCCTTCAGATTAAGTAAGTCATTTGACATAGTTAAATAAAATGCAATTTATTGTTCTACTTCTGTGGATATTGAATGAAAAGATGTGGTTTGGTTTGTTTTTTTCTCATTAGAATTTATTAGAAATTACCTTGGTCTTGTATGACCAGAACTTATGTCTTCTTTTAGAAGACAAAAAATAAGTTAATGATTCACAACCTGAGGAATTATATTGTTGGTATAACAGTGTAAGAAAGCTTAGGATTTTGAATCTCAGAGGTTATGCTTCCAGGAGCAAAAATATGTATTACATGGGTTAGGAAGGGTCTGATTTTCACAGTAAATCTGTAATCAGAAAAATATGTAATGCAAACCATAAGCTTGGAAATTACTATTTGCTAGCTCTTTCTTAAGAAGATTTGTAGCTAACTCTGAATTACATGCTCTGCACAAACTGCTTCCTTCTTTTCTCACTTTGGAAATCATTAACTTGCCCTCCATGGTCCTCTGTGCAACAAAGGATGTTTTCCCGTGGATTTTCTGATAGAAGAAACAAAAGCGATGGCAGATAACAAATAGTGGTGTGAACGATAGTTTGAGAGGAGCTTCATCCAAACACAATTCAGGGGCATCACATCAGATAGTGTATCAATCCCCAGATTCCCCACCACTCAGCACCACCAGGCTTCACGGCTAATCTGTGGAACTAGATCATTCCTCAGTTCAGAATTTCTTGTGTTATCTATGGACACAAACAACCGAGTCACTGTACCAAAGCCTATTAAGTACAGAAATGAGTTTCTCCTTAACACACTTCGCTGTTATGGGTCTATCTGCACAGTGAAATGGAGGTGTAGCAACACTTGCCTATATGGACTTGAAGTTCATAGAATCACAGAACGTTATGGGTTGGAAGGGACTTCCAGAGACTGTTGAGTTCAACCCCCCTGCCAAAACAGGATCACCCAGGGTAGTCCACAGAGGAATACATTCAGGTGAGTTACGAAAGTCTCCAGAGGAAGACTCCACAACTGCCTTGGGCAGCCTGTTCCAGTGCTCCATCACCCTCACTGTAAGGAAGCTTCTCCTCATGCTGAGGTGAAACCTATGTTCAATTTTGCATCCATTGTTCCTTGTCTTATTAGTGTGCACCACGGAAAAGAGATTTGCCCCATCCACTTGGCATGCACCCCTCAGATATTTATAGACATTGATCAGATCCTCTCTCAGTCTTCTCCACACTAAACAGCCCCAGGTCTCTGAGCCTCTCTTCACAGGGGAGATGCTCAAGTCCCTTCTCTCTAGCAGATACCTGTTTATCTTGAATTGGGGAGCCCCAAACTGGACATGATACTCCAGGTGTGGTCTCACCAGGGCAGAGAAGAGTAGTAGTTCTGTGCATGGATACCCCTCATGTCAATGCACTTCATGCTATCCACCCCAACAACCAACTAATCTTCTCTCAGACTTGCCAAACAGCTCCAGAGTTCGTGTACACATGTACCTTTTCTTGCTTGTCTGCAACCACTGCCATAAGCTACCTGTGCTACAAAAGTATTTTCATGTCCTGCACTGCATACATAGAGAAGGAGCAGTGTTTAATCCTCTATGCCTTTTTGAGATGAGAATATGCTCTCCATCAAATACATCTGTCACCCACATGTGTTTCTAGCAAGGTAAGATCCAGTTTTTCCTGGAAGTTCATCTCTCCTGTATGCAGCTCCATGTCCACATCATTTTTTTTTAGCACCTGTTCAATATGCATATTTCTGAACACCTGGTTCACATGTGTACAGGTTCAGTGGGCTGGGGAGCTTCCAAGCAGCATACCCTCGCTGAAAACTGCACAGCAACTGATGGTGCCATGAGTGGGGTGTTGTCTACAAGTGAAAAACTGAAAGATGATTGTATAGATGCAATCCTACTCATCCGTATACAAAAATCCCTTATCTGCTCAATAATCTGCCTGGTTATCTGACATTGGGATGCAGATTACTTGGGGTATGTATTTTCCTATTTGGGTGTCTAGACAGTAGTGAACACATCAGAGGTTCCATGGCAACTCATCACAATGATAACTTTATCACACTTGCTTTTAAATAAGCTCATCAGAATAAAGTAATGGTAACGTAATGCTAGGGTTAGCATCTAAATATGGGGATTGGGTAGAAGTTTTTTGTTTCTACAGAATTCCAGCATGGTATCACTCTCAAGTTTTTCTGAATATAAACTTGAAGTAGATACTGAGTTTTCTAAAGGCTGCTAATTCCTGGGTTACAATCAATTAACATTCACTTTTAATGTAACTTACATGTGATATTCCAGATCTGCTAATGAAATATGAATTTCTATCAAATTATAACATAAAGTACATAATCACATTACAGATCATGCTTCACATACCATGTTGGTAACAAAAAGAAAGAGAATCAGTGTTACTAATCATAACTAAATTCATACTCACTGGAGTGCATGAGGAATTCTAGAACCTTTAGGGGAAGAGTGTGATTCTTATCAAATACCTAGAAATAAATCTTTGCATCTCAAACCAGTGGCTAACTCAGAGCATGTAAACTAGTAACAGGCACATTTAAGAATAAAACTTTTGTCAGAGGTTTCTTTTATTCATCCCTTGAGGCTATCACGGTAATCTGAGTATACTGTTATTGCATAAAGAATGCCCTTCTCCCTTCTTCTTTCCATTCCAAATTCCAACTGTAAAGAGTAAATCTATATAGCTAAGTCAATTATTCTCAATATTGTTACTCGTTATGCTATGAGCTGTGAAACTGGGGGGGGGAGGTGACAACACACTCTTATAATCAACATTTTTTCCTGCAAATTAGTTTAGCTGCATGAATATCAACAGGGCTGAGACCCCAGAGACAACTGTAAAGGAAATCCGCTATTCTCTTTTATATTTCTTTGTATTTGGGTTGGTTTTCCCTTGTAAACCTAATTTACGATTGCTGACTTTATCTTACACAATTTCATATATCTCCCTCCTTTGATTTTCTGGTTTTGTTTGTTTGTTTTGGGGGTGGCGTGGTGGTTTGTTTCTTTGTTTCCCCGGATTATCCAGCCACTGAAAAGAGATCATTACTAAAGACATTTGCTTTTCACATTGAAAAAATTACTGAGGCTGAGACTACGCGGAAAGATAAGCGGTGTTACAGTGGGACAATAAAGAACTCACTGCTTGCTATTTTTAGATGACAAGACATTGAGCATACAAATCCATGGTTTTAAATTAAGTCAGCAGCACCATCATTATTATGACAATGTTTTATTTTCTTCTCGGTTTCCCTTGTTTCCTTAAGATCCTGTGATGTGCCAAAGCCTTTTGGTAAAAAAGCTATCACCATATCTTAGACATGCTAACAAAGCACCTGCAGGTCTTCGTCAGATTTCTCACCCAAACCTAGAGACGCCAGAGGAGTTCAGTGGGCAGCCTGCAACCCGCTCACCTTGCAGCTCACTCACCTTATAGCTCCTGACAGGTTTGCAGAACCTCTCACCCACTTGTAAAGACCCTAACATTTACTTTTTGCCTCTCCCAGTGCACTTTCCGGGGTGGTAGATAACTCTGAGGACTGAACTGAGTACATTTCGAAGGGTATGCAGGACCTCTGCTCTTCCCCCTGTATCACCATTTCTGGACCAGTGACTTCAGTCGGGGCTCGCCCGGGGTACCCATGGCAACAGGGGGCCCGACAACACACTTCAAAGCGTTTTCTTGAGGGAAAACTCAAAACCCGCTTGTAAGCGCACATCAATCAGAGGGTAGTAAATGCCCCTCCTGTAAGGAGCGACGCCCCCGCGGGCGCTTGGGGCAGGTGCAGGTCCCCTGTCCCGGCTCAGCAGACAAAGAATGGGTCCAAGGCGCCCGGCTGGAGCCCGGGGCGCGGTGACACCCGCCGGGGAGGAGCCAGGCGGGGCTGCCCCGGGGGCGGGGGGGCGGCGGCGGGGAACTTATAAGAGCCGCGTCCCGCCAGAAGAGCTCGGGCGGGTGTTTGGTGTGACTGAGTGGCGGCGCTGGGAGAGGCGCAGCGGTACCAGCAACTTGAGAACGCAGAAGCAACCGCTCGATGGCTCAGAGCATGGACAACAGCCTCGACAGCCTGGATGTAAGTGCCGGGAGCTGAACGGGGCCACAGCCCTGGCTCCCCGCCGTGCTCGCCCATGTGCGGGCTGTTTGCAAACAAAGGTGCCGCGCTGGAGGCTGCGGCCGTAGGCGGGCGGGGGTCGCCCCCCGGAGGAGCAGGGCCGGGGGCAAGGCGCGGAGCTCGGCGCTATGCAGCCTCCCGCTCCCCGGTCCGCGTCACTGCGGGGGTCTGCGAACAGGCAGCGCTCGCTCCTGGCGCTCTTGCTCAGCTGCGTCTGGTTGCAGCCATTCGGACCTTGCTACAGCCACTGCTGGACTCCTGCTTCTTTCCTTCAGCTTTGCTGTTTGGCCATCAGTTTAAATGACATGCGGCGCCTTTGTGGGCTCAGAAACACGGGTAGAGCAGTTACAGATACGGGAGCGATGAGGGGGAAGCAAGCGAGGAAGTTTGGAGTGGTTTGACTGCAGGGAACGGCACCTCTCTCTCTGTCCTGGTGCCCGCCCTAACCCCGCCCGGGTACCGGTGTGCCGGAGCGCGGGGAGCAGCGGCAGCGCCCAACCGGCCCCTCCCGAAACACGCTGGTCCGGAGTCCGCTCTTCTGTACGGGGGCTTGAGGGGGCTGAGGAGCGAAAGGGAGATCTCCGGCAAGTTCCAGCTTAGGTCCGCAGCTTGTTCCCGCAGAGAGCGGGTGCACCCATGTGCGAAGTGCCGCGGGAGCCCCGAGGCGCATCCTGTGCGGAGCTGGTGGGGGTGGGCTGCAAGGGCATGGAAACCACCCTCTGAAAACCTGAGGAATAGGACAGAACCAGGTGGCACTCGCCCGCTTGCTTTGCTTTTCAGCGTGGTGGCCAAAACCGTTGGTGGTTTCCTGATGTGCTTTCATGCCCTCACCAGAATTTCGCTTCCTTTTTCCACTGCTGAACTTAGTTGAACAGCCGCGCTACAGCCCAGCACCAGCCAGCTTCACCCCTGCCCCGCCGCGGCGCAGGGAGGGGAACAAAGGGAGGGAACGTGGCTGGTTGCGGCGACCCTCCGTGGGGTTTGAGTTCCCTTGCTTAAGGTCACCTCTCTCTTTTCCTTATGGGCTTTGAGGTTTTTTTTTTCCCCCCCTGTATCTGTGTGTAGAGCTGTCAATTGCTTCTCAGCAGGGAATTCTTCCTATTATTTATCTTTTATTACATCAGCCAAGGGAACCTTCTCTATTTCTCCTTGACCCCATTCCCTTAATGGGAAGGGATTTTGGAGAAGCAGCATTTGTCCCGAGTAATTTTGGTTTTTTCCTATAACTCTGTCCCAAGTGTTAAATGTCATGGGTAACATTCTGTGCAGACAAACCTTTCGCTTCCAGCACTTCTGTGCTCTTTCATTTGCAATACTGAGTACTGAAGTGTACAGAGCCAACACCACTTCTGGGAGTAGTGATTGTCTATTTCCTTTCATCCCCATACCTTTCTTACAAGATCTCACAGAAAGACAAAGGAAGTTTTTTTACTCATTCTTATATATATGTATAAATAATATTTTTCCATCTAGTGTTTGAAAAGTTTGTCTGTTCATGTTGGAGACTGTTCAACCAACTCTTTAACATGCAAAATGAGTTTTTAGATGCAGAGTGAGCTTTTGCAGAGGAGATAACATCCTTTCTTTTTTTTTTTTTCCAGCTGTCCTCTGGGTTAATTATTGAATTTTCTGATAATGGCACGGATGAGATTGGTTCAGGTGACTACGGAGACTATGGAGAGCCATGCTTTCAGCATGAGAATGCTGATTTCAACCGGATCTTCTTGCCAACAATCTACTCCATCATCTTCCTAACGGGAATAATTGGCAATGGATTGGTTATTGTTGTTATGGGTTACCAGAAGAAACAAAGAAGCATGACTGATAAATACAGGCTGCACCTCTCTGTGGCTGACCTCCTCTTTGTCATCACCTTGCCATTCTGGTCTGTGGATGCAGCCATAAGCTGGTACTTTGGGAATGTCCTGTGTAAGGCGGTTCATGTCATTTACACAGTCAACCTCTATAGCAGTGTCTTGATTTTGGCCTTTATAAGTTTAGACCGTTACCTGGCAATAGTCCATGCTACTAACAGCCAGCGACCACGAAAGCTGTTGGCTGAGAAAGTGGTGTACGTAGGTGTATGGTTGCCAGCTGTGCTTCTGACAGTGCCTGATATAATCTTTGCCAGTACTAGTGAAGTAGAAGGAAAGTATCTCTGTGATCGCATGTACCCACATGACAACTGGCTGATTTCTTTCAGATTTCAGCATATCTTGGTAGGACTTGTCTTGCCTGGTCTAATAATCCTGACATGCTACTGTATTATAATATCTAAGCTGTCACATTCAAAAGGCCACCAGAAGCGCAAAGCCTTGAAGACAACTGTTATCCTCATCCTTGCCTTCTTTGCCTGCTGGCTGCCATATTACATCGGCATCAGCATCGACACGTTCATCTTGTTAGGAGTCATCAGACATCGTTGCAGCTTGGACACAATTGTGCACAAGTGGATCTCCATCACTGAGGCCCTGGCATTCTTCCACTGTTGCCTGAATCCAATTCTGTATGCCTTCCTGGGTGCCAAATTCAAAACATCAGCACAAAATGCCTTGACATCAGTTAGCAGAGGATCAAGCCTCAAGATTCTTTCAAAAAGCAAACGTGGGGGACATTCTTCTGTTTCCACAGAATCCGAGTCTTCAAGTTTCCATTCCAGCTAACGCTGCTTCTTGCCATCATTTTATAAACAGACACTTTAAAGTTGTGCAAGACTTCAGAAAAAAAAAAAAAAAACAAGACTGACCATAATGTACAGATTTATTTGCAGCTGGAATTTTATATTGTTTCTTTAGTCTCTGTGAGTTTTAATTGATCTATTTATATAAAAAAACCCTTTCGTATTGATGACAAACTGTCTAGGCAGGTCCTGTGGACAAGTGGTTAGTTCCCAAAAGTTTTAGTGCTTGTCTGTATGTATAGAGGTGAACTAAACACTTCTGGATTGTAGCAAATGACTTTTTAAAGTTCTAGAAAATACTTCTCTGTTGTTTATATGTAAATGTTTTCAGTGTTGCTGTTATGGTTTTTAAATTTCGGGTGAAGATTTTTACCTTACAAGACGTTTGGTTTACAATAGCTTAACTCTGCTGTAGAAATGGCACTTATAACCAAAGCCTTCTCTGTTACCTGCTAGGTGTGTGGGTTTTTTTTCCCCCATTCTCGGTTAATTGGTGGTTTGCAAAATGTTTTGTCAAGGTAAATAAAAGTATATGCTGAAACATTATTTTGACTGATACTTTTTCTTTCTGATTAAATATTTTTCTCAGTGCTTTGATTTGCAATTCTTGAGGCACAATGATCTCTTTGAAAATTGAATGGCTCTTCAATGAAGAACAGGAAAATGAGTTTCAGTACATAATGATTATTCAGTTGACACCTATGAGTTCTAAGTAATTTGTCCTTTTCACCAGAATACATTTACTCCAGTTAACATCATCTTTAGAATGACTTGGAACTATCACTTTAAACGAGCAACTTATTGAGGATGAAATAACTCAAACCCAATCTATTTAAGCAATTTAAGTTTTACAGCATTTTAGGATTACTGTATATGACTAACCTTCATGCCATGCATATAAAATCAATCCTACATTTTTGGTGTTTTTTTGCTGTTCCTACAAGTTTAGATCCACATGTTAATAATTACCAAAAGTAGCTGAATCAAAGTTGTTTTGCTACTTGACATTGCATCTAGACTAGAAATAAAGTTATTTGTGTATGTCCTCTGTGGAAGAAAATAGTTTTCCCCTGTGGAGCTCTCACTCTCCTGCCTACACCCACTTTTAAAATGATGATTATATTAAGAAAAACATTCCTAGTGTTCTGTGTGCCATTTTTTTTTTCTAGTAGGAATCAGCCAGACTATGGAATTTTCAATAATTATTATTCATATTTCATGTTAGCAGGGTGCATTTGTAAGAAATTAATATCCATGAGGACAGTAGCCCTTGAGAATATTTGTGTGTTCCTACACTGGAAAAGCCCCTGAAGCCAAACAAGCAAACACAACTGTTGCTGATCTATAAATAATTTAACAGTTTGGAAGTTTAAATAACTAAATAAATAAAACCTACCCTTCACACAACTGAAGAAAGTAGCACAGATGTTGCAGTGATATTACTTAGAAATAAAGTGTTTTACAAGCGGAGCACTTTAGTGATTTACTGGATCATGCACCACTGTGATAAAGTACACATTGTTACATCCTTTACTTTGAATATTTTCATAAACACAAGAACTTTCTGTTTTCAACTTCCCTCCTCTCCAGTCACAAGGCTTCAACCTTGGCTGCAAAGTGCCCACTTTTCCCCTTGCAATGGTGGTAGTAGCCATCTGATTCTGTGTTGAGCTGATTCAATTTGCTGAACCAGCACAAAACTGACCTGGCAAGGTTTAAAAAAATTACATTTCCATCAGTTTAATGAACTGAATGAGCTAAACGAGGAATCCAATGAGTACTGGAAAAGTGCAAGACTATGTAACCTGGAGCCAGGCACAGGAAGAGAAAAGTGAGATTTAAAAACAAAAGAGGAAGCCGATTCCTCCCCTTTTAGCAGCTAAACTTCTAGATCAGTTAATTCTAATGCCTATCTTCGCTCAACATAAATTAACAACAGAAAAGATGCAGTCTAAAGAAACAAAAGGTCTCACTTTCATCAAGTTGTTCCTCATTAAGAGTTGAGAAATGAGGGAAACATGGTGTAGGAGCAGAAGTTCTTAAACGGTTTGTTTTTGTTGGTCATTTGTGTGTTTTCTTAATTTAGTGAGGGTTTCCCCCGTGAAGAATTTGTTGTTCTAAATGATTCTGATTTTCACCCCAGCCCAATCAATCACTGTGATTTAATTGCACTTATAAAATACTTACTGGCTATCAACACGCTGCTGCTTATTTGTTGAGGAAATGTTTAGAGCCCTCTAGCATTAACTTAGATTATTCCCATTATACTTCCGTCAGTCAACTGTTACCTCAAGTGGAGAGTTAGCAGGAAAGAGGGTGCCAGACAGCATAAACCCATCAGTCCATGTTACTGCCAAAGAGAAGCAAACAAATAACAGAAAGCATTTGTGTAGAAAAGAAATTAGCAAAATTAAAACATAACCGGTGCTGCAGGGGATGAGACCTACATTAGTTTTATAAAACCACCATTGTTTTCAGTAGATTTAATGATAGTACAGACAGAAGAAAAGGAGTTTCTCCTTGAAAAGGAGTTGTAAGACCATTGGTGTTTGTCTTCAGCAAGAGAAATTAGTCAAAAGTCACAGGTATTTCTTTTTAAGTAACCTGATATAGCTATAAATGTGAATGCAACATACAATTATGGAGCAAATATTTGCAAAATGAATGAAATTGCCATTAGGAAAAATAGTAAGAAATTATGGATCCATTCCTGTCCTTTTACCTCGAAGTAAGTCAGAGCAAATCAGGCAAATTTCTCTCAAAGTCACTGAGCTATTCCAAACATACCATATTGGTGAAAAATGCTAATAAATTCCATTAAAAAAAAAAAAAACATTTGAGCTGATTTTTGTTGAAACTGTGACCTTCTTTTAATGTCTTTGTGAGTCAAAACCAACCCCAGTAAATGTGTTTCTCAAAGCATAAATTCAGTGACAGGTGAATAGATCTAAGTTTGTAATTTATATATTAGACAAGTCAGCACACATCAAGAACTTCCCAAATGTTTCAAATAGACTTTCCAAGTATTTTCCCAAATTATTCTTCTCTCATACACAGGTGAATCACAATTACATTCTTCCAGACATTAGCATTTTCTTGGTGTCATAAAATAATAGCTGTACCCAAGTAATTTTAAACATGCAACCCACGATTCACAGTGGAAAACGAATGCGAGAATGGTGAATGTTGGTTACAAACCAGTTAAAAATATTACACAATAATTTAAAATACTTTAAATATATTCATGAAGACATTGAATACATTCTAATGTCTTTAGGAAAACTCTTTCCTTTTCTCCCAGTCCTTTTTTTTTTTGGCATGGTGGTTTCAATGTGCTAACAGCAATACTGAACTAACCCAGGGATATTCACCTAATGCTCTAACACACACGTTAAGTGCTTAAGATTAGTCATAAATCCTTTGGATCATGCAAGGCTAAACCAAGAACAGAACATGAACATGAATTTACTCTTGCTTCCTTTCAAATGAATGTTTGGAAGTAAAGTTGGAATATTTAAAGCCACTGGATAAAATGATGCTATGATCCATTATCTGTATAGTATATTATTGCTTTGTCTGATCAGGTTGTAGAGAGTCTGCCTTAGATGAGCATATGAAAAGGTGAGTGGTGATAATGAGGGTGTCAGAGCTAATGTATGCAGGCTATACAGGGCAGTCAGTAAGGTGGAGTTTCTTGTTTTTTCATGGCTAATCTTATGACACAATCACTATACAGAGGGTTGAACTTCTATGCATATACATAAATCAAAACAAAATCACCATGGAAAAAAAAAGGAAGTAGCAGCAATACCATGGAGCCATTCATACAAGTGAATGGTTTATCTTTTGATGGTTGAGCTATAGTCGGACAATGTACAAAGCGACCACCTCTAGATGTTTGGTTGAAAAGGCCATTTTTTATATTGTTTGGGAAAGGAAACAGCATGACGAGGAAGTACTTCCTCGATCCAGGCATGCCTCCAGAATCCCCTAACAATAGAGTATTCTCATATTCTCATAGTGTTGAAACTTAGGAAACACTCAAGCAGATAGGGCACCAGAGTTTTTGCTCAAAGGATGCCACTCCCTCACTTTATGTTTTGAAAAAGCTATACAGGCTCCTTTTCACAGCCATAAATCATGTGTCAATTGAACATTACATAAGCACTGGCATTATTTCTTACAAAGAAGGCACAGATTTCTTTAAATATTTAGGCAAAAAAAAAAATCTGTCACTTTGAATTTTCTATAAAAACCTTTAACAGGATGAAGTTTAAAGACTGTTGATTTTAACATCAACTCTGCTGTATCTTCCCACCTTTCTAGCTCTAACAGGACATACAATAAAACAATGCTATGCTACTGTTCTTGAAAATATATTTTAATAGCAATTGATCATAAAGATACATTTGCATATTTTTTAAACATAAATATATCTAACAATGTAGATTATAAGCATCATTTTCAGTTGTTGATACAAATGATCCAGGCTTCGGCAGAGCTATTAGTGACTTCAGAGGAGTCAGGATTCATTCAGAATTCATTCAGAATTAGACATCCTATAGTGTATAACCTAATAGACCAAATCAATTATACACAAAGATTACAAGTTCCTCTGATTTCAGCTGCACTCAAAGATCCACAAGGAGTTAAATCTTTCACTGTGGAACAGGTGGAATTGTTCTGGTGATCATAACAGAAATAAATTTTTGGCAAAATGGTTTTCTCTTTCTGAAGGCATGGAAGCTTTGCATACCCAGCTATCAACAGCCTGAGAGCAATTTGTCTTCAGTGGCACAGTGTTTGAAAGAAATAGGTTAACATTTTAAATATCCTTATCTTCTGGAATTCACAACAGGAACAGATTCTCACCATACAAACATGTCAAACTAAGTAAAAATTATGAGATAATTTTTGAATGGTTACATTGTGAAGAGTTCATTGGCTTCTGGTTTGGTTTGGGTTTGATTTTTATTTTATTTTTGCTATTGATGCTGCCTTTTGTTTCTACTATCCTTTTCTCACAGCTTCCATTCTGCTTGACTTTTTCTTCCAAAATATACCTTTGTAGCATTCTAAATGGCTCTCTTCTATTAAGACTACACACAGTGCTCTGGACAAGGAAGAAAAAGTAAAGAGATACTGTTCAAACAAAAAAATGCAGCATTCACAAGAGTTTCCATCTCTTCTCATGTGCATTTCCCTTCCAACATCTGCTTTTATTTAGCCAAAAGATAAATTGCTTCTATATCATAAGAAAAGTTTGAATTCAAAGGTTGGTTTTGTTCTCAAGTTTCTTAAAGTGCAATCACAGCGCACATGTGTTTACTTTCTTGGATCTTTCCTATTCAGCACTCCATAATCAAGAAGATCTCCCAAAGAGAAGTATGGATAAAATAGGCTGAGAATATGAGAATGCTCCATTGTTAGGGACTCTGGAGGCATGCCTGGATCAAGGAAGTACCTCCTTGTCATGCGGTTTCCTTTCTCCTTACCTGGTTGTCAGTGTCATCACTGGTGCCAACACAGCTACAGGAACATAGGCTGTCCATAAATTTGCTCTCACTACTGATGCATTCTGCAAAGCTTCAATAAGACTGGACAGCAATAGGTATCACTGGTAATACTCCTGATCTATTATTACCTTGCCAAATGTGACCATGACACTCCTCAACAGATATAATACAAAATAAGCCTGGAAAGTACAAACAGAACATCTCTCCCTAACTCTCACAGCAACTCAGCCTCTTATGGACATCACACCTGCCAGCTTTGTTATGGTTACTCCTTTTCAATACTGCCCTCTCTTAGGCTAATGTTTGCTTTCTTGTCCTTGAGGGGAAATACCCAATATTTGTAATATATTTTAAAAACACTCATTCTGCCAAATCTATCTACAGGAGTTCACCACAGAGAAAAAGACTGGTATGCTTGACAGCAGATGAAACTTCAGCTTCCATGGAGCAACTCTATGGACAGTAAGAGAATAAGATATGATGTAATGACAGACAGCCTTGTCAATATTAGGTTAATTGAAAGCCTGAAATCCATCAGTCCTGCATCTGGGTCAAGGCAATCCCAAGCACAAATATAGGCTGGGCAGTGACTGGCTGGAGAGCAGCCCTGAGGAGAGGGACTTCAGGGTGCTGGTGTACGAGATGCTCAACATGAGCCAGCAGTGTGCACTTGCAACCCAGAGGGCCAACCAAATCCTGGGCTGCATCAGGAGAAGTGTGGCCAGCAGGTCGAGGGAGGTGATTCTCCCCCTCTACTCCACTCTAGTGAGACCCCACCTGGAGTACTGCATCCAGTTCTGGAGCCCCTATTACGAGAGGGATGTGGACATGCTGAAGTGTGTCCAGAGAAAGGCCATGAGGATGATCAGAGGGCTGGAGTACCTCTGCTATGAGGACATACTGAAAGAGTTGGAGAAGAGAAGGCTGCAAGGTGACCTTCTTGGGGCCTTCCAGTATCTGAAGGGGGCCTCCAAAAAAGCTGGAGAGGGACTTTTTAGGCTACGAGGGAGTGACAAGACTAGGGCGAATGGAGTGAAGCTGGAGGTGGGGAGATTCATATTGATGTGAGGAGGAAGTTGTTCAGCATGATAGTGGTGAGAGCCTGGAATGGGTTGCCCAGGGAGGTGGTTGAGGCCCCATCCCTGGAGGTGTTTAACGCCAGGATGGATGTGGCTCTGGTCAGCCCGATCTAGGGTAGGGTGTCCCTGCCAATGGCAGGGGGGTCAGAACTAGATGATCCTTGTGTTCCCTTCCCTGTGACTCAAGTTGTGCCAGGGGAGGTCAAGGCTGGATATTAGGAGGAAGTTCTTGACAGAAAGAGTTATTCACCATTGGAATGGGTTGCCCAGGGAGGTGGTGGAGTCACCATCCCTGGAGGTGTTCAAAAAAGCCTGGATGAGGCACTTAGTGCCAAGGTCTAGTTGACTGGCTAGGGCTGGGTGCTAGGTTGGACTGGATGACCTTGGAGGTCTCTTCAAACCCGGTTGATTCTATGATTCTCTTTAGGGGAGGAATTACATCTCTTCTACAAGTGCTAAATGTGCTGTTGGAACTCAGTACAGGAATGCACTGGTGAGAGAAGCTTAGAGTCTCTAACATGAATAAAAGGGAATAAAGAATTATTGTACAGAGCAAGGATTCATGCTACATCCAGCTTGATAGAGAAGTAGATGTAATGAGTTCCTGCCTTCCCTTAACACTCAGTATTTACTACCTTCCTTTCCATGGCCTTTCAGGTTATGTTCCCCACTTCCCTTTTGCATGCTTTCTCCCCAGGTCCATTGTGGTGGTATCAGTGCTATCCTGCATGGAATTGGGCACTCATAATGTGCTGACACAAGGCAGTTGAGCTGATCTACTAATCAGCAGGACCAAAACGGCAGTCTAACACCTCACAGACCCATTCCTTCTCTCCTTTACTCTTAACTGTGCATACCCCTCAGCCTCTGCTGCTCATATGACTCCTTGGCCAGCCAGTTCAGCTCTTGAGGATTGGAGTTTCACGGGAATTTGAAGCAATCTAACTTCATCTGGTAGGAACATCTTCAGCCTCTCTGTCTCCCATTCTCGTCTAATCCTTTCATTCGGTATCTGATATCTTCAATCTTCAATCCTCTCTTATTCTTAGCCCTGTAGACCTGTCTACTACTGTGCATTATCTGCTAAATCAGTCACACTTTCTTTAGACTTAATTGGCTAAATAGATACAGTATACTTTTTTTCCTGATTTATGTCTTGCCATTTTAAGTTAGTCAGCTCTGAAAGAGGCCTGACTACATCCAAGATAATGAAATAAACAGGAACATTGCTCAGCAAAGACAGGAAAGTTCTAATGCTGACCTTTTTTTTTTGTTCACTATTTCTTTCAGCAGAAGTAAGTCGTGAACTCCATCAGCTTAAACCAAAAAAACAACTGATTTCAGCCAGCTCAGTAAATTGAACTGATTTGCTAAGAAATAAAAAATATAAGCAATTCCAAATGTGAAAGTAGAATCATGCACCTGGGAGCTGTGAGTGGAGCAAAGAAGGGAAACCCTGTCTTTTGGGAGCAGCAAGTTGTTAAACCTGTTTGACTATTTTGTCAAGATTTCCTTAAGTGAACAGCCAAATTGTTAAACAAACTGTGCTAGTTTGAAGCTAGGTAGAATGTTTTGGTGAGAAGGACTAGATCACAGGCTGAGAAAGGGAAACAGAAGGATGTCTACTTCACTCATAGGCTCGCTGAGAGATATAAGAATGAGGATCCAAACATAGATAAGGGAGTCACTTCTGCTGGAGAGCTGGGAGCTGCATTTTTTTCTCTCTCTAGTCTCTTTGCCGTTTCTCTGATTAATCCACTTTGGCTCCTAACCCCTTGGCCGAACCTCCATTTTTCTGTGGGACTGGGGTAAGGTTGAGAGGGGAAGGGGAAGGTGAAAGGGCAGTTCGGAGACCCTCCTGGGGACTCAGGTTTCTGGGAGGGCTGTTGTGTTTCTGTATTACCTTTTACTTTGTATATTTCTGTATATACTGTAAATATCTGCTTGTATATTCTGCTAAGCTGTAACTAATAAGCTTAATTCAATTTCCAGAGCCATCTGAGTCTAGTCTGGGTGATTCCCAAAGTGTGTGGGGGGCAGGTAACACCCAAACCATCACACAAACACATACTAGTGCTCAGGTAGAGGCTAAGAGGTTGAAAAGGTATAGAGAGAACAGATGCTTTTTAAGGGAAGTGAGCCTGCCTTCCAAAATATAGTTACCTTTTGAGTACATGATCATAGTTCTGTGAAGAGCTTTTCCCTAAAACAAGGCTCAGGAGAGAGGTCTTGAACAGCAGTATTTTAAATAAAAGAAATCTGTAATAGTGTGATTAATAATGTTTGTGATAATCAGCTATATTCCTTTTCAGAGTTAATGCAGCTATTTGTTAAGACACACTGTAAATCTACATGGATATATAAGTCCACAGGACTTTTTGAATGTGATGGTTGTTTGTATGATTTCAAAAAAAGCAGAATCCTTGGGAAGTACAGAGCAGTTTTTTCCTATATAACAATCACTTTAAAAAGCCAAGCATGTAGTTTAAATATTATGCTGTGACTCCTTCCTTACAGTTAACCCATCTACTACAGAAAGAAGGAATTGCCTCATAGCATGAAATCTGCTTAGAAAAAAAAAAAAAACTAACAACACAAAACCAAAACAAGCATTAGATCCCTGTCTCAAATTCCAGCTTGGGTCCACCAAAGAAATGCAATCAGCTCAGTTACGTTGCAGCCAAATTAGGTATGCCTAGACTGTATAATTGAAATGTGCACAGCTATATGGCTCTCTTAATGCTCTGCAATGAAGGGAAGAGCCTAGCAACTGCAAGAATGTTCAGTGTACTGGACAATAGTCCAACAGTCTGACTACACTTCAGCCCAGAAAACAAACAGCCCACAAAACCACTAATCCTTGCATCTACTCACTCTTTCTTCTTCCTACAAGTTAATATGGAGGGATTATTAAGAAATTTCCCCCACCCATCAAGCACTTTGTGATGACTGTAACAAAAACTGTGACAGATGAAGGATACAAGATCCTTTGTCTGTGAGCCACTCTGCTACCCAGGTGTTTGAAACAGATCGCGTTGATTCATTCACCAGTTTTAGTCAGAATTAAACATCAGAACAAAGGGTTTTGTATCTCGTCTGAATACCTAAAGTTTCTAAAGGTAATCAATTTTTAAATCCTCTGTTCTTAGTACCATACACTTTACACGCACTCTTCAGTTGCCAGCCAAACTGGGGGTCACTATGTCCTCTACAAGCCATGTCCTGCAAGGAGAATGAAGGTACGTCTGGAAGATGGTACTGAAATGCTGAGGTGGCACTGACTGAGCTGCCAATTGCCACCATCTGGTGATATTAATCGACCGCACAAATCAGTGCAGCCAGAGAAGCAGCTGTCATTACCTGTCCCTTTATCCATCCTGACCACTGGGCTATAGAATTTAGTCTCTCTCCGACTCGGTGAATATTTATTTATGCAAAGTTAGACATTTTGAAAAGGACTCACAAAAAGCAACCCACCAAACACAATAGCATGGCAATTAAGCACCCTCCCAGGAGAGAGTACTCTGCAAGGAAACCTGAGCTTTTGCACCTATGTCCCTTGATAAGGGACATTGTTTGTGCAAGAGGGCTGCTCCTCCTGCTCCTCGTTGTTTTGTATAGGATTAAGCGTGCCTTTGAAAAAGCACCTATTGGAGTGAATACTACTGTTCGAAAAACAGCTGAGAAGTGCTTTGTTTATGACTTCTAGGAGTTAGACTGTGCAATTTGGCACTATTAAATCTGAAAGGTACTGTACATCAGCAGCAGTAGGATTTAGGTACTTAGATCTGCTAGAAATCAAAAAACGCTTTTAAAGGGTTTATGTTTAGGTTTAAGGATCCATATAATTTGTAGAAATGCAAATTTGTCAGTAAGCAGCTTCTAGAACACCACAGAACTCTGTCCCATATGAGAAAAACAGAGCAGTAGATAATAGTAATATAAGCTCTAAACCTGAAGCAATCCATCTACAACATATTTTCCTCCTTACTCTTTTTACAAACTCCATAAACATAGAAAATTCATCCCAATGAGCTCTTCAACCACTGAGGTACACTTAATCCTGAATCAGCACAACATGATAATAACTCTCAGCTGCTTGAAATGGAATTATTTTCTGATGACTGGACTTAATCCAAGCAAAGGTCAGTAGAAATAAAAAATGCTGTCAGCTCAGGGCTTAATGACATATTCTTACCTCTGTAGGCCTGTAATTTCTTTAGGTACCTAAGAGGTCATGTCAATCCTAATGTCTCCTAGTTTTATGAATGCAACCATAAGCCTCTTTTAAATCAGATTAGAAATGATTATTATAACTTTAAATCACGGGAAAGGGCCATCATTTTCACTAATTGGAAAGACTAATTTAATTATAATTATTTTCTTTGCAGATGCTTTGCATTTGTTCCATTACGCTGCAATAGATAGGAAGGGCTTATGGAAAAGAAATAGTTAATTGTTTACAACTTGGAAAGGATGAGAAACTAGTTCCCATATGCTGGTGTATCCACACTTCAGCCACTCTTCTATTGTTTCTGAACTGCAGATATCATCTTATACAGTACATGATGGCTTCACTTCTCCTTTGAAGTAGCTGAGAAGACTAACTGGATTGCTTAGGCTGTTCTATTTTTTTTTAACGCTCTTCTTCCGTCTAAAATAGGCAGTTAGTTAACCCATCAGAGGTAAAAAAACAATCATCAAAGATTTACAAGTCAGTGGGTAGAGTGGAAAATAGCTAATGTACTGAATATCACAGTGTCATTCTGCACTGAATTAACACAAACTGACATAGTTTCTAAAGTGAGTCTTGTCAACAAACCCACCTTGCTGTATTAAAGTAATTTTTGCACCTATTTTTTTTTCAAAAAATAATAAAAGGCCAAATCTAAATTCTGTGTAGCTTTGCTGAATTCAATGTTTAATTATTTATTAGATATCAAATGTATAACATCTGTGTAAGAAGGCTGACATATGTTAGGACCTTTGACTTTGATATACAAAAACTGTCTGCTGAGCTAGGAATCTCTCTATAAATTAATTAGGTAAACATTAATACAGCATGTATATTCTTCTAAGTATTTCCTTCCCTAGAGTGGATAATGATTATTCAGGCAACATGAAACCAAATGTATGAAGGGATCCCTTTTGTCTTTGAATTAACAACTTTACAATTTATGCCTTCTTAACTTTTTGGCTTTCACAGTTTAAGGATTTCACAGTCTAAAAGTTAATTTTTCTCTGATCTTTTTAACTGTTTCTGAGACTCAGTCAATACTACAAAAAATGACACCAGTGTAACTACCTAGATTTTGTTTCCTTGGTACAAGCTTTGTAGGCAAGGCCTCAAGTAAGAACGTTCTTCTGGAAAGATACATTGTCTTCTTCATTCGCATAGGTAAGCACGCAAGCACACACACACAAAAATCCAGCTGATTATACTATGGGTCATAATCTTATGCTGTGATAGGGAAAGAGCAATTTAATTTATCCCCATATCTGTACTTTTGAGTTGGAACCTTCTAAAACTTGCTTCCTCAGCTACTCGTCATTTCATCATATAATAAAAAACCACTTTGCCTAACACTGCCTAGAAAGCACAGACTGCTGCCTATACAAAAGCATTTCCTTTTTCCTCAACTAGCTACCAAACACATCCTTTTATCAAGATAAGGGAAGGGTCACAGCTGATCTTCTAGTGAAAGTGCAGAGCCTTCTCTCCACAATATATTTTTAACCTGTAGAGATCCAGGTTTGGTTTATGGTTAAAGTTCCAACTTTGCAATTGAAAATGAGTAGTTTATAGGAGAGTATGCAAGTTCATAAATTGTGCCCATTCTCAGTACTGAAAAGGTATCATCTTCTTCCAAATAAGGCTGCATATATACAAGGAAAATAGAAAAGCAGACATGTGCCAAAAGCATCAAATAGTGTTCTTTGCCTGAGTAAGGCCTATAGTGACATGCATGCAAAAGAAGTCTTGCTTTTTCAAAAGCAATCCTGAATAAAAACTCTTCTTATCCAAGATAGAGGCCTTAAGGAACATCCTGCATGTTAACAAACATCTTCAGATAATGCCTAGTTTGATGCTCATTTCCTAGTTATTCACAGACTCTCTTAAAAGGAGCTCTTTCTCTTCTGCAGCTTAGCCTAAGGAAATCCTGCAAGAACAATGTGTGACTGAAATACACACAGGTTTCCCAAATGGTGGCAAGACCCATTGATGCTGCTTCAGATAGTACCAAGACAGCAATGTGTAGTACAAGCTACACAAGAAAGGGTCTTGCTTGTATAGGATTGATTTGGATTCAAGCTTTTTTCCTTTCAGTGTGTTGTATATTATGTAAAGTGTCCTGCAGTGAACAAGATACTTGGGTGCCACACTACATTACTTTTCCTCAAGTATTTCAGCAGATAGAATTGCAACACCACATACGCAACTACTTACTCTCAAAATAAACATTCCCATTTCTCTTCTTAGTAGAGTAGCCTGGAATCTCATTGCAGATGCTGAAGGTTTGGTAACAGAAAGAGGAGCCTTGAATACTTTCTTTCTAAAATCAGATAGCAATGACAAAACTTTATCAATTAAGGTGGACTTATTGCTTTAGAAAATGGCTGGTTTGATGCTCCTGAAGTCACACAACCTGTACACATTTATAGAAAAATGGTAGCACTGAGGATGTTGCAACTTTCCTGGAGCTATCTCTGTAAACAAGAGGAAATCCTTAGGACCCCTGCATTATCCAGCTCTCCTGCTGAGCTTATCAACAGGGTATAACTGATTCCAGTACATGGATATATTTTCATTGTACAATAGTGTCTTCTCCAGTCACAGCTGAAGATGTTGCTAATACTTTTTCTAGGCAGAGCATCCCTGATGAGCTTTTATGCTGTTGTAGTTTTTGTTTCCTTATTGCCCTTTCTGCACAGTTACCTCAATGAAGTGGGCACACAATACTTTGGAATCACACAGCACTACGCATGTGTTAGTGGATACACTTGATTATCTCTCTTCCCCAGAAGATCATACTCATTAGCCAAATAATTCCTAAAAGTTCCCTTCTTTTTCCATCCTTCTTTTTCTATTATTTCCCTGCTGATAGCTCTACAAAAGCTGTGTCTATGATTCTATGAAGTCTTGACTGAAACACCAGAAGCACAGCATGCCTAATATGCATGCAATTGAGACATAGTAAAATAAAATGCATTGTATTTTCAACACACAAAAAAATTGTATTAAAGCATTTATGACACTAACTCTAGTAATGAAGAAATGAAAACTAATAGTCCAACCAGTAACTGATTACAGAGGTTTTATGTATGGACAAATACCCTTCTCAATTCAGATAAAATACTTAATTTAAAATTAAACCAAGGTATAATAAAGACTATGTGTATTAAATGGATCCCATTTTAACTTTTTTTCCACTGAAATTGTTAATAATTTAGCTTTTGAGACAGAACAGAATAGTCTAACAAAAAGTACCACTTTCTTAAAAAATAAAATTAAGGACTAAGGTATAATGTTTCTCTTTGGCTAATCTTATAATGACCAGTCATAGAATCATAAAATCATAGAATCAGCCAGGTTGGAAGAGACGTCCAAGATCATCCAGCCCAACCTAGCACCCAGCCCTATCCAGTCAACTAGATCAAGGCACTAAGTGCTCCATTCAGTCTTTTCTTCAACACTTCCAGGGATGGCAACTCCACCACCTCCCTGGGCAGCCCATTCCAATGCTAATCACTCTCCCTGGGAAGAACTTCCTCCTAATATCCAGCCTATACCTCCCCCGGCACAACTTGACACTGTGTCCCCTTGTTCTGTTGCTGGTTGCCTGGGAGAAGGGACTAACCCTGACCTGGCTATAACTTCCCTCCAGGTAGCTGTAGACAGCAATGAGATCACCCCTGAGCCTCCTATTCACCAAGCTAAACAACCCCAGTTCCCTCAGCCTGTCCCCTGGTATCCATAGACTTGCTCATCCTTTTAAACAGAAATGAAGAACACCAGAGTAGAACTTTATTCAAATACCTGCTAAAATGATTGGAGACTCTGACTGATACACTTTCGATTAGGACACTAGCACAGGGTCTCTTGCACAATAACTTTCTCCATTATTTTCCTCTGCCATCACAGCTACCTAAGCATTTGTGATTAATTTTTACATCAGATAGTTGGGGCTTTTCAGAAGAGTCATTACAGTGGGGCCTATGTGGTTAACTGATGTGCTGAGCAAAACTGATATATTGCAAAGTGAAGTATCAGGCTGGAAAGCTAAGCCAGCTGGAATAAACCATGTTTATTCTTTGCCTTTTTATACATAAAAATGCTTTTGAGTGTATTTGTTCAAATGTTAAGATGTATCCATCTACAAACTCAACTTCAAAATTTCACATCTCCAGTTACGAGAGATTTACAAAGGGAAACACTCATTTACCCATCAGGCACTTCTGAACACATCTTTGGATGTTGTTGCTGTTAGGTTTTTATATAGTTGAGCTACTTATTTTAAGTTAAAAAAAAGTGGCATCTGTATGTAATTTCCATGCTCACTTGGCACCACTACCTCCTTTTGATGACAGTCTGTACTGTTTCTCTTTCTTCTTCTAGTCACTCCAGCTGCAGAACCCAGATGTCAAACTCAGGAATGTATTTTTTCCCGGCAGTGATAGCTGATTCTATTGTTGGCACCTCTGATGGTGGCTGTTCCAAGGCTGCATGCATGCAGCTTCCTAAGTTTAAACTGCAGACAGGATTTTAAATTAATGTGCTAAAACCTTTTCAGTTGCCTTCATTGTGAGAACTGTATTTTATAAATTCATCAAATACACAAACATAGAGATTTCATTATTTACTATATTGTTTTCATGGCAATTGTTGTGCTTCTGTAGCCAGAAACTAGAAGGCAAGAAGAAAGCTCCTAAAAGTGCTAATGAGACATCAGAAGTATTTGCTTACTTTTAATAACTAATTCACATGAAGAAGCAAACATAAAGCAACTGAAGATGAATGATGACAGTAAAGAGTAAGGTAGAAAGAAAAAAGTGAAAAAGTAAATAGACTAAAAAATAATGAACAGCAAAGATATGAGGGAGGAACAAAATATCAGAACTTCTAAAACATTCTGCCTCATGCTTCTAAAGAGTGAAGCTCTTTTAAAAAGTGACAAGGGGTAAACTTCTTTCCAATTAATATGTTTCTGTAATTGTATCTTTTCTCTTCTCCTAGCTTAATGTTTTGCTACAGTATTTGATTCTTCATCACATGGAGAACATATTTGTCTCCTTTGCTTACTTTGCTGCCATTTACTCATACACAATGATTGGTCTGGAGAACTGAATAAGCTAAGCAGCTTGCACCCTCATAGCAGCAACAGAAAGCACCTGCCTGCTTTCTCTATGTGACAAACTAATATCCTGTCAAGAAATACCATAAAGACAACTCCTTCTCCATCAGTAAACACAATTTGGAGGCAGCTTCTATTTTACATAAATAAATGTTAGCAGTTGTTTTACACTGATGCACACATAAGTCACCAGAACAACTTATTAAGACAGAAGAGTGGCCGAAGGCTAAAAGAGCTAAACTGTAGGCTGAGGGAAGGGAGAAAAACAGTTGAATTCTTTAATGTGATAAAACAGTGGTTAAGTGGTTAGACTGGAAACTTCGAGATAAGTGAGTATGACCAAAGGTTTAAGGATTCAAATAAAGACATCTAATTCATTTGAAATCCAGAAATCCAGATGCCAACATCATAATTCCTATTCATCACTAACAAATGCTTATGTGCACCACAGGTGTGGAATGGATTCTACATAAGCAACAAAAACATAAGCAGGAATCTACAGCATCCAGATAGGTAGACAGATAGACTAGTCAGGTTTTACAGTATGAAGAAGATAAATAGATGAGAGACAGTACAATTGGGCTGACATAAAAAATAGGGGCATCAGGTTCAACACCAACACCAGGAGGTATTGCTTCATATTAATAGTTAATTTGTGGAACTAAAAGATGCTTGCAGTTTATATGTACACAAAAACTGTTATCACTAAATTAAAGGAAGAAAATCCAGTGTGTACAATTAAATGCAAAGAGGCTCTATTTGACTTAAGACGTTCCTGCTCTGAAAAAACACTGGAGGCTGGGAGAGCATTTTAGGGAAATATAACTGTATACTTCCTGTCTTCTTACTCTTTCCTGTACTCTGGTGCTGGTCAGTGTGAAGATGACAAGTCTCTGATTTAAATGAACTTTTGGTCTGACCCAATTAAGCTGTTCCTATATTCACCCTTGGAAATTTGAAAAGTCCTACTGAAATCAGCAGAATGTCTGAATTTTTACCCAGTAGAGACTTGGACACCCAGCATTTCGTCGGAACGATCAAGAGAAAAAGTAATTTACTACAAGACAGAAAGGTATTGAGAATGTATTGTACAATATTGTAACTCCAGAAGCAGAAAGTTTCATTAAACCAGTGAGGTTTTATTTTAAACAGCTGGGGAGGGGAAAAAAGTTAGCAATGTAGAGAATGCGTTTGTGTGTTCTGGGGTAGAAGCAATTTCATGAGAAAGCACAGAAAGAAGGAAGATGATTCTGCTTCAGATTTGGTACTGGATGGAAAGCCAGTGAAGCCAGAACTGATGGCAGAAAAGCATTTTTGTAGTGAGAGTGGCATGATTGCTACCCTCCTGCTTTGGACAATAGAAGTCAGCTTTTTTTTTTCTTTATTTGGACTTACTTAGTCTCTACAGAGTCAGTAACTGAGTCTCAATTTCAGCACTAGGAATTTCAGTACCTCTAAAATAAATGTCTGTATATGCATCCTCAATCACCAGCCATTTATAAAAATGTATTCTCAATAATTTAGGAATACGCAAATGTCTAAGATTAAGTAGTTATCACAACTGAGACCAAACCAGCTACAGATTGTGGGTTATGCAGTGTCATAGCTAAAAGCACAGGGATGATGACAGGCCAGCTCTTCACCAAGAAGGGAAGCCTAGTATGAAAAGACTGCTATGAGAAGATAAATTCCAGTGTTTTGGTCCTGTAGGTAAAAATGAAGAATAACATTAAGAACATTGTCAAGAAGGGAGATAGAGACTGAAGACATTTTGCCCCAGGAGAAAATGTACTGCAGAACTTAGTCATGACAAGTGCATAATACTTACCTCATAAATACTTACTTCAAGCATCATGAAAACATCTAATTATTCTCACAGTTATTCCTACCAAAAACAAACAAACAAACAAACAAACCCAAACAAAACCAAAACCACAAAAATTAAAACAAAGCAACAAAACTTATGGGGATTAGATGCTGTTTGGAATTTGTGACCGAAGTCTTAGAAACAGTCAGTTACACTTGCAAGTGTGAAAACTGAAAATGTTAGCACACAGATGGAAAAGGGAAACATCTTTACTCAGCTGTTTTGTATACAAAAGTCAAAACTGACACCTTATCACAAGTAATTAGTGCACTCAGAAGTGCTAAGGACATTATCATATTCTTCTGTTTCTTATATTTTTTAATACAGCAAGATTTTATGCAAGTTAGAGAAAGCAAAGGAAAAACAAGCTTGCCTATATGTAAGTAAGCAAGTCAACTTGCCTATGAATGTGGTCTCCAGAACTCTGCCTCTAGTAAGTGGATTTGTTTTCCCTTCTACATCTACTGCCCAACCACTTCTTCAAATTGTCTGTATAAACACCAGGTATTAAAACAGTGAGGTCCTTTTTTTATTTCCATAATATCAGAAGGATTTAATTGAATTAATAACAGCTTTCTAAACACACAGAAGCACAGAAGTATGAACTGTACTCTCCATCCTTCAGCTGCTTTCAGCAAGTGTATTAAAAGGGCACCAATATATGGCAACTATATGTCTGTTCAAACAAAAATGTAGCTTTCAAAATCTACAGCAGGAAGCCATCCCTCAGCTTTTCAAGAGTACACTATCTGGAATAAGATGAGGCAAAATATTTTGACTTAACAGGTGATGAATTTCAAGACATTCTTCCAGGATAGAAGATTGAGTAGGAAGGAACATGCCTTAAAGTTGTTATTTTTGAAAGAAGTAAAAGGTATAATTAACATTACTGTTCATAAAAAGAAGTCAACAAGCTTGTAGCTCAAACAGCTTTCCCATTGAAAGATATAAATAAATCCATTTTATTTTCACATGGGGAATGCACAACTGAAATATTAGGAATTAAGAGGGATTACTTACAGATGTTACAGAAAGGAAGAACACAAATTATTTCTCTTTAGGAAGAAACACAGCAGAAAAATCTGGGTAGTTAACAAGCTACTGGACTAATAATCCATTACTATGCAGACTAGAATTTTTAGGTGAGACTGGAACCTGGCTAAAATCCATACTGAGAACACAGTCCTCTGGAATTATATGTCCATCAGATATCCTTCATAAAGGCTGGAAGGTGTCTAGGTCCTACCAGAGAAGAACCAGTATGCACTAAATTTAGGAACAATTGGCATCTAGCCTTCAAGCGCAGGTAGAGATGATGTGAAAGTAAGTCTGGAAACAAAGACAAGGGTTTGCATGGCTCCTCTAAGGGCTGGAAAAAATTCAGGAAAAGAACAGCTTCAGCCAGCCATAGCTTACTGTAATTACCTTGTTTGCATTGTACTTTATCTGTCACATGACCACCAAGCAGAGCTGAAGATATGAAAAAAAAATCTCCCCTAGCAGCTGAAATATGAATAGTAAGAAAATGAAGACAGCCTAAGTTCATTAAAGAAAGAGTGTTCTTCTTTCTTTTAGGTCTCAAAGGGAAGGAGATTACTTTTAAGGTACCCACAAATCCTGGAAGAAGACTCTGAGAATTGCTCTGCAGCTCTCATTTCTAATTCTGACTTCAGCAGCACAGGCTGTACAGGAATAACTTCTCTGTGATTCTTGAGAGGTAAAGAATATTCCAGGCAACCTAAACAAGCCAGTTTCAATGTCAGAACATTTATGAGCAGAGAAAATGGGATTCCACACTATTTTTGTCTGTTGATGCAAAATGCATCAATGGTAATAGCTGTTGTTACTGTTGCAACTCCTGGTGAAAAGGAGAAAACTATTACAAATGTCATGAGTCTCTATGTAGACTGCTATGCTTGGAGAGACCCTCCATCATAGACTGTCCAAATGCCAGAGTCAAGAAAAGTGTACGAAACTCATGACCTAGTCACTCACCAAAGATAACAGGACATTCCCTTGCTGACACTGTGTAGGTTTTTCCACTACCTGTGAAAGATGTAATAGCTCCTACAGACTTTGTGTTCATCATATCTACTGGAAGTGCACAGTCCAAAGCCATACTTATATGCTTGGAATGAAAACTTCCAAGGGAAAAGAATGGTTCCTGAAGCCAAGTAGGTCTGTGACATGAAACAAGCCTCCATCTTTTGAAGGATAGATTCTAGCATTTGGAATTGATTCCGGGCACATAGAATCTGGTGGAAATAAAATCAAGATGGGTTGTTATGTATACATCATGGTCTACACTTCAGAGGAGACTGTTACATGTTGACAGTGAGTCTTAAAGAGTTAAGAAATGCAAAATAGACTGTGGAGTTTGTAAAATGTTTTACCTGCCAGCTAATAAGATAAAGATTGGAAATAATTCAGTATGAGCAATGGCTACTTCAAGAAACTGACATTGACCCTCAAAGTAACAGGAAGATCAAACTGCACAATCCTGTACAGTGGTGCTAGGTTGCAACGAAACAAAGAAATTTCATATGGCATGAATTATATTGTGAAAACAAATTAAGATGAAGAGAGAAAAGGGAGCTGACACTTTGATATAATGGTGTTGTCATCATCAATGGTTACCACCACCATCCTGAGCTTGAATCTGACAACAAAAACACTCAAAGTTTGAGGTATCTCTCTAGCTTCTTTTCTTCTTTCAATGCTAGAAAACAAACATACCTTTTCTCTGACATAAAAGAGGAGACAATCTGTGGTTCCCAGATTATACAAGCACCTACTTTGTTTGGAAGGTCTAGTCTGAAGGCAACAGCTGTAAGGAACATTCAAGTAAATCTAGTAGAAAAGTGGGCAATATTTTAAGCATCTGAAGTGAGACAGTGGAATAAGCAACAACATTTCAAGATCAGACTATAAAAGTACTCTTTCAAAATTCTGTCAAGGTATTCTGTAGAATTTTAACTCTCACATGGTTATCCTAGTAAAAGCCATGTGGCATGGAAAATTCTGATTGGGTAGAGAAAAATTGGGAAGTTTAAAAAATAATTACTTTAGCACAATGCTACAATTAGGAAAAAAAAGAGAAGAGGAAGAAGAAGAAGGAAAAAAGGAACAACTGAAAAAATGCCTAAAAGGGAAACATCCCTAAACATCCCTATCACAGCAAACAGAATGGGTTAAAAAAAATCCCAGTATTGCTGGTTTTTTCCTTCTTTTAATTTGCTGTTGGAAAAGATTACCCAAGCAGTTATTGCACTTACAGTCAAGCATGGTGTAATTAGACATAGTCAGGTAAATTTGATATGTGAAAATACAATGAGATTTTCTTCTTCTTTTGGCAAATTCTTCCAGCCAAGTGAACATCCACACTGAGGAAAGAATATTGCATATTGCTAATAGGCACAGATTTCATATCTGAATGTCTATGTCAGTCACTAATTTAGAACTGTGAAGAGACTTACATTTATCTAACTTCAAAACTGGGGTTGTAATGCCATGTAATTAGCACCATGTTATTTGAGTTGTGTGGTTTTTTTTTTTTCTTTTTGCAGTAGATAGTAAAAGGAAAAAAATAAAATATAAGCAGAACCAATAAGACAATAGTTTGTTTAACACAACTTTTAAATTCATTGGTATACTAGCATTCTGTGGAACAGAAATAAGGGATCATTGTGTAAGTAATCATCAGTTGGTCAGTATCTAGCCAGTGAAGAAATACAATTTATTAGCAGTGTTCATATTTGAAGTCTTCTTCAACATCCTAGTGACAATGGCCTTTTCTAATGTTAGGGAAGAGTTCTTGCTGTTTCACAGTATCTTTAGGACACTATGACCCAGTGATGAGCTGCACTTGGCAAAACATGCAGCTGATAGGGAATTATGACAAATGAGCACTTTTTTAGTTTGAGAGAGATCTTAATGAAAATGACACAATTTATAGTTTCAGCTAAACAAACAGGTCAAATATAATGAACTAAAAACACTATGGAAACCACAAACTGCCTTATGCTCACTAAGATTTTGTCTATAGTCTGTTCCCTAGCTGAAACTAACTCGTGTCTTCTAGACATTTTTGGCAAGCAAAACAACGTCTGTAGGGCAGATGTCTCGTGGAAGTAGAGACAAAAGCAATATGATAGAAGTAATCATGCCAGATGTCCAGAGCAAGTAATTATTCACAATAAAATTAACTGATAGGACATCCAAATCTTAAGACACTCATTACCCTTAGCCACCTATGCCCTAGAAACACTGACAGAGGTGAGACTAATATCAATGTTAAAAGTGAAACCTACTATGTAGGTCAGTAGCTTTCATCTCATAAAAAGTATTTTACAGCAGTCACTTGAAAAGTTGTTATTATTTAGTGGCAGCTGACCAAAAAATATTTCTGCAGAGAATTTTTCAGATATTTCCTCAAAAGGTCAATCTCTTCTACATAAGGAAGAAGTAATTTAATGCTCAAAATCCAGTATTATACAAGACAGTGCAGGAAAAATAAATTAATTATTACTGACAATGCATTATTTAGGACTGCCACTTGGGTTAGTGTTTAGTTTAGTTTAGTTTCTTGATGAGAGTAAATGGAAATACAGGAAATACAGGGCCACAAGGATGAAGAGGGCTGGAGCACCTATTCTGCGAGGATAGGCTGAGAGAGTTGGGGTTGTTCAGTTTGATGAAGAGAAGGCTCCAAAGAGACCTTATTGTGGCCTTCCAATATCTGAAGGGGGCCTATAGGAAAGCTGGTGAGGGACATTTTAGGATGTTGGGTAGTGATAGGACTAGAAGAAATGGAGCAAAAGTAGAAGTAGGCAGATTTAAATCAGATGTTATGAAAAAGTTATTCACCATAAAGGTGGTGAGACACTGGAACCAGGTGCCCAGGGAGGTGGTGGAAGCTCCATCCCTGTAGGTTTTTAAGTCCACTTTGTTTAGAATAATTTTTTTAAACATGCACACAAGAATCTTAGCTTTTCACCCCCCGAATGCCTCCTGTAAACCAAGTATATTCACTATGCAATATTACAAGTCAATTAAATATACCACCCTTTTAGATTCACAGAAATGCTTAATGAATTAACACTGCATAGTTCTTACTCTCCTTACCTCCTGCTGATATTAGAAGTACTCAGAAGCAATTGTCTTTTCAAATTATCTCCTTGCACATTTACATATTAAATCAATTTTGCAGGCACAGGTGTGATTAGAACACACACATTTCTGGGTTTTCCTGTGCAAGTACGCTCTGTGCAAACACCATCATTCATGAATGACTAGAAGTGTCACTTTGAAATTTAATTTAGCTATTTGGTTTTTTGTTAGGACATATATTGGCAAATCAGACCAATATTTGTCATGATATCAATTTCATAATAGAAGTGTATAGTATTAGCAATGTGAGCTACAATTTCTTAGGAGCAGGCTTTCAGTGGGATTTTGACAGTAAGAAGTGACCATAGGTCTTGTTCTCTGCTTCACAGCAGAATGATTTTTCCATCTTGGTAGGGCACTTCACAGGCAAAAAGAAAAGTTTTGTAAACATTTGTCTACATTCAACATTACTAAAAATAAAATGTGTACACTAACCAAGGTATTTAATAATCAACACTTGTTTGAGAATACTATAGTCACAAGAAACACTTCAATGGGACTACTATCATGTCTTCTGAATTTTTTTAAGATAGCTTCCTTTGAAAGTATTTCAGACAAATTTGTTATGGAGGAAAAAGTACTGATAATACCAAGCAACAAACACTTTACAAAGTTCACATAACTGTCTTCACAAAAATAGAGCATGTACCTTCCACATGATATGAGAGTCACAGAATTTTTTGGATGATGTTGTAAATACAATCAAAGCACATTTTGTTTCATTTTGGCTTGTTAGAACTACAAAAGAAGAAGGAAGAAATAGCAATTTGCAAGGAAATGGAAAACAAGGCAAGATAAATGGGAAAAAATAGTTATGCTTAATAAGATTTGTTTTCATTGGAAATGCTGTTGGGCTTCACTTTCAAACTACAGAGTTATCTACTTTCAGTTGATTAGAGACAATGCTTTGCAATCTGTCTGAGCTGCTTTGACTCTCTCACCAAATAAAAGATCAAGTGTGTCACACCTAAAGAGAAGAAAAAACGTTAAGGAAATGAAAGAACAAAGAAAGAACCTATGTACTTTAGATATAAACGTGAAGACAATTGCATTAGAGATAGTAAATCACAGTCTGGCAAGGATGCTGGTGGAGAAACTCTGCTGTGACTGAAACTCACAAAGAATTACTAACACTCACAAGAATACTTTGGAAGACCATAGCTGTGTTTTTGTTTATACTAAACTCTATCTTGATATATTAGGTTTCTTCATTTTAGTAGTTGCTTCAACTTTCCCTTTGTTGTAGCTTTCCATCATCATCCTACAGTCTCCCAGTGATTAATGACTTTTCCATCTTTCCCTGTGCCACAGCAGCACTTATCACCTTTCTTCCTTCAAACTGTTTAACATAAGTAAGCAATTTTAATTAGTAAAGGTATTATTCTCAAGCAGAATACAGTTTGACATTTGCTGCTTCTCCTTTATGTCTCTTTCCATCTTACATTCTCAAAAGTGTTACTGATTTCTCCAGCTGAAACTGATATAATAAGAATTTACCTCTTCCTAGAAGCCTTACTTGCTGCTACTTCTGCACTCTCAGATTACTGTAACTACAGCACTACTACTAACTACTGCTAGAACCATCCCTATGTTGCATCACATTATCACACCCTTAAACATGTATTATCTCATGACCTAATTATTACCTGCATCTTAAAAAAAAAAATCACCTGCAATTCAAAAGTCACATATATTATGTATTGTAGAAGAGTAACTGTATCTATACTAGTTACAGTGCTTTAAATGTCTTGGTTAGCCACGACAAAATCTACAGTACCCCTAGCTAGTTAGCCAGAAAGCAAAAGCTGGGCAGACAGCATGCTCCCACCAGACTTAATGATCCAACACAACTGCTCATTCAGCAGGAGTCAGTTCTTCATCTGAAAACACTGCCAAGGTGCACCATTAATGTTACTACATATCTTAGATACATACAGAAATTAAATTTAGGAACTTATTATGGACATCAGAGCAGGGTTCAAAATACTGAATATTAATTTACAATCAGTGTTTTTTTTCCCGTACTATGGCTCACAACTATATCAAGTTATCAAGAGACAAATGTTCATCTGTAGACTACAGAAAGAGCCTTCAGGAACAGCCTCTAGCAAATTCTGTGATCACAAATCTGGAACGTATCTAATGGAATCTGACGGTGATTCCACACAAGCTACATCAGAGGATCTCTGTCTCAAAGTACGCCACTTCTAACTGGGATTGCACAGTATGTGGCACTATTACTGTCTCTGCACAGGAATCACTTTGTGATGCAGAAGGGAGGCTAAGGGAAAAAAAAAAGTTCTTTTCACAAGTACATTTCCAGTAGCAATGATGCTGCCACCATGACAGTTTGTGCATATAAATGATGAAAACTGTACAGGGATAGTTAATATTTTCACTAGACAAAACAATATATTCAGTAGTTCCTTTACTTCAGGTCAAAATAAAAGCTTATATGAAATAAGAGCTTATACCTCAGAAAGTCCTGCTTTTATTTCACCTAAGTCATTTGTCTAGTAAAAGATATTACTGCTTCAGACAAGCCTTGACTCAGTGTTCTCTTAATTGTTGATTACAACCGTTGTAAATTAATAGAGATCTCATGTCAAGTGTTCCATTACTTTTAACGCACTAAAAGACAGGTTGTTGACTTAATCTTTTACTTCACTTCTGAAGACTTTTTTTACTGCACTTTTTTTTTAAAATACTTCTAATATTTAAATACTTAAAGCTCTTTCCAGTGCTAACAAAGCAAGCCTACTGCTGATGGTAACATGTTAATTCAAGTGCATGTTTTAACAGGATTCCCAGGCTCTAATAACCATTACTTCCTGCATTCATAATAAAAACAGTGTGAGATGGCTATGTTCTCACATATCAAACAAAACTGCAGGACAGCCCAGTTAAATGACTCGCCAACATACAATTTGATACAGCATTAGCAATTTTCTAAGTCTGCCTCGATTATCCACGTTGCTGTTTAGTACATACCAGGTTAAATGCTCATTGGCACTATAAAGTGTTTGATTCAAATAACTCCTTGTATGTTTTGAGAAAACTTTGGTGATTTTAAAAATGAGAGGTTTAAAGATAGAAAGTATTTTTTTTAAGTTTGCCTAACCTTAATGTGTTTCTTTACAACATATGGTAAAGTCATTATTTAAAGGCAGGTTCTGGGCAGTACACATCTTTCACTACAGGCATTGAAACTAGGAACTCATCTGCTCATATTTATTAAACTCTCAATACAATTTCAAACATTTGCTGAGCTGATGACACTTTCAAATATGGTGGGATTTATATGACATAGGTGAACAACAGGAACACGATTTCACTTCAGCCAAAATCATCTTAAATTGTTGTCGGCGCAAAGAAAAAAGGGAATAAACAGCTGCAGTACTGAATCACATTAAACACAATGACAGGGCTGTGTAATACAGGCTTCATGTTATAAAGCTTTCTTTTTTCCCTTTAAACTAAGGAATGTGCAAATGGTAATCACACCAGCTCAACAGAAAAACACTTTATAGCACACCCAAAAATGTGGAGGTGATCTCTTTTATTAGGGCAACTTAAAATATAAAGAAGAAGTCCTTGAGAAATTTTATTTTAATTTGTTTTATCAGAGCTTGTGAGCAGTAAAAAAAAAAAAGGAAATCAAAGGGCTGCCCTGTGTGGTGCCTCTTGGTAAAATAATCAGCTTTGAAGTTATTCTTTGGATAACACAAGACACTGGGTTAAGTAAGGGGCACCTCCTTAGGATTTATTCCCATTTGATGCAGCACTGCCAAACATATGTAAATTTTATACCAAACTAAACGTGAAAACATGTATTATACTCAACAACTATACAAACGCTATGTTTGTTCCCTAAATAGCCACACAGCTGAGAGCAGACAGAGGAAAACACAGGACAGAAAAATCAAGTAAAAACTAGGAGGAGAAAAATGACAAAATGGAAGAAAAAGTGAGCTATTGATCTACCAATACCCTTACACCAGCCACTCCCCACCTGGAGCAATATATCACAGTTCAACAAGTCATTAGCTATGACAACTTAGACAACAGAGAATCTGTACTTATGTACAGAATAAATGAAACCAGATTCATTCTTAATCTGACAGCTAATTATACTCATTTAAAGAAGCACATCCCAATTCAGGATAGCTAAAAATGGTCTCTATGACCAAAAATCTGCTAATTTCTTATTTTTCTTCCTACTCATAATTCACTGATTTTATCGTCTAACACAAGGCGGGTGGGGGGCGTGGGGTTAAAATGGAGGCAGAAAGAGAAAGAAACAGAAACAAACAGAAAAAAAGATGAACAAGTGAAACGAGAATACAGAACTCACAGCAACAGTATCTTGTGTAAAAGACTACAAATGTAGATACTACCTCAGACTTTTTCAAGGAATTTTTAAACTGAATATATTCTCCCTTGTACCAAAGCTTTCCATAGCAACTCACCATAGAGCCCTCCATATATCCGAATGGCATCTTGATAAAAGCTAAGGACTTGTCTAAACTTGCCCATACAAATAAGATACAATCTATGTTGGAAGTAGAACAGTAACTTAAAAATTTCTATAACTCCAAATCTTCTATACATGAACATTCTTATTCCAGAATAAAACCATCCAAGAGGGACAGCTGCAAGAAAATACTCAGAAATTGTTTAAATACAGTTAATAGTTTGACTCCTGTATATGTGAACCTTCTGAAGAAAGATTCTACACTGATCAGATAGCTCAGTGCAGAACTCATAGTTTTGTTCATTGTTCATTTGAAGACTTAAAATATTTGCACAAGATGTGACGTTTTGATGACAGCATTGCCATCGAAGTTCCCCTCACCCAGTACTTCCACACAACCTCATTATCAGAATTAACAAACTTTTGCTTGACATATTTCTTATCATATTGACATACTTCTAATCCATCATAAGAAGGATATAGAGCTGTTGGAGTGAGTCCAGAGGAATACTGTGCACAGTTCTGGAGCCCCAACACAAGAAGGACATTGAACTGTTGGAGTGAGTCCAGAGGAGGGGCATGAAAATGATCACAGGGCTGGAGCACCTCTGCTATGAGGACAGGCTACGAGAGTTGGAACTCGTTAGCCTGGATAAGAGAAGGCTTCAAGAAGACCTTATAGTGGCCTTCCAGTAAGCAACCTGTTGTAATGGGAGGTATCCCTTCTATGGCAGAAGGTTGGAACTGGATGATTTTTGAGGTCCCTTCCAACCTAAACCTTCTATGATTTTACGATCAAAGGGCTGGAACACCTCTCCTATGAGGGTAGGCTGAGGGAGCCGAGGTTGTCCAGCCGACAGAAGAGAAGACTCCATGGGGACCTTACAGCCGCCTTCCAATACCTAAAGGTGTCCTATAAGAAGGCTGGATAGGGACTTTTCATAAGGCTGTCTAACAATAACAAGGGGAAATGGCTTTAAGCTGAGGGAGAATAGGTTCAGGCTGGATCTTAGGAAGAAGTTCTTCAGTACAAGAGCAGCGGGACTCTGAAATAGTTGGCCCAGGAAGGCTACACCTCCTCTCTGGGGGTGTTCTGGGCCAGGTTGGATAAGATCTAGAGTACTCAAATCTAGTTGAGAGGCTCCTATGCCCATGATGGGGAGGCTGGAGTAGACGATCTCTATGGTCCCTTCCAACTTAAGCTGTTCTGTGATCCTGTGATTAGCAGTTGATGTAATTTTATCATCCCAACATACTGGCTGATTAAATGAATTTTTAAATTCTGTCTCTTTACAGTAAATACCATAGGAAAATATATTCTGAAAATCATTATTTAAGTTTCTGATAATATTTTGCCACTAGAATATGTTAGAGTAGTTCAAATGCACTGTGGCTTTCCATCCAGCATGAAACTCCTGGAATTACCCTGGGTGACTTTCAAATGCTGTGTAGGAATGATACTATGACAAAATGAAGGCAAGCATAAAAGGGAGTCAATAAAGAAAAATATATATTGGTGTCAAATCATATTTGTGGAATCTATGGAAACCTCCATCAAAGTGAATGAGATTTGCATCAAAGACATTTTTTATGATGTCTGAGTGAAACTGAGTAAATGTGCTTGAAAATCCATACCTGGACAAAACTAAATAGCTCAGTGTTGGTCTGTAAAAGTTAGATGAACAATTGACAACTGATGTCTTCAAATCAGGTACTCCGTCTGGCATTTCAGAGCTTAAAATACACAACAAAGTGGTCAGAAGAGGTTTGCAAATGGTAGAGAATTTCAGAATTGAACATAGGCTCTCAACTTTGAATGTTGTCTCTAAACATCAAAGAAAAACATTAAAAAATACAGCAGTAAGTATCACAACTAACCTACTGCAATAACTTTTCATTCATTTTGACAGTGGATGGGATTACCAAACTGAAGCAGATCACAGAGGAATCATTTTATACAACAAATATCATACCAAAATAATAAAAAATTAAGGATACTTTCAGTCCTCAGCCACAGACCCTTCATCTTTGGATAACACTCTGCTTGTTGAGTGAAGATTTTAATGAAAACAGTATTTCAGAACTTCCTTTCTTTGTGAGTAGTTGTCCTCACCTTAACCTTATTTTAACATTGTTTTTTGTGTGGGCGTTTGTTGTATTGTAGAATATGGCAGATCTGATAAGAGAAAAGCAAAGACTGAGCCTAGTCTTATTGTATCAGAATGGTTGAAAAACCTGGGAATTTCTGATCCTGCTTTCAGACACAGAATAGATACACAGTTTTTGATTACAGAAAATTCTCTTTCAGTCAGATACAAACCTAAACTTCAGTTGGATTCTCTGATGAACAATCAACATGACTCATTTCCTGAGCTTTGGGAGAAAAATTGTTTCTTGCACAACCCAGTGAACTGAGAATAATGGGAATGATATGCTTGATGACAGCAGCAACAGAGAATCTAAGAAGTACCCCAGAAGACTGCACTTTGGAATTAAAGTATGAATGTCGCAGGGACAGCACATAGAATGTTTGATCCCAAAATATTTGCTTCTTCCAGTGCTCTGTGAGCTACAGCTGTAACTGTCACAACCACCCATTACCTGGACAGTTGGTTCTGCCCAGACATTCTAGCTTGTTTGTAAAAAGATCACAACAGCCATTAAAGGACAACAAAACCCCAGTAATTTACATTTTGGTTTCTAAAGGAAATAAAAATATTTCTTTTATCTACATTTCATCTTATTATAGCTTCTTTTCAAGCCTCATAATGCAAAAACCTGTAATTGTCTGAGTTTGTTACCTCATATGACAGGATTTTTCAGATATAATACAATTATTATTCCCCATTCTTTGGGTATTCTGTGCAAAAAGAGCTTCCTAATCTCTACTCTCACCATAAATCATCAATCAATTACGTGTCTGAGAAAAGATCCATGATGCTTCCACCTGAGTTTGTCAGAATCACTCCTGAAATTCAGAAGTGGTTGGCTGCTGCAGAACAGTGGCCTTCACACAACAGGACAGGATGACAGCACGTCCCTACTGTTGGAGGGTATGTTCAGTCTTTAACATCTCAGCAGTCTCATGTGCAATAATGACTTTCCAATTAATTTGAATATATTAAGCATATTCATGCTATTAGCTGGATTCCTATACATACTTAGAGGAAAACCAAAGAAGACTTAGGGTGAACAGAGCTCCTGGGTGAATGCACCAGTGAAACTGTTTTCTGCAGAAAAGTAATTCCAATGTATAATGGATGCATCTGTCTGTAGGGATTTACATCTTTTCTAGAGCTCTTATGAGGACCAATCATACTGACACGTTTGCTTTAACCTTTAAATTAAAAAAAAAAAAAAAAGAATCCTATCATCAATAGATTATGGCTGGAAAGAGAGTCTGTTTACAGGCAATGCTTCTCAAAATGATTCATAATATACTTCCTTGTGCTTCTGGTAACTTGTCTAAAATTGGCTTCGTATCACATGAACCTGAGGTAGAATTTTTTCACTGTGAGGGTGACAGAGCACTAGAACCAGGTTGTGGAGTCTCCCTCTCTGGACATATTCAAGAACCATCTGGATGCATTCTTGTGTGATCTGCTCTAGGTGATCCTGCTCTGGCAGGGAGGCTGGACTAGATGATCTTTCAAGGTCCCTTCCAGCCCCTGACATTCTATGATTCTATTATTCAGATGGACTATTGGTCTGATTTAATGCTGCTTGGATATTTAACTAATTCCAGTATTTTCTCCAGAGTTCAAGTTTTCCCTAAGAAAGCATCATGCAATAGCCTCCAGCGAAGGCTGCCTCAGTGCTTATTTCCTGAATCTGATCTTGACTTCTGAGGGAATTAGCCATTTAGTTAAGTGAGCTGCTAACTCTTACAGTGGTGAAGATACTCATCTTCACAACTATTTACCTAGCAACTCTGACAGGAGGATTTAGTTGGAAACATTTGAAAGCTTGTTTCATAAAACCAAGGGCTCCAGATTCCCAAATCATTAATAACTGAAATTGCTGATAAGTACTTCTGCATGTTAAAAATGAATACTCCATATCTATAAATGAGAGGGAAAGGAGAGCTGGACAATCAACAATAAATTTAAGCTCCTTTTGGAAACCGTAAGGCTCCCTCAGCATCTGTTCACTAACTTTCCCTGGGAGATGTCCAATTCAAATTCAGTGAGAGTTAAACACTTGACCCTCTCAGGTTTTTTAAAGCCCCAGATGAAGTGATATTTAACTAATTCCCACACTAATAGAAATTAGTCATTTGGCACAAGGATACAATCTAATTGTTGGTCACTATAATAGATTCAGTTCCCAGCACAGCATTTAATAACGTCATTATAGGAGCTCACATGTCCTGTCCTGCTGGGCTAATAGCAGTTGAGTTTACTGGCCTGAAAGCCCAGTCATCTGGACTTCGAATACAAGGGAAGTAGCTGCATTGGAGGATGTCTCTCATCACTTGCAGTAAGGCTGTGTCTGTTTCTTCAGCTTCCCACAAGCATGTTTTGTTTTTCAGAAGCTTGCATATCCTACACGTCAGAAGTAATGCATTTTTTGTGTGACCATCCTCACATGTTCCATAAAATCAGTGAAATTAGATCCTTCTCTGACATGTATGAAATAAAACTAGCTATTCCTGAAGAGTTTTACTCTTGAATAACAGGAGTTTTTCTCCCTTTTCCCATTTTTTTTCTCTTTCATTCTTAGTGTTCCTGCTTTGCTGCCAGAATTTCTAAACTGGTGAGCTCACTCTTCCCCCTCCTCCTTTTCTTCCTTTCTCTTCCTCCTCTGCCTGCCGGTGGGTTTCAATGGGCTCCTGCAGTTACTCAGGCGGACAGCATTCCGTTGCCAGGCAACTCCCTGAAAAGAAGCACATGCTGCTGCTGCTCAGACAGAGCGTGCCCGTCTGCTCCAGTGATGCTGTGGCCTAATTTCTACCTCTGTTGTGTTAGATACAAAAGGGAACATCTCCAGAGTAGAGGGTTACGGAGTACTGAATTATCTGCACTTTTTTGTTGTTTGTTTTTTCCCCGCTCTCCTGATCGGGTGCATCCCCTTCCATCTTGGGGCCTCCAGAAGTCATGCATGTCTAATCTGCATGCATACCTTTGGGACTGTTCACTGAGCTTTGAAGAATACTGACAATTTTCTGTTAGTTTTTGGCTGAACTAACAGTGCTTAGGGAGATCTGTTAAGCTTTCCTGTAGCTCTCCCATAAGGGCAGTTTTGCATGTAAATTCTCAAGGCCATTCATCTTTTCCTACCTGACTCTATTGCCTGGGTGTTTGGATTTTTTTTAAGGGCCTGTTTAGGAATGCAGGCATAGACTTTTTTATTTTCTCTCCTTTCACTGTGCCTTCCAGAGAACAAAGAATGGCAAACTAAGAAATTCCTTTGGTTTTTCCACAGTCTGAAGAAAAATCACTGCTTTATCCATGGATTTAGTTTTGAACTGCCTAATCTTCTCAAAAGGCAGACCCATACAGATTCAGATTTTGTGGTTTGAACTCAGCTCTGCATTCACAATACTTCACTGTCTGCTAAAGACAGCCTTATCAAAAACATCAGTCAGAGTAAGAAGCAAGTTTCCTTATATTTATTGCTAGCTGTCTTAAATTTATTGTTAGCATGTTTTTAACACAAGAGATGCTTCCATTAGTTGCCTTTTGTCAGTTCTGGTACCAACTCAGCAGTTCACTCAACCTGCAAGCAAACATCAACCTCGGAGAGAAGCTGCACTGTATGCAGCCTGACAGCATCCAATATTGCTCTGGTGCTGTGGGTATTCCCCCATCCTCTCCTCACTCCTGGACCAGGTCTGAAATCCCAGTCCTAATCTACAAATCCCTAATTTTGTTAGTGTGCATCTACTTTAAGGGTATCCAGGAATTTTCATCCACTGATCCCTAGAGTCAGCACTGCACTATAGATTTCTGCCAGCACAGTTACATTAACACAAGCTAAAAAACCCTATAACCTCCAGCTGACAGTCCTACCAGTAAATGAATGCCTCCTTCATCATGGTTTATGCCACCAGGGCAGAACATTTGTCATCTTAGTTTATGCTTTCAGAAATATACTGTAATTGAATGGGTAAAAAACACGGTGGCATGGAAAAACATGGGAACTTCAGATCTGCCTATATTTTTCTGATCTTTTGCATATCTCCTAGACAAAGGATCAGAACAGTTCAGCTGCACAGTAGCCGCAGTTCTAGAGTAGCAACATCTCATCCTTTTAGAGCAAAAGGATATTTCAGTTCCTGAGAGTTTCACATACTAAGCAGTCACCCCATTATTTACAAAATGTTTTGAGACCCTATGGAAAGAAAAGTGCTATATACAGGCAAAACAATAGTTAGTACTTGCATGAGTCATGCATACACAACTTTCAGCATTATACAATTCCTCAAACATCCTTCCTTCCCAAACACACTCTGTGTATGATGAAACACATACAACTTTTTTCCCCTTAAAAGCACAGCTTAATAGCTCTAAAGAATAAAAAAAAGTCTTAACATTACACTAAAAATTCACACTTATATTTGAAGTCAATCTCAAAGGGAAAATATGGCCCCAGAACTATTTGTGGCCATGGTAAAGCTAATGAAAAAAAAAAGGGGGGGGAGAGGGGGGGAATTCAGGTGATCCCTTGCCAAACAAGTAAAGAACTGAAGAGTAAGAACATAAGACAATTTACCATACAGATACCAATTTCTTATTCACTGTCCAGACACAGTCTATGTGTTTCTCTACACATTTTCAGATCTTGCATCAGTTCAAGATGATACTATACTTTGGCTCACAGCCAGAAAGCGGTAAGTGAAATAATGTTCCAGTACTTGCACTGTGAACACACAGCTGGCTTCAAAGGGAAATGGACTAATCCTACTTCATTTCCCTTCTTCAGTATGTGTTTAAAGAGCTTTGGTGCACTGAAGGAAATCGACCAGAATTCATTAGTTCCCTTCTGATTCAGCTCGTTGCTGTTGGAAAGGGAAACAGGTCGGGATTGCAGGACCCTACTCAATTTCCTTTTGAAGACTTCAAGCCAACTCTCCTCTCATCTCTACACACACATAGACCTTCACTAATGATGCACATATTTAAATGTAATACCTCTCTGAGATGGCTAAAATATATAAAGACTGTGAAGAGGAAATACTAAATATTTTTTAAAATAAAAATAATCTATTTGACTTTGTATCATTGAGAACTTTTGCCTGAGAGTATTCCTGAAAAACAAACTCAGAAAATCAAGACAGGAACTTCTAGAAAGAGACACAGGAGAAAAGAAAAGGGTAAAACCCGAAGTGAGACTAGGAAAAGCTCATGATGAAGGAAAGAAGAATAATACTACAAATGAAACATACACATTTTCTACCATTCAACAGAAAATTCCAGCAAACTTAATTACAATAGTTAAAGAAAATCCTAGGCATTATTTTGATCTTGTTTCAAGGTGGGTTTGAGATGGAGACATCAAGTTTAATTACTTGCTCTGGGTATAAGGTTTTTTCTTCCCATTTGTAATCAGATCCCTCCATTGCTCCATTCAGAGCTCGTGCCATATTTCTATGAGCCTTCTCAAGGTTACTGGAAGCAATAGGGTTTTAAATGACTCCAGGCTGCATCCTGCTCAATTTAAGGCTCATGGCTTTTGAAACAATAAGCCAGAATCAACACTATTCGAAAGCAAACCTACAATCAACCACCTACGTAGTAAGTGGCTTGTGACAAAGCAGAACAGAAGAAAACTACAGGGCTCATAATGCAATCATGGCTTCACTTGAATTAAAAAAAAAAAAAAAAAGCCACAACATGTAAAAATCACTTTTTGTAACTCTAGTGAAGACAAACAAGTATTATTGCTCTAAGTCTAAACTGTGATGCTTTAAATGGTGAACAGCTTATGAAATTTCCTACTAATTACAGATCTGTGAGCTTGGAGTAGTATATTGCACAGAAAATGCATCCTGAAGTTGGAATCATCCAAAAAGCCTTCAAAACAGCAACACCACACCTGAGAAAAGATCCTTAAGTTTTAGGTCTTACTGCCTGAAGGAATAGAGGTATCTGAGGAGCAATATGCAACAATTCACAAATTTGATTCCTTACTAGTTAGCTGCAGAACTAAGAGTACAGACACAACACCTATCCTACACTAACATCTTCTCATTGTAGGAAAATGAAGGACAATTAGAGAGCAAGTAATGGCTCAGTGATTCTGTAGAACACTCTACCACCTACAGAGTCAGTTAAAATGAGATTATTTTCCTTTGCTATTGTATGCCAACTTTGGTTTATGGCTTAAACTTTTATCCCTAGACCATAATTTAAAATGCTATCCAACCTGCTCTAGAAAAAGGTTGTATGACATTTATAACTCATAAAGGCTGAGAGCTTCATATGGAAGTGCTGGGATAAACACAGCAATAACACAACCTCTTTGCATATAGAACTTACTTTCTCACTCCAAGGACAAAGGTTGAACAACCCATCCCTCTTTAGTTGCAGTGAATGGATAGTGTACAGGAAGAAATCAGTCATCACTTGCAGATAACATCACAAACAAATAAATAAATGAAACAAAAACACTTCACAGCTGAAACATTCAAAGTCAAAACTAGTTTGTTCATCATTTTTCTCACTTTTGTTGTTTAATGCACTTCAATTTCAAAGTACAAAACAGTAGATGACACAAAAGCAATTCTAGCTCAATCAGCTCAGCGAGTATAACTAATAGCATTTTAAAAATTCTCTCTTCTTTGCTACCTTTATGCCTCTATGATTTTTATTCTTGTTTGCTACACTGATTGCATAAAAGGGTTTTGGTTCGTATTCCATTTGCAAAATCTGCATTCTCCTTCCTATGTGCTCACGTTCACTGTCTCTCATAGATAAACATTTTCCTCTGTTCATGCACACATATGACTTAAATTGTACTTGATGTCACCTCAGAATTCAAGTTTCCCTCCAATCTGAAATAAATTATTCTGGATAAAACTATATTCTAAATGTATTTAAGCCCTGAACAGGGATGAGAATTTTGGTTTTACTTTCAGAAACCTCTCGGCTTGCAAAACGTATTCCAGCAAACCCTTGCCATGATTCCTAATGTAGTGAGACATAGGTTGCTTTTCTAAAAATCAAAATTAAGTGCAGAATGACATAAAACAGTTTAATAACGTGACCAACCGTGAAGAATTATTATTTACAAAAGGGAGTTAGTATACGCAAGGAGAACTGGGCTCTTGAAGACATAACAGGAAAAGAAAACATCCTTTGGTTTAAATCAGAAATGTCTCTTAGATTTCAAATGAGAGGCAGCAAAGTACTGAGGAAGAGAAATTAAATACTGCGGCAAGAGGCAGAACATAGTGACAGAGTTACATTTGCCCTTGCTGTTGTTCTTTGACAGGTACCAATGACCATGTTTGTCTGCAAGAAAGATGTAATATACTATGGAGACGACCACAGGCTGCCCAGTAGAGGAATGAAGGTGATCAGGGAGCCAGAAAATATGAAGTCGTCCCACTATACACTGCACACTACGAAGAGATTTGATATCTGTGAACTTATTCTCAGTAAGAGGTTTAACCTGTGACTTGTCAATATTATACTGTCTCACTGATTCTTCAAATATAAAATATCACAAATCACTAGTAATTCAGTGTTCCCCCTAAGCAATACAGCCTCCTAAGCATGAGGTCCAGATTTTTGACATTAGGTAAAACCCCAAGGATTCTTCAGTTCACTGACAAATGTGCTTGCTCTAGTAATTGTGCCCAAACTAAGAAAAATGAGAAGAGCTCTTCCAACAGAAAGTCCAGTAGATAAATTCTTTAGTGAAAAAAAATAAAAAAGATGTATTAAAAATTTCTTTCTCTGTTCAACCTTGGATTAAGCAGCTGTCTACTTCCTAGGTATTTAGGAAGACTACAAATAGAACCTAGCCTATTATTATGCATTAAAAAGTGAGCTTTCCATATGAGAATTGCCCTCTCTTGCCTGCTCTACTAGTTTAAGACACACATTTAACACTAACTGGTCCAGACGGCTTCTCTGCTTTCTCAATAGCCTTCATAGCTTACTTAAGTTGTTTTCTAAGGTCTTCCTTTGGCTAGGTATGTTTACAGCACTAGGATACTGTAAGGCTTGTTAAGAAGTAGTTCAGCGCTATTAAAGGTGATCTTCCCACTTCCAGTTCTATTTGTTCTTCTTCCTCTACCAAGTCAGTCAAATCTTTCAGTTTAAAGTCTGGGCACTCTTCAACAGTCAAACCTCTGAGAAAAGCATTCGAAGTTAAGCCCTAGGATGTCCTGACCTTCTGAAAACCTTAGAGCCACATTCTAAGAAAGTGACAAAGATGAACTCCACAGCAGGTTGAAATTTGCTGATATAATACAAGACAACTGTAAGTAGCCTTCATCCTGGATAAAGAAACTGTGAGCCCCAGCAGTGCAGTAAGCATAGCGGTGGTCTCCAAATGCAGTATATCCAAGATGCACATCTCAAAATGATTCCCACTATAGACACACATGCCTTTGCAAACAGCAGTACCTTACAAGCTACTGTCCATCGTCCCTTTCACAGTGGTTCATGATGCTACGCTTCAGTGGAAACTGTTAACTCTTATCTACGCTCTGCTCACCAGAGCATTTCCCATTGTGTTTCAGGTAAGGTCAGACAGACTGGATTAAACAAACAGCAGAGCTCTCCTAACCTGGATGACTGTGCCTGAAATAGACAGGGGTGCATAAATACGGGGTACTTAATTCTGAGGAGTGGCACCACACTGAACTTAATTTGGTTTAAATGCAGGTTACTACAGAAAGTTAACTTTAAGACGGTACTGTGGACAGCCAGTCTCTACTGGGTCACTGGTTGAAAAGACTACTGTCCCTGGCTTGCTGTTAGGTACTTCTTTGGGAAAATTTGCAGCCCCTCAAATTTCTCAGCCATATGACCTTACCTATTTTTTTTTTTCTGTAGTGTGATCCTACAAATGCCAAAATCTTCCACCCAGTTCTTGAATCTCATGTTCAGTTTTGCTAACTCTTCCTCCTCAAGGAAAACAGACGAGATATTTGCTTTGTGCTAATGTCTATCTAGCTGACAACAAAATAAGGTACCCCAGTGTTTATTAGCTGAATAAATGCAAGAAAGGCAAAACCATAGAGCATATTGGAAGCTGTACATTTTAACTATATTTCACAAGGTGTAACTTACTACCTTTCACATCTTATTTTCCAGTTAGACACATTCAGATCATGAAATCTGGAATGTTGACTACAAAAATGAAAATCTAACATACAGACTTTGACAGTCATATTGTTAAATCATTTATAGCATACAGGCAAAATTAACAGGACAGTCCTCAACCCAAAAAGAGGAGTCATCTATCAAGGTCTGAGAAACAGAATCTTCAGAAAATACGTACCCTGATTGTCAGGTAATATATTTAGTCATTCTGAATGAAGAAGAGATAAACCAAAACATCTGCTATCATGCAGATTTACATTTGTGAAAAGAAGATGGGATATGCCAGGTTAATCACCCTGTTTCTCTGCTACCCGATGTGAACCACACACTCATTATTTTATGTCCTTTAAAACCCAGCAAAATGTAGAGGGAAAACTCCCCCAGAAGGATAAAGAACTAAGCTAGCAATTCTTTTATTCCCAGTCTTGAATACCATAAAGTTTATAAATGCCTGCAAGTTTTGCTCAGTAGATGAGAGAGGAAGTACTGCAGTGAAATGTAGCTGTGGTTTGCATAGTGCACAGGTCATACTGGTTTCTCCAGAACTGTAGGTATGTATACCTTGTAGGCTGGATGTATGCATATCACTTAATCACACTAGTTGCTCAGTGTTGAAAATTGGTGTCATAGTCTTTCTGTTTCCTGAATAAGAACCTAACTAAACATGTTTCTGAGCAAAGGATTGCATCCCATAAAATCATGACATGTTAGGTTTGCAAAGTGTAGTGCTTAAAATGAAAATACAAATCTTACAGAAAGGTGATAAGTGATAAACTTGGCACTACCAAAAAACCAGAGGAACTTATTTCCAGGTATTTAGATCATTCTGAAAAGTTGATTAGAACTCTGCAGAAACTAAGTAACTTCAACCCAAATGCTACACTTATCAATCTGCTCTGATCAAATTTAAGATTTACACTATTTCTTACTGGCATATGGAAGCAGTACATAAAGGAACTTCAGTACATATGACTGAATGATTTTTTCCCCAACATGAAAATGACCATCCACCTTTTGTCCAAAAATCAGGAAAAATGCCTATAAGCTGAGAACAAGTGCAAGCAGAATAGCAGAATTTGTTGGACACCTTTATTAAAATCCACTGTCAAATAAAATTTTTTCTTTAGTATGATGGTGAAGACAAAGGCTGAAGCAATACCTAATTCAAATCACACCACTCTAGTGAGATGGAATCATCTCAGTTTACAGGAGAGGTTACATCCTAACAGTGTTTGCCTGAAACTCTGGTAAAGAAAAGCTTGGGCTATAATGACAGAGTGTGCAGAACGACCCCTATTACCTTTTGGCTAAGCACTACTTTTAGAAAGCTCTAGTAGTTTATCATTACTATATGGTAATGATGACTTTTCTCAGACACAAAGAATTATGGGTTTTATCAATGGTTCATGCCAAATGCAAGTCCTTAGAAGAAATCAGCCCAAAGCAGGTGCACAGAGCTGTCAGACCTTGAAATTTGTTTTGAAACCAACCACCTGTTAGTGTAATTGTGTGGCTGTTTTTCCTGGCTTATGGGATTTTACTTCAGCTGTTGTTCTCATGCTAACGCTTATTTCCTCCAGGAATCGGTCAGTCCACTTACACTGTCCTGCAGATTTCTATGTGACTGTCTTCACAGTCCCATTCAAAGTATATATGCAAAGTGGCTGGTGTGGCACTCTTAAATCAATAACACACGTTGTTTACAAAATAGCTCGTGAGTGCTGTAGGAAAATGCCTGAAGAAACAGTACTTAACGTCCTCCGTGTCACATTTAATTGCTTAGATGACTCGTCTCTGTTTCTTGTTTGTTTCAGACAGTAACAAAGAACATTTACTCTTAAGGGATGATCTCAAAGATCAGATTTACTGTTGGTGCCTGATTCACATTCTACTGATAACAGAGCACTGTTCCTGCCTCTGCAATACAGTCTGAGTCAGGATTCCCATTAAAACCTCCTGTTTCTAATGGTTTATAACTTCACCAGAAGTTGGCTCTGGGTTAGAGGTTAGCAAAGATATTCTCAGTGCACAGGAACATTTACTCGAAAAAATCTGGAAAAAAAAAGGAAGTCTGCCTAAGTGTGAGATAAAAGTGTAAAAATTATAATCAGAAGGACAATGGCTTAAGACGCTTTTTGTAAAGGGGAAATGGCATGTAAGAAAGGCACTTAAAGGGCCAGTCAGAACTGCAGTCCCTTTATTTTCTAGACTGCTGGTTTCAGCACCCTTTGGACACAAGCCACCCCAGAAAAAGAACTGAACACTTAGGTGAAAACAATAGTTGAGCTGTTAATGAAAATAGCCAGTCCCAATAATCCCGCAGCTCCACACTGCCCTCCAGGGAGGGCTGACAACAAAATTATGACCTTTCCCTCAGTTTCCCTCTGTCAGGAGATAATTCCTTGGGTGCAAACACATGAAGCGAGTAAGAAAAATATAGCTAACATAAACATGAAAATATTCATAAGATATTTCATGACATGAGAACAGCAAAAGATAAATCATCAAGATTAAGCAGTCCATGTGCTCTTACTCATGCACAGATAGCTGCTATCCAAATGCCTTCTCCAAGTATCATGTAAAGGAAACAATAAACAATTTCTGGGTAACAGTTCATAAATATGTGCAATACTGCATGTCCAATGAGCACAGCTATTTCATTCTATAATCATTACTGGATATAGGCATTATATGAAATGTGAGTTGTTTGCAGCTACTTAAAATAATCCTGGAACACAATAAACTGTTGACAAGATAGCTCCTATCTAAATGTATTGTCCATCCTCGACTGTAAAGCACTGTCATCTTGTGTTTATCAGAAGAAACCCTTCTAAAATGCAGCGAGAAACTCAATTGTTATCATTGTCTTCACTTAAAAAGACTACACCTTTGTATAGAGTTCTGTTAAAAGAAATCCTGCTGCTTATCATAAGCACGTACTTCCCCAAAGTTCCTGTTTTTTTAGAAGTTTCATTAATTGCAAATGTTGTTTACTAGAGGAAAAGCGTGATTGAAGCTCTAAAACAAAGAGAATAGTTGTAACTTTAATCCTTTCAATAAGCCTTTGTTTCCCATTGACTAAAAACTTCCTAAAGGAAGTAGAGCTGCGAAAATCCAGGAAGGAATTAGATTTGCCAAATTCTGTTCCTACTTGGACGTAGATGCAAAGGCTTTGTTATTCATTGTCCAAATGTTTGACTTTTAAAAAAAAAAATGATCAACGACAAAAATGCTTTCCTCCTAAGGTTGAAAATTATTAATAGACAAGCTTTGCCTATCACAGAATGCACACCATGAACTTACATAACTTACAAAATAAAGAATATTTTCATTGCTGCTGCAGCATTTTTTTGGTGGTGGTTTCTTTTGTCTCTTTTTATTTTCTAAGGAGAATTCGAATACCAGCCTGACCATCATACAAGAACCTACAGAAGTAAAACAAATATGGCAAGGAAAACTCAAATTCAACCTCTTAAGCATGCTTTGCAGCATCCAAAATAAGAGAAATCTTCAAAATCCCTTTCCATAACAGTGAGTAATTGCACACTGGGAAGTGTACTATTGCAGCAATAAAGCTGAATTCCCTTAAGACCTTTCAGAGACACAACCAATTTGTTTTGTATTTTTTCCACACGCTCCTTTTAACTCTGTACCACTTCACGCTCTCCAGGTTTTAACTAGCTGAACATGTGGAGACTAGCTAAAGATATTCTCATTCATTCCAAAAGGCAGAAGTTATTTTAATTTCTTATTCTAAAAAAAGACAGTTCCTATCTCCTTCTCACTAACATGGTGTCTAAGTTCTTCATTTCTTGATCAATAGTACAGGAGAAGAGAAAAGAATATTTGAGATGCTATTTTTGTAAAGCCCTATGTAAGGATAAACTGCGGAAGGTGCTGGCTACTTTTAACTTTTTCATGGTCTTGGTGGAAGTGTTGTTTAACATATCATGGCACCCAGCTCTTAAGCAAAATAGGCACTCTGTGTTAACAAATGTCAAAGGTTTGGCCAAGCACAGCTGGATAACTGAGCTGGAAAGACTATGCTGCGAGTTGCAGCAGCCAACATAAGGCAACAGAATGCTGTGGTTAACATCATATCCAGCCAGAGGAGAGGCTGACCAGGCATTACCTTCAGCCGAAGCAGAAGCAAATGCTTCCAGCTACCTAATGTGACATATTTACAATGCTATGGAAACAACCATAGAGCATTTGTAAATACACAAATATGCACATGACCAAATTTTGGAACAGCTTCAGAATAATGATATATTGAATATCATTATTCACAGTGACTTAATTAAAACTTGCTGTAATATTTTCCTGCATGTTAATACAAATAAATGGAAGATATCCTCAAAATCAGGACAAAGTGTTAACTAGACTAAAATGTAACAGGAAAAAGAAGAAAAGGGAAGAGAGAAGAGACAAGAGAGCCTCCACATTTCTGCATTCCACTTATGAACACAACAGTTGACAGCCCACTCCCTCCCTTTAAGATGGAAGATCCAGTTTTAATTTAAACTACAAACTGTTGACCAGGCCTCAGCTTGGCTTTGCAATTCACTATATGCCTGAGGGATAAATTATTTAGCATTACCACATGGTATGTCATGTCTTGTTACTTAAGTGGAATATGGCTTCCATCCAGCTGCACCCCTGGGGCCCACCGATTGGCTGTGGGTGACGTCATTTCCATTTGGTAATCCTTGGAAAGGCCCAAGGGACAGTGCTGGCTGCCCAGCAGGTCCCCCAACCCCTCCGCCTCCCACCCGGGCCCAGCACTGGCTTTGCTCCTACTTATCACTCTAAGGTTCACTGCAGGCACTGCCCCAATTACATGAATTTCAATAACAGTGCAATGAAACAGAAGGTGCAGAGGATGAGCTATATCATCTGCACATTGTAGTTTGCTTTCCTCACAGATGACTTGTAATAAATTGAGATGGATGTAGCAAAACAATTTTTTTTGCTGCTGACCCAAATTAAATGGAGAATATTGAGGCATTTATTTAATCAAACATTAACTATTGTCAGTAATTCTTCCTAAAATCAGCTAATTTTTCTGTTTTCAATGTATCACAGAATTTTGTTCAGAAAACCTCTTTCTGTACTACAAGACAAAGGGATTCTGGATAAATGATCTGAGAGCACAAACTCTGCAAACTGCTGATTCTCAAAGTCTGGCAAAGGAATAATTAGCTACAGTGCCCTCTAAATTGCCAGATTCTGTTTACAGTTAACACCTCCATTATATTAAAAGGGTTTTCCTTTCAGAACCACTTTCAGGTTATTTGCCCCAGAGGAAAATACTCATTATGCTATTCACTGTTGGAAGGTTCCAAGCATAAAAATAAGGGTTACAAGGTTGGTTTGTTTCTACTGAATTTCACAGCAAAGTCAGAGAAATGACGAGAATTGCAGAGTGCTCTGTGGTGAGGCATGAGATTTGCATCTGTCTGCTAGCTAAGGTTCAGCAGTGGCTCTGCTCAGCCTCCTGTTCTAAGTGACAGGTAACAGAAAAGACGCAACTGACACGCTGAAAGAAATCCACATTTTGTTGCTGGTACATTAGTGTTTAAGTACAGCGCACTGTACCCTATTCTGAGAATGTTGTTTCTTGTGGTGAGTAGATACGAAAAATGACTGTGATTTGCTTTCTCTGTTACTGGATCTTAATTCTTTGCAACAGTTTTGCACTAGAAGAAAGGACTTTGCAAAAGCTATGTGGTATTCGGGTGTAGCGTGTAATGCTCTGAGAGAGAGGCAGAAGGGGAAATCTGCAAGGGGATTCCCAAAAGAAGAGATGCAGCACAAAGTGCTGTAAAATAAACAACTGAAGGACAGGAAGTGATGAACTCTAATTGATACCACAAGAGGGATTAGTTAATCAAATGTGAACATTCAAATCTGCAATTTAAACCAGGAGAACTCCTTTCTCTCATCTGGTACAAAATAAACAGTCTATAGCCATAGGATCCAACAGCTGCATGCAACTTTGATTTCTGTCATTTTAAAGTTGGCACCTGCAGCAAGCCCCAGCCTCAATACTGGAACATTGACTTAAGCACCCAGCTGGAGGGAAACACCTGGATTTGCACTGATGTTCATTCTCCCCAAACTATCAGACCTACTTTAGGTTTTAGCTGACTAATAATAGACAACAGGACTAGCAGGGGCACAGCAGAGTGAAATCCTATCAGCATAAGTAAGACAGCACAAAGTGAACTTCTGTTTAGCCACCAAGCTGCCCAAGCACATTAGTTAGTCACCTCACAGTCCAATACATCAGATTGTAACATGCCTGACTGCCAAGCAGGCTGAGCAAGGACCAAACCCATCTGCCACCTCAGAGCTGTGGCCTAGACCAGCATAGCTCTGCTGCAGCATGGCATTTTTTGCCTCAGCATCAAACAGGGCTGGAATTTAGGAGCCTAGTCAGGATGGTGCACTTTGGTGAAAATCTCAGAATAGTTTGGGTTGGAAAGGCCCTCTGAAAGTCTTCTAGTCTAGCTCCAGGTGATAAGCAGGGACACTTCCAACTAGATCACACTGGTTAGAGCCCCATCCAAACTAACCTTGAACGCTTCCAGGAATGGGGCCTCCACCCCCTCTCTGGCCTGTCTGGGTCAGTGTTTCACCACTGTCACAGGAAATGTCCTCCTTGTATCTTTTAGCTGAAAAGCACTGCCCCTTGTCCTGCAGCAACGGACCGTGATTAAAAAATGTCCCCATCTGTTTTATAGTCCACCTTTAAGGACTGCACGGCTGCAATATGGTTTCCCCACAGCCTTTCCGTGTGCAGGTTGAGCAACCTCAACTTTATCAACTTTTCTTCACAGGAGAGGTGCTCCAGTTCTCTGGTCGTTTTTGTAGTCCCCCTTTGGCCCCGCTCCAACAGGTTCAGGTCTTTCTTGTACTGAGGGCTCCACAGCTGGACACAGCACCACAGGTGCGGTCTCACCAGAGCAGAGAAGGCAGAATCACCTCCCCCGACCTGCTGACCACGCTGGTGGGGATGCAGCCCAGAAACGATTTTTTAAGTCTTTTGGGCTAAAATGACTCTTTTGCCTGCCGCCCGCCGTCTGGAGACAGGCGCCTACAGCAAACAGCTCTCCTCCCTGGCGGCAGGAGAAGCGCCACGGCCCTCACGCCAGTGACAGCCCCGCCTGAGCTCTCGGCGGGACGCAACTCCCTGCCCGCCCCGCCCGGCTCAGCTTCCCGCCGCCGTCACGCGCGCAGCGGCGGCGACGACTCCGCTCTCGCGAGAGTTGGCCGCCGCGCGGCAGTCTCGCGCTGCTGCCGCTTCGCTCGCGAGAGGTGTGGGCCGGAGCGGGCAGCGGCGTGGCTGAGCGGCGCCGAGCCGAGGCTGGTCGTGAGGATGCCGAGCGCCGCCGGCCGCGGCCAAGGCCAGGAGCGCCGGCCGGAGAGTGGAGACTCGTCGTCGGCCGATGTGGGTCTCTGCAGGGAAGGGGCGGGCGCGGCTTCAAGACTGCCCACCCCGAGAGGGGGAAGGGGCAGGGTCCGGCCTAGCGCGCGGTTGGAGCTGGTTTAGGGTCCGACGCTGAAGGGTCAGGCGGCAGCGGTCCCTGCGGGGTGCGGAGGCCGGGCCCGGGACGCGGGTTTGGCCGGACCCGAGGGCAGAGCTGCCTTTCGCTTTTGCCCTGCCAGTCCACTTTCCCCTGCCCTCGGCCCGGCTAGTTTGAGACTCACTGAAGAGCTCGGCCCCTCACCGGTCATACAGCGCTTCCAGAGCTCCGGCGGAACCCCATCTCCGCGCGTGGGGTGTACGAGGCTTTGCTTGAGCCGTGAGAACCAGCAGAACCCTGCCCTGTCACCGGGGCCACTTCTGCAAGGGCACTGGTGGCTCCCGTTGGCCTGGCAGGGATATCTGACACTGATCACAGATCAGTGCTGAAAAATTGTCGGCCACTATTTCTTAAAAAAAATTAAAAATAAAATAGTAATAAAAAAATTCTATTTATTTTTGTGGTAAAATCAGTTTTGCTTGCTGATGAAAGGCAAAAAAATATATCTGCACCAAGGAATTCTGCATATAGGTGGCTTCTGTAGAATTGCATATGGGCCACAATTCATCAGAAGTGGTGGAACCAAGTAAAGGATTTAAAATTTACTTAGGTTTATATATTAAATAGAATAAAATAACCAAGCTTTTTTATTTGGAAATTCAGTAGAGTTTAGTTGAGAAACTAAATTTGTGGTCATGTTGATGAAAAAACCCTACCTCTCTCTATCTTAACCAGAAGATTTTGGTAGTGGTCAGTCAGGTTTGCTTTGGCTGTCACAGTGACATGCAGGCTGATGGATTTCCTAGTGTGCTGGCATAAGGGAAGGAAATACTTAGCAATGGATGTACTGTAGGACTCAATTTTATCCTTTCAGGAGTGGACTCTTTATAGAGGTATTCACACTTAGTTCTGTGTAGCAAGTAATGGTCCTAATGCATGTTTGGTGGTGGAGTTTCTTTCCCTTGCAGGGCACAGTTATTTCCCTTGTGTATACCTAGGGGCTAATTGAGTTGTATTACTTCCATTAACTCTGTAATGATTGTGTTAATTTTTCTTTGATACGTGTTTCTCACCTCCATTTTAGGATTATGCTAAGGAAAGATATGGAGTTTCATCAATGATACAATCCCAAGAGAAACCAGGTCAGTTAAAAAATGAAAGCTTTTTTAAAAGAACGGGGGAAAGGGAAGAGAAAAAAAAGAATTTATATGCTTGGTATCTTCAGTATTTGTTGCACAAATCATTTACCAAACTTTTTCGTTCAAATCCTGTTGTCATTCTTTCCTTTTACTCAAATATGTTTGACACTCACGAGGCTGCACTCGAAGTGTCCAGTTTTGGGCTCTCCAGTGCAAAAATAGACATCGACATTTTGGAGCTAGTCCAATTGCTCAGGAACTGTAACAGGGTCTCTAAGGAGAGGCTAAGGGAGCTCAGCTTGTTCAGCCTGGAGAAGAGGAAGTTGTGGGGTGATTATTACTGTTTAAAGCTACTTAATGGGAAGGCGAAGAGAAGATAACAGCCAGACATGGAGGTGTGTGGTAATTGAACAGGAGGCCATAGCACAAGTTGAAACACAGGAAATGCTGATTTCTGAAGGAAAAAAAATTTCTGAGGGTGGTTGGATATTGGAAATGAGTCGAGAGAAGTTATGGAATCTCAGTCTTTGCACTTGCCTGGAGTACACCCTACACAGCTTCTCAGCTTTTGTCTGTCCTGTCACTGTAAACTTAACTTTTTTTTTTAAATAATTGTTATTATTTATCATGTAGAGAGTCCTGAGATGTCAGGCTTTTTCTTTGAAGTTTTTCTATGGTTTGCTGTTCCAGTGCTTTGTATGAGGATATCTGTCTGTTTATGCAGCCTTCATTAGTCCTGCGTGTGAGCACCAAATCCATTAATACTATATATTAGCATTACTCATACTACTGTGGATTCAGGAAAATCTTATTTTCTACTGATGTGGAATTGGAATTCGGAGAGATTTGTCAGCTAGAAAACAATCTTCTAGGCCAGCATCCCAATAAATAATAATTTTCATATTATTCACTTCATGAAACAGGAATGAGGGAAGGTAATGCACTGGCTTATTATAACTTCTTCGTAAAAAAGGAGCATCATCTGTGCTTAGGTGATTTTTTTTTTTTCTCCTCTGGATGGTTGTGTTGATTGACCTCACTTAGGAAGGGAAATGGAGAATGTAGGGAGAAGAAGAAGGCACAAAAGCAATCATAGATTAAAACCAACAGAGGGGAAACATTATGCCCAGAATGTAATGGGACAGGAAAATCACTAGGGACTGTATTAACAGTCATTATTGAATGAAATACATACTATCTGTCAAAGAAAGGAAAGGAAAGTTGGAATTGCATTGTAAGACAGTCCAGCTGCTGGCTGCTGTGGTCTCCTGTCTGATACTGGGTCTTTCTGATCCATTTCAACTATTAACAACAACTTGTTTAGCCAGCTTAGCAAAGTGAAAGGAGTTGGTTATGGATTGGCTAGGGATCTGATGACCATTGGAAGGGGCGGGAACACAGCCATACAAAGTTGGAACCGTGCAACAATCCATAGATTGGTGTGCATAACCAAACAAGTATAGTATTAAGAAATAAGTACTTTATCCAAGCTAGCATCCGACTGGTTAACCTGCACTGCTGAAAGATTGACCTGTTGGATCTTCTCTCCCTGCACTCTTCTGTAGAGGCATTTGTCTCACTAGGGTTTCTGCAAGTTGTTTCCTCTGCCAGTTTCACAACCTATAGCAAACAATCATGTGGGAGTCCCAAGTTGGCAGATTGAGATGGTGGATCAAATCCTACTCTCATAGAGAAAATCTACCCTGCCAGCTGTGTCATATTCAGAAGAAATACTGAAGAATGGAGAAAAAAGTATGTTGAGAAGGAAAATGGCAAAAGCTACAGGAAATGTAGGCTGAGTGTTGTGTTTATGTCTTCTGTTCCCTTGGCCCTTGATTGTCATTTTGAAAGAAAAGTCTCAACCAGTGTATGAACATGATGGGTAGGTTTTCCAGTGAGCTTAAAATACAACCTGCAACACTTCCACTGTTCAGTTTTGGAAGATGCTTATCCTGAACACCAAAATTAGGTAACAATAAAACCTAAAATACCTACAAAAAACCCTTCAAGATCAACCTAGTCCTTTTCTTGAGACTAATGCCCTCTTGTTTAAAGATTCAGTAATTCCCAACAGGAGAGCTCTTACCATAAGGCTAATGGGAGAGTGAAATCATCACTCAGCATCAGTAGTGCTGATGCTTTTCTTCAAAGTATTCTGCTTGTATTGAGTGTCTTCAAGGAACTACTACTTGGGGCACAGGGCGGGTGGGGAAGCACAAATGGGGGTGTTCCCATCTGTCTGTACATTATTGATTTTGTTGATTTCTGAAGTCTGGGTGCATGCCATTTCTAATGAATTGTGTGATGTGCAGATCCACATACCATCTGGTAGCTGGAGCCAACAGACAATACAGACAGCACAGACATGGGTAGGAGCTCAGTTGGACACTTGCAGCACTGCTGTTTTCAGCTTTGCTTTAGTAGCTGCACTGTTCTGAAGACACTTGGCTGAACATGAGAAGTTAAAAAGCGTAGAGTGATCAGAACAGATCACTCACCTTCCTGAGGGGTAGGCTCATTGTTCATTTGCTGTACTCATAGATGCTTCTCTGTAAACAAAACTTGTCATGTTTTCACAATGTTACTGCATAGATGCTTCACTCTTTTCTACTGACTTCACGCACACCTTTGCCTCCGTTCTTGGGTTACTTCAGTCTTCTGCTAGTGTTGGCTGACCTGGCTATCTCATGTTCTCACTTCCTGTTACATCATATCTTTTAAGTCCTTCCTGCCTGCTTGAGGCTATGATTGCTAGTTAAAACTCCACTTGCCTTTCCCTTTTTCTCCCTTCAGCCTTATTACTTTTATCTCTCTTTCCTGGAAGCTGCTTTCATCTTATATTGCTTTTGGCTTTCAGGATTTTCTTTATTAAACTTCCCTTTCTCAAATGTATCCAAGATTGTAAATATGTTGGCACTTAACAGAGACAGCAGAAACATTGATCATACTGTTCAAAACACCATGATGCAAGAGAAGTGAACTTAATATTAACAGGCGGATGTGACAGGCGGGGAACAGGGGTCTAGGGCTGGAAAAGCAATTTTGTCTTGTATAACCCACACAGCTTTTGGGATGTGTATCCTCTTCCCCCATTTTTAGAAAGGTTAGAGTACTGAGACAAAGACAAAAATATTTAGTATATTGAGAATAGACAGGGCTATGCATGAAGAGAATTTAAAAAATAGAGTTTCCTCTTAAAGATGATTCAGAATGGCAGCAAGGGTGAGGTAGCATGCGTACTGATTTGGGACTGGAAGTAGTTTCAGACTTGCAGAGTATTTGAACTCTGTTTCGAATCTTTTTTCCCTGTAACTGTAGCATGATTTAGAACATCTTTGTATTATTGTTTATAAGTAGGTGGTAGTCTGAAGAGTGTGGTGGGAAGACCTTAAAGGTGAGAGCAAAGCTTTGTTTTTATCATGTGAGAGATGTTAATGAACTGAAAGGAATTACAGATGAAATGATGTATGAGACCACAGAGGAAAGATTTGAGCTTTGATATGTACAATATGTTTGTTGGACAAGACAAAATCGGTGACAAAGACAAACAATTGCTTACATTAAGAAACAAACATCATCAACTACTCTTAGAAATAAGAGGAAAAGAATACTAGATTTAGGGAAAGTTGAAGTAGGGAAACAAAGTGACATAACAGCTTTTCCGTTGGAGCTCATTGACAATACTAGAGGCAATGAGTGCAAGCAGAAACGCAGCAGGTTCCCTCTGAACATCAGGAAACACTTTTTTTTTACTGTGAGGGTGACCAACTGCTGGCACAGGTTGCCCAGGGAGATTGTGGACACTCCATGGAAATACTAAAAAACTGTCAGAACTCGTTCTTGGACAGCTGGCTTCTAGGTCCTGCTTGAGCAGGGGGTAGATCCTTTCCAATCTCAGCTGTTCTGTGATCTGCTTTTAGGAGAAAATGACTTTATGATGTTGTGTTTGTTTTTTTTTTTTAATAATACTGTTTTATTACCCTTTTTATGAAAGGTGAAATAGTTTTTAGTAATTCATGCCTTAGAGGAATTTTTGTGTCCAAGATGTCTTGTTTAGTCTTGACAAAATGTGAACCATCATGTATCCAAAAGACATTTAAATATAGTTATCTAATGCAGGTGGTTCCTCAAGCCCTAAGGATCCATAAAAAGCCTTGCACCTCATTCTGTCTTTATGCTTGTGCCTGGAAAATGTTTTAAATTTCAGAGAATACAGCTTTAAGTTAACTGAGGTAATTTTAGCTGTATGAATATCAAACTCTTAGAAATAATAAAGCTTGTGGGTTGTACTGGTTGCACGTTTTCTATAGTGCTGTACTGATAAAATTTGAATAACAGAAGTTACTGGTGAGTGATACCATCTTTATGTCCTTTCTCCCTTCCCCAGTGCACACATGCACACACATTATTGATATATTTGAGTCAACTTCCTATGACATTTCTTTGTGGTCTTTTGTTCTGTTCTGGTTTTGATATGTATCTCTGAAATAAAAAACTACATTGCCCTGAACATAAGCTAATAGTTTTATCCCCTTAAAATTCCCTGTGCAGAATAATAGGCTTACAGGGCAAGCTGTGACTGGTATTCAGAGATAGAGGGAAGGAGTCCAGAGCAGCAGATGGTAACCTAGAGTAGGCAAACTGCAAAAGTTCTGGCGGGAAAAGTCTGGAGTGGAAGTATCTTAGTAAATGTAACATTACTTTGAAATAAGGGAGCAGTCTGTGATAAGAGGCAGGGATGGAGTTTGCTTGTGTTTCAAAATAGAATAGAATGATAGAATTTCTGGAGTTGGAAGAGACGTGTAAGGATCACCTATTTTTCCCTGCTAAGCAGTGTTTTAACCACATACAATCTGTAAATTAGGAAGTGTAGCTCTTAGAACTGTTGAGGATCTCTGCAGTGCTGTGTGTAGCCTCTAAATTAAATCTTTGAGACCATGTAAAAATACATTTGGTCAAAAAGTCAACAGAACAATATAGTTACTCCTTCTGGAATAGCTTCATTTGTAATAATAAAATGCATCTCAAGGAATAACGGCATGCACCCAGCATAGTGGCAGTTCATAATGGTTGTATACAATTCTTAGCATTTTGATTTACTTAAAAATATTTACCTTTACAGTTTCTTTTTCCTTTACTGTCCAAAAGCTGCCATTTCCAAATCATGCATTCCTACTGTTATTTAGCTTTCTTAGCTACATAGAAATTGAAGGGTTCTTTCTGGTGAACACAATGATAGTAGTGCTTGATCAGGTTGTCAGGGACACTCAAAATAATTATAGTATTACTCTTCTTGCTCTGAAGTGCCAATAATTTAATCAGATTTTCTTTTAATCTCTAATGCACATTTACTATTGATTTCCTTTTCTATTTTAAATATTTTATGGTGATACTTGCCCTACTTACAGATGCAGAGAATGATCTCATCACCTCTGAGCTGTTGTTTTGCTGTGTTCAACACACCGGCTTTCATGTCCCACAGTGCAGCAGGGCAGACATCCCCTAGATAGCAGAATTTCAGAGTAATAAGTGCAGGTAGTACAGGTCAGCACAGTGAAGTCCTATCAGAAACAGTGTAGTCATGCTGGGTTCTGCCATCCATGAACTACAGTAGGTCTTGCTTTTGGTTTAGGGCAGTTCAACCCTGCTATGTAACTCAAACAATAAGCTTAAACCAGTTTAAAACCACTGAGAAAGGAAATGGGATCTTGTGTGTTTCCAGTACATCTGTTATGCTATGGACTTATTTTAAAGTTTAGCAATGATGGAAAATGTATTTGGAATTAAAAGTGAAAAATGTTTTGTTTCAAAAGAAAAACCCAAACTGTTTTAAATTGTGTTGTTTTTTGCTTTTTTTCTCTGTAATTCAGATAGAGTTTTGATTCGAATAAAAGATCTGACAGCAGAGAAGGCTGATGAAGTGGTTTGGGTTCGTGGCAGAATTCATACAAGCAGAGCTAAAGGTGAGATGCATCCAGGGTTTTTGATGGTATAACCTGAATCTTTATTTTGGCTTCATGACTCCTTAGTTATGTCTTACACACAAGAAAACTTTACACCAGGTTACTCTTCATTTTAAGTTAACTTTTTCTTTTTTCACTTATCTTGCCCCAAGAAGGTAAAAAGAAGTTTTGTTTTCAGCTGATTGGAAATTGGGCATTACTACTACAATGTAGTAAAAATAAATAATGGTGAACAATTGTAAAGAGGAATTTAAAAATACTGTAGTCATACTTTTTTGGGTGATAATAGTTGTGAGGTAGATCAGTTCTATGCTTCTACCATAAAACATACTTTTGTTAGAAATGTATCAGTTTTCAAACAGGTGATATTCATTCTGCTGCATATGAAAATTTTCACAGGACCTTTTCTTCAAAAGGAAGCAAAAATATTTGCTAAAATTTGAGAATTTTTACTTTCAATTATCAGCACCTGCTATATAAATTAGAACTTAAAATCAGAAGTATCTTTATTTTAATAAGACAAAGGGAAAATCCTTTTACAGATTCTCAGTGATGTGGGCTGATATACTTGGCTGTCTGACAGCCATATTTCTTCCCTGAACTCAGAAGTCCTCTCTGGAGATCAGTTTGCCATATGCAAACTTAAATAGGCTTTGGCCTTTTCAGTTGACATCAGATGCAGACAACTGTTGTACTGATTTCACTTACGTTTGGCAGCTCTGTAGTGAGATATAAATATCTTGTCTTCTCAAGAGCTGAAAAAAAAAGACTATAATTGTCTTTGCATTGAGAATAATGCAAATTAGGAAGGAGAATCCAGTACAGAATGTTGTCACAGATACAAGGTTCATTTGTCTTTTTAAGGCTTAATTTTCTTAAAAAATGTCCATTTTAATGAGTGTCTGTACTGTGGTTAGTTAAAATAAGGAACTACATGGAAATTCATAGATATAATGCACATTTGAATTTGTATTAGAAACTTTAAAATTAGGGAGTCCTCTGTGATTTCCTCAATAGTTCTGTCATGAGGTTTTACATGGAAGGCACTCTTCCCTGTAAATAGAAACTGAACCCCAAAAGCTCTGAAAGAGTTGGTCATTATAACTTGAAGTTGTTCAGACAGGAGACACTAACTATTATTGTCAGTATACAATAAGGAGTATCCATATGGCTTTTTTCTTTTGCAATTATAGGAAGAGTTCATACAACAGTTGATTAAAATGAGGTCTCTATGCAGACATTTAAAACAATGTAAAATTCAATAGTTGCTTATTACTTGTCTCTGTGTTGCATTTATATGTAATATCTTTCCTGGTATATGCATTTACTTCAGTCAGAGTAACATATGTAACATGACAATATTAGGATGTGAACTGTTTGCCATCCTTCACCTTTAACCTCAGGAAAGACCACTGTTTTTTGTTCAACAGCAGTGCTTATTTTCAAAACTCTTTAACACAACCTGAAAAATGAAAGCTAAAGGTGTTGCTTATGGGCATGAAATATTCTCAATTTGTTGATTGTGCTTCTTGTTCCTTCTTGGTCTGACAACACAGAACAATTCTGACATTTGGGGAATGCTGCTAGGGAATGCCATATGCTTGTTTATTTAAGCTGTGGGAGAAAGAATCTTACAAGGAAAGCAAATGTTTAAGAAGTAATATTAGCCTTTCCCACACACATTGTGGTGCTATTGCTACCATTATGAAAAGGAAAGTCTTGCAGGAAACAGGAAAATCTTACACAAAAATAGTGTTAGTTTTTCTCAGAAGCTCAACTTTGATTCCTAAATATCCAACATACCCTTTATTTAACCCCGTTCTTGACCAATAAACCAAAAACCCAAAATGTGAGCAACTGCGGAATCCAGCTGTCTCGTATAGCAGGTCACTCATGAAGTCTGGTGGAAATGAACTGAAGGATGTGTAAAGAATGGGGTGTTGGGAATTTCTGTGGGTTATACTAAAATTAAAGCGCTTGGGGCTCTGTGTTTTTTTATCATTGATTGAATAGATGCTAATTTTGGCCTATTTTGAAGCTACCAATCACATTTATCATCAAAAAGCAGTTGGGAAATCGTCAGGGTTCTGCCAGGCAGCTGGGACTTGTGCAGTATGCTAGACCTGAACTTGGTTTTGCTTTAGGAATGTAAAGGTTTATAAAACATCAAAACAATGTGTCTCAAAAGAAAGAGTACCACCAAGAGCAATTTACATACTGGAACAAGTTTTTTAGTAAGCTATATAAAGTTTTCTTTGCTGGCAGATGTGTGTAAATAGTGATGCAATAATTTATATGACAGAATGGATTTTACTCTTTATAGAAATTCATTCCTTACATCTTTTTCTCTCCTAAGATGTTAGCACTTACATCCAAGAAAGGAAACATTCCTATTTGGTTTTATGTGCTTACTTTTGATGGGTTTCTCTGTGTGGTGTCTTATTTGTTCAGTGACTAAAAGTTCCTTGCATTAGACTGAGTCAGACATTTCAAACCAAATTTCTTTTGAAAGTTTTCATCTGTTTAGACATTTTTGTGGAACACAATATTGGTTTGTTTTATAGAAACTTAGTTTACTGTTGAATGTGCATGAAGTTAGTCTTACACTTTTCACTTAAATACTAAGTAAATACTGTGAAGTACATGGAAAACATCCCATAATTATTTTTCTTTTTTTTCTCTAATGCTTCATTTTCTGTCTCTTCATCTGGAAAGACATCTAATAATGAAGTAGATTTGATTATGGGTTATCTTTTTTATATTTTATTTTGCATGCCTTGAACTCTTTTGAGAAAAGTTCTGTTTCCTCTTAGAGTCTTTGTAGTTGATATTTTAACTATTCCTATCAGGGAGGTTTGTTTGATCACTTATCTTCTATGTGATTAAAAAAGGCTGTATTCTACAAAACATCCGATTTCCTCATGAGAACAACTACTGGTACTCATGACAAGAAGATTTGAATCCTTTTATGATGCAGATATTGATCAAACTCCTAGTGGTTGGGATTAAGTACAACTGCCAAAATTTTCCTTCTGGTTGGTGTGACAGCAGGTCCTGCCGTGTATTTCACTGTCTTCTCTTTAAATAGTTGTTCACTGTCTTCTCTTTAAATAGTTACTAGTTGAGGGGCATTTTAGCTGTCTTTAGCTGCATATTTTTTGAGCAACTCATATCATTGCCAAAACCTCAGTCATATTTTGCTAAATTATTTGTGACTGAAAGCATGGAGACAAGTACTGTTTTCTAGGGTACACTGTGTCAGACCACATTGTCATTAAGAAATACTGAGATGTCAAAGATGTGAGATACAGTTTGCTCATCCAAAGAAACTGAGCATATTGTGTCCCATGGAAAAACTGCTTCATTTGTTGACTTACTGGATCTGAAACACAGGCATGTATACCAGTGAATTCTCTTTTTAATTTCTGAAGCCTATGGCTTAATGTTTGCCTGCAAGAAATATGTACATCCCTACCATATTAGCTTCTTTAATTGCATATTGCAGCCTCTAGAATAAAGAAATAATTGTACTCTGTTTTCTGAAAACAGTGCATTTCAGAAATCATAATCATAGGACAAGATGCATTACTTCCCATAATTATGGCATTAATTTTTAGTAATATTTCATACTAGGTTTGTATGTTTGCTTTTACTTCCATCAGATTGTGTGTCAAATGTTCAGCATTTATCTTCTGATACTGTTTAAATTAGCTGCAGGTACACCTCAGGAATGGTCATCTGCATAATTAAAAATGAAAACTGAAAGTGGCTTTTAATGCCAGTCGATTCTAATGTTTTATAGTCTGAGTCAATGGTAACTGGGAAATAGCTATCTCTAACAAAGCTTCTGGCTTCTTCCCATTCTCACCATTTTAATGGAAATGTTGTAATGTTATGAGTCAGAACTTGGAATTATAATGATGCCTTTTATCTGATGCTGGTACAACAATGAAGTGTTTGTTGTTAATTTCTCTCTCCAAGGAAGAAACATTTTAAATCACCATATTCCTTTAAGTTAAGAAGTAAATTATTATTAGACATGTGAGAGAAATATGAAATGAATGTGTGGCAGCTAAACAGATTGGAAGATTTGTTGACTTGGAAATACACATTTAAAATGTCAACAAAGCTCTCTGTAAATTATTATTAATTTCTATCAACATCTTTTATGCTAAGCTGTTCATGAATAAATTGCTCTTACTGGAATTTTTATTTGGGTCGTTTAGGTTTTTGTCATTCACCAGAATCAATACTCTTGTTGTTCCACTTCATTCTGAATGTGTGTGGTGTATTATAGAATGAACATTGTTGGTTTAGTCCCTGTGGTGCAAAATCAAGCCTATTGCCCAGAGTGGTTTTGTAAAGTGAACTTTGCAGCTTTAATCTGAGATGATAAGACAAAACTTTTAAAATAATGTAGGCTCAAAGTAGTGAGTTGAGAGCAGAACAACAAGGAAAAGTATGCTTCACTTCTTGCTGTTGAAGAACAGTGGAGAGTTTAAAGGTTGTGATTTTTTTTAAATCTAGATATTATTTGGCTTGAAAAGCTTATTGTTATTTTTAGAAAAGGTCCATTCACATGTTTGTAGACATGAGGCAGAATTACTTGATTTATCTCAGTGTTTGCTCTGTGTGCAGATGCAGAGCAGACTAGTTTGGTGTAGCTGTTTCTGTGTGGGGACTGTTGAAGGAGAGACACACTCTTAAAAGCTCAGCTTAATACTAAAGTAGTAAACCTTTTTTCTCATTCACAAAGACCTCAAGTAACTTGTCCTTAATACACCTGTGTTGTTTTCCTTTGTATTCAGGGAAGCAGTGTTTCTTAGTCCTGCGTCAGCAGCAGTTTAATATCCAGGCTCTTGTGGCTGTGGGACAGCATGCAAGCAAGCAGATGGTAAAGTTTGCTGCCAAGTAAGTAAGCAATTATATCCTGTTGTCAGAGTAAACAATGGTGGGAACCAGGACTCCCAGGGGTTGGGACCATTTTCACACATTAACATCAATGCTTCGTTTGTCTTAAAATGTAGTTATTTAAATTGTCAGCTCACTATTGCTTTGAATACATTACACTGACAAAAGATAAAATAGAGAACAGGCTTGAAATTCATTCTGAACTGCTGAAGCAGCATTCTTTTGCCATAGACAACCTACATTTACTTTCAAGCTGGCTCACAAAAAGTCTGGCAAGCTGAGTTTAGTTGGACACTTCATTTTGTGAGTAGTGTTTGTGTGTGTCTGCACATGCCCAGGGCTCTTCTTCTACAAAGTGTAGTAATACATTTCATAGCTAGAACTGATCTGAAGAAGTTCATATTGCAAGTGGCTTACTGAGTTGAAGAAATTAGGAGAATCTTCTGAGCAGTGAATTAATCTTATTTACACCTTATTTTTAGCATTAGAACATTTAATAAGGGATTTAAGTTACTTTAAAAATATTTGTTTGGGGGCTAATAGTTAGACTTGCCAATCAAACAAGTGTTTATTGAAGAAATTTAAATTCAGTTATTTGCTTTGTTCTTAAAGATAAAAAATACTCTTCTCATGCTACTTACCTCAAGATTGTGCTCTAAGTTTGTCCACTACTAAACATACTTACATGACCAAGGTATTTTTGTAGGAGAGGTTTTAATAATATATTTCTACTTGTTCACAAACAGAAATGTGGATCAATTCAGTGCAATAATCTGTTTAACATGTGGCACTTGAGTTGCTTCTGTGTAGTTCTTGGCACTACTCTCATGCCTGGGAAAGGAGCCCCCACTAATTAGCTGTAAAAGTGCTACAGCCTTCAACCTTCAATATGTCATGGAGAGGAGGGATTCATTATAGTGTAGACTTCCAGAAGCCAAGTTAAGAAGGTTAGGATAATGCTTCTGCTGATGAGGTTCAAGGCAATGGGAAAACAGAACCAGCAGTGTTTGCTGTTTGGCGATGCTTAGTGTTGGCACTGCCATGTGAAGCATGCTGTTTACAGGTGTTTATGAGCCAAAGTGAAGTGTTCTGTTTCTTCATGAAATAGTTTGTTCTCTCCGGTGCTTAGAATCTTTGAAAAGAATTGAGTATATAATCTACTCATTCCCTAGTCTATCTCTCTCTAGCCTACCAGCTGCCTGCCTTTACTCTCTCAACAAATTTGAGCTACAGAACAGTGGAACAACACTTAAGAGTTCTGATGCACACTCTCTTTTTCTCCAGCTCGCTCCCACATCTCTCATTTCCAGTTTCCCTCGTAGCCTCTTCTTCAGTAACAGAATTTCTTGTATTTCATGAGTGGCATTTTTTAGTGGTTAGAAGCTCATGAGAGGGAAGTTGGTCTTTAGCCTTTTCTTCCATATTCTGATTCTGCTACTTATAAGCTTTTTATGACTTTATCTTTTTCATTTACTAGTATTTATTTTTATTAGTTTTCTCTCCGGTTAGTGAGAAAAACTAGGTCACAAAAGGTCCAGAGCTAACAAAGAGTGGAAAATGGTGGAAAAGGCTGTCTGGAAAGAGTTGAGGACAAAACTCCTTTATCTTCTCACAGCAGTGATCTGTTAAATCATACAGAACTTCATCTTTAGGTTCTTTCCATCTCCCTGTCATCTCCCTACTTTCCTTGATGTAGTAGGGCTGATTTCCTCCAAGTAGCCAGACTCATGATGTTTGTACTGAGTTTTGACTTTTCTTTCTTCTTTTTGTGGTGGCATTTGCTAGCGAAATCCTGATACTTCAGCCTCTCTAATTTATAGCATGCATGTTTTACTCATTATTTGTGCTTCTGAAGTGCTCACATGCTTATCTTCATGTTCTTTGAATGATTGAACTTTCTTTGCTGTAACCTTCTGAGTTTATTTTTGGAGGCTTGCTTTTGGTATTTTAACACCATCAGTGCAATCATCTTCTTGTGATGCCTTCCCACTAACAAGCCTATTATTTTAATACCCTGCCATGCTCTCCCTGACTCCAGTGTTTTATGTCCTTCTGCAATTTTGTCTGATGTTACCACTGTAAGCTGCCTCTTCTCCTTCAGAGGCTTCCGCTGTTCTCTGACTTCTAAGTGGACTTGCGGTCACTGTGCCAGCAACACCTGAAGCACAGCAAGAGAACCTGCCTTGTCTTCAGACACTTTCCTGCTAGTCTTTACCTGCTGTGGAATGATGACATTATTACTAGCAGATGAGGCCTGTCTTAAATGTCTAAAAATAGCTGTATTGTTTCCCTGCTTTTCTCAGTGTCTTTTTGTCACCTCGCCTTGTTTCCTACATGTTATTGAAGAAAACATTTAACTGAAATACTTTACATTTCAGTTAAAGTAGGTTAATCTTTTTTAGTGATAGCACATAAACTTTATTCTTCACTTGCTATTTTCTCTTATTTTGATACTAGGTCCAAAACTTTTTCAAAGTAACTTGTGAAATTCTGCATCGCAAGTTTTTTAATGAGAATTGGTTAGATCATCAGCATGTTTTGTACAAATATTCATAAATAATAAACAAAACACTTCCTCTTTTAGATATTGGCACATGGAAGCCAAGAACTTTCATAACCTTCTGTGGTCTGGCAACATTCATATAGTAATATTCTCCATTATCATAAGAATATAAGTTCTTAGAGATAAATACTAAAATACTGCTTTAACTCTGTTTTACGGAGAAATTTATGTGAATTTAACTATGAAAACTTTCTAGTTGAACTTTGAGAACATACACAGCCAAGAAGATAGAGCCAGATGAGATACTGGATTTTTGGTAACTGTGGAGTTCTTAATGCCTTTCATCAGAGAAAAAAAAAAACCCTAGTCGTGCAAGGGATGGTGTCTTAAGAGGAAGAGTTAATTGTCTCTTTCAGACAGCAGAGATGCCAAGTGATTCAATTAGTGCTCTATCAAAATACTTTCTTTTCCATAAAGTATTGGGTGTGCTCAGTTTTGGTTTTCTTTATCTTTTTATATCAGCCTTCAGCTTTTCCCTGCCACATCTACTATGCTACTGTAGCCACAGTAGGGTGATAGAGCAGTTGGGAAGGTGTTTAACAGGTTCTGATTTAGCTGCCCAAGCGATGTGCTCTTGTTTGGGAAGTAATTTGAGGCCTCTTTATTACAGACTAGAGAATGAAAATCCAGAAAAGAGATTAAAAATTAAAAATTATATATATATAAAAAAAAAGGTAAACCTGTATGGAAATATTTCATATTGTAGAAAAATATATACCCAGGTTCATCAGCTAAGATAGATGTATTATGTCAGGAAAACTGCTGGATATTGCAAAAATATTTTCTTTATACTTTTTCTATTTATTTTTTACTCAGTTATCTGGAAGAAAGTGTCAAATCACACCTGTTAAGTTTGCTGGTGAAAATGGAATGGTGAAGTAGAGGCTAGGAGTATATAGTAGCCAGGCTCCATTTAGAGTAATCAGTTTGATACTTTTAAGTGTGAATTTGTACCGTGGAGGTCATTAGTTCAGGTTTCATGTCTTTTCAGGATTATTATGTAGGAAAGTAAGTGATGAGAAATGTGAGGTCATGATAGACTGACTTAACAGAAGCCTGTGCAGCTCTCTTACCTGCTATGCTATGAGATCTCTTGAGCTTTGAAATAGAGGAATAAAATGCCATTGATATAAAATATGCCAGTCATTAGGCTATTCCTGGAATATTTTGTCCACTTTTGCTGCCTTTGTGTCTGAATATATGTCAAATTGGAAAAGGTTGATGGTGAAGCTGTAAGATTAAATTCTATGTGGTGAAGCAGATCTGACTTCCTGTGAGACTAAAGAAAACTCTATCCTATCCAAGAGAAATTAGAAAGTAATTTAAGTAGTAAGTAAATCCCAGTCTGATGGTACCTATGCAAGAAGATTTGCTGCCAGTGGAGGGTTCTTTGCTTTGCAGATAGAAAGGTGTGACAAGATAAAATGAACAGATGGTGAAGCTAGGCAAATTGAGAAGGAAAATGAAGTATTTTTTTCCCAGGGAAAATTATTTAAAATATGTAATGTTTTTGTTACTTAAACTCTTGTTAAGAAGATAGGTTTTGTGTTCTTTTTTTTAATACATTAAAAAAAAATTCCCCAGAAGATGCACAGATTCATCCAGATGTTAGAATGTTGGCTTAGGAAACAGATGGTTGTATTTTTAGAATGGAGAGTATTCAGTGTCAGTTAACTCCCTTTTCAGAGGGCTTAATGGATACCGACTGTGTTTGTGCAGGCAGTATTACAGGTGCTGCTATTGACTCCCAATATAAAATGTTTATGCTTTCAACTATTTATCAAGTGAATTAATTTTTTCAAAGCAAACTCTGTTGCCTTCAGCTTTAACTGACATGACATTCAGTTAAAGGACCATTGATTTTTATGGTTTATGGCAGTTATTTAATGTGTTTAGATTTAATAATGTACTTAGATAATGTGTGTGTGTGTGTATATATATATATATATATATAAAAAACAGTCTGTGGTCTGTGTACAGAAAACATTGTTGAAGGAAAAAAAACAAAACGAAAGTTTGAGTCAAGCATAGATGCTTCTATTAAGTAAAACATTTTCTGTTTGAAGTCTTATTATAAATAAGCAAATTTCTTCCAATTCCTTAGACTTCTGGTCAAGACAATGTTGATTGTGATTCACTGAGGGAGGCCCACATTGGGTTCAGCTTGCAACATGAAGCTGTTGATGAAAGATGTTGTCATACAGACTGCAATATTGCAATCTTGTGGTTAAAAGAGAAAGTCTTGGCTAATAGGCATGCAGATAATTAAGAGGGACATAAGGCATCTAGTGGACATTTTTGTAATTATAGTCCTAAGATTTTGGAAGGAACATTACATACAAAGAAGTTTGTTATACAGAGGAATTTATTGGACTTTATGAATCTGTCATGAAAATAGGTTGTTGAAGAATTAAACAGTATAAAGATGTCACCTGTCTTCCCTTAGTGCATCCTAGCTTAGTTTATAGTCATTTGTAATATTAATTACAGGTAGAAATACTGTCATCTTTAGTGGAAGTGGTGCTAGCTTTGGCATGTTTTTCTGCTGCTTGTTCACTTTTTTGTGTTTGTTCAGGGTTTTTGTTTTCATTACCCAGGGGAATTTTATCAAAAAATCACCTAGATGACTTTGTGATGCTGCTACTGTTGCAGAGAATTCTTTACTGTAGTTAATATACCCTTTGCTGTAGTTACCAGTGTTTAATTAAGGCAGCTTGTTTCTTTTTGTAGTCTGAAGTGAAATTATCATTTTAGTAACGTTCTTGAAATTACTTGTTGGGATCACGAAGACACCTTGTAGGTTTCTGTATCTTATAATTCATGCACTGTGTTAGGGACTACAGATTTTTCCAGTGCTACATCTTCTTGAGTGTGGTTCAAACAGAACTGAAAACACGAGCTTTTACTCTGTGCCCGATTAGATACATAGTCTGAATGATCGAAATCATGTTTTCTAAATACCAAATGAAAGTTTAGAGCAGATGATGAATACAAAGGTGGTCATATGCAGTAGAAAAGTTGGTAATGCTTTTGTGTGCCCTGGCAATTATATGTGTATTTGGATACAGGGGTCTACATTGAGAGGAACTGAGTTGAAATATATTATGGCAAATTTAATGACTAAGGGATGTTACAGTTTTAAAGTGCATTCCAGACCAAGTAACACACAGCTTTAATTGCAGCTTCAGCTTAGAGAAGGTGAAAAAGCACATTTAATCACAAGTGCAGAGTTTTAAAGTTTTGTTATGCGAGTTTTCAAAGCAATATTGCAGTTAAATGTAAAAAAGTCAGTTTCTTCCTGTATTTTTCAACTGCTACCATTTTGTATGTCTTGAGTTTTGTGCATGTTCAGATCAAAGCTCTGTAGGGACTTCACTAACACCAGCTTTCAGCCATGGGATCAGTAATCTGATTATGAATCCATCATACAACACATTTGCACTTAACCATTATTTTTTTCAGAGTGCAGAGAATTTGCCTCAATAAGTTTGAAACACATTGGTTTTATTTGCAGTTATTAGTGAGAGGCCTTGTATTTAATAGGTTAGAAGCCAAATTTTTCAATTTGCTGCCTCAGTCTTTGGAGACAAACATTTGTAGGAGAGTGTACTTCTAAGCACTTAGTTTCATTTCTCCTTGTCTTTCTTGAATTTGTTGTCTCTGCTCAAATAATGGAGATGAATGGTGGCTCACCCTTAGCTAAATGAGTTCTGATCAAAGCCTACTGTCAACCTGTGCCTTGTACAAATGTAGTCATTTGTTCATTACATTGATTTGAGCAACTGTAGCTCTTTAAAGTGTAAATGTACCAGAAAAACATACTATTCACAAATTTTATGCACTATGTGGAATTACCTATTGGTTAAGCAAGTCAAGCATATGAAGCACTGAAGTCTGTGTAACTTTTAGAAGAGCTGCTAAAGAGTTCTCTCACCTGAAAATATGAATGTCAAAGAAATTGTGTAATCAACTGAAATACTCAGATACTGCCTCTTTTTCATGACTAGTGACTTTCTTATGCTGATGCTATGAGGTTTTGAGAATTGCGATGCTTGAATTTTTCCCTACTGTTACTTTAACAACAAAGTTTTCACAATTTAGGTCATTTTTATAGAAAATCCATTGGGATAACTTAAATTTTGAACTCAGATGTATAACATTAAAAAGTTTGTCCCAAGTTTAGACCAGGAGATCTGTCTAGCTTTTCACAGAACTGATAAGGATATATCAGGAACAGCAGAAAGCAGAGGAAGTAAGCAGCTGTATTTGGCAGCACTTGAGAGTTTGTATCTCAGCTGCTTCTGGGTCATACCATTTAGGCTTTAACAGAGAAAAAAAGCTAAGTTTCCCTCGTCATCTAAAAAGGCAATTGTTTAGCTGGATAGATCCTACTTGAAAAATGTGGGAGAATGACTAATTCGAAACATAAATATTTCCAGAGAGAAACTTCTCAGTCCTACTAAGTTTCTCATGAACTTTTACAGTAGCTGAACAGAAAGATTGTAGGGCTAGAATAACTAGTGTTTGCTCACAGCTTTTTGACTTACTCCAGGTGGTGATGGGTAAACCTATGCAGAAATGAGTGATTAGTTTCGAATCATAGGTACCAGCAGCACTAGCTTGTATGTGCTTGTACTCTGTCCTTACCTGCTTTACCTTGGGGTTACTGCCCCTCAGTAGCACCTTCTGTGCATATAAATATTTATCTCACCACCATCCAACTTAGCTGTATGGGTCTGGGGGGTTGGATGTTTTGGGGTGTGGAGAGGGACCTTACTAAAATAAAGCCAACTTTGTAAACCTATATATTGTTAATTGCTCTTTACTAGGATCAGTTGTGGCCAGCCTACCTCACTTGCAGTTAAATTGTGGGCCTGCTACTTAGCTGCTTTCTAAGGGCTTATGTGGTCAGGTGATGTGCATAAATTGCTTTCCAGTCTTCTCAAGAAGGCTTGAAAAATTAAAGATTAAGTTTATTGTAACAGTTATTTTTCATAAAAAAAGAAGTAAGTATTTTGTGATATTTGGCCTTATAAAAGGAGTCTAGCAAAGGGACAGACTGAAAATACATTTCCAGTGGGAGTTGGGGTGAAGGCAAGATTATCTGTAGAAAATTACTGGTTTAAAGACCAGTACCTTAAATAATAAAAACTGCTTACACAAATTACTTTCTCACCTATGACTCTTGAGGCTTTTGTTATTATTTGCTTATAGCAGTCCCACTTTATATTGTATTTTGGAAGACTTTCAAGATGTTATATGGTGTTTTAATATACTATTAGTGACTGTTAGTGGAGAGCAATTAAGATGTCCCCTGTCATAGAGAAATGACTTACAAGCATCTTGCATCTTTCAGTAACAAGTCATGTAGTTTAAACAAGATCAATCAGTTTTGATTTTTCCCTCCACATCTAGGACTTCCTTTCAGTTTGTTTTTCTGCTGGTTAAGACACATCTTTCAGATAATTGCATCAGCTGACACATACAATAGTGTATGTGGCCTAGAAAAAGAGCTATGCAACTTGTCAGTTTATGTATACACACAGAAAGAATGAGTGAGCACTAAGCTTAATCACAATTCTTTCCCTCCCAAGTATTCCATCCCAGCTTGAATTTGTTGTGGCTGGGAACATTTTACCAAAGTACTTCATACTTATTTTATATAAAATAAGTGACTTTACCTGAATCTTTAACTCTGTTTTTCAGTACTGAGCCTAGTGCAGTGTGCAATGAAATTCCGTAACCCTTCTGTCCTATCTTTATTGACAGCATCAACAAAGAGAGCATTGTGGATGTAGAGGGCGTTGTGAGGAAAGCATATCAGAAAATTGGAGGTTGTACTCAGCAAGATGTTGAGCTTCACGTTCAAAGGGTAAATTTTTGAGCAAATGAAGCACTGGTTAATTGTTTGAGAGGTTATCTGTTTAGGCTGTCTATCTCTGCATATATGTGTCAGTAGGCAATCCCATACCAGAAAAATAACCTTTGCTTGAAAGGACAAATTTCAGTGCATTATATGTAGATGTAAAACATTTCTGGGCTCAAGATTTGATTTTCAGAATTTGCTATTTTTCTTTCTCATTTGAATTACAGTACCAAGTAAAATAAAGTACCTCACTAGAATAATGTGGCTAGGAATGCTTGTAATTCTAGCTTTTTATTCTTAACTGTGGCAGATACTATAATAAAAAGTCTGCTTCTTTTTGAGTGCAAGTCGGAGGTTTCTTCTTTATCAGAAAGTTACAATATTCCCCTTAGTACTCTCCAGTGGAATGGAGTACATAACTCTCAGCAAAAGTAAAGCACTAGTTTAACAGTACAGAAGCCCTTGAAATCTGAAGTTCCTGTAGTTTGTGCTGTAAGACTGGAGGAAGTGCAACTTTATAATTTGTTTAAATACAAAGCATATTTAAACCTTTATATAATACTCTTTCCTTCAAGGTTTACAGCCAACAATACAGCTGAAACACAGTCAACTCAAGAGTAGAGTACAATGGCTATTATAGCAGTAAGACACATTTTAGCTAAGTGGTGGAGAAAATCTGCAGATTTTGAAGAAAGCATATTTTAATATATGTGCAGATAATCATTTGTACCCATGACTAGACTGAAAGGCAATGCAAAGTGGTTTTCATTCTCTGGTTTTATTTTAGCTGTCTTAGAGATTTTCAGTCAGAAATGTCTCTTTCAGATGCAATCAGATGGTAAGTAAAATAATAAATAAACAGAAAGAAGAACAGGATGATCTTGCTGGAATCAGAACCTAAAACTCTGTGAAATCTAGTAATTCCAGAGCTGGCGTTCATGCCAATAGGCTTGTCCCTCAGGCAGTTTGTAGTTGCTCAGCTCACTGTTTCCCAGAAGAAAGAAAGATATTTTTAATCTTTCAAAAGGAAAATAAGAACTTAGCACTTCCAGTATTGCCATGAGAACGTACCCCTGTATCTCAAGTATTTGAATAAAATTAGTCTTAACAGCTAGCTGTTTCAAGTCTATGCCAGAAATACCCTTTTGTAAGTCACACCTCTGTTTGAGCCAAATCTCAAGCTATTTCTGTTCCCGTCTCAATTTCAGATCTATGTCATCAGTTTAGCTGAACCCCGACTGCCCTTACAGCTGGATGATGCTGTTCGGCCAGAAGTGGAAGGAGAGGAGGTGAAAACTTTTAATCCTCAAATTATTTTTGTTTCTGTAGTTGAACAAAAGCATGAAAGCCAAGCACCTTTCTAAATGCAGTGAATTTGTTAGGCTTGCATTTTACTGCCTGTATGTTATCCAGAACTGTGTTAGAAATCTCTCTGTCTTTGATATCTGCTAAAGTGCAGTAGAAGGTCAAGACCAGAGGATTTGCAGTCTTCTATGGGCGTGTCTTCTGCATCCTCCTATTTGAGTTCTGCCTGTGACCCTTGGGAGAAGTTACAACTTGAGATTTGCTGTGCTTTCAGTTTATATTCTTTCTAGAATGATCTAGACATTCTACTGAACTTATATATCACTCTTGGCTTTTAGACAAGGGATGTTTTCCACCATCGAATTTGACTTTATTTGGGTTTTTTTTTGAGGCATTATATATTCATTATGGTTTTTCACTCAACTGTTTAGGATGGAAGAGCTACTGTAAACCAGGATACAAGGCTGGACAACAGAGTCATTGATCTGAGGGTAAGGAATATGCTGTATGACATACTTCACAGTGTCTGCATGTTTTTACTCTTCACATTTCTGAATCCATGAAGAAGTAAAAGCTATGAATTTGATGGAAGGGTATTGCTGGCCAGGTTTAAACTAAAAACATTTGCCTATTTGTGAGTGTCATTGTGACATTAATCAAAGAACACATCTAAGTAGTTTAAAGGTGAAGGTTTAGGATTTGGCATGTGGCCATGTACATCTGGGCTTTTTTATTTATGAGAGTCAAACACAGCATTTCTTCTCAAATGTATTGTCAGATACCCAAAAACTGTATAAGGTGAGTTTTGAATTTAACATGTAATTGGGGTGCTATAATGCATGTGTCACAAGTGAAATTCTGCCAGGCTGTAATACCAATCTCATTCTTTCTGTTTCTTCCACAACGTTGATACCTATTCTTTTTTTTTCTGAAACACCTTTCTTCATCCAGGTGATAGAAACACAGCCTGCTGTGAATTCATATACTTCTCAAATATTAGTTCTTTCTGATCAACAGCAAACAACTACCTACATAATCACTTACGGAACTTTTCTCCATAAAACAGCCATGCTAAGCACACATGCAATGAACTGCTCATCCTGATAGGAGGCTTTCTGGTCTTTTCTTATATTGGTTCTTCACAGTAACACTTTAATTAATTTGTCATTGAATGAGGCATGTGCTTAGCTCATAGTGTATCTAGCACTGCCTTCAAAGTGCTGATAATGACAGTTTCTCAGTAAATCAGTCTGTGAACCAGGGAAATGAAACAACAAAGTTTGTTTTCTTGAAAATTTGGAAGAGTTCTGGCACTGAGATGCTTAAAGCATTTGAACATCTGACCTCCTTATCTCAACAACTAAAACTATTTGTGTAAATTGTTTTACTTGGACCAAAGTTAATTGCTTTTTACTTGACCTTTTGTACAATACTGAGCAACTTCAATTTGTGACTGCTTTTCAGGAATACTCAGTATCTCATCATATTGATCTCTTCATCTGTGGTTTAAATTAAGCCTTTGATGAAAAGAATTCTGTAGAATGGTTGAAAGTGAAAAACATTTAAAAGCATGATTGACTTATGGTAGTGATAAGGCAGAGGGAGAATTCTGGGATGCTCCTAGCGTGAGTTTTACTTGAACTTCTGGTAATGAAGAAAAATACTCAACAGCACTCTGGAGAAACTTGAGAAAATCCATTTAAATTAATTGAATACCAGCATAATAATCTGGAAAGAGCCATGAACCCCAAAGGAAACATAGAAGTAATACAAAGGGGAAGAAAATGGTGTGGAAGTATCTTTGGCTGTAGTGCAGATGAGGGCATCTGCAGAGTAAAACCTAAGAAGGTGTATGCTAATAGGGAAAAAAAAGGAAGACTGTAAAGCCTGAATGAACACAAGAGATGGAACAGAATGGAGTGGGCTAAAATTCTTCTGTCCCTGTATATTTTCAGCAGTCCAGCAGAACTCTCCTGGTACTTCTCATACATCTCTGCCACTGTAGGAGTACAACATTAGTTGTTAGTATTCTGCCAGGAGGGTACAGCTAGTGAGCTAAGTGGATGCTGCTGGAACCTTTTCTGTCTTGTGTGTTCCAGCCATTGGTGGTACACCCATTTATTCAGCAAAGTTTAGCACCTTGTTTTGAGATCTGAACTCTTGCCTTTACAGAAGCTGCTTTTGTCCTTGGCTCCATCAGCTGCTGCAGTGTGCTAAGCAGCTGTCTCATGCTGAACAGGAATTCAGGTTAAGATTTTACAAAATTGATAGAAGGATGAAATCTCAGTACTTCAGTGCTTTATGTCTCATCCTCTGCATGGACCTGTGCTGGATGTAATCTGCCCACAGCTTTCTCTAGATTAGGCATGGGTATCTGTCTTGCCCTCCTCCTATGTACAGGAAAAGATCCTGTCTCTGACTGTGTCACATTTCTGCATGTCTTTTCTGTTGCACATTTCATGATTTGTTTCAGAGCAAAAGGAGATTGTTTTGGGGCAGTAGCCTTGTGCAGATTCTTCCTAAGTTTGCTTTGTTTCTCTTGCAGGAGCTTTGCTTGCACAAGTGAAGATTCTAAATAATTATGTGTTGCTTTGACCTGATTTTTTTAAAGGGAGAGCTGAAAAAGCAGGAGAGGATTTAATGAGGAAAAGGGAAATCCCAGTGAGAATACATGTGCTTATATGAATGTGCACATCCTAAACACTAAACAGTGAAATCACAGGAGTGGTGACATGAAGGCAGTTTGTCCTTCAAGTAACTGAAAAAATCCTCCAAAGTAGTAATTGATTTTCAGTGATTTGGTTGCATGGACTGGAGCTGTAGTACAAATGGGACTTCAGAGAGTTCCTGGTGTTTTGTATGCACTAAGTAGCTATGCTCTGAGGAGGATTAGAAGACATGGTGTGTTAAAATCTCAGATATCTGAAACTATTGTTAGTCACTGTTCTCCTACACCTCTCCCTTTTAGGAAAACCAGATCATGGACAGCAAGGAAGAAATGTTAACAGAACAGGTCTAACAGAGATGCTCTGGTGGCCTGTTCCTAGAAGTGTGGGAGGAAGTCCAACCACAGCTATATGCCCCATCTATTCTGGTTTCCTCAGTGCCCCAGTTTAAGGAAGAAGGAGGTCATCGGATATCAAAAATAGAGATACTATGTTTTGGAGAAGGATTTAACAAATAAAATGCATAGGTGTTGGCTAGACTCAGACTAAAAAAAGCCCCAGTGGGAAACTAAAATTACTGTTGTGCATTTAAATATAGTCTTTAAAGTAGTTAACTAGTTTAACAGATTTTAGGTAGTGATTAACCAAGGAGTTCATTGGGTAGGGCCAAATTATGGTCAAGTGGAGTCAGTTTTGATGAATGAATGAATGAATGAAAGGAACTGGATTCCCAAAATTAGCATAATTCCATCCAGCTATGATATATGCTAAGAAAAGTTAGATTATTATGCAGTAGAAGTGCAGTTAATAATAAGGAAATTAGTGGAGCTGTTATGCTACAAAGATTGCAAGACTGCCTTTCATATATGTGTTTTTTAGCAGCTTTGCATTTTAGTTGCAGACAAAGATTTGCCAGAGGTGTCTGGTAGTATTTTGTGAAGGTTAGGGATGTAAAAATCCCAAGCTATTGCTGAGGTCATTATTCTGATCTATGAAGGGAAAATGGTGATTATCTAGGGTGGAGCAGTTTTAAAAATCCTTTCCAAGGAATGATGACTGATGAGGAACGAATCTGTTCCTGATGGGTTAACTCATAAAATACAGATCACAAAATTGTAAAGTAGAAAAATTAGGGGTGTAGAGACAAGAGAGCTGGTAAGAAGAATTGAGTCCTTGTATAGACCCAATTTTTCTTTCACATAACCACAGGTGACTGTGAGAAAACCACTGCTGGCCTCAGTATTTCTCATGATGGCTTAGTGAAAGTCGAAACAATTGATTCTAGAGGTGTTTGCTTTACCATTCCTTTATCAGAACAATTAAAAAAGCCAATTTGGAGCACTCATTGTGTTTTTAAATCTTTACTTCTGTGCTGTTCTTAAATTTAACTGAAGTATTCAGTGATGTATGGATTTTCTATGTGAAAACATCTACAGAAACAGTATTTCCTGAGTATCTCTGGTAGATGAGAAACACTGTAGAAAAGACAAGCAAAACACTGGCTTTTGACTTCTGCTTCTAGGTTTGTTTTCCTCTGAAGAAAAAAATCAATCCAGGTTCATCCAGTTTTAACACTGGACCTTGCTCTGGCTTATTTTTGACGTCCATCAGGCTTTTTATCTGAACAGTGTCTGTCCACTTTAGTCTTGAATTATACACATTTTGCAGACCTAATGCTATAATTGTATCTGCTAATGCACAGCTCACTGAGACCATAGCATAGTCTTTTTAGGGTCAATATTCCCCTGTTTAAGCTCATCAGGATAGAGGGTAAACATGTTTCTTCAGTAGTTTATGGATGTCAGACTATGTTATATGATAATCCAACTGTACATTGATCTTAATGCAGTTTTGCTTTTTTTTTTTTTCAAAATACCTGGTTAGTTCAAGCTTGATTTCATTGCATTGAATTAAATTTACTCATTGCAAAAGCTGTATTTTCTGGACTGAATTCAAACTGTCACAAACAAGTAGATGTACAGTTTATTTTATTGTGGGTAGGCATTTGGTAGTGAAGATATAAGACAGTCCCAGTCATTTAGACAACAGACTTCCTGTTTGTATCTTTGTCTTGTAAATAATGCTGAAATCTGAAGAAAATTTTACCTCACTCACTTGGGGGTTAAAAACTCCCTGCTATTTAACATAAATCCTATTTCCTAGCAAAACCTTAATTTCTCATATATATAGTAGAGAAATTGCAGAATTATTATGTCAAATAATTCTATTACTTAATGTAGATTACATTGTTTTCCCTTTTTATTCAGCCTACTTTATGTATTTAGCAATTGTCATGGTGGAAGATAGTTACAGCAGGCAAATAGAAAAGCAGAACTGAGGTGAGAATGGAAAAAATTCTACAGCTGATGTGAGAGTAAAACGAAAAGTTCACAACTTTGCACGTCTGTTCCTCAGTCACACCTCTTAGAGATATGATCATGTAAGGTGTCAACTGACCTCAATTCTACTGAAACACCCGTGTTGGTCTTTGGCAACTCCTGTGGCTATTCTAGCAGTGCAGCTTGTGCTGAATGAAACATAATTTTTAAAAAATAATCTTGCTTATAGTGTTAAAATACACTGTGTTCTGTTCTCATTAATACTTTCCTTTGTGGCATTTAAATAATAAACACACAGGTGAAATTAGAATGAGGTTATGACCTCAATTCATAGCTCAGTATTGTTAGCTAAACATGCTTTCTGCTGTCTGTAACAAAGGTGATTATTAAAAATAATGAGTTTTCCTGTAAAATCAACTCTGCAGACTGAGTTAAAACATTAACACTTAACTTCAGCAGCATTTAAGTGGCCTAAGTTTGATTCTGCTTAACTTTTGGGATATTTGCTGTCTGTGCTATAGTCTTGGGTAAGATAATTTGTCAATATATGTTGAAGAGTTCATATCAGGGTAAACACTACAGGAAAAGAATGTCATGACATAATATTTTTTAAGGCAAGGTAAAATTAATTTGATTTTGACAGCTATCTCTGGCTTCAATTTGCCATATTGTACCTAAGCGTGGTAGCTCAAATGTAACTCTGTTTGTTGCCTTCCCTAGTACCAAACATAGTAATACACAAGCCAGCATCCCAGTTAAAGACAGGCTAATAGCTTGAATTATTTTCTTCAGAAAAAAATCACTCTCTTTTTGTCCTAAACATTATATCAGTGCAAAGGATGTAATTAAATCTGAAAAGTTTTGCTCCATGGGTAGGTACTGAATCATCTTTAAAATCTTTGGAAAGTTGTAGTGCACATAAAACTTTTGAGGTCATCCATTTGATTACACTGCACGTTGACAGCTGCAGTTCTTAGCTTATCTCAGATGTCTTGTTGGACTGTTTAATTCTTACAAGGAGACTGCAGTATCACAAATTCTCAACAGTTATCTTTTTTGGCAGTTTGTGAATGAATGGGCACTGAAACTCAGCTACCTTTGGTAGAAAGAAGAGTGGTCTTGTCAGATCTAATTTGAGGTACAGAGAATTGCTGCTTATTCTTTGCTTGGTCTGTAGTTAAATACAAGTCTCAATGTCCAGATCTAGGAATCTGGTTGCTTTCATAAGTACTATTTTTTAAGCATAATGTTTCATTATAGATGGAATTAGGAAAGCAGTCTTTGTCCTGCATCCTCATTAAAGCAAGGAGGGGTTACTAACTGACGAACTACTGTTAGTGGAGAACTCTGTTAGTCACTATATGGCTGTGCTTTTGTGTACACTTTTAGGTCAGACCAAGTAATTGCTTTCACATTGGGTTTAGGAACCATTTTTCTTGTTCCTAGGACTGCTTGACATAGGACTGCATTCTTACCAGCTCTGGCGTGAAACTGATGTTGGCTCATCAGAAGGGTAGAAGAGGCATTGTTACTATCATGCTCCAGATACAAATGTTACACATTTTTGTCTCTTTACATTTTTAGATATGAGACTAATTATCAAAAACTATAATCTCAAATGTGACTGTTTAAGTTGTTAGTGCTAGGGAAAAAAAAATCTCCTTAGAAGCAGGAGATGTGTAAGAAAAAAAAATTGTATTCCTTTAAATCATTGCAGTGCTTTGATGTAACACTGTCAAATTACACCCAGAACTCAGGCAAGGTCTTAACGTCTGTCTGGTTCTGGGAGACTTGTATGAAAAAGGGTGAAAATGTTTGAGGGTACTTTTGTAACCATTGCTCAAAACCTCATTTCCTTAATTTTGAAAGTAGTGGGAGTATCAGCTGTGGTTAATGCTGTCAGACAGTGAGAGCAGCTACCTTTTATTTACTAGTCTCATCCACTTGCACTCTTGAGATACTTTATTGGTCAGCTAAAATTGGAAATAACTCCCGATTACTATAGCTCTGCAGTGTTATTGCAGTTTTCTCTTTTGCTTTTTCAGTGAAGTGATATCTTTATCTCGCAGAGATGATGGATGTAGCTCTAGCTCATCATACCTGCTGGCTGTCTAAATTTGGGTACTTATATAATTTGTTTTGGTTGGGGATTTTTTGTTTTGTGGTTTGGGTAGGAGTCATGTGAAAAAGACCACAAGGCTGCTCTTAACTTACGTGCAAAGCTGGGTACCTTTCAGAAAGAAGAAGTAAACAGTGCTATGACGCAGTTTGTCATAAAGAACTGTTCTCTTGGCTGTTTGCAAGAGTTCATTGGGTTTTATAGACACTTCGTAGTTGCTGTCAAGTCTTGAACACTGCAAGCACAAAATCAGATATGGGTTCAGTGCTGACATGCTGCAGTGTTTCCAGCATGTGCTAAAGTGGTTGTTTTTTTTCTTCTTCACACTAAAGCCCAAGATTGTTGCAGGAACATTTAGTGTAGGTATTTGCTAATCAGATAAGCAGCTTGACTGCGTCACGTACATAAAGAAAAAGACAAACAACTCAGCTAGATCTTTTGTTTTCAAGAGAGAAGGACTACAGTTCATGTGATCATATGTTATGTGGGCTGTTTTAAATGCTGGGACTTTACACTTTGTTTTGGGGATGGTTTTATGTCAGTGTTGTACGTGGTTAACATGTGGCTGTGTTTTTACACAAAAAATATTGTATTTGGTAGCCTTTAATAGACACAAACATTTCTACCCCGTGTAAGTTATTGAGGGCTTTGCTTTTATCATGCACTGTATATTACTGCAGCTGTTTTGGTTCAGTGTGCTGAAAGCTTTTTAATAGGTTTAGTGTTTTTATTCAATTTCTTACTATAAAAGCTTTATTTGCAGAAGCACGTCCCATGAATCAGTGAGTCTTTAAATGTAGAATTGACTACAGTGTCTCCTTTATAACTGAATATGCCATAAATTAACATGAGTAGTTCCTCCTGTTTCCTTTGCTGTTTCTTTTTGTGAAATAAACAATTACTGATTTGCACTTTTCTCTGTTTAGGCAAATACAATAATCAAGTGTTCCTAAGAGAAGAGATTCATCTTTCCAGCTGCCTGGAAAAAGTGCCAGATTCAGAAAAAAAACTGACCTAGAATTCATTATTCTATCTTCTTCTTATAGACCTCCACTAGTCAGGCAGTCTTTTGCCTTCAGTCTGGTATTTGTCAGCTTTTCCGAGAAACTCTTATTCGCAAGGGATTTGTGGAAATTCAGACTCCCAAAATCATTTCAGGTATTGTATATATGATCCAGCAGCTACAGGTCTGCTCCTTTTGCAGTTGCTTAGTGTATTTATCTGCCCAAAAGTTAGTAATATTTTGTTTTTAAAAGATGAAGCTCTACTTCTAATTTAGGTGCAACGTAGCAAATTTCTCCTAGGAGGTATTAAATCTGTCCTTTATTTTTTTCCTGAATTGGAATGTTAAAAGAATGACAAGACAAATATAATATATGTGGCTTCTGTACTCTGCAATGCATGTAAAGTTTCATTTGGTTAAATACAGATGTCTGCTCATATGCGTTGTTTTTCAAATTGGTGTTCTCAATGTTGAGCACTGTCAGTTCCATTACCAGTATCAAAAAGAGTCCACTCCAATTTAAATTAAAAGCAGCTTCCATCATAAAGAAGTTGCAACAAACAAAGCATGGTATAAAAGATGTTGCTATTATATACATCACTTCTTTAGCAGTGCACATATTGCTGAATAGAAGGTGGTAGCTGCATGGCACAACAGCTTCAGCCCAACTACACTCTGAAAGTGTAGATTTTGCTTCTAGATTGTTGCTGATCAGCTGTATTGTCTTCAAAAGTCAGAATACTTGATGTACTGATGGGTGTTTGTCTACCCTCTTTGTGGTGTCCTTTGAGGTTTGCAGATGTTGCTAAGAGATATGGCCTGGAAATTGTAGGGCAGAATACCTATGTTAACTCATTGCATATGCATTCATAATATGCATACATTTTCCTGCTGGATTTTATGCTTATGTATTTATATTTTTGAACACAGCTCTTGATTGAGATAAAAAAGGGCTTTTTAACAGAGTACATGTAGGCAGGTATTCTTTCAACATGGAGAGTATCATTGTACTATAAGATTAGATGACTTTTTTCCTACAGAAACAGTTGAAACAGCATGAAGTACTGAAGGCGTCTAAGTAGCTTATTCACATAGGTCCTTTGAGGAAGTGTGCTATTCTCACTGTGCAGTGTACCATTGCAAGCAAGCAAGCAAGCATCCTATTGTTTGAATGAGATCATACTCTGTAAAAATAACTAAGTTAAATTGATGCAATCCTACTCCCCTCCAAATTTAAATATCAGCTGTTCTTAAGTTCTGAGATTTTAGAAGTTATCTGTATTGAAAACTAACTAAACATTCACCGTAACCATTTCAGTGGGAGTAGTGATCGTGAAAGAAATGCAAATCTCAGTGGAATGGTTAATAACAATAATTAATACTTTAAGTAGAATTGTCTTAGTATTGAAACATTCAAACGTTATTAACTGATCTCTCACTCTGGCATGCTTTTTGTTAGCAAGTACAGTAGTTCTTCTATCACACCCTGGCACATGGAAAGGTGAAATGACTCAGCTGATAGTTTTGGTAGGCAGTTTGTAGTAAAGGTTTCAAATGCCTGTGTTTTTGGTTCCTGTTCTCTCAAGGTAACCTTCTGTGAAACCTGCCTCAAACTGAGAAAAGGCTTTATACATTTGACAGATGTCCTCCAGTAAATCTAGTTTTGATTCTGAGAGATATTTATTGCCTTCACTTAGAGAGGATGATCCTGGCAAAACAGGATATGCACTTTCATTTCAGCCGCCACAGTTAACCCCTGGAAGCCGACGTCACTGATGGAGATTGGTTTCCACAGAAGTTTTGGGCTGCAAGTAGACGTTGTGGTCCAAGCTGGCATCCTCTGCGGTTCTCACTCTAAGATGAAGGACAGCTGAGAATAGTAACATTTTAACTACCCCAACTAAATTTTCAGATTTGCAATACAATGTGTCACAGACCTGAGCTGAAAAATATCCCTTAGCAGTAATGGATGCAGATATATCCTTTTCCTCTAAATATGCTTTGAAGCAAAATCTCCATCTGATCTCTGAATATGAGACCAGTAGTATATCATTCTACCTCTTTTTATGTTAATAATTACTGCAAGCATTTGCTTTTCAGCTGCCAGTGAAGGAGGAGCCAATGTGTTTACTGTATCGTACTTCAAAAGCAGTGCCTACCTGGCTCAGTCCCCACAGCTGTACAAGCAGATGTGTATATGTGCTGACTTTGAAAAGGTTTTCTGCGTTGGGCCAGGTAAGGAAAGCACTGGTTTATCTGAAGTTTGAAGTGTGCAGAGATGGCTTTTAGAAGCTGTGGTGTAAATAAGATAATATGCACACTAAGAGCTTTGAATGGTTTCACTTAATGTAGTTTCACTTACTAAACACAAATGTCATTTAGAGCAAATAACGAGAGTAAAGTTGACAGAAGTTGCTGGAACAAAACTAAAACACCAAAATAAAGGTGGAGGAGTACTCTTTGGCGCCTGCTGTTCTGTGAGGAGAAAGAATAGAGTTACATTGGAAATGGATAGTGTGATGAAATTAATAAAACATGAAACAAACTCTGTGAATACTGAAGCTGTAGTTTCCTATTAACAATGGCCAGTAGTTGCAATTACTTTTAGTTGTCCAATAGCAAGCAGGTAAAAAACAGGCAAGCTAGGGTTTAATGTTCTCATGGTTGAATATTATATGCTTTATCCCTTGCTTTTGTACTTATACCGGACTTTATTTGGAAAATGCATACTTTGAACTGAGCTATCAGTAAGAATTAATTTCCAGTTTCATGCTCTTTCTATCTCAAAAGCTGACAGGATTTGGTTTCCTTTTAAAATTTCCTTTCTTATATATTTTTTTTCCTTCTAAGACCTCAAGAACAGGTTTAAAGCTATGTAAGCTGGAAATAGATTTACAGTCCAAACCTCAAATGCTGGAAAACAATAGCATCTTAGAAAATGAAAAAAAAAATGCAAGCAAGTCAGAAGATTTTCAATTTCTTGTTAGTTAGTAACAAATGACTCACAGTTTATCTGTTTACATTACAGTCATATGTTTACATTAGACTCCTATATCTGAAAAAAGCCCAAACTGAGAACACACATGTGCAGATGTCAGTTTCCTCAGAAAAAAAAAGCAGTTTTCAAATCTTAAAGTTCTTGTGTGCCTGAAAGCTTGTCTGTTCTTACCATTGCTCTCTGCTGGTCTAACAAGAGAATACTGCCTCTCTGCAAGGCCTGTCTTGTATCCTTGGAGCACCACAACTACAATGATCTTGTCACTGTTGTTTTAAATGATGCTCTGAGGCAGCTAGTTATGTTTTTTGGTTTTTTTTCAGTGAGAACTGTCATGTCTAAAGACAGCATTGTCTGCCTGATCCAAATGCTGATGTGATTGATTGTCAGTGTTGTTTATAATAATTTTGGGTCAGTTAGAGTTTCTGTTGTCTCATTTTACAGTATTTAGAGCTGAAGACTCCAATACACACAGACACCTGACTGAGTTTGTTGGTCTGGATATTGAAATGGCTTTTAACTATCACTATCATGAAGTGGTAGATGAGATTGCAGATACTTTGGTGCAGATATTTAAAGGACTTCAGGAAAGGTAATGAGAGCTTTTTCCATTTTATGAGCTACTTTCTTTGTTTGAGATCTCTTTCGCTGTGGTATGAAATGAGTGAGTGTTTTATCCTCAGCTTGTCACATAATGATTAGTAGTCTGGTTTGCAACAAAACTTCTGAACAAACATTTTTGCTTCTCCTAACTATTTCTTTCTGATGACTTTTAAAGTTCACTCAAGCCATGTGCCAGTAAATTGGTTTTAGTCTTGAGATATATCTCCTGGAGTATGATAGCTTGCACTAAGTAATTTTTACAGTTGCATGGACTTCTTAACAGAAATGATCCATCATTAATTTAAAGCATCCTTCTTTTTGTGCCACTTCAGGTAGAATGATTGTCATATTTTGAAACTTTTTTTTTCTGAGACAGACTTATCATAGCAGCCTGCATCTCTGCCATGAAAGCAGCAGATTATTTTTCATTATTCACAGCCTAACTTGTTAAAAAGCCAAGCCAGAAGTTTAGAAAGCAGTTTTCATTTGCTTACAAATTAGACTATGATGCTAGCAGAAAAACAAATCTTTTCATCTGTCTAGAAGGAAATGTCTCTTTTATATTTGAAAATGGATATTACTCAAATCAAAGAAGAACCCAGGTTAATATTACAAACCAAAGGGATGATTTCTTGGTCTTTACTGTGAAAAAAATTACCTACTCAATTATTTCTTACAAAAGGAATAAAACAGAAGTAATAATAGAATATTAACGTGTATATCATTGAAGCAGATGAATTAACTTACATGACACATTTCATTAGGATTGTACAGCATTTCTCCAGTAGTGTCTTTGAAAGGTTTTTATGTTGCAAGAGGGACCTCTTGTGGCAAAGTCGTATTGCCATTGCAAAATCTTTGTTAGATGCAGGAAGAGTACATTTCTTGATTGTTTTGTATTTTCTGTTCTTGTTTCTTCATATGTAGGTTCCAAACTGAAATCCAGACAGTGAACAAACAGTTCCCCTGTGAGCCATTTAAGTTTTTGGAGCCAACTCTGAGGCTGGAATACTGTGAAGCTGTGGCCATGCTTAGAGAGGCTGGTATTGAGATGGGTGATGAAGAAGATCTGAGGTACTTTGGCAGAACAGAAATGTGTTAGTCTTGTGAAAGTGTTAGCAAAGTGTCCTCTGCCACTGACAGCCTTGAAGAAGGAATCACAAGTTTTTAGAGGAATAGACAGTACTCATATCCAGGTCTCCTGACAAATAAACTAATGAGTATGAAAACATGCCTTTTTTTTCAAGGTAGACTGTATCTACAAACTCTGAAATCCCAAAGAAAATAACTTAGAGCATAAAGTGAGAGTAACTTGAACATTGTTCAATTCCTTTACTTTTCTGACTGACTGCAGTCCTTCATGTAAATTGTTAGGTGTTTAAATAGGATTAAACAAAAAGATTCCTCTGTCTTAAGGTCTTGCTTTTCAGGGCACGAATATCTTTAGGGATCAGTTAATTTAGGGATTTCTAGGACCAATGCAAAATGTTGGGGAACAGAAATAAAAATACTTTGTTTCTGACATTTCTGTGTGCACAATCCAAAACGTTCAGAAACAAGTAGGAGATTTTTCTAAAGGGCAGTGTGCAGCAGTTCTGTAGCTTCAAATCTTAGCTTCATGTAGTGTATAACCAGTACAGGTTTAAATCACTTACTTTCAGTGTTGATAATCTTTTTCAGCACACCTAATGAAAAGCTCCTGGGACGCCTAGTAAAGGAAAAGGTAAAAATTATTTTAGAAGAAACAAGTTTGCCACTGAATCTGAAATCTGATGTCATAGAGTTATTAGGATGGCATAAATGCCTACTTCATGTAAAACAACTTTTTACACACCAGTTGTGGATACAGTATCTTAGAATGTGTAGAAGATGTGAGGAGTTTGTGATTAGCTTAGGCATTTTTTGTCTAATTTCATTCTCATTTTGCTGCTGCATATTTTGTCTACTGACGGTTTTGTCTTCATTAATAAACAGTTATACTTTTACTCTTTTTATATTTATTTTTATACTTTTGTTACACTGCCCAGTTATTACAATTAACAAACAAACAAACAACAATTAACCCAAGCCACACAATAAGTGAAACAGAATTCTAACTAAATGTATAGAAGAAGATGAGATCTTTGGAAAAAAAATAAGTGCCTGTTCCTCTAGCAAGACATTTGATTGAGAAACATTTTTAAATTTACAGCGGAAGTAGTATTGGCAAACTGAAAAATAATACACACTTTTCATAGAATCATAGAATCAACCAGGTTGGAAGAGACCTCCAAGATCATCCAGTCCAACCTATCCCCCAGCCCCATCCAATCAACTAGACCATGGCACCAAGTGCCCCATCGAGTCCTTTCTTGAAGACCTCCAGGGACAGTGACTCCACCACCTCCCTGGGCAGCCCATTCCAATGGGAATAACCATTATTTTTTAAGACAATACTGTCAAATTTGTGGAAAGTTATTGGGAGAACTTTTTTATTTCAAAGATTTGCTGGTTGTGTCTTCATCTTGTAATTTGTTCTTCATATAATTTTCTCTTGTACTAACAGTTTTATATTACCTTCTTTCAGTATGACACAGACTTCTATATTCTTGACAAATATCCTCTTGCTGTGAGGCCTTTCTATACAATGCCAGACCCAGTAAACCCTGTGAGTAAAATTATTTGTTGTTGTCAATTTATTTGTTTGTTTGTAATTTAAATTATTCCATGTAAGGATAACTTGACAAAATAGATAAAGTTTATGTATGTGATCTGCTGTTACAATTGAAATACCAATTACAAGATTAGATCAGTGTTACATGACTTGGAAAATGTACACAGTTACTCTTCACTGGTGAAAACATCCCAGAAAGAAACAAATCTAGCTAGAATTGGGAGAGCTTTATGAAGAGATCTCCATGGTCAGAGCATTGCCACTGAAAAGAAGCAAAACCGTTTTTCCAGATAGGCTTCTTCACACTGTTAGAAATTTTCCACTTTATTCCTAAATTCAGGGTAAATATCTTTCATGCATCTTTTTTTCTGGGATAACTACATACAAGTGTGATGGTTTTTCAGAATGAACTTAAGATTTTTAGATTAATTCCAGTCTAATGAGAGGAGCCAAAGGGCTGTAATGCCTATAATGTCTAGGCAGACTGCAAATACATTGCAGTTCTACTGCACAGCTTTGGCTATCAAAAGAGAAATTGTTGAGGTGTGCATAAGGATGGAAAAACTCTAGGAAATAAACACATTTTTTGTTTGTTTTTCCAGAAAAATTCTAACTCTTATGATATGTTCATGAGAGGAGAAGAGATCTTGTCTGGAGCTCAGAGAATTCATGATCCTCAGCTGCTGACAGAAAGAGCCAAGCATCACGGCATTGGTAACAAGACAAACAACATGAAGCTGAATTTAAGAGAACATAAATCATGATTGGATTTGTTTCCTTGAGAGGAGGAATTTGGGGCAGAATTTCTTATATGGCAGTAGTGCTAAAATCACAATGCTGTTTTGTTCTTAATCTATCTAATTATGTTTAACCATTTTAATCTACCATGGTGGTATTAAGAAACTAATTAGTTTCCCAGCAATACCTTGATGAAAAGGAATTGTTCTCAAGGACTCTAAAGAAAACATAATGCAGGAAATACCTTCAACAGAATGAAAGCAGACAAGTCTCATTCAGTTGTGCCTCTCTGCACTCTCACAAACCTTTTACAGGGTACTTGAGCAGAGGCTTGGTTGACTGTCCAAAATTTTTACATCCTGAACTGAGAGCAAAATAAGCAGAAGTGTAGAAGGGAGAAAGAGTAAGCTAGGTGGAGACTACAAATTTAAAATGTAGCTTAAAAATATGCTTTCAGTGAACAGCAATGTGAAATGTCAGATAGGCAATAGCAAAAAAAAGAATAGCTCCCACTGAAGCCAGATGGAAAAATAGTTGTTCAGTCTTTGCTTTCTCACTGCAGTTTGTTCAGGAAGTCACCATTTTCCATAAGTTGCAATGAGCATTTACACCTAGCTCTTAACTCGGTTCTCCATTTTCTTTCCTGCTGAGGTTATTAACAAAGTTATGAAACAAAACTGTTATGGTCATAATTTCTGGACAGTCCTGGATAATTTGTATGTTTAATGAGTAAAAGCCTGTTTTAATTTTGTAAGTTAAATTGGTAATTTTTCTGTTGAGCAGTCTTCTAGTCACTTGTATGCTTGACTTGGGGTTCATTAAGCAGATGAGAAACATGTCATCTTCTTCTCTAGATTTGGAGAAAATAAAGGCTTACATTGATTCCTTCCGTTTTGGTGCACCTCCACATGCAGGTGGTGGAATAGGTAAGCATCTGTATTTTATTTTGTTTTGTGTTAGCCTGAGCTTAATGAAAACTGTTCAGGCTCAAGAAGGCTTCAGTATGAAATTTGTATTAGTAATGTTATTAGGGAAATGTGTGGAGCTGTTTATTCTGGAGAAATTAAGGAAAGAAACTATAATGTAAGTAAGGATTATCATAAAATAAAAAGCTGAAATATTAATGGCATATTCTGGTAAGTTTAAAATTAGGTATCACAAGAAAAAAAAAGCCAATTTATTTGGTAGGCACATCACTTTCAAATTTGACCAATGAGAAAAAGATAAGGAAGCAGGAAAATACTGTATTATTTGTGAAGTTTGATAGCCTACTAATACCAGAAGACAGCAGTCTCTTAGTGCATTTGATGAAGTTGTTCTGCAGTGATGAGAAATAAGTGATTGCTTCTGTCTTATTTGGTGATTTGACTGAATGTCACTGATCAGTTCTGCTGATGCTAATTATTTCAGTAAAGGTATTGAGGTTTTGTGTCTTGGATGTGAGTATTTTACATATTAAAAAAAGACACAGTTTAGGCATCCTAACGATAACAATTTACAGTTACACACATTGCTTTCATTAGCAGGATGAAATTCCTTCATGCATATGGAAATCAGACATTCTGTAGGTCCTGGACAATAAATACAATCATTTCCTTGATTCAGTCTTTCTGCATCTGCTTTACTTTTGTAAAGTATATTTAGTACATTCTCAGCATGTTCTCAGAAGAACTTCCTAAGCATGGCTCCAGTAAATGGATTAGGTCTGCAATATGCTATAGAAACAACTGGTTTTCTATACCTACAAGATGTGTTGCTTCCATGTAGTACATGTGAGCAGAGACAACATTTGCACGTAACCCAAAATAATTTAGGCCAGTCAGAACAGACATGGAGGTAGCTGAAGCCACATCTCTTCTGCAGAGTAAGTGTTCTTCATGGCACATTCTTGAGGTCAGACCAACTACCAGACAAATAGGAGATGCTGTATTGGGTGGAAACCTTAAAATAGAAGGGCGTTGTGTGAAAAGTAGTATACATTTGGGTTTCATCTCACCTGGGGTGGCTGGGGTGCATATGTGGCCCCATGGATTAGGGCCTTTCATGTTCCACAGTAAACACGTGACCTCTGAGATTTCAGGAAGAAACAGCACAATGATCAGTGAAATATTTAGTATCACCAAGATACCAGGAGTTACACAGGTATGTATTGTTGAATCTACATTTTTGTACTGTAGAGAGTTTGAGATAAGCTTCCCCAAATGTAGGTTTTTACTGTAGTTGCTTATGGCACTTACTCTGAAGCTGTTAAGACTGGTTTGGACTTCTCTACTGCGTTCAAGATAGAGTTGAGTACCCACCTCCCTTTTCAGTTTTCTACACCCATCTTTCTTGAAAATCTGACGTGATTCAGAGTAGGATTGAGTCTCTGGTACCATTGCTTATTGGTACGTGTTCAGGTGAAGTTTGCATCCTGGCAGAAGGTGCTGTATCTAAAATCCTGTACTGTTGGTTCTCCTTTCTGTGGTCAGGTACACTAACACATCTGTGTGTTGGGTTTCACTGGTGTGTCAGGCCAGCTGTACACAGGGAGTAACTTTAGTTTCTTGTTTCAAACAAGAAAACTTGAGTGTACTGATGAGTTCTTTCATTTGTTGCAGGGCTGGAAAGAGTAACCATGCTGTACTTAGGGCTGCATAACGTTCGTCAGACCTCCATGTTCCCACGGGACCCCAAACGACTGACGCCCTGAGATGAGCTGCTTGTGAAAGTTTGAGGTGATTTGTCCTGCAAGTGAGATATGATTGCAAACACAGCCCCTGCTGTCGATAAACCTCTGCTGATTAGAGCATTGTCACATGCAATTAAAAAGACCCAAAACTTCTCATTTACTGAAGTGCCACAATACTTTTTTTTTTAATCCTCAGTTTTTTATTTAAAAGAAGATATTTTAACAGATGAAGACTCTTTGTATTGGCAACTGTGCACATTTTTAAATGAAAATGTGATACTTTCAGTTAGTATTCTGGTGTCACACTAAATTGTATCATGTTTCTAAACATTTTAATAAACGATGCAATAAAAAATCTGCATTTTTAACTTATGCCAGCAGGATTGAATATTCTGAAGTACAGAATTGGCTCAAAGCTAAAATAAATGGCTACTTCCAATTTAATAATCGGAAGAAACCAGACAGTGTTAATTTACAAGAGTGTCAGGCAGAGAAGCAGGTGAGAAGAACATTCTTAACAAAAAGTCTTCATATGAAGTTGTGAAAACAGGTTGCAATAAATCTCTCAAAGTAAATTAGATGCAATATCTGTCTTTTGGTTTTTGCTTTGCATCCTCACAAGAGAACTGTGAATTGATTGAGGTTGTTTGTTGGATGTTTCAACAATGCTATAACTGGCTAAAGTTTAAAATCTATTTTCTGGGTTCCCTTTTTTTTTTAAAGTTGCATACAAGCCATAGGCCTATATTTTATGTTACTCTTTGAGAATGGATAGGAGGTTACACACATGGAATACACAAGGGATATTATATAATATTCTTGGTAAATAAATGAGAGCAGGACCATGTGTTTTCCTGCTTGACCCAGCCACTAAGATAACAAATAAATCAGCAAGTATTTGATACATCTGTTGCCAGTGAAAGAAAAGTAAATTAATGTAAGCCAACCTATTTTTAGTTTCTTTTGCAGTTATAAATGCCATGGGCAGCCCGACTGTTGGACTGTTGCACATTTAGAGAAACTGGGTGTTTCTCTAAGTCAGCTTCTAAAATTCTTTATAGACATCCTTTTTCTGAACTGAATCACTTGCTTTAACCTCCTCAGTTTGCAATGATGCACAAAGCTACTTCTCTTCCTCTTCCAGCCTGAAGGATGAGCCCTGCATTTGAAGAGGAGACAGGTTATTTGAAACTTCTTTTATGGGCTGCCTCTGACAATTATGTTTCAAATTTAGATAATTTTTAAAGTATGGATGCCAGAGAGCAAAAGATTAAATTCCTTATGTGGGCAGTACAATAGACTAACTGTAATCTTAATACACATTTGTAATTCTTGACTTAATTTTTGCTTAACATTTCACATGATGAAGCTTTCAGTGGGAGGCATGGTTTAGACAGTCTGTGTTAGTATTGCTACCTTGATTTTTAAATGTCAGAGAAGTCACATATTGGTTGTGCTACAAAAAGGTCAGTCAGACTGCGTATAAATTGTGTAGAATTTCACAAAAGGGCAAATCATCTTTTGCAGCTGCCATTGAACAAGACTTAATTTTAATGTTTTGTGACAGGAGTTGTCCATTAGAAAACAATCATAGTAAAGGTCAGCTAGGTAAAGTGCTGGAAATGTAGAAGTTAAACTTTGTTTAGAAGTCATACCATTCAAGGAGTAACATACTCTGCAAGTTTGCTTATGGGACTGTTACAATTAATTTACCATGGAATCGTACCCAAATTACTAACTTCAGAATCTTTCAGGCTCCTCAGTTTGTAGTTTACAAAGCTAAGTGGATTATAAACACGTCTTATCACAGACTTAATAGTGATGAATCCAACTTTCAAAACAGTTCCTTATTCAGCTAAGCCAACTGGAATGAATTTAATTTACTTAATGCTGTTCATATGTAACTGGTAATGAATTCCATGTCAGAAGTGCATCCTAATAAGGGGCAAAATTACTGACTTACATTTCACACCACCAAACAAAAAAAATACTCATCAGAAGTGTTTCTTGCTCTAGGTTTGGCAGCAAATACATTGCCTTAACAACTGTGTTTATCCCAATTCTCTAAGAGTTAGCTGAACTCACCTTGTAGTTTGATTTATTCACAGTAGCCACACAAGAACAAGAATTTGGATGGAGAAGCTGATTGCTTTGTATGCAGAAACCTTTCATGCAGTTTTTCATAGCTAACTGAAAGTAATTATGATCATAAATCAAAATGCAAAATGTCCTGAATGCAATCATAACAAGATACTTCAGTAGGAGTTGTGCATTGCTAGAATTTTATTTGAACCCTTGCAAATAGTAATTTCAGAACTTCACATTGCTTTGATAGGTAGCAGCTAGGGTTTGGTAACTCTAAAAAAGTCAAACTTGCATAATCCTTTATTTCCAGTAACTTGCAGGAAGTTCAGCATTTTATATGGAGTTCACATTGCTGCAGCTTCTCCACCAGTTAAAATGTTTTCCTTTTTTTTCCCATAACATAAAGATAGTAATTACAACCAACTTTTTAAACTAAGAAATTATAAAGGATATTGGTGAGGACTCCCCATGGAGTCATCTGATCAAAACAAACACAAAGATGTAGTTTGCCTCTGAGGTTTTAACAAGAAGATTTTTCTGTGAAAGCCCATCTGTGTTCATTGAGCTGTCCAAATCTGCTCAGCAGGAAAGAGGACTGGGGCTGCTCTCATGGAAGCACAGTGAAGGGCTGGTTCCCCATGGATGCACACAGCTTTTAACCTGGGGATTAACCCTAGTGGGTAGCCAAGCCCCATACAGCTGCTTGCTCCCTGCTTACTGGGACAGGGGAAGACGAAAGGAAGAATAAAAACAAGAAATCTTTGTGCTTCAACTGTGGGCCAGTCAATTCCAGGTGTATAGGACACCCTTCCAGGTGAAAACAAACTGTGGCCTGCAGTCCGCTACCAAAGGGAGAATGCAGTATCTATTGTGGCACACTGCTTGGCTGCCCTGGATTCCAATTCATAGTGAGGTTCCAGCATGTTTTGTATGTCAGCACTCAGCAGTAATGTGATTTCAAACTCTCCATGAAGGAATTCATCTTCTTTGGCAGTGAGATACTGCTATTGCAGGTGATTTCTGCAAAGTACACAGCAGAATGCTTTGGGGTTTTTGGCCTCCTGGGATTGTCAAAATTCAACCTGGTGCAACCCAAATCTTGGCTCATAACCATTTGAAGTTACCCATAAAAACCAAGCATTGTATACTCTCAGATTTAACACCATCCAACTTGCAAGCTGAAAGACTAGAAAAATAAGCCTCACAACCAACTTATACTTGTGCACATTTTTGCTAGTGTGAGCTCATAAAATACAGAATTTATTGACTGCAAGTTTTTGCAAAGTTATCAAGTTAATGATTTCTTACGATTTTCTTATTTTCTTTGGATTTGAAAGAGCAGGTAAGCCTAGAACAAACTGCAAACAGTTGGGCATTTTTTCTTCACTTTGCCACCACTTCAGCCCTTAGCCATCTTCAAAAAGAAAAAAAAAAACAAACAACCAACCAAAAATCACAAAGCTGTAATTAAGTACCAAATTGGATTATATGTTACCTGCATTAACAGCAACTTTCAAAGTTGCTAACACAGCCAGAACCTCCACTCTGACTTCAGCAATGAAAAGTGGGCAAAACATGCAGAGCTGAATCTTACTATACCCATCAAACCACAGCTTTGACCATTTTGCAATTAAGACTCTTCTTCACGATACGGCATTTGCACTGTAACACAAAATAACCCCACTGCAGGAAGCTTCTGCTTCTTGCACCTCTTACAGGGTTTCAGAAGTGAAAAGAGTCAGCCCTAGGCTGCCTTAATTACATCAAAGTTCCCAGTTTAGGCAGAGATTAATGACTTTGCAGTTGGCAGAGCGATTCTAAGCAATTTTTCATAGATATTGAAATGGTTCCTGCTGGCAGGCATCATGTGCCACCAGCTGCCATTCAGCAATGGCTGGCAGCCATGGCATCACTTGGCAAATTTATCATACTACCTTAAATGCAACCTTACAGACGTGGAGCCAGGTGTCAAAACTAAGTGCTAAACCTCACCTAGCTTAATTTATATCATTTTCACCTGAGGTTAGTCCTTCAGAAACCAAATGTGCAGCCTACTTAGTGGCTCTTGTCAGCCCGAAGCTGCCTGAAACACCTCCAACACAGTGTAGGGGCTTCCACGGCTCTCTGCTTTCCTCAGCAGCACCCTGGGTGCACTAGTGGAGTTGTAGAATGACAGAATGCTTTTGGTTGGAAGGTCATCTATTCCAACACACCCTGCAGTTAGTGGGGACACCTGTAACAAGATCGAGCCCCATCCAACTTGTCCTTGAATATTGCCAGGAACCAGGCATCTACCACTTTTATGGGTAACCTGTGCCAGTGTTTCACCACTCTCAGTAGTAAATAATTTCTTCTTTACATCTGTCTAGTCTAAATCTCCCCTTGTCCACTCACAACAGGCCCTGCAAAAAAGATCATCCCCACCTTTCCTATAGGCCCCTTTAAGTACTGAAAGGCCACAATGAAGTTTTCTCAGAGCCTTCTCCAAGCTGAACAACCCAAACTTTTTCAGTCTTTATTCACAGAAGAGGTGCTCCAGGTCTGTGATCATATTTGTGTCCCTCTTCCAGACCCATTCCAATAGGTCTATGTCCTATTTGTGCTGAGGACTCCAGAACTGGATGCAGCAGTGCTCTCATCAGAGCCGAGGGGCAGAATCCTCTTCTTTGACATAGTGACCACACTGTTTTGGATACAGTCCAGGATAGGGTTAACTTTCTTGGCTGCAATAATCATAGCATCACTCCAGTTGGAAAAGGTTCTTGAGATCATCAGGTCCAGCCATCATGTAGGCTCTTCACCAGCTTAGTTGCTCTTTTTTGCACCTGCAAAACACAGTTACTGGGTCATGTCCAGCTTTTCATCCAGCACTGTTCTCTGCAGGACTGCTCTTAATCCCTTGATGGACCAGTCTGTATTTGTGTTTGGGATTGCTTGCTGAACTTCAAGGTAAGCTTGGGTCCATCTCTCAAGCCTGTCCATATCGCTCTAGCTGACACCCTTCTCTCCAGCATGTCGACCACAGCGCACAGCTTGGTGTTGCCTGCAAACCCGCTGAGGGTGCACTCGATCCCTCTGTCCAATTCACCGACGACACTTTAGCGGGTCTGCTTTTTGCAGGCCTAGCACCCTGCGAAAGTTGACTGCCGATCGAGACCAAGATGAAGCCACTAAAAGCAAACAGCTATATGCTTATGGCACATCTTCCTCCTCGACCGCAGGCTTGAAGCTTCACTGACAGAAGCAGCCGCCACCAGCCTAAGCCAGCCCCACACTACAGCCTCACCCCCAAGGCCCCGCCGCCTTGCCAGGCACGACCAATGACCGCCAAGCTGCGCCGCGCCTTTGGCGCGAAAACGGCCGAGAAGGGAGGGCCGAGAGGGGGCCGCGAGGCAGTGCTCTGGGGGCTCGCGGCCGCCGATTGGCCGGCGCGGCGAGGCCTATCGGAATGGCGCCCGCTGATTGGCCGGCGCGGCGAGGCTTAGCGGGCCTGCGCCCGCTGATTGGCCGGCGCGGCAGCGCACGCGGGGTGTGCTGTGGCGCGAACGGGCTCGCGGCCGGGCTGACGCTGAGACAGCTGCAGCAGTAGCGGTAGCCGGGATGGATCTGGCGGTAGCGGTGGGGGACACGGGTGCAACTCAGCAGCACCAGCAGCTCCGCGATGAGGTGGCCGAGAAATGCCAGAAGTTGTTCCAGGACTTTTTAGAAGAGTGAGTACGGGGGACAGGGCTGTCAGGAGGCGGCGGCGGGCCGCCAGCGCCTCACAGGAGGGGCCGCCATTTGGCGAGGTTGAGATTCCGTCGGGGCCTGCAGCAACAGCCCCGCGTGTGTCAGTCAGGAAAGCTCTCGGGTTGCCTGGGCTCGCCGCTGAGGGGTCTCTGGGGAGTGCAGTGCCGCCTCCCTTCCTAGGCGGGTTTTGGGGGGACTTTGGCAGGCGCATCCAGCCTGTTTTGTGACAGCCAGGTTGCGGATGCCTTTGGCGGCTTCGTTACACCGTAGTATGTCAGACTCCCAACCTTTTGCTTCCCGAGGGACTCTTCAGTTACAAGCAAGGAACCTATTAACATCACCATGAGGAACATAAAGCCAAACCCGTTTTGTTGGTGCAAAGTCATTGGTAAACCATAAGTAAAGTTCAGTGTTTCAGACTACCTGTATGAATTGCAGATCCGGTGTTCTGTGCTGGGCTTTTTTCAGAATGGATTAGCAAGGGGGGCAGGAGAAGTATTGTTGGAAGAGATGTTTGCAAAGGAATGTAGGGTGCTGCTGTTCTCTTGCATGCTCTGTAACGTGTGTGATCCTTTTCCTGAACCACTTCCAGGTTTCAGAACAGCGATGGGGAGGTCAAATACCTGCGTGATGCCGAGGAACTGATTCGTCCAGAGCGAAACACATTGATCGTCAGCTTTGCAGATTTGGAGCAGTTCAATCAGCAGCTTTCTACCACTGTTCAGGAGGAATTTTACAGGTAAAATGTGGCGATCACAGCAGCATCGCTTAGCCCACAGGTCGTCTCAGGCCCATAGTGTCCTAAGTGTTAAGTGAAAACTGAGTGGTTTATCTGCTTTCTGTGTCCTGAGAATACTTCTATTTACTTTTTGTTTATATCTTAATGGATTCCTCTCAGGAAAACATTAGTTAACTAGGCATTTAGCCTAGTAAATAAGTTATGATGGTTAGTAGGAGGATACAGAATAAACTCTAAAACTTTTTGTTCTGAAAATATTTTAATAAGTCACTGGCTTATTTTGAGTATCTACTTCTTAATGCAAGGCTAAAAGTGTCATAAAATGAGACTGTTTTCAGATAATGTAAAATTGGATTATTATGCAGTCCTCTCATATTTGGATTAATTTTTGTGTGTTCTTGCATCATGTGGCAGTGAAAGCCAGAACCTAGAGATGCACAGTCCAAGCCTTTGATGTGGTGTGAAGCAAATAAGGCATTTTGATAGACTTCTTTCCTCTGTTTCAGGGTTTATCCTTACCTCTGCCGTGCAGTAAAGATTTTTGCCAGGGACCATGGAAATGTTCCTTCAAACAAAGACTTCTATGTTGCATTCCAAGACCTACCTACCAGACACAAGTAAGATGATTTTTAATTCCAGAAACTTGTGCATTTGTACTACTGGGAAAACATGCATTTGACTAAGACAGTTGAGAAGTTGACTGATCTTGTGCAGGATGCCTTTTTAAAACAGTTATTTATTTCTGAATCTTACTCAGGTACTTGCATTCATCATATTCCACAAACAAATGTGTCTTCTCTAATTAAAGAAAAGGCTATGTTGCTTTTGAAGTACCAGTGAAGAAACTTTTGGGTTGAACTTCAGAATTAATCTAAAATGTTAGTAAAATTATGACGTTATAATATATTCTAAGAACTTTTGTTTCTTTTGTCTGTTTACAACTGTTTAGTCAGGGACTGAAAGGAGCTGTGTGGCATCTTAGTATTTGGGCAGTACTCTGGGCCTGAAAATGTCAACTCAAGATTTTGAACCTTACAAATTTCTTTTTTAAACAGAATTAGAGAACTGACATCAGCAAAAATTGGCTCCCTGACACGTATCAGCGGACAGGTAGTACGTACCCACCCAGTCCACCCTGAGCTTGTGAGTGGAACCTTCCTGTGCCTCGACTGTCAGACAGTGATTAAAGATGTGGAGCAGCAATTTAAATACACACAGCCAAACATCTGCAGAAACCCAGTCTGTGCCAACAGAAGGAGATTCCTGCTGGACACAAACAAATCAAGATTTGTTGATTTCCAAAAGGTACAGTAGTCAAGTTGGGGGACTGTGCTGGTATTGCAGGGACAAAGGCTTGCTGTGGGCTGAAGGCCATCAGTTGTTTGGAGTCAGCCAGGATAGCTGCCCTGAGCTGGCTACAGGTGTATCCCAGACTATAAACCTCACACTCAGTATGAAAAGAGGAGTTTGCTACGCTGAATTTAGCTTTGTGTACTTTATATTGGCATTGGTATTGATTTGGCTGTTTCATTAAATCAACTTTCTTTTCAGCCTCTGCTCTGGTTTAGTCCCAGGTAAGAGCTAAACACAGACAGAACCAGTGACAAATAGGAATGTTTGCATGGTACTTAAAAGGTGTTGTTTATCCTGCTGCATGTTGAGGACAGTTAATTTTGGTTCCGTCAGCATCAAGAAAAGACCTTAAGAAGAGGCACTGGAATTTCTGCCATTTTCTTTCTCTGGGAGGGTTATGTTTAAATGTGGGAAATGATGCATAGTTTCAAAGCAGTTTTGCTGTTTGACATTTGTTGCCTAAGCAAGCCACTGAAAACCCAGATATTTGAGCCGTTTTTAGTCTTGTGTTGCAGGGTACATCATGTGTGTTTGTTTTGATTTAGTCTTCTCAGTTCATTTACTGTACCAAATCCTACTCACTTCACATCCTTCAGTAACATTTTGGGTCAGTCACATTAGCTGGAGTCTTCAAATTGCTTTTCCTAACCCTCAGAATTGTCATTGTGGCTCCCCTCTGAAGTTTCTCCAAGACTCCTTAGGTACTCATTACTGAAAGGACTTTTGGTTTGTCTTGCTGTAAGAGGAATTTCGCAGTTGACATGGATCGCAGCATTCTAATGATACTTAGTATGTTTATTGGCAGCTTAGCTTTTGAAGCAGTGCTCAACATTTCCACCTCCCCTAGGTTCGCATCCAGGAGACGCAGGCTGAGCTGCCTCGCGGCAGCATTCCTCGCAGCATGGAGGTGATCCTGCGTGCAGAGGCAGTGGAGTCTGCTCAGGCAGGTGACAAATGTGACTTCACTGGGTCGCTGATTGTTGTGCCTGATGTGTCCCAGCTCGCAACACCAGGTTGGTTGCTACTGCTCGCGGCCTCCATGACCTGTCCCTCCTGCTTGCGTTGGGAGCCGCTGTTCTGACTCCCACTCTGATGGCAGGGGTGCGCGCAGAAACCAGCGCCCGGTTGAGTGGGACAGAGGGCTACGAAACTGAAGGCATCCGAGGACTTCGTGCCCTTGGCGTCAGAGAGCTATCCTATAAGCTGGTCTTTCTAGCTTGTTACGTTGCACCGACAAATCCACGGGTGAGTCTGGAAAGAAACTAGTTGTAAAGGTGTTGATGATTCCTGGTCTGCATGGTTTTACCTCAAAATGGGAGTGAGAATGGGTCAAGCGTTGAATATGTATGTGTGCCACCTTCCTGTGTCTTGGACTGTCTTTATATTCTGATGGATTTGGTTACCAAGTGGTTTTGGTTGTCTTTATTGCTCACAGCAGCTTTCACAAATGTGGTTATTTGCCAACGTTATCAGTTTATTCTAAAGAGCTAACTGGCACATTTATTTCCATTCAGCTTTCATCCATTTCTGCTGTGTTTCCTTTTCCTCCTCTTGCTTTATTTTGTCATGGGGAAAACAGTTGATTTTTTTCTTGTTCCCTCTAGTTTAGCACGTAACATCTTGGGATGTTGCTACTACATAATAAAAAGTACTGACTATGTCTGGGTTTTAGCACGGTATGATACTTTAATCTAGAATTCTGCTGTCAGATTGACTTAATTATAGGATAAAAATGGCATCTGTATCTTCTGGGTATTGAACTTTCCTGCCTCATTCCAGAGTAATGGAAGACCCTGTAAATTCCAGTTAATAAAGAGTGCTTACAAAGGCAAAATCTAGCTAAAGGACACTGTACTGATTTACTCTTATCTTGATAAGCATCTCTTGTGTTTTTATCACTAAATGAAGTTACTCTCCACTGCTTTTTGCCTCCCAGGAAACTGTCTATTTGTTTTTAAAGTATAAGGTGATGAAATTCTTTAGCCTAAGGTCAGCTTATAGAGCAAGGTTTTGCAACCTGACTGCAGTACTTGACATTCAGTAGTGACCATGCTACTGCTTTTTTTAATGTATTTTTAATTTTCTTTGTTAAGTTTGGTGGAAAAGAGCTCCGAGATGAAGAACAGACTGCAGAAAGCATTAAAAACCAAATGTCTGTGAAAGAGTGGGAAAAAGTTTTTGAAATGAGCCAAGATAAGAACCTTTACCATAACCTGTGTACCAGCCTCTTCCCCACTATCCATGGTAAGAGTCTAGTTGTTGTTTCAGAGGGGAAAGATTTCAACTGTGAAAATATTCATGCTTTTTGCTGTCCCTGTGGTGCCATTTTGGGAAAGCTTGGAAACCCTGTTCCAGCTACCACTAGTTACGCTAGAAAGGGAGGATCTGTTTCCTGAGTGCTTGTTGGCTTTAATCACTAAGGCCTGGAAGACCAAAATGGTTGATTTTGCTATTGGCTGATCTACTACTAACCCTTACAGCTAACAGTTGGATCTGTTTTATATGAGTTTCCTTTGAAAGATTTCAGGGTTTTGAATACTGGCGTGCTGTTGTGTATGCATGTGTGTGTGTGTGTATTTGCAGTTGTCTGTCTGAGAGCTGCTCTGAATACTTAGATTCATTATCTCTAAAAACTCTGATCAGCTCTGTGTTCTGAACCACTGTAACATGAAGAAATTGAGTCCCTTTCTGGGTCATTCTTTGAATCTGTTAAGCACATGAACGCAGTTCTAGTGGGTGTTTAGGGAATAGAGAGCATTTGGGCACATACACTCAGAATCTGCCTAGAATTCTAGTGGGTTGAAGTTGTTTTAAGTAGGAAAAATGTGGAGTTTTCTTCAAGTGTTTTAGTTAACTGTCTTTTCTGGGACAGGTAATGATGAAGTGAAACGAGGAGTCCTGCTGATGCTTTTTGGAGGAGTTCCTAAGACCACTTCAGAAGGCACTTCACTGCGTGGGGACATCAATGTTTGTGTTGTTGGTGATCCAAGTACAGCCAAGAGTCAGTTTCTAAAGTAAGCATCTCATTAAAGCTCAGTATTTAAATACTGCCCAGTGTGACTAGAGCTATAAATATGCACTGTGCTTTTTAGGTACTAAACAGAGGAAAGGGAAGTAAAATGCTTAAGAATGTTTTCCAGTAGTTGTTTGGATGTGATTGAAGTATTTAAATAGGGCTGAAACTCAACCAGCCCCTGTGGTAATAGCAAAGAATGAATTATTTTTTTTTCATTGTAGTCCTTTACATAGTAATAAAACTATGAATTTCCAAATCTTCTCAGAAGTCATTGAGTGTTAAAAATACAAAATCTATTGCACATTTTAAAATAACAGAGACAGATGAAGTAATGATTAACTTTTCCTCTATTTTAACCTAGTCTAAATTGGTGGGTGCCAACACTTTGAACAAGTAGAAAACTATTAGTCCTGAAAAATAAATATTAAATAATTATGTTCTATGCTACACCTTATAATGCTTTTTTAACTGGAAGTTCTACTTAATATGTTTATGTTTTATCATGATGTTTATTTACCTCTGCTTTGTTCTCCATGAAACTGAGCCTTGCACCACATGCTGCAGCTCAGACATGTAGAGGCACCACAAAAGCTGCTTTGGGCTGCCTGTGGTCAGTCTCACTGCTTCCTGCTGAGAAACCATTTACTCTTTGTGCTGACATTTACCTGACCTGTAAGCATTAGCTACTGAAGTCAGCAGAAAACTTGTGGGAGGAGGTCAGGATTATTTTTTTCTGCTAGTGTAATCGCAAGTAAATAACAGACCAGTGATAGCGAGCAGCTAGATAAGGAAGAATTTCCAAGGCTGACACAAACATCAGCAGAGGTGGGAGGGCCTACCTCAATATTTGCTTCCTGAAGGAAGGAACAAGTCCTGGCCTAAGAGGTTGAAAGTAGCACTACATTTCAGTTACCTTGGTTTTGCAGGTTTTAATCTCACTTTTACACCTTGTTCCTCACTGTTAACTTCTCCATAGACATGTGGATGAGTTCAGCCCTCGTGCTGTGTACACCAGTGGGAAAGCCTCCAGTGCAGCTGGTCTAACAGCAGCTGTTGTAAAAGATGAGGAGTCTCATGAATTTGTCATTGAAGCTGGAGCACTGATGCTGGCAGATAATGTGAGTCCAGGAACTAGAGAATTTTCTGCATCCCTGAAATGTTTTTGGTTAGTGATGAAGAGCCCCAAATTGTCTTTTCAAAAGTGACTAAATTTGGGTGACTTTGGTTATTTATTTTTCCATTGCAGGGGGTTTGTTGTATTGATGAGTTTGACAAAATGGATGTACGGGATCAAGTAGCCATTCATGAAGCCATGGAGCAGCAGACTATATCCATTACTAAAGCAGGAGTAAAGGTATCTTGCACTGTTACTTAGGTTGTGTAGGCTGCATCTATCACTCGGCTGCTTTTCGCAATCACTGATCTAGTGTCATCTGTAAGACTTTTTTTGTCAGCTCTTCAGCTACCTCACTGTGGCAGGACAGAGATCATATGCTTGAAAAGTTTTTGTGCCACATGCCCCCAAAAAAGATCAGAAATGTTACTGAAAGGAAAAAGATCCAATTGTGGACAGTAAACACAAAGTGGAAAAATCCTCACCATGAAGTAACCCTGAAAGAGGGTCTAGATGTGTGTGTTTGTACAAGTAAAGATGGTGTTTTCACTATGAAAAACAGGGTATTGTGCAAAGCAGATACAAGGGCTTGTTTCAGTATCGTTTGCAACAGTGTTACAACATTAAAGTATTGATTCATCAAACTGTGTCTTGTGGCAGAGAGCTGCTTATAAAAGGCTGCTTAGAAGTTTGAGCTCTTCTGAGGAGTGGTGGTTGTAGTACCTCCAATGAAACTCTGTCTAAAACATGTGTTGACCCATTTGAATTGCTATGACTTGGTTGAGCAAATGGACACAGAGGGTACTATTTAATTACTTTTTTTTATCCCCATTGTTAGGCTACCCTGAATGCCAGGACCTCCATTTTGGCTGCAGCAAACCCAGTTGGTGGGCGCTATGACAGATCCAAGTCACTGAAACAGAATATAAACCTGTCAGCTCCCATCATGTCTCGCTTTGATCTCTTCTTTATCCTTGTGGATGAATGCAATGAGGTAAGTTTTAAGGAACTGTAGAATAATGTATGTCAGAAATGACCTCTGGTGTTCAGTAGTCTAACCTCATGCTCAGTGGGTCAGGTTGCCAAGATTTTGACCTGGTGAGTTTTGAGTATCTCTAAGAATGGAGATTCTGCAGCCTCTCTTAGTCCCCCACTGTAGTGTTTGACAGCTCTCTTGTATTTAAAAAAAACCAAAGCCTATAGCTACTCAGAATTTCTCATGGTTCACTTGTTGCCCCTTGTCAGTCTGCTTCTAAGAACAACTTGGCTCCATCACATCCATGGTTGCCCATGAAGTAGTTTCTTTTCAAGCTGAACAAACCTAGCTCTTTCAACCTCTCCTCATACATCATGTGCTTCTGCCTTCTGACCATCTCGATGGCCCTCTGAACTCTTAGGTGAAGCTGATCTTGTAAGAGCATCTTGCTTGTGCTTCTGTCAGCGAAGTTAGAAGCTGGCAGTACAAATTGGAGCACACTGCTGAATACAAGGATACTGCCTTCTCATCCTGTGGCAATTTGACCTGCAAACTTAATACCATTAGTCATTTTTACAAATGGCTGGTCACTAAGGCTGAGACTGCCACCAGCTGTTTATGTGGTGTTTGCCTTGGGAAGGGGTGAGATGCAGAGATTATTGTTGGTTCAGCACTGTTCTCTGTGCTGCTTTGCCCAGAATGATTATCTGTTTGGGAAGGGGCTGATGAAAGAGACAGTAGGCTGAAAAAGAAAAAAGCAGTTCCCACACTTCAGAATGCTGCTGTCTGCCAGTTCTCTGTCTTGCTTGTAGCCCAGGAGGGTTCCAAGATGTTATAAATCCTAAAACTACCTTTTATCCCTTTTCTGATATATTTTCTTGTATAAAAAACCTCCATTCTTCAGGCAGAAAGCTTGGCTTCTGACAAGACCAGCTTTGCCAGGAGGAGTGCAAGTGAGGGAGGGGAATGGGAAGGAAGAATACTGCTGCTATTTGGATGTTGGGGAGACATGGAAATGATCTGACAGAACAATGATATCCTAGGTCACAGATTATGCCATCGCCAGACGCATAGTGGATCTGCATTCCAGAGTGGAAGAATCTGTTGATCGTGTCTATTCATTAGATGACATCAGAAGGTACCTACTGTTTGCAAGGCAGTTTAAACCAAAGGTAATTCTACTTTCCTGTATAAGTTGCTCTGTATGAGTAGGTCCAAAGGAGTAGTCTCTCTGTAGCATGTGCTTTTCCAGCCAATGCAAAGACAATTACTATAGTGCTCTCAAGGAATAAAGGCATGAACTACAATAATGCCTAGAAATACAGCATATTTTGGAGCCATCTACTCCAGTTTTTGAACTCCAGAAACTCACACAGCCCTGCTGAGACTGTTACATCAATAATCTTAACTGCTATACTAAATAACTCATACTTTAGTAGTCTTAACTTTAGTGGCAGTTCTTAACCTCTGCATAAAATGAATGAAGAGTTCTTTCATAGTTTCCTTATGCCTCAAGGACACAGCTTATTCCATACAGCTTCTGCAGAGATTTTTGTACCTTACTGACTTGCTGCTTGCCTTTGTTTTAAAAGGGTAGTGTTCCTCAATATTTCTTTGCTTTCTTTTTGCTAAAATACAGAACACAGAAAATTGTTCTAAGTGCACATTTTTGTGATCTATCTAAATAGCAGCTTGGCTGGGCTGTGTTAGATTTATTTGACTTTTTTTTCAGACATTATTCTAAATAGAGTTTTCAAGTGGAAGGAAAAGACATTTTTCCTTTATAGTTTTGAAAACTCCCTATTTCATTTCCATGTGGTTGGGAATTTGTTTTCCAGCTGGTTCTGTGTATATGCAGATAGACTCAGCTTTAAAAGCATGTACACAAGGCTGTAGTCAGTGTTGGTATGTCAAGCGTGTGCTTGTGCTTGTATTTGCATCCAGAATGAAAGGTAAAAAGGTATGGAGCAGTCCAGCAGAGAGACAGAAAGCATGCCTGGAGCCAAGTCAGTGTAACAGGGAAACAGAAATGGTCATATATCTAGTGTTAAGTAATTAATACATCAGTGTACTTATTGTAATATCATTGTTACTGTAGTCATTATTGCAAGCTAATTTGAACATAGTATGATTGCTACTTATCTATAGTATGTGTGTAGCATAGACTCTATCAGAGAAAAGCAGTAGGTAGTATGGAAAAGTCTGGGAACTGACAGTCTGGTGCAGGAAGAATGGACTTTAACACTTGTAACATGGCTAACTGTCACATTGCCTTATGTTACAAAGATATCTAAGGAGTCAGAGGACTTTATAGTGGAGCAGTATAAACGTCTACGGCAGCGCGATGGCTCTGGAGTGACCAAGTCATCCTGGAGGATCACGGTGCGCCAGTTGGAGAGCATGATTCGGCTGTCTGAAGCCATGGCCCGTATGCACTGCTGTGATGAGGTACCTGGCCTTTGATGAAAGTTTATAGAAGTTTTTATACAACTGGTGGGAGTTCTGGCTTTGCAATTGGAGTGTGGTATTGTACATCTTTAAATCATAGAATGGTGGGGGTTGGAAGGGATTCCAGAGATCATTGAGTCCAATTCCCTTGCCAAAGCAGGATCATAGAATCATAAAATGGTTTTGTACACCCCCAGGGAGAAAACCTCCACAACTTCTCTGGGCAACCTATTCCAGAATGTCACCACTCTGATACTGAAGAACTTATTCTTAAGATCCAGTCTGAACCTACTCTCCCTCAGCTTAAAACCATTCCCCCTTGTCCTGTCACTAGGCACCCTTATGAAGAGTCCCCCTCCAGCCTTCCTGTAGGATCACTTCAGGTATTGAAAAGCAGCTATAGGGTCCTCCTGGAGTCATCTCAATGCTGACCAACCCAGTTCCTTCAGCCTATCCGCATAGCAGAGCTCTTCCAGTCCTTGGTCCATCTTTGCGGCCCTCCTTTGGGTTCACTCTTAACAGCTGTGTCCTCCTTATGATGGGGACACAAGAGATGGGTCACCTAGGGCAGGTCACACAGGAACACATCCACATGGACCTTGAAAGCCTTAAGAGGAGACTCCACAGCATCTCTGGGCAGCCTGCTCCAGTTCTCTGTCACCCTTACAGTTAAAAAGTTTTTTCTCATGTTGAGATGGAACTTCCTGTGTTCTAGTTGCCCCTCATCCTATAACAGAACACTACTGAAAAGGGGCTGGCCCCTTCTTGACACATGCCCTTCAAATATTTGTAAACATTAATGAGATCTTCTCTCAGGCTTTTGTTTTCCAAACAGTCTCAGGTCTCTCAGTCTTTCCTAATAAGATAGATATTCCACTCCCTTAATCATCCTCATAGCTCTCACTTGGACACACTCTAGTATATCCCTATCCCTCTTGAACTGTTACAGTACTCCAGATGTGTTGTCACCAGGGCAAAGTAGAGGGGGAGAAGAACCTCCCTCAACATGCTGGTCACACTCTTCTTAATGCACCCCAGTGTGCTATTGGTCTTCTTGGACCCGCATGGGCACATTACTGTCCTGAGGGTCATTTATTGTCCACTAGGACTCCAAAGTCCTTCTTCATGAAGCTGCTTTCCAGCAGGTCAGTCCTATGGGTAAGGGAGCTTGGGTCATGTTTTCTTGTGTGATGTGGTCATAGTCTGTTTTGGTTTGGGTTGTGGGTGGGTTTTTTTGTTTGTTTTGGTTTTGTTTGCTTGTTAAGGCATAAATACTCTTTTTAAGGTATTTGTTGTAAAAACTGGTCCAAACTGAGAACATGTTCAGTTTTGTTTTTTTTTTCATCACTGTGGTATCAGTGGTCTCTGCTTGCTACCTGTCAAATCATGACAAATAGGAAGAACAGTTATCACTTGGTATCAGCCAGGGCTCTTAGCGTTGTTTCTCCTAATTGTGTGTAGTTTGTTTGTCTCAGAGCTCTCTTCCATCTGCAGTCTAAAGAGTCAAAGGTCATCAAAATACCTGAACCTCCCTAAAAGCACCTGAATTTGTGACCTGAGCTTCTCTTCCCTTCAGCTACCTTTGAATTGTATAGTGTGTAGCTGTTAAATAGTGTGACTGTTACCCATCTAGGCCCTGCTTTAAAACTCTGTATTCTTTCTGAAATGTTGGCTAGGGGCTGTATGACACATACAGTGACAGAAACATGCTTGCTGGTTGTGTAAGAAGGACATTGTTGGGTTCTAAAAAAGAACTCCCTTAAATTCAGCTTAAGAGGAAGAGGATAGCTCTAGTGGTGGTTTTTCCAGTTCCAAAGAAGACTCATTACATCTGGATGGATTTTTTTTCCATGTTGTTTCTATTCAGACCCATTTCTTTAGAATCATAGAATCAACCAGGTTGGAAGAGACCTCTAAGATCATCCATGTTTTGTGCTCCACTGATCTTTCTTCAAAATGTTCCTGCCCTAAGTGAAAACTTCATTGACTTCACATTACCACCAAAGATTCATTAGGCTGCTTATTCTCTCCATAAGCTTGTGTGAACTCAATATTTGTAGTGGGATATAATTTGACTTGAGAGTCTTTACTTCTTAGGATTACTCAGATGAGTAGCAAGGCCCTTTGTCAGCATTAGAGGTGAGTCTCTGGAGCTATTGGGTAGGGGGAAAGGAGTCTTTAACACTAGAGGAGCCACTATGCCTACCTAATTGTGTTTTTTCAAATCTTTCCCAGGTTCACCCAAAACATGTAAAGGAAGCTTTCAGGCTTTTAAATAAGTCAATCATTAGAGTTGAGACTCCTGACATCAATTTAGACCAAGATGATGAACAACAAATGGAGGATCAAGAGGACCAAGATGGAGTTAATGGTAATTTGTATAGATTTTTTTCAAAGGAGAAGTGCTTCCAGCTTTTACAGCTTACTTGGTTTGAGATTATGCCAGCAGGAAGACACAGACTCCACACAATTCAATGTGAACTCCACTGGAGATCTTTATTGTTGGCTCTGCCTATGTTTGTATAGTCTTGAGCACAGAGCACACACTTGCACATTAGTACAGTCTAGGTGAGTACAGCCTTGTCTTTTACATAAATCATGCCTTGTTTTTCCCCTTAGCCAAATGTCCCACTGTTTTTCCTTCCCTGTGGGAGGCATCCTGAAGCCATGGGAATGAAGGTCAAATGCTTATACACTGCTCGCTATGATTCTCTCTTACACTGCATTCCCACAAGGTTATGCCTCTCTTGAGTTTCTCACCTATTTCCCATTTAATATAAAGAAAAATCTAGAAATTTTGACTCCTTAAGTCTGTTACTACTTCAGTCTCCCTCTGAATCCACTCACCTGGTTAGTCAATGCACCACTTTTCAAGTGACTCAGACTGTTTAACAGCTAAAAGGATTTAAACCTGGGCATATGTCCAAACAGGTGAAGCAGAAGCTCCAGATGGTGTCAATGGTCTTGTGAATGGGATCAATGGCCATTCTGAGGATGCAAACAAGGATGCTGCACCCAAAGCTTCTCTTAGATTGGGCTTCTCTGAGTATCGACGGATCTCTAATCTCCTGGTGCTGCACCTCAGGAAAGCAGAGGAAGGTAAGAATTTGCTAAAAAGGTAGAAGACCCTGAGTTCAGGGTGCAGCTGTGACTCTGTCTCATGCTGCTGCACTTGGCATTGTTGTGCCTACTGAGACACCAAACTTGTTAGTTCAGATGTGAACCTGTACACATGTTGCTGTGCTACATCTGATAATGAAGATAAGACTTACTGGATTTTATAGCTCTGGTATCTTTAGTCATTTGTCAAAATCCAGTAAGTCAGGGAGCATATTAACACAGCAGATTCAGAAAAGAATGTGTAGCATTTCTGGCTATGAGTCAACAGCAATTAAAAACTATAGCAAAAGTTTTAATGTATGCCAGCAACCACAGCTTAGAATATACTTAACCAGCATATGCCAAACGCCTGCATCCTTTCTGGGGAGGTGAAACACACTGCAGTTTCAATGAGGCTGGTCTTGCAACAACATGCAGCAGTCATAGCATATACCAGTGCTATAAAGGTTTGGAAGGGTTTGGAGACTACAACATCTGTTCAGAATGCTGAACAGGACTTTGGTTTTGTGCAACAGTGATTTTCTTTTACCCTTACTTAGAGGATAGTTATACAAGAACTATTTTTTCTTACAGCCAAAGGCTGATGTGGTTGTTAGGCTGTGTGTTTAATGTGTAAGCTACTTGGATGCATAGAACTGAAAGCTTCAATTCTCAGTCTAAGAATCTCCAATTAAACCATCACACAACAGCCTCCTGTACAAAACATGATGATTGAAGAAACAGAAGGCACTCTGATGGTTCTTAAGCATCTTAAAAAAACCTCTTCCTCTCTTTAGCACTGTAAATATTAACATAGAAATGCTTTTCTCCTTCTGTTTGTATGGTGTCTTACTGCTGCTCTGTTTGTGCACATTATTCTCTTTGCAGAAGAGGATGATTCAGCACTGAAGAAGAGTGAACTTATTAATTGGTATCTAAAGGAAATTGAATCTGAAATAGAATCTGAAGAAGAACTAATAAATAAAAAGAAGATCATAGAGAAAATCATTCACCGACTTACACATTATGTAGGTATAGAGTTGTCTGGATAGTGAAAAAGAGGATTAACTTCTGTAATGCAATGATTCATTTTTGATGGAGTACATGCCTAATTTGAGAAATAGCTTTTCTGCTTCTGTGTTGTTGATGCATGTACCTCCTTTGTTTAATACCTGTGAAAAATAATTACAGAGAAACCACTGAAATATATTAGAGACATGTATAGGTTTCAAGTACCAAATTATGTCCCTATAGAAGTGACATTTTCCTATGTATCTGTGATGTTAGTTCCATTAGGATACAGAAACACAAAGAATGTATTATTCAGTGGATAGCTTTAAGTCATGGAGACTCTAGTGCAGTTTGGAGGAAAAAGTATGAAAACAAATATTTTCATTTCTAAAGGTATAAATGCACTAGATGGCAGTGTTCCTAGCAAGATGATATGATGTAGGAGGTTTTCACTGAATGTAATTGTTAGCATTAGAAAGGGCATTCACAATTTGAAGGGTTAAATAATTCTTGGAATCATGATGACCTTAGAAGTCTTTCCATACTTAAAGTCCAACTTTTTACCCAACACCTCTGTGACCACTACACCATGCCCTGAAGTGCCACATCTACTCATTTTTTGAACACCTCCAAGGATGGCGACTCCACCACTTCCCTGGGCAACCTGTTCCAATGCCTGACTACTCTTTCAATAAAGGAATGTTTCCTAATGTCCAGGCTAAACTTTCCCTGTCACAGCCTGAGGCCATTACTGCTTGTCTTGTTGTTAGTTAATTGGGAGAAGGGGCCAGTTCATCAGTGAAAGAAGATGCCTTTCAAAACATACATACAAACCTTTCTGTTCTTATTTGAATACCAATTTTTATTTGTTGCAGGACCACATTCTGATAGAACTGTCCCAGTCAGGGCTGAGAGGATCCAGTGAAGAGGAGACATTTGATGAAGATCCATACCTGGTTGTCAATCCAAACTACCTGCTGGAAGACTAAGGGCTGAGAGGTGGATTGTAGAGCTGACTGGTTATGTGTTGGAAGACACATTCTTTTCTTGCAATGGTTGCTGTATTGCTAACACCTGAAACTTAGGAATACTTAACTGTGGAACACACCAGTGTGCAGTTAGCAGTATATGATTGCTCATTTACACTGAGCATACCTGGGAAGCTTTAAAAGAAATGCCACACAGTCTTATTAATTCTCAATTTCAATGCCATCATTGAGAGGCAGAGAGGCGTCATTCAGTAGCTCTTCTTGGAATCAAGCTGTGTAGATGCTTCTGTTCTAAATGAGATGAAATTTACGTTGTTCTTCTATTGTATTTAGTAGACCTTTTATGCTGTAGATTTTCTACTGTTTTTCTTATTAACAGAAATAAAAGACCATTAAATGTCTGGAGGTGTTTGGGGGTGGATTTGTTGTCGGTCATATGTGGGGTTGCTATTTTGATGCCTGTGTTTTGAGGCTGAAAAAGTAGTGATCCAAGTGTTTAGTGTCTAAAGGATGATTAAATTTCAAGGATAACAGATGCTGGTTTTCTGAGAAGTTTTTTCATTTCCAGTAACAGATAATGAGAGACTTTGATTGCTTCTCTTTCTTTTCAGATGGACTAAAGATGTGTGTTCTCCTGTTGTGTATGTAAAATAGGAAATAGCCAAGGCCAAAGCAAAGCTTTAAGTCAAGAGGTCAGAAACTCCCATCTTGATGAATATCTTGCCTTGTAAGTGAATTGAAAATCCATCATTTATGAGGGGTTTTTAAGACCATATTTGTAAGCTTGTTTATAGATTTTTTCCTTTTAATTATTACTATTTTTAATATGAAAGTTTTGCTTACATTTCTGTTGTTCTCAAGTATTTGCTTTATGTTATGGAATTAGAAATAACTGCTTCTGAAGCAGGTTCAGAAGTGGAGCTCATTTGTAAGGCCTTGTTCGTGTTAGCGTCTCCCAGCTTTGGAGAGAGATGCCTTATCTTTATGCTTACTTAGGCCGAGGTGTATTTAAGGAGTGGAAGGAGCCATAACTTTTTGTCACTAACTCTCCCTGCAGTAACTTCATTAATTTCTTTCATAGACTGCATTTTTGGCAAATGATACATCTAATTAAAAGTTGCCACCTAGCTGCAGCAGCAGCAGCTTCATGTTATTCTGTATTGTTCGTTTACTTTGCCCCTTTGCTCCTTTCAGTCTTTGTCTGATAACAAGTGCTCTTCACATAGGAGATAGTTGAGGGGGAGTTATTTTCTGTTTCTTTTCTTTACTGAACCTTCCCCAGTTCTGTATGCTGCATAGAGGGGGAGGAGTGTTCTCTCTCTGGCTTAGCCACTGCTCTACTGAAAAACAAGCAGCAGATGGTGCTGTAAAATTGGTAGATTGATAGAATGGTTTAGGTTGGAAGGGCCCTTAAACATCATCCAAATCCAACCCCCTTGCCTTGCACAGGGACACCTTCCACTAGACCAGATTGATCAAGACCTCATTCACCCTAGTCTTGAACACCTTCAGGGAGGGGGCAGCTACGACTTCTCTGGACAACCTGTTCCAATGTCTCACCACTCTAAAGAATGCCTTTCTAATATCCAGTTTAAATCTGCTCTCCTAAAGCTTCAGTCTGTTCCCTCTCATCCTTCCTGACTTTCTTGTAGGCTCCCTTCAAATACTGGAAGGCCACTCAAAGGTCTCCCTGAAGACTTTTCTTCTCCAGGCTGGACAGCCCCAACTCTCTCAGCCTGTCCTCATAAGGGAGATTCTTCAGCCCTCTGGATCTGCTCCAGCAACCTTATGTCCCTCTTGTATGAGGGGGCACCAGAACTGGATGCAGTGCTCAAGAGAGCAGAATAGAGGAGAGGAATCAAGTCACCTGTGCTGCTGAGCATGCTTCCTTAGATGCAGCCCAGGATACAGTTGGCCTTCCGGGCTACTAGCACGTTTGCTCATGTCGGGTTCTTATTCAAACTTTATTCAAGTATCAGTGGGGAAAAAAGAGCATGCAAGTGTCCAGAAAGCAAGCACAAGGTTTCAGCAAGCTTTTCAAGGGTTCCTGAAAATAAATTAGTCACCTGGGAATCAAGTGGGGTCAAAGTACACAAATTGCAATCCCTTTATAAACTGAAAGATGGGCTCCTTGAGTAAATACTGATAGATGTTTTCTACTGTAGCTTAAGGATAGTCTTGACAGAGCAGTAAGTTGCTCAGATGATTCCAGGTATGCTTCAGTCAAAAAGGTGATTGTTAAAGAAAGCAGAGATGGAACTGTTTTTTCAATACAGTTCTGTAGAGTGTTGTATTCTGTATTTAGGCAGCACACAGCACTTTCAGGTAAATGTTCCCAGCCCTTCAGTTTTGCTGCATTTGAATGCAGAAAAGTTGAGCTGTCCCTACAGCATGTAGGTCAATGATCAGGGTCTCCACCCTGCTGAGAGAGCAAGTGTTCTCAAGGCTAAAGAAAGGAGTACTTTGGAAAGCAATAAAACCATATTCAAATTTCCTGATTTATCAGGCATGGGGATATATGCTGCTGCTGCTGCCTGAATTCCCATAATGGTCACTTTTCCAACTATTTAAGATGCCACCTCTCAGATTTCCTTTATGCACCCAAGAACTGGAGCACAAATGTGCCTCTTGCTGGTGTGCCTGCCCTGAGCCGTGGTGTCACCCAGCCCCAGCTACGGGGGTAACTCTGCTCTTGTTATGTCCTGCATCCAGAACTATGCTAGGATTCTTCTTACGCCAAAAAAGGCCAAGAGGAGATTAAAAGCTTATTTACCTTCCTCTGAAATGGAAGCAGCTGCCAGTTGATGTTCAAGCACAGAGGGTAACCTGGATTTTTCAGATGACCTTTCTCCAGCTACTTGTTAGAGTCTGTTTGTCCATCTCTTGATTGAAACTCTTGATTTGTTATCTTTTGGTGTCAGCTATTTATGGAAACGTGTATCTGCTTAATAGATAATTGCAGTTAAATATTACTTCTACTCTAATATAAGTAGCATGGAATGACTCTGAAGCAGTTCCAGAAATGGAGCTGCTTTGTAAGACCATCGTCTTCTTTCTGTTTGTGTCTCTCAGCTTTGGGATTGACTGGGAATTTGCTCAAAATTTTATTGCCGTTGCTGGACCTCTAACCAGTGAGTTAGTAAATAGATTGCATCTGCAGGACCAAGCCCTACCCAAAGAAGATGGATGCCCTGCTGTATCTGAAGGCCATGGTGCCCTGTGCCAACAAGGTCTTGCAGCTCTTGAGCTGCCCCAGTACTTCTCCCGCCTTCGTGAGATTGGGGTGACACACTACAAAGTCTTCCTGCCGTGGGCACGCATTCATCCAACAGGAGATGCCAGGAAGCCAGATGAAGCTCAAGTGCAGTGCTACGAGGAGCTGCTCAGGATGCTGGTTGCTGCAGATCTCAGGCCGGTGGTAGTTCTGCATCACCAGTGTGTCCCTGGTGCTGTGGCTGCACAGGCCACAGGTGGGAAAGCCACTGCTTTTGCTGACCTCTTCCTGCAGTATGCAGAGTTCAGCTTCCGTGTGTTTGGGGACCTGGTCAGTATGTGGCTCACCTTCAGTGACCTGCCAGAGGTTCTTAAGAGCCTGCCCTATGAAGACACCCAGCACCAAGCCCAGGCCTTAGCTGCTGCTCATGAAAGAGCTTACACCACCTACCACGAGAAATACTCACTGGCAGGTAAGGAGAGTGGGAAGAGGGACTTTATGGTGTGACTTTCTTCACAAGTGTTTTGTGAGGGGCAGCTGCTAGGTGCAATCTGTGAGCTGTCAGAGCTCTCAGAATTCGGTTCCTTCAAATCCTTGCTTTGGTAATTGTTCTATAATTTAGTGATAATCACATTTTACATGAGATGGTAGCCAAAGTAGCTGTGTATATGTGCATAGTTAATCATTTAATTGTCAGGACAGTATTAAAGAGCCTCTAGTTAATCTGAACACCAGAAACTAGTACTGCAAAGCCAAACATTTTATTTGATATGCTTTTTTCTCTGAGGGCTGTTGTCCATGTGGTCTTATTTCAAAGACCAGATGTCCCTAATGATCTTGTAGACTCATACTGTTCATACACCAGACTTCAAATGTACTGTGTAATAAAAGACTTGAAAGAATCTTTGATTCCTGCCAGTCAGCTCGTTTTCAGAGCTGTATTTCAATGCCATTGAAAACTGGGATTGCAACTCATACCATTTCAGCTAAGAGAGGAAGATCATTCCATCAGCCAGTGACTGTCCTGTAACATCTTCTGTATGATAGGGACTTTTTCATTAGGGCATGATATGTTCCCAGGGATCACAGCTTTGGAGGTCCAGATCTAGCTGAAGAATCAGGATGAATTCAACCATCAGCCTTCTGCCCAAAAGGTGGAAATCTCTGCAAATATCTTGACAAAATCCACTTAAAGAGAACTGATCATGGTGTAAAAAGATGCATTTCATCAATGGGAAATGACTGACTTCTAAAAGCTAATCTAAAAGTTTAATTAAAGCAACAGGAAACAAAATGTATGCTTTTTTAGTGTAATTATCAGTTACAGATTAAAGTTCTTTTGTTTTTCCTGTCTACAATAACAAAGCCAAAATTATCAAGCTATTTGATAGCTAATAGTTTTTTGTCTATTTCTTTCTGGCTCACAGAGGAAAAACTAAAGATTTCCTGAAATGTATCTTCAGACTACAGAGGAACAAGGCATAAGAAGTGTCTTGAGAGATAATAGTACAGTGAGGAAGTCTGCAGTGTCCTTTGTTTGAATTCCCTTCTTGCAGATGCTAGGGTTTTAAAATAATTAACTCCACCTGTGTTAAACAGAGCAAGAGAATTTCATCTCTTCTTTGATGAGTACCTGGGATTTTCTAAGCAGCTGTCCCCTCCAGTCTGCCTTCTTTGGGCTTGGAGCCTTCCTGTCCCTGGAAGAACCAGTAGGGCTGGCTGAGTCATTGTAATTTTTCATTTTTCCCAGTTAGTTAATTCTTGCATTTGTCAGGAATACTTTGTTCAGCTTCCATCATGCATTATCTGTCCCCCACAAGTTCCCAGCATTCCAGTAGCATCCTCCACAAGATGGATTAAAAGAAAAAAAACAAACTGCTACAGAACCACCACAAAGTCATGAAAATTGAAAGATGTTACTTGTAAGCATGCATGGAGTGGAAGGGCACCCATGGGACAGCTGCACCTGAGCTCCACCTTCCTGCAAGCAACAGCAGTACAACTACCTGAAAGGAGGTGGTAGTGAGCCTGGTGTTGGTCTCTTCTCCTAAGTAACTAATGACAGCATGAGAGAAAATGGGCTTAAGTTGTGCCAGGGGAGGTTTAGATTGGAGATTAAGGAAAACTTCACTGAGGGAGTGGTGAGGCATGCCCAGGCAGGAGGTAGAGTCACCATCCCTGGAGGTCTTCAAGAAGGGTGTCAATGTGGCACTTCAGGATATAGTTTAGTGGTCATGGTAGTTGGATTATGGTTGGACTTGATGATCTTTAAGGTCTTTTCCAACTGTAATGATTCTACAAGAGCTATCATAATTAGACAAGATGTATTAAACTCTACTTTTAAAATTCTATCTTCTTCAGCTCCATTGAAATCATAGTATATATTCTGAAATCAGCTCCCAAGGGCACTTGTGCTAGTTTGAAGCTAGCTAGAATGTTTTGGTGAGAAGAACTAGATTATAGGCTGTGAAAAGGAAAACAGAATGATGTCTACTTCATTTATATGCTTACTGAGAGATACAAGAACCCAAACATAGATAGGGCACTTCTGCTGGGGAGCTCCGAGTTGCATTTCTCTCTAGCCTCTCTGCTATTTTTCTGATTAATCCACTTTGCTTCCTAACCCCCTGGCCAAACCTCCATTCTTTCTTGGGACTGGGGTAAGGTTGAGAGGGGGGGGGGGAAGAAGGTGAAGGGGTGGTTGTGAGCCCCTCCTGGGGACTCAGGTTTCTGGGAGGGCTGTTGTGGTTTCTATATTACCTTTTTCCTTGTATATTTCTGTATATGCTGTAAATATCTGCTTGTATATTGTGCTAAGCTATAAATATAAGCTTCATTCAGATTTTCAGAGCTGGCTGAGTCTAGTCTGGGTGATTTGCAAAGTATAGGGGGGCAGGGAACACCCAAACCACTACAGCACTGTCTCATGTTCCACATCTTCAAAAATGTTTGAATTGGTTTAAACCAAAACCTGCAGTGAACCAATGTCTTGAAATTTATCCTTAACATATTGCTCATAGCCTCATTTTTTGAAGGTGGAAAGCTGTCCATTGCTTTAGGAGCGGGTCATGTTTTGGATCGTTCTTCCTTGGAATTGCTTTCAGTTTCTCTTCAGGTAACACCATCATGGAAATTAATTCCAACATGATGTAAATTTAACTTGATTTTTATGTACAGGATCAAGTGACCTACTGCCAGTTATATAAAAACTTAGCAAATTGACTGATCAGCCACTTGGGTAAATTGTACTTATTTGATTAGTTTGATTATATGAAACTCACTGATTTTAAAAATGGTTTCAACATCCTTTCTTGACTTCTTGATTAAGAGATATGGATCCATTTGCTCTCATAATTGGCTGCTTTAGCAATTTATATACTTAAATGACAAGGTGTCTGCAAAAAGAGTTCCCACTGTCGTTTTCTTTGCCAGTCAACTTAATGTATCATCAAAGAAATAGATACTTTATTTCAAATAACTGCTGTTTGAAAAAAGCTACTTACTACAACAAAACAGACTGAGCTGTGATAAAAATTGACTAGATGGCACAGTATGAGGAGAACAAAATCACTACAAAGATCATAGAATCATAGAATGGTAGGAAAGGACCTCTGGAGATCATTGAGCCCAAAGCCCCTGCCAAAGCAGGATCACCTTGGGCAGGTCACACAGGAACTCATCCAGACAGGTCTTGAAAGGCTCCAGAGAAGGAGACTTCACAACCCCTTCTCAGAAGCCTGTTCCAGTGCTCCATCACCCTTACAGTAAAGAAGTTTTTCCTCATGTTGAAGTGAAACTTCTGTGCTCCATTGAAAAGAGTCTGGCCCTGGCCCCTTCTTGATGCTCACCTTTAAGGTATTTGTAAACTAAATGAGATTTCTTCTCAGTCTCTTTTTCTCCAGACTAAACAGCTGCAGGTCTCTCACTCTTTCCTCATCAGACAGGCGTTCCAGTCCCTTCATCATCCTCATAGCCCTCCATTGGATACATCTCTGATAAATCCCTTATTTAAAGGCTAAAATCTCTATTAGTGTTTGTCTTTACCTAGAGGATGTTCATACAGGATACAGGGAACAAACAACAGTGCAGGTTTTTTTTGCTTGGCTTCACAAATCTTTAAACTATAGCAGGAGGGTAAGCAATGTTTAAGACATGACATCTCAAGGTGTGATTTGTGGGTAGAGGAACACTGTTAGATAAAATGAGGTGGCTGAACTTGAAAAAACTTTGGACTGAAAAATAAACAGAGCTTATCAGTGTTTTCAGGTGGTTTAATAAAACAATATGATCTGTTCCTTCAAGCTTAATGATTCCAGTGGGATGCAGTCTGGAATGATTAGAGGCTTCTGAAGTGGACTTTCCTCAAGGGATAATTGATGAGACTTACGTGAACCACAGAGATACAAAAGTTTCTCTGTCTCATTAAACATTGATAGTCTTACTAATTAAAAAATCAACTGTAAATCATTAATATTAAATTCATAGGATAGTCATAGAATTTAATTTAGCTGTTTAAATTTTACCTTGTTAATAAGAAGAGATACAAAATGCATTTTCCCATGCAGTTTGTATCTTCCCATTCTAGTTTGTACTCATTAAATTATCCAGGGCTGTCATATAGCTGTATGGCTTTTTACTCCAGCAAATGGTTTTATCAAACATTCTGTATTTTTATGTGCTTTTAACATAATACATGCAAAAAAGGACATTTTACTCCAGGATGATTCTTTTCCCTTTCTTGTTTCCAGGATTCAGTAGACTTTCTGTCTCTCAACCTCCAGTACTACTGTGGAAATGAAACAGACTTCTACAAGAAATTGAGTGAATTCCAGGTAATATTATGCACTGTGTTATAATTTTTAGAAGCAGACCACAGACCATAAATAGAAGGGGAATTTCATGTTTCTTTATGTGTGTCTAAAACAGTTCTGATTTGTTGTGCATAGCTCAGACAGCAGCCACATTAGGAAACAGCTGCATACTGCTCATTTCTCTGTTATTCTGACTAAAAACAGGTGCTTGAAAGTGCTGGAAAGGATCACCTTGGTCAATGCTCATCATTGATCTGTTAACAACTGGAATGGCTTCATTCTTTTGTCCAGGAATGGAAAACCTTCTCTTTCATATCTTAAGTAGTTTATAAGCTGTTAGGGTAGTACCTTTACACAAAAAAGGCACTGTTTTATTCTAGCATGGGTTCTGCAATGGTACTACCAAGCTTCACAATTCTTATCAGTAGAGGAAGTGCTAGAAATGTTCACAAGGATGAGTTGTATTCCATGTGCAATGTCAGTGGTGCCACAGACTAGTACCTGGTTTTTAGTCTCAGATGGTTGAAGTGCATTCTTAAAATGAGTCACCCAGCAACTGAGTCACAGAATAATACTACCCATGCAACTCCTTCTCTTGAGGGTCCCAGCATGCTGCAGTTACTATAAAAAGCTAAAGTGGATCAAACATTTATGGCAACAAGTTCTAAGCAAGTAATCTTTCAAAACAGGCCATAGTTCCTGTCCAGTGAGAAGTCAAACGCTGAACGTTTCTGGAGGTTTTGGTTTGGTTTGATTTGGGCTTTTTTGTATCAGAGGGAAAGAATGGGTGGTATTTTATGGTTACTCTGCAGATCTATGAATTCAACTTTGTAGAACTTTATCACCATTCCTCTAGGTATTTCCTGTTCTGTGTTAAAAGCAACAAATGCCAAGAGCATGCTTTTGCTGTCTGCCTGGTGCTTCTTTTCATAGATGTCTCTGGTTTTGCAGAATGTCTGGAAAGACACACAGATCTTGATTTTCAGTCTAAAGTTCCTTGATTGTGATTCCGTGGAAGAGAATCCTTCCATACCAGTAGCTGCCGTTTTCACTGGTAAGTGACATATTGTAAGAAGAAGGAGAGGTTTTTAGCTATCATTTGAATGGCAAATATAGAGGAAATTCAAAATCATCCAGACCACTAATGTCAGATGAATTAACTTTATGGCGGCTTTCTTAGCCTTCTTGGAAGTTTAAGGGTAAATTGTGAGTGCAAAAGGAAAGGAAGCAGGAAATCTTCCTCCAAGCTTTTAATCATTTTCATTAGACTCAAGTTGTGCCAAAAGAGGTTAAACTGGAGATTAGGAAAAATCTTTTCACCAAAAGGGTTGCCAAGCTTTGGAACAGGCTGCCCAGGGAAGTGGTAGTCACCATCCCTATAGGGATTAAAAGACATGTAGATGTGATTTAGCATGGATTTCACTGTGTTGGAAATGGTTGGAATAGATCCTAAAGGTATTTCCAACCTAAATGATTCTGTGGTCATTTTTTAACATGACACTGTAAATCTCCAATGGAAACCCAATGTATTGGGTCTGAGAAAAATAGCTGTTAGTTAAGAAAGGCACCATCTTTCTAAAAGGTGAAATTGTATGTCCAAGTAGTGTCATGCAGTGTGTGACATCTGAGTTGTGACTAAGCCCATCACCTACCATTTCTTTATTTCCAGCTATTAGTAAAGACAAGACACTAATAATTGGAACTGATGTTAATGAGTTATTGGACTTCTCACCTCGCATTTTAAGGTACAGTTTTGTCCCTTAAATCAGATAGTATTAAAATAGTGCACTCTAGACCCCTATGTGCAGGCAAACCCAAGGCAGTTTTAGTGGTAAAGTCTGCTGTTAGCTGCTGAAAGAGCTGGAAAGGAATGGCTTTTTTGCTGACCCCAGTTTCTTGCTGTTACGCACAATCCTCTATCTGTGCTAGTTTGAGGTTAACTGGAATATTTTAATTAGAGAAATTAGATTATAGACTGTGGAAAGGAAACAGTGGTCCTGTCTACTTCACTCATAGGCTTGCCGAGATGTATAAAAACAAGAACATAAAGATAGATAAGGCAGTCAATGTGGGTCTCTGGGAGCCTGTACTTTTTCTCCTTGGGCTGCTTCTGTGTAACTAATCCTTCTGCTTTCTACCCTCCCTTGCCGATCCTCCGATCTCACCTTGCATGTAAGGCAAACTCTTGGATAAGGTATAGGGGTGGAAAGGAGGTGGAAGGGAACCCCTCCTGGGGACTCTGGTTTCTGGGAAGGGTGTTGTGCTTCTGTATTACCTTTAACTTGTATATTTCTCTATATATTGTAAATATCTGCTTGTATATTGTGCTAAGCTGTAAATATAAACCTTCATTTCTTAATTTCCAGCTGGCTGAGTCTAGTCTGGGTGATTTCCTAAGAGTGTGGGGGGGTAGGTAACACCCAAACTGTCACACTATCCTACTGCTACAGGTGATGTGATCTTCCACAGGCGAGAGATCTTCCGCTCTCTCATCCTTGATTCCCCAGCCCAGATTGCACCTTCAAGCCAGTAGTAACAAGTACTTTTGCAAGGCTTCTGTTCTTTTCAAGAGCAAAGCCGTTTAAAATTAAAATAAACTTTCCTAGGAGAGGAAGCAGTTGTACCTTCAGAAATGTGGATGTCATTGTGCAGGGAGATGCTAAGGGTTACAGAAGCAAGGTCGATTTGGTTTAGTTCATGCTGTGGAAACTGCCATGAGAATGCAAAGAACGCATTGGCTGTATAGCTCTTGAGCTGCTCTGTGGTTAGCTTGTTGCAGTCCACCTTCATCTGCTGGCTGGCTGACCAGGTGACAAAGGAATTGCACTCTTAAGTGGCATGTCAGCTGAATGGAAAGCAACTAATTCTTTTATCCTTTGTGTTTGCAAGTTCTGTGGTAGTGGCATCCATCTCAGAGATTTTAACTTCCTTTTGTTCTATTTCCAGCAAAGCAAATGCTCTGCGGGAGGACCAAGATGCTGTTCCCACCTCTCGCTCCTCCTATCAAACAGTTTGGGAAATGTTTGCTAAAGAGACTGAACTGGAGAGGGATTCTTTTCTGCAAGATGTTTTCCCAAGTGGTTTCCTCTGGGGCACATCCACAGGGGCTTTTAACATTGAAGGGGCTTGGGCAGAGGATGGGAAAGGAGAGAGCATCTGGGATCAGTTTGGGCACACAGGTCATGTCTACATGAACCAAACAGCGGATGTGGCTTGTGACAGCTACTATAAAACCAGCTATGATGTTTACCTTCTTAGGGGTCTCCAACCCCAGCTGTACAAATTTTCTTTATCCTGGCCTAGAATTCTCCCTGCTGGCACCACCAAGACCATCAACTCCAAGGGTGTTGATTATTACAACCAATTAATTAACCGTTTGCTAGAGTCTAACATTGAGCCCATGGTGACTCTGTTCCACTGGGACCTTCCACAAGCTCTCCAGGTTCTTGGTGGCTGGCAGAATGACAGTATCATAGATGCTTTTGTAAATTATGCAGACTTCTGCTTTGCCACTTTTGGGGATAGGATCAAGTTCTGGGTTACTTTCCATGAGCCTTGGGTTATCAGCTATGCCGGCTACGGCACTGGAGAGCATCCACCAGGAATCACAGACCCAGGAGTAGCATCTTACAAGGTAGGAACACAGAAATACTTAGGATCCTGCAGCTGCCATTGTGTTTTCTTCTGATGAGTTCTGTATTTAATCTGTGTTAAGCCTAATGTGGCTTCTGGGACAGCCATTTGCTTGTTGGATTTATGATAGTTGCTAAAAGTGGGTTAGCTGATGGATGCTAGAGGTCTTGATCTTACCGCTCTGTTCTGGAAGCTGGTGTTGATGGGTAGTCATGTTCTTCTGCTTCTTCCAAAACCTACTGCACTGTGGCTATGATTATCTGTTTTGTTTTTTCCTTTGTGCCTGGGACCATGTTCTCACATGACAGTAATCTCTTGTGCAAAGCAGTGTAATGTACTTCTCTGTTTTCTGCTCCCAGGTGGCTCACACAATTCTCAAGGCTCATGCCACAGTCTGGCACCTGTACAATAACAAGTACCGTTCTCAGCAACAGGGGAAGGTGGGGCTGGTGCTGAACTCTGATTGGGCTGAACCCAAGACTCCAACCAACTCTGAGGACGTGAGGGCCTCTGAGAGGTACCTGCAGTTCATGCTTGGCTGGTTCGCTCACCCTGTATTTGTTAATGGCGATTACCCAGATATCCTGAAGGCTCAGATCCAGGAAACAAACCAGCAGTGCTCCACAACAGTTGCCCAGCTGCCTGTGTTTACAGAAGAGGAGAAGTCCTGGGTGAATGGGACTGCAGACTTTTTTGGTCTTTCCCATTACACTTCCCGCCTGGTCAGTGCTGTGACTGATGAGACCTGCACTGCAAGCTACGAGAGCATCGGGCGCTTCTCCGTGCATGTAGATCCTTCTTGGCCGCAGGCTGCCTCTTCTTGGATCCATGTGGTCCCTTGGGGGTTAAGGCGCCTGCTGAAGTTTGTGTCCCAGGAATACACAGGGACAAAGATCCCAATTTACATAGCAGGAAATGGTGTGCCGACAGAAGATACAGGGGATCTGATTAACGACACTCTGCGGGTTAGTTATTTCCGGCGGTATATCAACGAGGCTCTGAAAGGTATGCAGAAATGTTAGTTTGGGATTTTGTAATAGTAGCAACTTCCACAGTGGTTAACTCTAAAACCTCAGCATTTGCCTGGTGCTATGAGGTCAGCTGCCTGTTTTGTATATAGTGTGACATCATATACTTCATCCTGTCTGGAGGGGAGGGTAATGTAATGCTGGAAAAGGTTGTCCGGGGAGGTAGTTGAGGCTGCATCCCTGGAGATATCCAAGGCAAAGCTGTTTAGCTTGAAAAAGAGGAGACTGAGGGAAGACCTCGTTGCTGTCTACAGCTACCCAAAAGGATGTTGTGAAGAGGCTGGTGCTGATCTCTTCTCAGAGGTAATTAGAATAGAATAGAATATAAATAGAATAGAATAGAATATAAATAGAATAGAATAGAATAGAAATAGAATAGAATAGAATAGAAATAGAATAGAATAGAATAGAATAGAATAGAAATAGAATAGAAATAGAATAGAATAGAATAGAATCAGACAGCTTGGAAGAGACCTCCAAGATCATCCAGTCCAACCTATCACCCAGCCCTATCCAATCAGCTAGACCATGGCACTAAGTGCCTCGTCCAGTCTAAAACAAGAGAGAATGGCCTCAAGCTGTGACTGGGTAGGTTTAGACTAGATATTAGGAAATTTGTTTTCACAGCAAGAGTGGCCAGGCATTGGAATGGGCTGCCCAGGGAGATTAAGTCACCAACACTGGATGTGTTTAAAAGTAATTTTGATGTGGTGCTTGGGGATGTCGTTTAGGGTGAATCTTGTATAGTAGGGGTATGGGTTGGACTTGGTGATCCTGAGGGTCTTTTCTAACCTGGATATTTCTGTGGTTCTGTGACTAGGCTCTGGGCAACCTGATCTAGTTGAAGATGTCTCTACTTACTGCAGATAGGGTTGAACTAGATGACCTTTGGAGGTCCCTTCCAACTCAATTGTATGAATTGCTTATTTTGTTATTTGTGGGTTTTTTGCCTAGAAGACCATTTTTAGATGTTTGGGTTATCACAAGTTGCCCTCAGTGGTGGTGCTCACATTGTGTTGTGCTGTGTTCAGAAAATGTCCAAATGAGTCACTGTGTCTTCTTCTGTTTTGGTGACAGCTGTGAAACAAGATAACGTTGATGTTCGGTCATATATTGCTCGATCCCTGGTTGATGGCTTTGAAGGCCCAGTGGGATACAGGCTAAAATTTGGGCTGCATCATGTGAATTTTGAAGACAGCAACAGACCGAGGACTCCCAAGGCATCTGCTTTTTTCTATTCCAGTGTTATTGAAAACAATGGTTTCCCTTCCAAAGTCTCGGACACATCTTCTACACCAGTGGTGTTTCACCAACCTGTGCCATCGAAGTTGCCATATTTGCCTGCTTCAGAAGTTCCCTCCAAGGCAAAGATTGTCTGGAAGAAATTTTCATCTCAAACAAACTTTGAAAGGGACATGTACTTATATGGGACATTCCCAGAAGACTTTATGTGGGGTGTGTCTTCCTCTGCCTACCAGATAGAGGGAGGTTGGGATGCTGATGGCAAAGGACCCAGCATTTGGGATAACTTCACCCACGTCTCAGGGAATATAAAAAATGATGATACTGGAGATATAGCTTGTGATAGTTACAACAAGGTGGAGGAAGATATTTACCTGCTGAGAGCCTTAGGGGTGAAAAACTATCGTTTCTCCCTGTCCTGGCCTCGGATTTTCCCCAACGGAAGGAACAGCTCAGTAAACAGCCATGGAGTTGACCACTACAACCGTCTCATTGATAAACTGGTTGCCAACAACATTGCTCCAGTAGTCACTCTCTACCACTGGGACCTGCCCCAAGCTCTCCAGGATGCTGGTGGCTGGGAGAACAGTGAGCTGATTGACCTGTTTGATAGTTTTGCAGACTTTTGTTTCCAGACCTTTGGAGACAGGGTGAAGTTCTGGATCACATTCAATGAACCCCAAGTCATTGCCTGGGCTAGCTATGGCACTGGAGAATTTCCACCAAACATCAAAGAACCTGGCAGTGCTCCCTACAGGGTTGCCCACATCTTACTTAAAGCTCATGCCAGGGTCTACCACACATATGATGACAAATACAGAGCGAGTCAGGGAGGGGTTATTGCTCTGTGTCCCAACATTGACTGGGTTGAGCCACAGACACCAAGCAACCCCAGGGACATAGAAGCTGCAGACAGGTACCTGCAGTTTCTGGTGGGGTGGTTTACACACCCAATTTTAAAAAATGGGGACTACCCTGATGTCATGAAGTGGAAAGTTGGAAACAGGAGTGAGCTCCAGAACTTGCCATCGTCTCGCCTGCCGGCTTTCACAGCAGAGGAGCGTGAATACATCAGGGGCACAGCAGATGTCTTCTGCTTCAACACCTACACCTCCATGATCATAACCCACGCAACAACCCAGTTGAGGCCCTTCTCTTATGAGTATGATCAGGAAGTTGCAACAAAAGTTGACAGCTCCTGGCCTTCCTCAGGTCTGTCAAACCACCGTGCTGTGGCCTGGGGGATGCGGAGGCTACTGAACTGGATCAAAGAAGAATATGGAAACCCCCCAATATATGTACTTGAAAATGGGGTGGGGCTAAAGACCACATCAGAGGTTGATGACAACAGCAGGATATTTTACTACAAAACATACATAGATGAAGCTTTAAAAGGTACCAATATTTTGTTCTGTTGGTGTTGTGTGTCTCCTTTTGAGTTTTCTGCTTACTTTATTCCTCTGAAGAGGAGTTTTTAGAAGTGGTCGATACCAGTCTTTAAATATCCTGAACACAATTTAAGTGTAGTGTTTCTTTTTGTAATCTGCCCTGCATGACTGTTTGCACTTTGTATTCTCCAGCTGTGAAGAGTCTTTTGATCTTAGTTGACCAGTGCCAGCTTTATGAAGCTAGAAATGTCTTAACTGCTTGCATATGAATGCCTTGTGGCTCATTTAATGTGTGATTCTACCACTGATGGTGCTCTTCATTTATTTCTGTTCTTTCAGCTTACAAGTTGGATGGTGTTAATCTGAAAGGCTACAATGCATGGTCTCTTATGGATAGCTTTGAATGGCTGAATGGTTATGAGCTAAGATTTGGGTTGCACCAGGTTGATTTTGACAATCCCAACAGGCCAAGAACCCCGAAGCGCTCTGCTGTGTACTACGCAGAGATCATCCACAATAATGGTATCCCACTGCTGGAAGAAGATCAATTCTTGTATGGAGAGTTTCCAAAGAACTTTGTGTGGAGTGTGGCAACTGCAGCATATCAGGTTAGGAGCCAGATGGATTCCTGTAGTATCTGCAGACAGATCATTTGTTTTGGATAAGACACTTAGAGCTTTTGTAACACTTAGGTTTTAATGTAATTGAGGGTTAGTGTAACATCTGACGTAAAAGGGAGGAGCTTGGAGATGTTTAAAGGCATGGTTATACTACCAGGACTGGGACTACATCATTCACAAGAGCCAGCCAACGCAGAGCAGCAGGTGAACTGAAACAACACCTGTGCTCTGTGCCTTTGTGCTTTGCTTGTACAGTGCCCCTGTACTCTGCACTGGTTAGACCACACCTTGAGTACTGTGTTCAGTTCTGGGCCCCCCAGTTTAGGAGGGACATTGAGATGCTTGAGCGTGTCCAGAGAAGGGTGACGAGGCTGGTGAGAGGCCTTGAGCACAGCCCTACGAGGAGAGGCTGAGGGAGCTGGGATTGTTTAGCCTGGAGAAGAGGAGGCTCAGGGGTGACCTTATTGCTGTCTGCAACTACCTGAGAGGTGGTTGTGGCCAGGAGGAGGTTGCTCTCTTCTCTCAGGTGGCCAGCACCAGAACAAGAGGACACAGCCTCAGGCTGTGCCAGGGGAGATTTAGGCTGGAGGTGAGGAGAAAGTTCTTCACTGAGAGAGTCATTGGACACTGGAATGGGCTGCCCGGGGAGGTGGTGGAGTCGCCGTCCCTGGGGCTGCTCAAGGCAAGGTTGGATGTGGCACTTGGTGCCATGGTCTAGCCTTGAGCTCTGTGGTAAAGGGTTGGAGACTTGATGATCTGTGAGGTCTCTTCCAACCCTGATGATACTGTGATACTGTGATCTTGCCTTGAGGCCCAAGAGGTCTTACTCACTGGGTGCAGCAAAAACATTGCTGTTCCAGTCTTAAACTGATAAGCCGAAAGATTGTGTAGTGCCACAAAGACTAAGAGGCTGAATCCTTTGCTGGGCCAAGTATTTGGGCTGCTAACAATTCCACCCTCCCATCTTCAATTACAGATTGAGGGAGGTTGGAGAGCAGATGGGAAAGGACTTAGCATTTGGGACAAATATGCTCACACTCCCTTGAAGATCAGCAATGGTGACACTGGAGATGTAGCCTGTGACAGCTACCACAAGATTGAAGAGGATGTGGAAATGCTGAAAAGCCTGAAGGTGTCTCACTATCGCTTTTCCATCTCCTGGTCTCGCGTTCTCCCAGATGGGACCATCAGTCACATCAATGAAAAGGGCCTGAACTACTATGAAAGGCTTCTCGATGCTCTTCTGGCAGCTAACATTATGCCTCAGGTAACTAAAGGTGGTGACTTTCAGGTAACTAAAAAGTAGCAAAATTTAAGTCTGATGCGGAGAGCTTTTGTCTGATGCTCAGAGCTCCTTCCTCACAGAGAAACAGTTTTTCTTTGTGTTCTGCAAGGAAACATGTTTCTTGCATAAGCAAATGAACAGGGGTGATAGTAATGTTAGAAGTTACTGCCTGGAAGTATCCCAGTAACCTTACTGTTGCCTGTTTCCAGCATCTTCCCTCACGTGATTGAGAGTAAGTCTTCCCAGAGGCTGAGGTGAGGCCAACCAACCTGTAGTTCTCAGGATCTTCCTTCTTGCCTTTCTTGGAGTGTAGCATTTATTCTCTTCAAAGAAGTTAAGAAGGTCCACTGATCAGCATGGCTTGTCACATATAATGGACAGTGAGCTCACTACTGCATCAGACAGCTCTTTCAGCACTCTTGAATCTGACCTGTTCCCACAGTCTAGGATGTATGTAGCTTTTTTCCACTTCTGTCTGCTGTTGCTGGCTCTTGCTGTTCTCCCCCGGTGATGCTGGTACACTGGAGGGTGCCCATGGCTGCACCAAGTGCTGCATATCTGTCTGTGTAGCAGCCTCATACAACGCTGCAGGCTTGGGGCAGAGTGGCTGGAAAGCTGCCTGGCAGAAAAGGACCTGGGGGTGCTGTTTGACAGCTGTCTTAACCAGCAGTATGCTCAGATGGCCAAGAAGGTCAGCAGCATCCTGGCCATATCAGAATTGGGTGGCAGGTCCAGTGAAGTGATTGTTTTCCTGTACTCAGCACTGGCAAGATGGTAGCTTGAGTACTGTGTTGGTTTTGGGCCCAGGACTACAAGGAGGACAAAGTGTTGGAGTATGTCTTGAGAAGGGCAGTGGAGCTGGTGAAGGGTCTCATCTCATGAGGAGCAGCTGAGGAAACTGGGGTTGTTTAGTCTGGAGTAAAGGAGGTTTGGAGCAGACCTTATTGCTCTTTATGACTACCTGAAAGGAGGTTGTAGTGAGGTGGGAGATGGTTTGTTCTCCCAAGTAGCAAGTGACAGGACAAGAGGAGACAGCCTCAAATTGTTCCAGGGGAGTTTTAGGAAAATTTTCTTCACCAGAAGGGTTGTTAATCCATGGAAGAGGCTGCCCAGGGAAGTGTTTGAACCATCATCCCTGAAGGTGTTTAAAAGCTACATAGATGTGGTGCTCAGGGACATACTTTAGCAGCCATCTTGGTTGGGTTAATGGGACTTGATAATCCTCAAGGTCTTTTCCAGGCTAAAAGACTGTGATTCTATGGACACCATGCAGGTGACAATCCAGGAATTATCTACACAAGCATCAGATGATGCCTGAACACACCTGGGCCTTCTCAGCATTGCTCCAGACAGGTCCAATGGCTGTACCAGCCCAAACAGCTGTTCTGTTGACTGTATTTCATCTGAGAGTCAGTGCAGGTGCAGCAGTTCTTCACTGATGAGTTCTTGTTATCATAAGGCTGTGGTGGGTTTTGGTAAAAGCTTCACCTTTACCCTCAGGCAGTCCCTAGAGTTGAGATCATGGTTTGAGAACAAGTAGCTGCTGATCAAAGCATGGTTTGTGCTTGGAAGGGGGCCTGGGTTACTGTCCTCATTTCCAAAAGGAAGAGTGACTGCCTGAGTGTCTCTCTTGCTCTTTCCCCACAGGTAACTCTCTATCACTGGGACCTCCCACAGGCCCTGCAGAACGTCGGTGGGTGGGAAAATGACACTATAGTTCAGAGGTTTAAGGAATATGCTGAGCTCCTTTTCCAGAGGCTGGGAGATAAAGTGAAATTCTGGATAACCTTGAATGAACCCTACAACACTGCATATCTTGGCTATGGTGTTGGCACAGCTGCTCCAGGTAGGGCTGATAGGCATAAGCTTGGAGTCTTCCCAGCACTATTGCACAACTGTGTTACACTGCAGCAGAGTAGACACTAGGGCCTTGCAAAGGGGGAGCAAGGAAGTGTGGTGGGGCTAAATGGGGTTTGGACTTCTTCCAGTTTGCCTGTGCCCTTCAAGACCCATCTTCCTTCCACACATTCTGTGCAGCCTCTGGATTATATGTGCTGGCTGGAGCAAACCCCATTGTCAGAGTAGCTCCAGGGACTGTGGAGAAGAGTTAGGGCTGGAAGGGGCCAAGTTCAGATGTAGGTTAAAAGAAGGGCAAATAGGGGGAAGGGGAGGGATGGAAGCTGGCCTGAACACACAGCTTTCTGCTTTTTGTGTTGGTGCCAGCAGCCTGTTGCTGGGCCTGGCAGCCCTGCATGGACAGAGAGCTGAGCCAGCCCTTATCCCAGCACAGGAGTAGGAGAAGAGAACAGTATGGGGTCCCACACAGCCTGCCCATGGCAGCTGTGCCTTCGGCTATCTCTGCAGTTTCCGGCTGTCTCTGTGATCTCAGCCCAGGGCACCAGCTGCTGCAGGTTTATTTATTTACCAGCAGGCAGCTGGGGGTGTCCTGGACATTGTGTTAACCTGGGAAGCAGTTGTGAGAAAGCCAGGAGCTGCTGCTCCACTGCCTGTGCTGTCGCTGTCCCTGCAGGTGTCTCCGTTCGCCCAGGGCGAGCCCCCTACGTGGTGGGGCACAACCTGATAAAGGCCCACGCGGAAGCCTGGCACCTCTACAATGAGACCTACCGGGCAAAACAAGGAGGAGTGATCTCCATCACCATCAACTCTGACTGGGCAGAACCAAGGAACCCACACAAACAGGAGGACATCGATGCTGCCAAACAATACTTGCAGGTACATAGACACCGGGTCACAGCTCTCCCTACCGGTTTGTTCATGGTGGTGCCCTCTCTCTGGGTGCTGCAGATGCTCAGAACCTGGGTCAGCAGCTCACTGAAAGAAAAGGATGAGCCAGAGGTATCACTCACTGCAAGGAAATAGTTCACCCTTACCTGAGGGCTGATCAAACATCCAACAGAAAAGAAACAAAATATGGCTGCAGTGACAAAAGCTTAGTAAATGTACTGCCCTTGTGTGGGGCATCCCAGGGTAGCTCTGCATGTCTGTTCATTATAAATTCAGGTACTACCTATAAAGCAGCAATGGTTAAAAATTGACCCTTCTCCCTTATTTCCTGGCTCAGTTTCTTTTAGGCTGGTTTGCTCATCCCATTTTCAAAAATGGTGACTATAACGAGGTGATGAAAAGGAGGATTTGGGAACGCAGCCTGGCGCAGGGTCTGAGTCAGTCCCGGTAAGAGCCCAGGCACACACCTGCCTGTGTTTTCCTTGCTGTGCTGAAACCTGCTGTCCTGATGGGAGTGAGAAACTTCCCTGATTCTGTTGCAGTGCTGCTCTAAAATCCTGCTGTATCCTCTCTGAAAACCTCCGGTGTACATTTTGCCAGTTCCCTGCCCTTACCTCTCTTGCAAATTCAGTTCACTGACACGACTTATCTTTGGGGTAGTAAGTTGGCAGCTCAGGGTGGCGCAGGGAATGCTCTGCATTAAACACAGTTTTTCACCTGACAGCCATCATGAAGGTGTTTTTCTTCAAAACTATGTACTCGACTTGAGCACTGAGAACTCACTGCTCCCCCTGAACTATACTTCTTGTTTTCTGTTCCCATGAATTATTTCTAACGCTACTGTGCTAGCAGTGCTCCATCACCATCTCTTTTCCTTTTCTCTCCTCTCTAGGCACGTGTTAAGTAAAGCAATGTCTTCCTTCCTTAATAGCAATTTCCTGGGGTGTGTTAGATCTGAGGCTCTACCTCATCACACCTTTCTGCAAAGGTGGGAGGCCACTTGTTTTGAAATGAGGGGGCTGATGAGGAGTTGGTGTGTGCTCTGCAGCAAAGGCAGAGCGCTCCAAGATTCCAGGCATATTTTTATGTGTGCCTAAGTCTCTTAGCATGCTTAGGCACTTTGGGGGACATTATTTCTTCTTTGGCAGTTGCTGCTGTTAACAAGAGAGCAAAGCCACCTGTGTTGCCTTACGAGGTAACATGCCCAAGCATCTCAGTCTGGGGAAGGAGTCCTGTCTTCAGCTTAGGACTGCAAACTCAAACATCACCAAACTGCCTGGAGCACTTGCTGTCTTTTCAGTGTGGCTTCCCTAAGGACCTCATTCCCAGGAGAATTTTCTCCCTCTTCTGGATAGAAGAGAGCTGAAACTTCACTCTTTCTTCCAGGATTCCCTAGCTGTCCCCTGATTCTGTTTCTTACTCTGTCAGACTGTGTAGGACTACAGATCCAAAAGGGGTTGTTCTCTGAGAAGTTCTCCCTTTTGAAGAGAACCAAGGTTTTGGGGATGTAATAGAGTCCACAACCAGTTTCTCCTGGGTTTCTCCCTGCCCCTCCAGAAGGATCATGGTACCTTCTCTTGTGGTTGTGGTACTGGTTCTAGGCACCACACACGGAGTGTGTTCTAAGCATGAATTTCAGGGAGAAAGCTCAGAAGTTCTTACTGTTTCTTGTGTAGAAGCCAGAGTTTCAGACAAGACTGTATTAGCTGCTGCCACAACCTACCCAATGCTACTACTGCCACACAGAAGAGGTCCCCTTGAAGCAGATGCCTGCTGCTTGGTAGCACATCTTAGCTGACTGCACCTTCACTGTGTCCAAGCAGGAGTATGGTGTTTTGGGAGGGCCTCCTGACAGCTCCCCTGATCAGGGACAGGACCCCTTGGATATCTGTGGCTGCTAGAAGACACCACTTCACATTTCCTTCTGTCAGAGCTAGTCATGCTCTTTGCAGGATGGTGAGCCAAGACAGGTCACTCATGAACACTGCAGCCCTGGGTCTCCATAGGGCACACAACAACCAAAATGATTCTCTCCCGTTCTTCCAGTGCATTCCTGACTTACCATGCTCTAGTTCTTATCTTATAAAGCATGATGGTGGTCAAACTGCTTGTTTGACCACAAGTATGACCTCCTTGCTCTCAGATGCCTCTTTTCTGGTCAGCGAAAGGTCTGTTCCTCTCTTGAAGAACATTGCTTAGTCTATACAAGAGGATTGGGAGAGGGGCAGAAGTGAAAGAAGAGGAGATCTTGAGAAGAGTTAGTTATATTTTGAGGGGTTTATGCTTTTCTCTGTTTTCTATTCCAGACTTCCAGAATTTACTGAAAGTGAAAAGCAAAGAATCAAAGGCACCTATGACTACTTTGGTCTAAACCATTACACTACAGTTTTAGCATACAAGATAAACTACCCTGCTGGTATTCTGTCGTACGACTCTGACCGGTAAGAGGCAATTTTAAGTTATTGGTCAAGCAAAATACACACACCTGGAGCCAGCTGAGCAATGTCATTTGATAGCAAGTAAAGGCAGGAGACAGGCATTTTAAGCTGTTAGAACCTCTGCTAAGGAAAGTATCTCCAAACAGTGCCTGTGGTGCTGTCATTTTCACACAAGTGCAGCAACAGCCCCTTTTAAAAGAGCTGATGATAAACACGAATTTTTGAAACAGAACAAGGAAAATTTGGGGCTCTGCTAAAGGAAGGGATCTGCTCTTGGCAGTCTCCCACGGGTTTGGGGTCAGCTGTAAATGCTGTTAAAAAAAGAGATAGATATTTATCATGTTTCCTGTCCCAGTCTAGCAGTTGGACCTGCTGGATTACCCTGTTTATGGATACTGATCCATTTGATGTCAAGGGTTCCCTCACCACATTGGATAAATGCAAGTTCAAAGCCTAAGTAGCTGAACTGCTTCATGGTTCAGTATATGCAAGTCAAAGTTTTTATTTAGATACCAATTTGTACCCCCAGCTGCAAAAGGCAAGCAATAGAAGCTTACCAGTTTTTCTGATGAGGTAATGGTAGGACCACACATGGGGGTGCACATAGGCTGGTTTCCTAACCATCTCCATAGAGAATATATGAAATTCTTTAAACTTCCCTGTGCTGCTGCATTCCAGCCCCTGTGGCTTAGCCCCACGAAAAGGCACTGGGCTCAGTCTTGCATTCCTGTACATAGACGTAAATGGCAGTTTTTGTGTGCTCAAGCAGAAGTGTCAAAGCACAATGATTTAGAGTTAACATCACCTCCTCAGCTGTAGTTGATTTAAGCAGAATAGGATTACAAGCAAAGTACAAAGATTTATAGAGGCTTGTGAGCAGCAGCATCACTTCAGCTCTCTGTGCTTTGCCACAATGTTATCTCTGGTTCAGTTTTCTGCAGAGCTGAGCACAGTGTTTCTCAGCCCTGCAGCAAGGAGGTGCCAATCACGTGGGACCAGTCCCTTCACCAGAGTGTCCTTCTCTGCAGGGGTGTGGCTTCAGTAACAGACCGCAGCTGGCTGGGCTCTGGTTCCCTATGGCTAAAGGTGACACCCTTTGGTTTCCGAAAGATCCTGAGGTGGATCAAGGAAGAGTACAACAACCCTCCCATTTATGTGACTGAAAATGGGATCTCGGAACGGGGAGCCGCAGACCTCAATGACCCCTGGCGAACACATTACTATTGGAGCTACATTAACGAAGCACTGAAAGGTAGGAGCGGTTGTTTACATCAGATCATCCAGCTCTCCAGTCAGCAGCAGTGTCTCACCACAGACTGGTGTGTACAAAGCATGTTGTGAAGGGCTGAAAGACTACTGCCATCATACTTGCTAGTTACGCACATGGGTTTACTCTATTTGCTTCTGGAAGCCTTTGGATTTGGGAGGTACTGCCCACAGATAGCACAACTTTGCAGGGAAAGGTCTTTGAGAGGAAAAGCTAACCTTGGGCTTAGGAGAGTAACCACAACCTCCTTGTAGAGCTGAATCTGGCAAGAGAAGGCACTTCTACTTGATGAATACCTATTTTGGCATCTATTTTGAATGCTACTGTGTCCAAAACCCTCCATCTTTTAGAAAAACAGAAAACAATCCAGCCCCAAACTGGTTTCAGTTACAGCAGTGTTCAAGGAACGTCAGGGAAGGGCATTTTCAGTTTGCTCTGACACACTGGGAACTGCCAGCCAGATGTTCAGAAAGTGCATTTTTACTGCCTGTTAGCAGCAAGGCCCCACAAGCATTTGTTTGAACACCTTTTGTGTCATGATGACTTTTATCATCTGTCCCTAAACCTTTGCTTATTGGACAAAGGTTTCATTCCAGGAGCAGAGAAAAGCAGTCTCCACTACTGGCAGGCTCGCTTGTTAGCTGTAACTTGACAGCTGAGCTACCTCAAAGCAATGAAGCTAAGGCAGCATGTTGGAGGTGGGAACAGGGAGACAGGAAAACCAATGGAGCCAAGGCAGCAATAATTTCACTGCACTCAGCCCCATTCTCCTGTGTAGTAGCCAGGAGCATCTTCATGCCACTGCTGGCCTAATACTGACATCTGTCAGTTACCTGCACAACTGACCTGTTCTCTCTGGTCCTGGTAACAGCTGTTGTGCTGGACGGTGTTGACTTACGAGGCTACACTGCCTGGACGCTGATGGACAACTTCGAGTGGGCAGTGGGCTTTGATGAAAGGTTTGGTTTATTCCACGTGAACTTCACAGACCCCAGCTTGCCACGGCGCCCCAAGGCCTCGGCCAGGTATTACTCACAGATCATAAACTGCAATGGGTTTCCAGACCCAACAACGGGCCCACATCCATGCCTGGAAGCAGAGCCTGAAGGTAAGAAATGCAGCACAAATCATGCTTGTGTGCACACAACCCTTTGGGCTGTAGTCCAGTCTGATTTCCATTATCTATGATCTTATATAATATCACCACTTTCTGCAAATTTCCTTTTAAGTGCTCCAGTACAGCACTGGCTAATCATCAGTCTTCATTATGACCAAAGACATTCATATGGAATTAGGTCACTTCTCTCTCCAAAACCAGAACAATGCCACTATTCTGTGATAGGGCACCTTGCTCTCTGCCTGCTTTCAATGACATTACTCCATTCTACTTGTCTCTGATCAACAGAACTGCTCAAGATGCTTTCTAAACCACACATATTCAGTATTCTTACACTGGTTTTGCTTAACAGGTTTGAATACTTTATACAAATCAGTTTTGAGTCTTTGGAAAGAGAAACATTCTCTGAAGTAGAGAAGTACACTGAAAAGCAGCCACAGGCAGTGTGTGGTTTTAGGGATGACCCTGGCTGCCAGAGAATGTTGCCCTCTCCCACTCACAAGTATCAGCCTCAGTTATGTCTGTGAGGTAGAATGGTGTCAGTCACCACTCCCAGAGAATGATGGCTCGTTCCCAGGTAGTGAGTAGCAATGCAGGAAGCATCAGTGCACCCACAGCCATGGAGAAGCTCACCCCAGGCCATGGACTAACCCCTGTTTTTGTTTTCTCATGGACAGTGACACCGACGGACACTGCCCCAGGAGTGGCCGACAGCGTGCACTTTTTGGGACTAGATCTAACATCACAAAGTGCAGAACTAGCTCTCTATGTGCTTTTTGCCCTTTCTGTAGTTGGAGCATTGGGCTTGGTTCTTTCTGCATTCAGGTGCAGAAAAACACCCAAATCATCCCATAAACCACCACAGATGGAACTCAGTCAAATGTAGAAGTTCCACTTGGTTGTTTTTTCTGTTTAGAAAACCCCTACAGCACCCAGAGAAGAAACCTAGTGCTTGTACTGCTGCAGCTTTATGGCTTGCCTCAGAGGTGACTCCCCACCATTCTCTTCGCTTACCAACTTCATGTTTTAAAAGAAATACTTTTTCTGTGTTCCCCTTCTGTTTTCTCCCCAGGCACAATTGATTTCTTAAAGACAAAAGTAAAACTGCAGCTTTCTGTCTGCATAAGGATTCTGAACTTACAACTTTCAGCTGTTCTCACTTCACCATCTCCCCTTAGGTGATGAAGATCTTTTCAAGTGATCCAAGAGCAGTGCCTAAAAGCTCTATTGCTTCTTAGTGGTGAAAGCTGAGGTGGCAGAAGATGCTGCTTTAGTGCAGGCACTGTACTGGGGCTTTCTTCCCATTAATTTTACATACAAGGAAAAAAAAAAAAACACATTAAAAATGGAAGTGGCCTCAGTGCAACGTCTTCATGGTTGGAGAGACAGAACTTAAGTCTCCTTTAAGCAGCAGCTGAAGCAACACAGCACACCTCTAACACTGAGGTCTCTAACAGTGAAAGGCACAGTCCTTTGGTGGGGGTGAGTGGGACAGAAGGTTGACATCCTTCCATGTAGGAAGGCTGTAACCCATTCTCTAAAACAAGCTTCCAGGCTCTTGTGTTGCAGCCCTCTTGCTAACGACATTTTCATTCGATGTGATAAAAACTCCTCTTTTTTTCCACTGTAGCACACCACTTCAGATGTGTTTTACCAGATTTTAACACAAACAACTCCTGAGTGTAGTAAACTGGGACAAAAAGTCTGCGTTTTAAATTTTGGTGTATTATCCTAACTGCTCACTTCTTTGTGACAAAAGTACTTCAGAGAAACTTCAAGTGAAGACAGTTGTTTTCTGGAAAATAGTTTATTGAGTGCTGGGGGACATTTAAAAACTACAAGATTTTTGCTTGCAGTTGCAGGAAGCAAGAAAAAGTTAAACATAAATTAGTTACCTGATTTGCTACTTATAGTGCTTCTGAAACCCTCATTTTAATCAGTCATTGCCTACTATGACCTTTATATTAATACCTGGCTTTTAAATTTTTTTAGCAGAATATTTATAGATTAAAAAGTGCCTTTCTAAGGCAGTAGGGTAATGATTATGAAAGCTGAAGGAGATTTTCAGTCTTTTTAACTCTTTGCCTCTAGGCCTCAGCTACACCCACTCCATTTTTCTGACTTTGGTGAATGTATTCCATACTCCACTGTGGGAATAAGACTAAATAATAATTCAAGTCAGTGTAAAGTAAACCCCACTTGCCCAGAAGCTTTAGCTGACTCAGATCAAATAAGAAAGAAAGAAAAAAGCCAGACACCAATTACTGGAGTTACTTTAAACTACATTTGTTGTGTAGAATTTCCATTCCAAGTATTGTTTTCATCTTCTCCATCATCTTGCGTCCTCAGTCTATAGATTTTGCCTTCTTTTTTGAAGTCTTCCCCCCGCTTTTCCATGACTCGTTTCCTGACTGCTTGCCTAGGGTACAAATGACAGCAAGGTTGGACAGTTTCCCTGGTAATACCTTCTCTTGTCCCCAGTAATCATCATCTTAGTTTCCTTGGGAAGAACCACCCAGCTCACAATTTTGTCATTTAGCAGTCGGACAAACTGACAGAATCTCATTTCTCAGGTGCGTGGTATGTGGCTGCTTCAAATGAAAGGACCAAGTGGCTCTCCTGGTACAAAGGAGATCTCATTTGCTAGGCAATACAAAGCCTTAACTGTCATCATCAGACTTCAGTCCCCTACCAATCTGACATCTAATTTTCAGAATTTGTATCTTAAAACAAATCTTAAAATGCTGTTTGGGGCAGCTGAATGGCCTGTTCCTAAATGACTGCAAAACAATGTTTTTCCTACTTGTATGACTGGAATCTGAAGCAAACACTAAGGAGCTTGCTTAATGACATATGTAGAAGCCAAGAAACGCCAGTCAGAGCTGATGTGCAGTTTATCAGCCACTGGGTTAACTCTTGCAACCAGAGGAGAAGGGTGGTGGACAGAAATTGCAAGCGAGAAGCAGCATTGGAGAGACAAGATACAGTTCAGTACCCCACTACGAGATGAAGAGAATTGCAGCAAGCAGTTTGAGAAACAGCTGCCTTAGTTCCTTTACCTGCTTTGCTCCATGCTGCTAGATGTTGAAGGATTTGAGTGGTCTTGCTGATGAGTTGGCCTCACAGCAGACTGTGAGGGAGGTGGACTCGTAAACAGGAAGTTGCTAATAAATCTCCAAACCGCTAAAAGAGGATAAAGTATTGTGCCCAAGAACTTCCACAGGTCACTGCCTGAAGCCTGAACAACAGAAGTAGCAGGTCTTCCCGCCTGGGCATGAACACATAAAGCAAAAGTGTCAGATAGTGTAGCTGTACACTTGTAGACAAGAGCATTTAATCCATAATTGAGAAGCAGCACAGAAAACACAACACCAGCTGCTTTGGTTACACAGTAGATAAATGGCTATGCTACTGTTTATTTGCTTCAGAAAAAGTTCTTCATCAAATCAGTCATGACAGAACCCTAATTTTGCAGTATTTCTTAGGCACCCAAAAGACCAAAATTCAAACCAAATGTTATCATGGCCAACTAACAGGAAAGATCCAGCTACAGTACAGCAGCCAAACCAAAACCCAACACCTACCGGCAGCAGCACCACTGAAGCACTGGGTGCTAGCTCTAGTTCCAGTAACTTCTTTCCATAATCTTCTTTGGTAAACTCCCTTCTGGGGAACATTGTTGCCAGTGAAAAATTGCCATAAGCATTACCAACCGTCTGTGAAAAGACAAAGAAAATCTTCTATGTGTAACTGTTCACTTTACACCACTGCAGATTCGCCAGCTGAGTATACCCTACCACACTGACCCAACCGTTCTATACCAAACTGTCCATCATCACAAAGATGACTGAGAAATGAAAGCTTTTTCATCCCCTCCTATCTCAGTTACTAGGAGGACTGCAGCAATATAAAGGCAGCTGGTGGCACTGCAGAAGTTGATGGAATGCTACCACAAACACATAATTGATGTTACACCAATCTGTTATCAGCACATACCTGAGAAAACAAAACACTGACTTACCTGTGCAGCAAACTGCCTTGCTTCTTCCAGCCGTGCTTCAGATGGGAACTGGTTAGTAAAGGAAGACCCGTCTGGAAGGCGGAACTGAATCCTGGCTATTGCACTGCAGGACATATATCAGAGTCAGTCAGCAAATGAACAGCTACAGACAAGTGCTCCTGTGGCATTAGCTTGGTAGTAATGAAGTGGGGGTGGGACAAGACAGTCATCCTGCTTAGGGCAGTGCAGATGGGTTCTAAGTTTGGATCCACAGTTGATAACCGTCTAGATAGGTCCCAGTGTTACTGCCATGCTTGCCTTTTCTTCAGGGGCAGTACTAGACTTGCAGTGGGTCCTTAACTCCAAGTAAGATTTCTACAGGTTAGAAGATCTCTTAAAACAGTCGTGTTGCCCAAAGTAAGAGCTCTGACACGAAGAGCTGATGACCCAAATGAAACCTTGCTGAATCCAAGACAATTTCACACACAGTCAAACAGCTGGGTCAACACCATGCTTCTCAGCACAGTTCTGATGTTATCAGTCACATTTTCACCTTATCTAGTGCCCTGTCTAGCCCCATTATACATGGCATGTAAATCAAAGATCAGATGGAAAAAGCTCTTCTCTAACTAAAACAACACCCAAAGAAAGGTTGGTGTTTCAGAATCAGGAAAGTCAAAAGGATGAAAGGTATCAGAGAATACAGAATGTAGTATTATAAAAGAAGTGCAGCTTTTAAAGTCACTATTTAAGCAGTTCAACACAACACCAATTAATAGATTAAGATATTAATTAAATCTTTGGAAGTTTCTTTACCTGTCTCTCTCGCAAAATAAGCCTTTCTATAGCAACTCACCTTCGCTCCCTTTGAGCTGCTTCTTTTCTGGCCTCTATTTCAGCCTGCTTGGCCTGAAGAGCTGCAGCTTTTGCAGCTTCTGCTTCTTCCTTTGTTTTTGCAAAGCGAGCTGCTCTCTCAGCACGATCCTGTCAAAGCACCAACCAGAAACCTTAAGTTTTATCGTGAACTGTAGCTTAATATTTATTAAACCAGAAAGCTACAATCTGCACTCAGTACCCAACCATGCAGATATAAGCAGGTCATAACAAGGCAGCAGTGCTGCAAATAATTCTTCATTAACCAGCTGCAGAGTGTCACATCATAAGTCAAGATGACACTTTTCAATGAGTCATTCCACGCAAATATTTAATCATCTTCCCATGCAAGTTTAACACTCCCGTGAAAATAAAGAGAAAAGTCTTCTGACACATTACACCATTATCATTCTAGGTGGTGTAGGCAAAAACTGAGCAAGGAGGAGGGATTTCAGTTGCTATGAACTGTTTACATCTACATATGTACACATACACATGTAGAAAATAATCCTCACCAGCAGCTTGAGATCAGTGCTCTTCTGCATGTTCCATAATTAAACATTCCCTGTGCTTCTATTGCAAAACTATGCTTAAACTGCAATTATTTTTACATTTAAATGACAATTCTCCACTAGGCTCAAGCAACAGGACAGAAAAGTTGGTATATTCATTCAGATCAAAAAGATCACCACGAAAAAGAAAGCAGAAGCTTCATTTTATCCACAGGAAATGCTACATAAACCCCAAACACAAATGGCTACAGTACAAGGCCACAAGATTCCAAACTGAAAAACAGACAACCTTTGAAAGGTTCACTGAAGGAGAAAATGCACCCTCTCAGTACACTGGTGGCTCCTGTGAGACAGCACAAGCAAACTATCTTCCAAAACAGAAGAATTACCATTGCAATCTGTTGTCTTATCCGCTCCCGAGCAGCCCTCTCTTCTGCCTTCTCTCTGTTCCTTTCCTCTAACATACGCTTTGTCAGTTCTTCTTCCTGTCGCCTTTTGTACTCCAACATTTCTTTACCGGTTTTCCTCCGTTCAATTTCTTTCTTAATTTCTTTCTGAATAAACAAGAGAGACATAAAAATTAGACCCTGAAACTGCCCTGGACAAGAGTCAGACGAGGTTGAAGCACGTGTGTTTAAAAAGAGTTAAGCATTTATTCAAATGAAGAGTATAGAAAGAAAACGCAAAGGTTTTTCATTTTTATTACCTGTTCTTCTTCTTTCCGTTTCTCTTCCCGTCTTTCTTCAAGCTTTTTTGTTAGTCTAAATTTAAGAATGAATAGTCTTAAAAGTGCAGTGTCTGTTGTTAACATTTCAAAATCATAAGAAGCATTTGCAAACATTCGTGGAAGAACAGAACACAAGTCAACAAACATGATCTGTGCCACAGTGCCAACACCTAGTGTAACAGTCATGATTCATTCACGTGCAGGTGTACTACCCATAAAAAGATGAGGTGGTGATTCACCACCAAGCTTCCAACTTTTAATGGAGCTCCAGCATATCCCTTCTGTCCTTTTCTGCTCAGTAAATGAGGAATCTTCATGTTGAACAACTCATAAGACACACAATAAGCAAATACTGTTTAAGTCACACTATTTATGACTTGTGATAACAGAAAGACTAAATCTCAAATTCTTCTTAGCTGTGGAAGCCATCTGGTTTCTCCTGCACATCACTTCCTAAAATGGAAAGCAAATAATATACAGCACTGAAAGATGCACATGCATCCACCCCATCTATGCAGAACAGTGCTGTAGGATAACAATTAACCAAAAAAAGGCCACACAGTAATTCAAAACATATTTTAAGTTTGAGGAAAGGGCAGACATGGCCAAACAACATGAGAATGATGTCAGATAACCAGAAAAAAAATTGGTTGTAAGATAGTTGCTTTGCTTCTTGAAAAAATAAAATGAGAATTACCAAAGAGCTTTGCCTCTCCCCTGAAAGAAATGCTGTAGATATGTGCAAACATGCTATAACTTACCATTAATGCACAGTTCAAAAAAGAGCTTTGGTATTTACAGTAAAATACTGACAGCATTCTCCTATCAGTAGCAAGTAAAAATTACACTTGCTTTCCAACACCTTTCAAATAAAACAGAAATGAAATAGGAAATGTATTTTAGCAGTATAAATAATCCTGTTGACTGGTTTTAGGTAGGATATTACAAATATTCTCTGTCTTAGAAATGCTAACAAAGAATTTTATATAGTAAATCTTGTACTTAAAGTCAATTTAATGTACTGAACAGGACGCTTCTGGTCACCATAGTTAACTCAAACTCCTCAGATCTCATTACTGGTTCTTGATCAAAAAGTGTCCCATAACAGGATTCCTCTGGCTTTTATCAATATGCCTAGACCACAAACAGTCATCAAAAAGACAAATAGGATGGCATCTCTGAACAAACCTAGGTTAGCATTTTTTCACCCCAGTTTCAAGTGCTTTAAGTCATTAAAAAGTTTGCAATAAATGTCTGTAATCGAGTTACATCAAAGGTGAACATTTAGTTCTCCAAATTATCCCTTTCAGAGTACATGAAAATGAGATTAATTTAAAAGCTGGTTTTATATCAACTGTAGTACTGTCACAGACATCTCAAGCACAACATAACACTTGCCAGATGATAACTGTGAGCACCAAAATACTGTAATTGGCCCTGTTTGTTAAACAAACCAAAACCAAACAAACCCAAAGCCCAGACAATAAAATTGCCTCCTAGGAGAGAAGCAAATACAGTACATTAGGAAGTTTGCAAAAGAAGACTTACCTTTCTACTTTGAGTGTAAGATCATTCACAGGCTGAGCATCACTCACTTGTTCATCTGAAGAATTTGCTGTTTCCTGGTTTGCTTGACCTGAATCTGCTCCATCTTCAACTGATTTACAAGAAAGTAATGTGTAAGAGAAAAATAAAAGAACTGCATTTCTCATCGTAAGAAGTTATTATGCTTATTGTTAGCTATACCTCACAGCAAGGAGGGTATCACAAGGAGATAGGAGGTTCCGCTATTCAGACAACCCCCTCAATATCCCAACCAGATTGGTTTCAGGTTACTAGCCCAGAGGACCTTTTGAAATGGAATCCTGTCTCCAGACACTGTACACAGGTTTTATTTCACTATAAACCACAGATTTCTCCCTCAGTAAAACTGAGCAGTTATTCTTTCTTCTAGACTTGCAAGCAGCTTTCTAGTACACCCAAGCTTTTCTTCAGCAAGTCCACTCAACATACTGTGTTTCATATGCAATCATCACTTCACAACTTAAAGACAACTATTTGAAAAGCAAGTTATTTAGCATTTCTGTAAAAATGCATTACCAGCAGAAGGCCTTATTGTCTCAGACGGGTCAGGAGAGTCACAAAACTCGGCTGTTCTGGATTGCCTGTTTTCTGGAGCACCATTAACTGGAGAGGAGGGACATGGAGATGATTGACTTCTGTTTTCCAAGGGCTGCCCTTTTAGTGTGTGCAACTAAGAAATCAGAGGAAAAATGAAGCTTTGAATATTTAGCACAGATTCAAAGATCAAGACAAACCAATTTTTTGGAGGAGAATCAGTCCCACTTAAAACATAAGCTTGAACTTATCACATATTGTAGAGTGTGATACAATCATAAATTTCTTATTTTCACTGATTTACACTTGAGATCCAAGTGATAAAACTATTTACATTTACATTACATCCTATAGCATAATTTCATAAATCTATATGACAGGACACTCTTACAAAACCACACATGAACTTCACTGAAAGAGTAATGGCTATGTCATTCCAGTTTAGAGTTCCTGACATATTTCCTCAATATCGTGGGTGTTACACAGATGATCTAAAACCATCTGTGAAACAAACTGCAGCACTTCTGCTCAGTGCTTTCCATCTTGTTCAGTTTGTGCAGTGATTTTAAGTTTGCAGGTATTGCTGTCTTAAGGATACAGAAGTCGACACACTAATTGTCAGGGCCATCTCCTGTCTTGAGCATGTGAGCACTTTCAGCTGGATCTGAAAGATCCAATTTGCCAGCAATAGTTACCTGTTTGACTCTACGGATTCTGGTAACAAGCTCTTCGACAGAAACACTGCCAGCAATTACTTCCAAAGGGATTCCATTGTCTCCTATAAAAAAACTTGCTGGAACACACACTACAGGATCTGCACAGCAACAGTTAAGGACAACAAATGCCAGAAGTTTATAAAGTAGCTTTCAAAGGAAAAGCAAAAGTCCTTCCTTTTTGGGCAGAACTTTCTAGCCCAATTTTCTGTCTCCACCTGGCTGCCGACAGCTAGTGCCCAGGAAGGAAGAAAAACACACTGCTAACAAAACCATGGAAAATATCACATGCAACTGATTAGCATTTCTTCTTTTCTTTGGGAAGCATTCTGGCTTAAAGAAGTTCTTCAACATGCATGTATGGAGTAACTGATTATGCTTTGACTTGAAAGATTGTTTTAGTGTGAGACATCTTATGTAGACAATAATGAATTCTTTACAGCACTAAGAAAATCCAAGTTAAGGTACAGAATTCCATTCCTCAGCATCATATGGAATTCCTGAGCTACATGCAGTGACCTGCTTAAGACAGGCAGATATTTACATTAACTTCAGACCTATATATCAGACAGAACCCAGTCCACTACTCAGTCTTCCTCCTCTGTATCTCTGAACTCCAGCCAATAATTTAACTCACTTCTTGCTTGTTTGCTTTCTAGTGCTAACTGGCACTATCTTATTCCGGTACTAGCTTATTCCGCTTACATAAAGCTTTGGATCATTTTCTATTTGGAGAATTACATAAGTTTAACATTTAAAAACCCAACTTGTTCACTTTCTCCAACAACTAATACTAAGCTGAATACACAAATACTATCTTTTAACCACACAGTTTCTTGCATATTTCTGCACCATAAGAAGTAATTTAATCACGTTGCTCATACATAATTTTCTTCAGAGCAGCATTAACTTTTAAAGAGCAATTATCTGCAATCATCAGGTAGCATCTAAAGTTATCTCAAAGGATACAAATTTGAGAAAACTGCAGGCATGCCTCACTGTTTAAAATAAAAGATTTGTTTAGAAGGAGCAATCACTTGAAGTTTTTTTTCATCACAGAAATAACTGTCCTACTACCACACACAAAACTATTTAAATACTCGAGAGAACGCTGAAAGCCAATTTGCATTGCATCTTCTCATTGGCATTTTGCATAAGTGTTGACATGGTGACAATCCCTGGTTATCACAGTTCACTAAGATTCAGGGCAGCAGTACTAAGCAGCAATTCAGGGAAAAGACCTCCAAGTCTATTGAGTGCAAATAATATAGGAAGTATAATAAAAGGACAAAGAGCATTTCAAAGTAGTGAATTTGTTGGAAATGGCAATGCACTTTCTGCACTTGGACAGCAAAAAAAAAAAAAAGGAGTAATTCACCCAGGAGTTTCAAAGCTTTCTCTATGTGTTACAATAGAGATACACACATTTTCTCTGGAACTTTAGAGATTTTTATCTTTCTGAATTCATGAGAGTTTTTACATTCCCTATGCAACTTGGCAAATCCAGAGCTGCCTCGGGAGTACTTGCATTTTGATTCCAGCTCTTTTACATAACTTTTCCATCTCTTCCTGTTGAAAACGGACAACCTCAAGCATTCTTCTACTAGCACTGAAATGCAGTTCAAAATACACAAGGAACATTCTGCAAAACAGTAAATTTGGCATTTTCTCAGTTTCTAGAGGCTGAATTCTCTTATGTTCTGGAATCTTGTATTTAGGCTACTTCTAAATCAGGGCAAGGACTTCAAAAGCCTCTTACTCTCATCATTGTCAATGAAGGACTATGTAAGAGACAGAATTAGAATAGGATCAAACCTTTTGGAGTCGATTTTAATAGCAACAAAACCATCTGAGGCAGCTTCAGTCACTTTCTCATCTTCCCACCTCGCAGCCATCTCAGTAGATTGTTCATCCTCACCTGCAAGATATAGCACACATGTTAATCTAAGCCCACCTCAAATTACTGTCTGTGGTCTGATTTTAGCTTTGCTTCAATTGCTTGCAATCACCACTGAAAGACATGCTTGTAAGTACTTTAACCTTCGAAAGGCAGGACTGTCATTATTTTCAAGTTAGCTGATTATGATTTTTATTTTTTTAAATAAAGTGGAGACAGTTGACTCCAGCTGATGTTCCTTGCTAACATGCCAAAAACCTAACATACCAAAATTCCTTCCAAGCCAGTGAGCACATCACTTTCACAGTCATTCAACTATATGGTGAGCTGGTCCAAGGGAGCAGAAGGGACTGGACCACACAGATGGCATAGAGACAGAAGAAATGGAGGTGACGGCAAGTCTGAGGATTGGCTTGATGGCATCATCTAACTGCACAACCACCAAAGGATCTCACTTTTGTGTTAAGAGAGTATGATTATGCTTCAATAGTGTCCTTATAGACTCATGGTATATAAGCAGAGCCTGCCACACAGTCAGTAGGAACCACTGATTCTCCCTGACATTAAGCTTGAGCTGCTAACACACTAAAGCTACCCACTGATTACCTCATCATAAATTTAATTACTGGCTGCTAATAGGCAAAACTGCACTTTCCACTTCTTTGTAAATACAGAGTTCAGCAGACAAGGTTTCACAGTTTGATGATATTAAAAAAGAGCCAAAACCTAAAAAACCCCCATTTATTTACACAATTATTTGTAACTTAGTTTTATGTCCAAGTTCCTGACGTGAACAGCAGTAGGAGGAGGAAAAGGAGAGAGCAGCACACAGGAACAAAAGTAACAGTGAAGAGGAGCTACTTGATTAAGGAAAACAAAAAAGGTGCTCTGAGGCCACAGAAGTGTTGTTTTAATCAGAAGAAACAACATCAATCATACTTTTACCTTACAAAGCACCAGTTTACTGGGGATTTGGGTTAATACATACATTCCAGTGAATATTAACCATCTCTCAACAAGTAAACTGGCATGCAACCATTTGTTTATCTTCCATCTGTATTACTTCCTAGCAGCTTGGAATGGACTGTACTCCTGATGAAGAATTTGAGTCACAAGTATAGGAGCACAGTAAGTCTATTATTCAATGACAACAACAAACCATTTGTTTGTTTCATCCCAGTTGCCATTTCATGCAGTATCTTTCATTTGTTAAAGATCAGGACTTGCATGTGCAGTCCTCTGGTGAAGCAGTGCTGCCTTAGGGCCATGACTGATCACCTGGCCACAATGCTTCTCAGAGAGACCTGTCAAAAATAGACCAATTTTGGAAAAGTGTTTTCCAACCATATGCATCGATTGTTCCCTGGAAGTACTGGAGCAAGTGCAGATGTATTCATCTCTATCACTGTCATTCTACATAAGCAAGTAACCATTTAGGATGTTTAATGCAGGAATCTTTCCTCTTCCTTTCAGTGCAGAATTTCCAACTGCGGTCAATGGATGCAGCTGTTCTGCCCAGGGCAGTTTGGCCTCCTCCCCCATGTCCAAATGCTCAGGGACAGACAGCTGCCTCACCGCACATTTTTTCAGAAGGACACATGCTCATCCGATTAGGCTACTAAAAATACCTAAATACTTACCTAACACTAACTTTTCCATACAAACAACTGCTCTAGGAAAAGAATGCTCCAAGACACAAACAGAGGTGTGATCTGTGAATGAAAAAGCTGGTAACTCACATTTTCTAAGGCTCTAAGCCAGGAAATACAGTTGAATACTGTGACCACTCCAGAATGGTTGCTTATTCTCATGTATTTTTTAGTTTTGATAACCCTTTCTCATTTGGAGGTTAAGGTTCATTTCTTACAATTTTATAGCAGTAGTTATATCCTGAAGTGAAACCTCCCAGCTCACAAGGCAGGCATCAGAAAAGTCAAGAGGTCAATCTGAACGGAACTGGACATAATTCACAATTCTGCTAAACACTGAGCTATCAGAACTGCCTCAGAATTGCAGTTACCAAGACTCTCAGATATAAGTTTCTCTAACAAAAGCGTTGCTTTATTTCACTTACTGGAAAAGACCTGTACACAACTCACAGTTCACAACTCTTACATTTGGTCAGGTAAATTTAGTTACCTATTTTGGGAAAAGATATACCTAATTTCTCAGGTAATTCAGATAATTGGAAGAATCTCTTTTTCTGCAATGATTTATTTCCTGTATGAGGAACTTATTTAAAATCATCAGAAGGCTTCAATTCCCCTATTCCTCAGTATACATTCACCAAGGAAAAGTGAGAAGGACAGAAATAAGCCCAGATGACTTACTGTCCAGTATTTGATAGCTACTTGATAAGTGTAAGGATTGCCCATTCTGGACATGAGAGAGAGCCAGGACGTTGAGCTATTCACCTCCTCCTCATCTGTGTCATTTCACATATTTAACTTGAAAAGTGCTCTGATACAGCTTGGATACAAAACACTAACAAAGACCTTGTTGATTGCAAACTCTCACTCTGAAGAAAAACCCCAAACAACTAAAAATGAAGTTATGAACAAAGGATGGAGTGTTTCTACAAATGTTACTGAAGAGAAACATAAAAAACTTCAAGCTAAAACATTTAGTTTCTCCTCCCTCCATTTTTTCACTTCTGAAAAGGCCTGGTGTGCTCACGATAAGAACACATCAGCTTTCAGAAAGAATAATCTTAATCACCTCAGTGGAACACAGGAGGTATCCAAGGACATTTCATAACAAATGAACAATTAAACTTAGATTAATAATTCAAATAATGAGAGAAGTTTAACTCCACAGGCTAGAAAAGCATACACAGACAACTATGAGCAAGACATCAGAGTCATTCACCAGACCTATTTCAGTATTAGGAATACATTTTTCCCTGTGCAAGCATCAGAACCTGCTAGCAACTATTTGATGCCCCAGAGTAACTCACCTGGCCCCCAAACACAACTTCTTTGCTTTGTGTGCACAGAAGCCTCTAACCTAACATCTCACCCGAACACTTAAAATCAGTCTGGTAAGGCAGACATGCTTCACCTCGTGCTCCATGAGGAGTATGGACCAGCCTCTTTTATTGCAACTCCCCATAAATTTGACAGGATCTTTAGTACACTTAAACAGCTGCATTAAAACAGCTGCGTTAAAAATCCAACTTGGCTGAACAATGTGCAACTACTGTCACAACCATCACCCCACTGTTAAGGTAAGTGGATGCATTATTCCTTACCTGACTGCAAAATATTCTAGAATCAGAAAGGAAAATCCAGTTCTTCACTTTCTAAGTGATTTGGAGAAGGGTGGGAAGAGGACAGACAAAGGGTAGCAGAAACCAAATCCAGATGGACCTGCCAGAATTCAGTAATTTTTGCCAAGGCTGTATCTAACAGCTACCCTACACAATGCCCACCCTGAAATTACTCCTTACTTATCTTTTCAATTTATCTGATTTTTTCCTTTATTAATTTTCTATCTCCATAAATGCTATGGGACAAAGCACACAAACTAAATCAGAAACACTGAACACTTCTGAAAGTGTGTTTTCCTGCTCAGAAAGCTACTTTAAAATACTTGTCTATGGTGTCTATGGACAAGCACACACCATGATGGCTCAAAGTGTGGTGCTAAACAAGCATCTACTCAAAGAAGAAACCTAGTCAGTGCTAGCATTAAAAAAAAATCATCTTTGAGGGGGTGTGTTCGCTCCTCGATGGACGTTAGCTCACCAAATCCACTCTATCACTTCCTTCCTCAGATGGACTTGGAAGAGAAAAATCTAACAAATGACATGTGGGTTGAGATAAGGATAGGGAGATCACTCACCAACTACCATCAGTGACAAAACAGGCTTTGCTTAGGGAAAATAATTTATTACCAATCAAAAGAGTAGGAATAAAACCAAATCTTAAGACATCTTCCCCTGACCCCTCCATTCTTAGGCTCAACTTCACTCCAGATTTCTCTACCTTCTCCCTGACAGCAGCACAGAGGGACAAAGAATGTTTTTGGGCAGCTCGTAATTCACTTTCTTTCTCAGAGGCAGGGCTTTTTACAGTCTTCCCTTGCTCCAGCAGGAGGTCCCTCCCACGGGAGACAGTTCTCTGCAAACTTCCCAAACACAAGTGTTTCCCATGGCCTACAGTTCTTTATGAGCTGTTCCATCTCCCTTCCATGAAGTGCAGCCCTGCAAGAGGACTGCCCAGCATGGGTCCCCCAGGAGGTCACAAATCCTGCCAGCAATCCTGCTCCAGTGCAGGCTTTCCACAGGGCCACAGTCTACTTTAGGCATCCACCTACTCCAGTGGGACAGGCTGCTTCCCCATGGACTGCAGGGGAATCTTTGCCTTGGTGCCGGGAGCACCACCTACTCTCCTCCACTGACTTTGGTGTCTACGGAGCTGTTTCATCACACTTGTCTCCTCCACTCCTTGAGCAGCAGTTTTCCCCAACTTGTTAAATATACCACCACAGAGGTTTTAGCAGTGCTGCTGATGGCCAGCAGTGGGTGCATCTTGGGTAAGCCGGCGTTTGCTCCAGCAGACCCAGGTAGTTCCAGCAGCTTCACACAGAAGCTACTCGCCAGTAGCTTGCCACACAAACCAAATACGGAGGATCTGAGACATCCGAGAAATCTAGCAGTGAACTTTTCACTTCGAGCAGGGAGCTGGGAGGAAGACTGGCCTTTACACAAGTCACAGCACATTATGTTTCACCAAGGAAGATGTTGAGTGTTGCAAGACACCCAAGTCGCAAAGGTTTTTTCTCGTTTAGTATCTGGCTTCCATTTAATCTCATACAAGGTACTATAATAATCTTACTATTGATTATGAAGACAGAGAGCTTTCATGCAGGTGATGTAGGCAAACACACTATATCCCTGAAAAATAAACATATAAACCAACTCATCAGTGGTAAAAGAGGCTTTCACAACATAGCACTCGCCTGCCATCATGATTCACAGGCTTCTATAAAGCTGCCTTTGAGCCTTTTACACCACTCCATCCCTTCCTCCAACACCAACAGAGCACGACGTGGGCTAAGAAGACACTGATTTCCAGCAGCAGAAACTATAAGGAGACTTGTGCCAACAAAGAAACTTAACCACACTTCACTTTTCTGTTCACAGTGCTTTTGGGCGTGAACTTCTTCTTGAAGCAAAGCAGATCCCATGGTTCAGTAATTACTAAGGGAATTACACTAGCCAAAGGTTTCGGGTAGCTGGTTTTAGGTAAGTCATCTGAAAAACTTCAAGCGACAAGCACTCAAGGCAAGCAACAGTAAACAGAAAAGAAACAACACACACACAACAACACAGCATCGGAACGTTAACGAGCCTAACATCCTCCTTTCTCTGACCTCATCCTTTCAGTCAGAAAGAGAAGGTACACCAAGAAACGTGAGTTTCTAAGGGCTTTAAGCACAGAACAGTGCAGAGAACTGGAACGGACGCGGTACACTAATGAGTACGAAAGTTACACCAGTAAGAACTGAACGCAGGCTTATGCAAGGATCCAACGAAAGGAAAAGCTAAACATCCTAACGCCCGATGTCACTGCCTGGCGCACGGCCTAACGCCACGATAAACCACTGCAGGCACAGAGCCAAGGCCTGAAACAGCTCTACGGCCGGTAACGCACCGCCAGGCCGGACAGCGGGGACGGGGACTGACACAGCAGAAATCACGGCGCGGCGGGAGGTGGAAGCAGCAACAGCTGGAGAAGGCGCTGCGAAGCCGCCAGCAAGCTCCGCCCGGAGGCGAGCGAACGAGCAGCGCCGGCGGACAGGGCCGCGGGCGGATGGGCCCACCCGACGGTGAAGGCTGTGAGCAGCGGCACCCCGAGGGGCAGCGGTAACTGCACTGGACCCTTGCGCCGCCGGAGCTCAGAGTTGCTCCGGTCAGCCTCAGGGACTGCACCGCAGCCTAGAGGCCTGCCTCAGCGGCAGCTACTCCCAGCCCCGGCAGCGAGGCGGCCTCAAGCTGGGGAGCGGGCGAGGCTAGGCGCCCAGCACCCCCCTTCTCGCCCCGGCCGAGCCCTACCTGCCACGAACACGACGAAGACCGAGCTCCGCTGCTTGGCGGCGGCGATAGCGGCCGGGATGGAGCCTCCGAACCACATCATGGTGCCAGCGGCCGCGGGCGCTGCGAGCCGCCGCCAGGCGCACGCGCCGCCTCCGCCGCAGCCACCGCCGGCCCCGCGCGTGCGCCGCCGCCCGCGGCCCCGAGCCGCCTCGTGATTGGCGGCCGCGCGTGCCGCGCCTCGCCCTGCCCGGCGCGGGCCGGCGGCAGGGGCGCCTGGGCCCGGCGCCATCTTGGCGCCTTGGAGCCTCGCCTGTGCCACGGCGCGGCCTTGCCCCGACCCGCGCCCGCCTCAACATGGCTGAGGCAGCCTGGGGGCTGCTGAGGGAGAAAGGCATCCGCACAGTGTGCCTTCTGCGCCCTGCTGCGCGGGGCGGCAAGGACAGGATGGCCGCTGGTAACCCGGCACCAGGCCTCTGCTCTGGCAAAGCCACGGCTCTGACAGAGTGGGAAAAGGCTGCAGGATGGAAGTGTTCGGTGATAAATAGGTCCAAAAAATGGAGTCTGTGGCACGCACAAAGCCTCCAGGAGAGGTAAGCGGCCAGGGCACGTTCCGTGCTCCCTGCTGAGCCCGGCTGGGAGGGCAGGGCACAACCTCGGTGGAGGTGCAGGCAGCGAAGGCAGGCAAGCTGTTTGCTGGACAGTAACGAGAACAGGACCATTTCCTTCAAATGCTCTGTTGGGAGCGTTAGTTTTTGTCTTGTGAAAGCTTTTCTGAACTACCCTTAGAACTGTGGCTACCTGGGCGTCTGCTGCGGGGGCAGATACTGTCCAGCCTTTGAAGGCCAAAACCTTATGCAGTCTCTAAGCCTGAGAAACTTTTCATGGCTGCACTTGATGTAACTTAATTATTATAGGCACTGGATAACGGCAGCTGAAAAAAAACCAACCCCAAAACCTACAAAGCTGTAGCAAGAAGAGGCGTATCAGTGTTAACAGCCGTGCAGACAAGTGCTTTATCTATGGCTGCAGCATACATGAAGTGTGTCACAGTAACTGCTCAGTAGGTAAGCTATGCATGCATGCAGTGTGCTTTTGCAAGTCTCTTCCAGAAGTAACTGAGAACGCTATGGCTTTGTTCCTGAGATTGTAGTACTTTTTGTATTGTCATGGCATAAAACAAATTCAGTACCAAAGATTGGATGGTATTAAACTGCAATTTAAAAAGGCATCTCTCTTATGGATGTACATAGAGAGAAAGGGGGTTAGGTTGTAATGTGTGTTAGCATCTTAAGCTCTGTAAAGAATTTTGATTGCATCGCACTAGGTTTTGTGCAGCCGTAGTTTGCATTTATTGCATCTCCTTTGAAACACTTAAGTTTGAGGCTAAGCTGCATGAGAAGGGTAAGGGACACCATATGCTTTGGAAGCTGTTTTGCAAATGTGATTTTCAAAAATTTCTACAACACTGCAAGCAAGGAGGTAATTTTGCTCAAATACAAGAAATGATCTTGCTAACCACTGGACAGGTAACTTCTGTGAGCATGCACAATCTTTTACATCATCAGGAATTATTAACATTCTCAAATAATTAACTTTGAAAAGTATAATTCTGTGAGTGTAGCATCACAGAGTTGTTGTTGCACTTGCTTCTGCTGCTATATTTAAGAGTAAATGTCACTGTTCAGCATTATCCACAGCTGCACCAGTTTTAAAACATACAACTATCAGCAACATACAGACTTATGTATGTCCCTTGGTTTACAGCACTGCTCTTACCCAACATTCAGGTTTCTCTTCAGGAGTGCAGAAACAGCTCATTGCAGTTGCACGTATCTAGGGTTAACAACTAGGCTTCTATGCTTCCACTGGTAAAACACAAAACCAGCATCAGACACCAAAGCGCTCGTGCCCTGGACCAAATTTTTACGCTTAATTGTCTCTTAAGCAAGATTCCTTTTCAACCTGACAAAATTTTGACAAACTTCAAGCATCACGAACCATCAAGTAGTTATAAGCAGGATCAAAACGAAACTTTGCTAATAAGGGGCTGCCAGGCAGTCTGGTCTGAGCTTCCACCCTGCAAAGCTAAACACACAAGGTAGATGTGAACTAAAAGGAGGCTTATATAGGTTGTGTTAAAAATGTAACTGCACCTATCTTTAGCCAAGAGGAAACTTCATTTACACCAGACCCTGCATCTTTAGTTTTCAGATGTGAATAGTGACTGTGACCTCAGATTCCACAAGAGAACTTAAGTGACTTAATTGTCAGAATGTTTCGGACACTAGGCCCTTCTAAGGGTTCTGGTTTACACCACAGAACTACGGCTTCCAAAATGTAGCCACACTAACTTTGTGCACCTGAAGTTTACACTTGTCAGTATCAGTAGCCAAATACCCAAACCAAAACCACTTTGAATGTCAACAGGAACAGGATATTGAATAGAGGCAGCACATCAACCTTCCCAAGACTGAGCTGAATGAAATGTGTCCTTTCTCATCTGGAAAAAAAATAAAAGTCCCAGCTACAATAATTCTTCATGACGTGTAGCATGTAAGTGGTTTGATTAATTTTCTCTAAACTTCATGTAAACATTCTTTGCTTCAGGACTAGAGATAAGAAATTACAGCCCACACCATTTTTCTATGGAAAAAGATGTCATGGAGCTAAAGTAGGTATTTATAAAGGAAGTTAATTGCAATTTTGATTCTGTCAGGTATCCAAACACATTGGTACAAGATAATCTCAAAACAGATGTCAAATATGAAGTTTTAAGCCACAGATGAGTGTCATAGCATGAGAATATAACCACCTTGAGAGACAAGCAGTATGCATTACTAGACAGAAGTGTATTTGACTAGAGCAGGACAAAACAAACAAGTCTTAACTGTAAAACAATCTTGATTCATCAAGAATCAATGCATTCTTGTTGGGCTCTGACAAAACTAAACTCCCACCAACGTATTGCTGTCCACCTGCATTTTGAAACGTGTTCTGCAGAAAGCAGGTGAGACCACAGGATCAAGGATGGTTGCAGGTAGAAACACTTGAGTACTACAGTCTTCAGTACACCAGAGTGCTAGATGTCTTTCTCTGTAAGCATTCTGCTACTTTAGGTCATTTCCTGAACATGCACATGTGCATGAAAGAAAAGGATTTAAAATTCTAATAGGTTAACATTTGCCCAGGGAAGAGTCTCAAGTAAAATACAAGAAGCCTATTGTGGACACTTTACTTTATACCAAAGCAGTCACGCTGAAACCCATGAGGCTGTAGTTATGTAGCTGTGGGGAGGCTGAGAGTAGATTCTCAAGTGTGCTGTTATGATCCACCCAAATCCAGCCTCTAGGCTATGTTGTTTTGAATGTTCCCTCAGTAAGGTTGTTTCCTTAATTTTGAATTATCATTTTCACTGTAACACCATAAACACTGAATCTGTTCACAGTACAGGGATGCATTTTATGTGGTAATGTAACTGTGCTAACAGTTAAAATCAGGAAAAAGTAGCTCTTGGTGCAGTAGGTAAGAGCCAGATCTGTGTACTTTTCAGGTTATTCTGATGCTTTTTCCTCACATTAAAAGTTCTAAGACATCCTTGTGTTTGGATTGCTCATGTTCTTCATTTACCACTCTTACATTTTCTTCTCTTTGGTTATTATGGGGCAAATTTATTAAACAAAGCAAGTCAGAGAGTATCCTTTAGAAATGGTTCGGTTTGATAGTAGATTGAGTTCTCTAGGTCATTCACAAGAGATAGAAGCTCTCAGCAATTGCCTGCTTGGCTACAGCAATGAAAAAAATCTTGTCCTGGAATGTGTGGGCCATAGGAGGCAGCTGCCCCTCTGGGTTGTGACAGCTGTCATTACAGACTTTAATCTGCTGACTACTCTTATGGGATTAAACCCATAAACTTAAACCAGCACTGCAAATCAGCAAGAGGCAGTGACAGAACCTGCATGTCAGTCACATTATCTCCATGCTGTTTACAGGGGAGTATTGTAGCCTGCATAAGATAGTATCCTTACTATCTTCAGGTTTGGGTGCAGTGAGCTACAGCAATCCATTCCTGATCAAAAATATATCTCCCTGGTGGATATTCAGTCACGAAGTAGCACAACAATGCAAACACCAAGAAGCATCACTCTTTTAGGGAAGCAGACAGGGTTAAGAGTCATTTGGCAAAGGGCTTGAATCTTAACATTTTCCCCTGTTTTAGGGGAACATCCGAGTTTTAAGTTTGCCTTTAGTCACATAAGTACCTGTTGCTAAGCATTTTTCAGAATCAAGTCTGATGTACAAATTCATTAGACTACATTATTCTCTGAAAGATCAGTTTTGTTCCAAGTGTCTTAATTCATCAGATGAAGGGTTTGAAGCACTGAACATGTACAGGACTGTTCTTACCACTTCATGTGTGTGTTTGGTGAACCAGGAACAGGATTTTTTTTGTTTACAAGATGTAAATTAATGCTGCCTTACCTAAATTCTTTACTTTTTCTCTAAAATGCTATTAAACTGAACATTTACCTGGAGCATACACTTGCAGAGGTTACAGATGCATCCTTCAAAGTGACAGTAGTTGCTAGTCCATGCAGCAAAATCTCTGCCTGTGCCAAAAAGAACGAACAAGGAGCAGTCCCTTAGGGTGTCTGATTCAGTTATCTCTTTTTACTTATGTAGGGAAACATTTTAAAGTGATGAAGGGCAGGATAATGTAATGCTCCAAGACGAGTAATAGTGGTTGAGAAGTTCTAGTATTAAGTTTATTTATCACATTTGAAGGGCTCTAAACCATTAATACCTGTTCACCCAGGTTTCAGAAAACTCAGAAGTTTAAACAAGTGCACTGAAAGTTTGTGTTTGTAAACATTTATTTTTTTTTGAACTGAAAAAGGCTTGCATCAGCACACATTGTACAGCCTTGCAAATTACACAACTTGAAAAAAATGTTTCATTTATGTGCATTAAGTCTTTAATGTCCAGTGAGCATCTGCAAATGATGAAAACTTAAACCATTAAAAAGGTTTCCAGCACTTACCAAACACAATTACCTTAGTGTGAAAAGGAAAATAAAGAGATCCATACTGGTGGGAACACAATTAAAGTGCAAACATTTTGTCACTTGTGAAGATACACTTCAGTTTCTCCACATTTTTGCTAAAAAGAAATATTAAAATGTGATTCAGTGTAACCTATTCATATTCCCCTTTAAATAATTATTAAACTTGCTGGATCAGAAGCAAATCCTTCAAGAGTACAAACTATTTGTAATTCCTTTTCACATTGCTTGAATGAATCTCAAAAATAAATGACCATCTAAGGAGTTAGTTCCTACAATTATGGTCTGTTTTTTTTTTCCTTCTTAAAAAAACAACAAAACAAACCCAACAAAAAACCCTGAACAAACAAACAAACACCCAAAAAACCCCAAGCCAATCAACAATCCACAAAACGAAACAAAAACCAAAACAACAAGGGACAAAGAACAGGTTAACTTGAAAATCTGGAGTAGTTTTCTAGAAAATGAGTGTAATTAATTGAAAATGGTTCTCTTTTCCCCTCCACCAATCCTCAGGTTCCTGCCTTGGAATGGACAGCTGTGTGCTGGCTGTGAAAAGGGATTATAAAATACAAATCTGAATATGGTTCTTATGAACGTTTGCTGTACAATAGAACTTTGGATCTGATACAAGAATTCAAAAATATAAAACAAAACTACTATAAAAGTAGGGGGCATTTCAACAGCATTCCTTGTAGACAGATGCCTGTCTCAAAGATGATTCCTTGCTCTTGTCTGGGATAAACTCTATTTTTTTTTCTTCATCTGGCTAGATAACTGGGTTATTTACTCTTCAATGGCTAATGTCATGACAAAACATTCCCAGGAGGTTCTATGAAGAGAACAGAAACCTCATAACATCAAGCCAATCAAGGAGAGGACGACATGGAAGTAGTAAAGGCTGAGTGTCCACTGATGGAACTGCTACTGAGAACTAGCCCTTTCCAGAACGTGAAAGTCGTAGTGCTTCTTGCTTGTTCTCAGCCTGAACTTGTTCACTGAGGTACTGCTTTGTTTCTTCAATGCATTCTGAGCGGCTGACATTGTAGGGAACGTAGCTAGAACCGTGTACGTGGAAGCCAAGTCACTAGGTTTGGATGGCTCAGTGTTCACGCTACTGTCCCCACTGCCACAGTAACGGCGATGGTGCTGCTGCTGCGTTTGCAGACACTGCGAATCCCTCAGCCACCGAATCTTGGCACCAACTTTTAAAAGTTCTCCAAATAGTTTTTCTGCTTCCACACGAGTTATGCCTTCTGGCAGCTCAGTAATTTCTAGAACTTTTCCCACAACTGAAACAAGAAAAATTGAAACTAAGTTGGTCATTGCACTTAACAATACAGCAAATACAATGGAAAATGAGTCATTTCTTACTAGTCTCCAGCTGGCTGATACCAAATACACAGGCATTCAATTTTTCGTGGTCTAGAGAGCCTTTTGCTTTCACATGTAGCACTGCTTAGTTACAAGCATGCAAATAAAAGCTGAGAATATAAAGAGAGCCCTCAAAAGAGAGAGGGAAAAAAACTCAAACAAAATAACCCCTAATTTTGCAGCAGGTTTTAGAAGTTATTGTATCACCTCACTGGCTCTGCCTGTTAACTCCTCACACAGCACTGTGCTAAAAGCTAATTTGTCTTCGCTCAAATAATTCTACTCTGTAATTTGTTAGAAAAGCTGATTATCTGTAACTCTGCAGAGAGTTGATAGTAGGTAAGACTTGCAACAATATTTCTTTCCAGTAAAGATATGAAGATAGCTGATGTCAGGAGTTATTTGGATTACATCTTCACCAGCTTCAAGGAGCTAATCTGTAGATCTCCTAATATGTCCCTCAGAATTATGTGCTTATTTGTATTAGAAGGAAAAAAAAAAAATCACTTAACCAACAAAGCACAAACTAGGTTATGTTTTATATTTGATTCTCCATTTCATGCAAGTGAAAGGGTACATATATTTAATATAACAATATATAGTGTAACTGTATCATAGGCCTTACGTCCAGTAAACTGACCAAATTGCTTTTCCTTTTCAAGTGCTGATGTTCTCTGGTCTTTTCTCCAGCCTTCAAAATTACACTTCTCTAAAATGACACTTCTCTCTTTTAGCCCCCTTCCTCCCCTCTCTTCAGATCAAGCCCTTCTCTCCATCATTCTGTTCCCAGTGTTTGCCATGCCCACTTCTGTCTAATTACTCTCTTGGCCCTTTGCTCACTTGTGCTTTTCTTACTACATTCCCTGCCCATCACCGTAATTCATTTCTCAAGTGGACTGTGTCTATCAGCAATTCTCTACCTTGTTCTCCTGCACCAAGATCTGCTGAAGCAGCCTTCTTCGCTGGTTTCTTTCCCCTGTTTCCATGTTTGTTTCCAGGCTGACACTGGGAAGATGAACATAAATAACATACTTTGAAGACAATCCACCAGTTACCTTAAAATTTCTTGGTCAGCTCAGTGAAAAAACAGGGAAGAGGAATGTCTGGAAAACAACCTGAGCTACCATGATACAGAAAAGATTGTCATGTTCCATTTTAGTCTTGGAATTAGCAATCTTTTAGTCAGGGAGACTCAATCCTTGGCTTCAGAATAAAGGAAGAAAATGATGAAGAAAAAAATTAAAGGAAGAAAAAAAACAACCCAAACCCACCACTTTCCCCAGACAAATCTGTCACATCTGGCTGACCTTGGGTAGAACTGACCTAACAAGAACCACCTAAAAAACCCAACAAAGAACAATGGGAAGTATTCATACAGAATTAAGCTGTTAGTGGAAAGTAAGCACCTTCCATTCAGCTACTTTTATAATGCAGTAACATATTCCCCTGTTCATGGTGGTTGTAATGATAGTCCTGAGTTGGTTTATTTCAGTGTTGCCAGGACATTGTTCTCTTTAATACCTGTTGGCTTGTTACTTGTCCACGTAATAAAGGTGGTGGATTGTATTGCAGGGGTTGGCCAAGCAATGGATATCTGGCATCTCCTTAAAGAGAAAGGTAATTAGAAGGGTTTTTCTGTTATATGACTGTTCCTCCAAGTTCCATTTAGGATATATATCTTACACAGAAAGGAAGGCAGAATAGCTATGCATTTGGCTAGGCTAACAAAGCAAGATTTGGCACAGTTTTTCTTTACTGCAGTCTTATCTAAATCCTCTCATTTCACTATCTTAATATGGCCACAGCTCCTCAATGTACTAAATAATTTTCATGGTTATATCCCTAATTAGAGCCAGATGCATTATTGCATTTCTATTTGTTTCAAGGATCCAGAGAAACAATGGAATAGAAGATTTTAGCAATCACAGAAGCCAAAAATAAAGATGAGAAATACACTTTTCTACAGGCAACCTGGATTTTTCACAACAGCAATGAGAACTACTATGCAGCGGATAAGATAGACAGAAAAATAAGGGTTTCTTTGTCAATAAGGAAGACACAGAATTTTCTGTAAGCTTTTCTTTAGTGTAAATCTTTCTGTAAAGCAGATCTATTAACTCTGACTTTAGGAACTAAGCCCAGACAACTCTGCAAACTGACAAATGTGGATTTTTAATGTTACTGGTATCTCAGTGATCCCTATTTTTATTTTTCTGTTGACATGGCAGCAGAGGATTGAAATTCTTCTACAGAGATTTTTTTTCTGAGTGGATACCATCTGAAATACTAACTAGAGTAGCAACAGTAGTGGCTAGAGGCTTTAGTCCCATCTTGCCAGTTTTTCTACAAAGGAATGAAGAAATCCCCCTTAGGCAGCGGTTTGATTCAGCACAGAGCACAGCATCAGCTAATAAGCAATTCTGGCAGAACATTTACCTCAACACTGCATTTCTAGACCCTTTCCTCCAAAAGATAACATGCCAACCTTATGTATCAAGATCAGATAGTTACACATTTATCTTTGTAGCTCTAAAATTATACCCTTTGTGACAGTGCATGTCAAGTTCTTGATTTATGGTTAGAATGTGAAGCTTAACTATGTCAAATATTAGTATTTTCAATGCAGAAACAAGGAATTGCACACATGAGAAAGCTAGTGGGTTACAGAAGCTCTCACAATAATAAGATGATCAAAAGCTTTTGAGAATACAGGTGGCAGAGTCACTGCCAAGAGATGAAGTGAAATTCTACATGCTGCTTGAGTAACTTTGATGACCCTGCTTGAATAGCATTCTACTTAAGTGAGCCACTACTTGTCAAAAAATCCTCATGTGTCTTGTACTTTAAAACATTCAAATAGAAAAGATAACACACATTTTAGTTAATTAAAAATATACCTTGTCCTGGGACAAAAGGTCTAGAAAACTGAGACACAATAGAAAGAGGTGTTAATGTGGGATGGATGTTCTTCATGGTTGATAGCTGAGCTGGTGCTGGTGACTGGGTCGGTGAGGTGGTAGGGCTACCTACTTGAGGACTATGCTGCAACTGGAATAAACTAGAAATTAGTGATTTAAGAAGAGTCTAGTTAAACAAGCTAAACAACAGCTATAGCATTCAAAGACTTAAAATATCTATATTGAGTATTATTTACAAGATATTTTTATTTCCCAAAAAGGGTCTTTCATGAAAAGATGTAATTTAAGTCATCCTGAAGAACAAGCCAAAAGCTTCATACCTGTGCAGCACTGTCTAAAGTGCTAAGTTCTGTGGACTTTTGCCCCCTTTGATGATCACAGTAATATTTATTCTGTTTCCACTGTGGAGGTGAATGGTTCCGAGGCTGAGGGCTGTTGGGTATGTTTAGCTGCATCATTACTACTCCTCCACCTGGTGGTGGTGCTACTGCTACAAGACAAGTTCAGAGGATGCAGTTAGCTCATCATGCATTTGTCATTTTAGTACAACAGACATAAAGGGCAGGGGGGGAGAAGAGGGGAATAATAATAAATGTTTTGCTAAATAAGCTGCTGAATTTCAGAGAACTAAATAGAGCAGCATCTGCTGCATATTTGCCATATTAGGTAAATCTGTGATAGTTAGCTGGGACAGAGCTTCCTAGAATTACAGATTGCAGAACCACTGAAGTTCATTCTTGAGAGTGTTTTGGAAAAAAAATCATTTGTTGTAGGAGTAGCTGAAAGTATTAAACATTCACTGCAGTTACTGCCAGAGCAGTGTGCAGAAGAACATGTGATATTAAGCAAAAATATGCTTCATTTAAAAACAGAAGTTACTGAGTTAGAAATATGCACAGCAATAACAACACAGATTTTCTGAGGTGACAGCATACATCAGAAAGAGTGGGATCAACCTTTAGCCAGAGGCAAAGTCACCCCTTGTTTATAAGTTATAGCAATGTTCTTCTGGGCAGAGACTGCATTGACCCCCACATCCTGTACCATTTGGCTACTGTGCCAGCTATAGAAAAGCCAAAGTCAGGGAGAACAGCTGAACAGCCAATGCTGTTCTGTGAGGGTCTAGCATAAGGAATTGCAACAAAAGGCTTCCCTAGAGGGAAGCTGTCTTCCCCCTTTAACCTGGCTCTAATTGAGACAACGTCCTGTTTACATGCTCTACCCACAGTTTACAGCATTTCTCAGAAACCAGGATCAAAACACATAGTTTAAACATAATTTAATCATCCACCTTTGAAGGAGGAATCTGCAATCTTCTCATTTACTACCTACATCATAGCATCAGTTAGCAGCATCAGATACAGATTACAAAATGCATTTGTTTTCTGTCTTTTAAAATGGGCTATTGTTTTCACACCCCACGCTCCACAAAACGACTGGATAGGGCAGTTGAGGATAATGAACTCCTAATACTAAAACTATTAGTCTTTGTAAACAGCATTCTGCCATATTCACTACACTGATATTTATAAAAATCATGTGAAATGCCAGCAGCCTTTTCACATCTACACTTTAATGGCAAAAAGTTCTAACCACATGCTGCAAAATGGAAGCATCAGATATCTGGCCAAGTTTAGCAGAGGATATGGATTTCAGTCCCTGTGAGAGCCACACTATGAGTACTTCAATGTTACTGCACAGTAGAATAAAATGTAACTGTTTATGGCTATCTACAACACAAGCAGATCAATATATAACCCAAGAGTTTCCAAGTGGTAAAGCCATAAGCTTACATTATTATATGCACATTTCAGATATACCAGACAAGCTTCTGTATGTACATTACATTTTATGCAAGGTGACATTTTAATATTTTATGCATATAAATGACACTTATTTACATATTCTTTTATAACATTATAGTATTTTATTATGCAGCATCAGCACACTCTTTTGACTGATGCTTGTTCTGATGGAACTGAACACCCAGGAGAAGCAGGTTTGTCTTTCAAAAACATCTACAGCTCCATTCTGAAAGTGTCACCATCAGAAAAAAATAATTAAATTGCAATTTAAAAACTTTTTCTGTACATTCAGAAAAGCTTGTTCTTTCCAGCACTTCTAGTTCCACATCATTTCAACAAATGAAAGTACCGAAGTGGAATTCTCTTAAACAAGCACCCTGACAAAATGAAGTATCACAGAATATGTAGTTAGCTTGTAGACACCTTATTACCAGTCAAACCCATGAGAAGACAAATCCAGTCAAAAATCCTTGAAAGGCTTTCCAAGATCGCAGTCTGGTCCTCTCTAACTTCTTCAAAGGAAAAGAACCGCAACTCTGCTTACTTGTGTGTGTTTGTCCTCATTGTCCTTACCTCAGCAACCCTGACGCATCATCTCAGTACCACTAAGTGAAAAATATGCCTGCCTTTATTCAGTCTAAATCTGTTATTCTCTCTGCATGGAAAAGGACTCCCCTCCCCCAAGCCTCCTTAAACTACAGTTTAAGAGGGTTGAACCAGACCTTCAAAACGGCATAAAACTAGCACTTCCGAGACAGATAAGGAAGGTAGAACAAATAACTAAGGTGAGCCCAGTTTTAGAGATCCTGAAATGAGTCTTCCAGAATTAAAGTCAAACAAACACAAAGCAAAATGGAAACAAAGCCAAACCTGCCCATGAACTACAGCTAATCCAGCCATCTCGCCACATAACCGCACCTTAACTACTGACTAATAAACATGCTCCAAAAATACCTTACAATATAAATGTTTGTATGAAGCACCTCAGCACTAGTGGAATCTAGGTCATTGACCTGGAGTTGTGTTTAATCTGTTGCTTGCATGCAAAATACTGACACAGCAGTACAGGAGATTACTGTTTTTTGGCCAGCAAGCCTCTGCTGTATCAAATTCCCTCTTGGTAAAATAAAGACAGCACTGCTGTGATCACAGGATTGCTCTGGAACCCTTTGGACCAGTCCATCAATTTTATGGTAGCAAATTCAGAGTTCAAATGTTTGGATATTGACACTGAAAAACATTTCATGGGTAGGACAAGCTCTATGTCACCACTCTTTTCACATGTCATTTATACATCTTCTAAAAAGTGCCCTAGTATTTTGTAGATGAAAGCAATTCCAAACCTTAAGTGCTTATGCACTTAAGTGCAGAAGATGAGTGACACTTACCTGCTGAAGGCTGCCTCCAGGCTGCCCCAAGAAGTTTTCTATTGTTTCAATTAAGTTCAAAGTTATCATTAAAATAAGTTATAGCAATTCAAATGAAGAATCATGAAAAAAGCATTTTGAGATGGCACTCAAGTAGCAGTAAGCCACAAAACCAAGGTGACAAATTTATGACACATTTCTAGACAGAACGGCTTAGATGAAAAATGTACCTTTTATTGGCTGCATGATGGAAAGAGCAGTGGGTGAACTTTTACATGATGAGGGTGGAGACACTATGCTGTAGTGCACAATGGAAGCAGCCTGCTGTGGCTTTGACTTTGATGAAGGTGGCAATAATGTAGAAGGTGATGGCTTCTGACTTGAATGGTTGCTATAAACTATTAAAAAAAAGCAGTAAATAAGGCTGCTGTAAAAACAAAACCAAAACACCACATGCAGCTTCAGAGCACTTCAATTAGGTTTTTCAGTAGGTCAAAAAAGCTACCTCTTCTCTCTAACCAGAAGTCTTACAGTTTTCACCCTCTTCTCAGGAGCTTCCAAGTGCTACTCTTACTGCATTAAGTGAAATCTTCTTGAGTAGAAGAGACTGCTTCCAGAACCTACCTTGATGGTTCTATCAAATGTATACCAAATCTTAACATTTCCACTCCCATGTAGCTATTCAGGAACAGATGAAAGTCACTGCTGACATAGTTCTCGTGTCTGTCCCCACTCACAAGCAGGTGTGCAAGGTGTTACAATGCCCATTACTAAATTCTAAGAAAGTAACTTTAGATCTTTCAATGATAAACAAATAGAGATGTCAAGTTAACCTGCCTCAACACAACTTCAAAAGTGGAACACAGAAGGACATCTGCAAACTGTAAATCAAACCCTTAACAGCAAACATGCATTTAGCCAGCAGAGTAACAGCTAGGTGTTTTTGAAGACAAAATGTCATGCCCCCAACCTGCACACTGCTGTCCTTGAAGCTGCTGTGAGTTGCATGGTGATGATGTTCTAGGAAACTGTATCTGCTCTGATCCAGGAGGCTGCAAATATCCTACTGATGAACTGTAAAAACAATAATAAAAAAAGAACATGACTAACAGGCCCTTATGCTATGCTTCTTTCACTACAGTCACGCACTTGCTGTCTACACATCCTGCAAGTCACCGATCCTTTGTTATATTAAAGGTCAATAATATTCTGACCTGCCCCCGAATCTACTCACTCTTCAGGAGACTGATGTTTCACATCTCTTCTAGACAAAAACCATGCCCTGCATACATTAAGAAGCTGTACTCATTGACCTATTTTGATAAGCTATTTTTGCATCCATAGTGCTGTGTAGGCATAAAGGCATGTAGAATAATAAAATACCCCACATTTGCTGTCTTTCCCAGTTAACCTGAATTAGGTCTGAGTTTAACTATCACCACAGAACCTGCCATGAGACTTTCACATTCAGTCCCTCAGCTGGAGGCTGGCCCCATGCAGCCAAGCCAGCTCATTCAGCACAAGCAGCACACCTCTGATTCAGTGTGCAGTAACACAGCTTCAAGAGGTGAGTGTCTTTCCATGGCTTTACAAACAGGGTGTGGGAAAAAGATGATAAGGAGATAAACCACCTTTTCTCTGTTTGGAATGTGTAGGAAAAGGATACGTTTATTTATGCCAGGTATTTTTCAAGGCATTCAGAGGAAAAAAAACCCTAAACATATGAGTAACAGACACAGGCAAGTCAAACCACTAACTTCATACTGCCAGAGGTTGAACATCAGGTTGGTGGACCATAATCAGAATGGTGCTTATAGAATCCTGTCCTTCATCTCTCCATCCTTTGTCCAATAGTTCAGCTATATAGTTTTAATGTAAAGATTCCCTTCCATTAAAGCAGACAAACCTCAGTGAGAACTAAACCAGATGGGTTTCTATCTGCATGGGATGTGTGCTCTGACACAGCTTCTCATCTGTCTAGTGATTATAGTTTTCAGCAGGAACCTGCAGGTATGAAGCTATTCAGTTCCTGCAGAACAGTTTTCTGCTGGCCTTGTCGAAGTGCTGCAATAGAACTGTTTTGATAAAAGCAAGATGCTGTCATTAGTTGCTAGTCTGCCCTGAATTCCTGACAAATGTTTCCCTGTTCAAAAGAGAGATGCATTCTAAATGATGCAAAAGATCAAGCAACAAAAAACTTACTTTAAAAATGTCTTGGATTACATCTACCTATGACTTCACTGAACCTCAAATATAACTACAGATGAAAAGGATAAAAAGAACCTTCAGACACAAAGAAGAGGAATTTGTATTCTAGCAGATGCTACGCAGCAATGACACAAATGCTCTTTAAGCCTCTGCACTCACATTGCTGCTTGTTTGAAAGCTGCAACCAAGGTATTTAGAAATAATGCACATTTGTAACTTTAAACAGAAAAAAACTTGTAACAAGCATTAATCCTAATGAATTCTTTTAGGTATCTGCCTATCTGTTCTGTCACCAACCCTCAAACTGCACTGGGGACACAGCTGCATACACTGGGAGGTCAGCAAACATAGGCAAATTTGCAGTTGCCAAGGTAGGTTCACAAAACATTATTTAATCAAATGCAAGTAGGAAAAAGTTCCTACACTTGTTTCATAGCCAGATTTGTGCCAGCAGGCCTTGTTAGCCACGCAAGCTCGCTAAGCTAAGCTCCTTCCAGAGAAAGCTCCAAAAACAGAAGGAAGCTTGCCTTTTTGTGGGATTCAAGCACTATTCTCTACAGTTAAAGTAGTACCTTTGAGAAAACCAGTGGATGTGGATAGTCATCTTAAATGTCACTGCAAAAAGGCATTGCGACTGAAAACAATGGGCAAGAAAAGGAATGCAGGAGAGTTAAGATTTGGAAATGTAATAAAAGTATTGCAGAGAGTGATATGGAAACAATGTTTTCCAGTCTAGCAAGTATGTCCCAGTTAAAGCAGTACTGGTTGTTTTAGTTAGTTGCTTAAGAGCAAAAGCAGATACTAAGTTGTCTATAAACCTGCCTTTAAAATATATTATGTAGCAGATTCTGGTAGTTATTACAAGAAAACTAAGCCTGGCTGCTGAGAAATCAAATAACTCTGTTAAACTCACCTTAAATTATTCTGTTGGCCTGATGGAATGACACTGTAGTAAACTGGCATTCCTGTGGTGGGCAACCCTTGATTTGACTGGCTGGGAATAATAACAGGCTGTTGATATGTCTGCTGGGGCACTGCTTGGGAACCTTGAGGCACCGAAACCTAAAATGGAGAGCACATTAAGATTTACATCAGTGGACAATGTTTCCTTCTGCCTCTTGACCATCACCTATGTTGTTATAACAACTTAAAAAAAAACCCTAGAAGCTGAAAGATCTTCTGGAGTTCTCTAACTCCTGAAGACCTGTGATAATAGATGATGAAAGAAGAGTGCTTTATTTAAAAAAAACAAACACTTTTTATCCTCCCCTGAACTGGAAATGTTGGTTCTGAGGGACTCCATCAGTTGACAAAAGATTTTTTCCTCTACAATAGGAAGGAAGGTGGTAGGATGGGAAATCTTGGAACTTCCCCTCTCTCACTCTCTGAATCACAATTAACACAGCACTTGGCTTTCAACAGGACTAGAACTTGTACACCTGAGAAAGATTTTCTTTCTCTTTTCTTTGGTTGGTTGTTTTTCTGTTTGATTATTTGGGTTTCTTTGTGTTTTATTTTTACAGTTTCTGTCTCCTAGCTCACCTCTTACAACTGTGTGCAGCTTTTTGCCATTTACAAAGTAATGCATTTAAAAATAAAACTTCAAGAAAAAATTAAAATCAAAATCATGCACAAGAGTTATTGGAAAGTTAGAAATGCACTACCCACCTGATATGATGGCACTGAAGGATATGGAACAATCACACCTTGAATTTGATTCCCAACGTTGTTGTGTTGGCCACTGACTAGATTTTGACTCTGAGGCTGCTGAACTCCGACTAAACCCTGGTAGTTTTGCTGCTGGTTGGGCAAAACCTGGTAACCTGAAATTATACATTTAACTCTTACTTTGAAATAATGAACATGTTTTATACACAGTTGCTTATGTGAAAATGTATGTGTAGCATTTTCCAATGGCTCTCTAAATCTGGCCACTTCAGAGTTGAATGTATCATGCATATAAGAAGCCAACATCAAAATCAGCAGATCTATTCACTTGGATACAGCATGAGATTCTTTACATACTGTTTGCAATGCTGCCGTTGCATGCTTGCCATATTTATTGACACTCTAAGTGGGTTACATGCATTAACACCTTGATTGGGTAGGTGAAAGCTAAAAGCACTAGAAGGAAGCATGCCAGATAAATATCAGAACTAGTCAACTGTCCATTATTATGAACAAGGCCATTATTATGAACTAGGTACTTTATTTTGAAATTCTAGTTATGGTAAGCTCTGCTAATACCTCAGGTGCCCTAGGGCTGAGAGCATCTTGGCTACAATTCAAACCCGAATCACACTTCAAGACAATTTGTGTAATGCATGTCTGCAAATCATTTTAAGAAGGGCAATTTCCGTAGAAATTTGTAATGCTAAAAACAGCTGGGAACTGCAAACAATCTTCCAGGTAAAAGCTATGGTTAGATGCAGTGGAAGACATTCTATATTCAAAGTTGTCTTGGAATTTCACATTAACCACTCTGTAGTGTCTCTACAACAAATTATTATTGCTTAAACTATTGTCTTTCAAAAATGGCCAAAAAACCTCCAAATCCCACATCAAGTGTGAATGCCAAACAGGAAATCTGTGCAGTTATTAGGTCCAACTTTAATTCCCACTTCATTTTTTTTTTCAGAATAGGTAACTGCTACCACAACCAAAACACATGCAGAACACAAATGCAGTTCTTTGTCATACTCTGTTGTACAGGTACAAGCTACTTACCACAGCGGCAAAACCCCGTAACTCTCAGTGTGTCTGAGACAAGCCACTTACTGCTCCAGAATAACAAACCTGGGCTTGTCAAGATGCACTGACAGCAAGAAAGTGTGTGCATTCACATTCTACTGACCTTGGCATTCCCCATGCTCCCTACCTTGGTACGGAACTATAATAAAGCAGATACAGCTGCAAAAACTCACTTGGAATTGTTGTTTAAAATATTGCATGGTCTATTCTGAAATCACCCAGTTAACACAAACCACTTCTGATAAGCAAACCCCACCAGCCTTCATTGATCATACACATACATGGTAGAATGAACATTACTGCAGTCTCAGCAGGCTATCTCTACAGCAATTGTGACAATGAAGGCTAAAAAAGACTTTGAACATAACAAAATACTGCTTCAGAAAATTACAGGGAGAAGGTTTAGTTTGTTAAATCCAAGAGAGCTATTAATCAGAAACACACAACACTGTAAATGTTTTCAGAGAACCATACAAAACTTCAGAACGAGACATGCTTAAATTGCAATTAGTAGTTAGATTTAAAAATAACTCTTAAGCTTGAAGTGTCCATAGAAATCCATCTCATACCCTTAATGAGCAAAATGCTTAACTGTATGTTGATACAAAATGACCTATGGCACCTAAAAGGCAGCAGAATGTGGGGCTTTAGTGTAGCACAGATCCATACAGCTGCCATCTAAACTCCTCATTTCCCAGAAACTGCAATGTAGCTGTGAATAATTCTCAGCTTTTTCTGGCACTTCCAGAGACAGACATGATCAATTTTGCTAGCAGAGAGAGCTGGAACAATACAAATTGACTGCCAAGAAGGTTCCCCACAGTGTTCCAAAGAATGCTCTATTTTTAGCTTCACAGTTTCACCTCTGCATAGAGAGTGGTCTGACAGAAATGCAGCACTCAGCAGAAAACCCACACCTGCCACAGCAGATTGTCTCACTATACAGAAACATTCTGAAACACTGAATAAAAAAAATAAGCACACTTCTTAATATTTACACAATTAAAAAGAAATCACTGTTAATATAAGTTAACTTGGAAGTACATTTCACAAACAGCATATTGCAAACGAGAAACAGCCTTTGTATAAGAATGGAAAAGCAAGTACAGTCACTCAGTTAACGAGCTATGGGTACAGCTTGATTACAGCTATAGCTATGAACCCTGGCCAATGCGAGGCAGAAGCTAGCTGAACTTCAGCTGATGTTCCTTCAGCAATTGTAGTTCAGACAAGACTTGTAATCAACCTGTGGGTCTCATGGTCTCTGGGTCCTCATCATGGCAGCTGGAAACACCTTTTCTTAAAGAGAGTTTTCTCACAGTATCTTTTGGGCAACTGAAGCATTTTTTTTGAAAGTGAACTCCCCAAAAATGTCACCTGAAACCCCTTTAAGAAGGAAGCCAGGAAGCAGCTGAAAAAGAGACCGGTTCACTGTGAGAAATGTAAACCTCTCAGACAGTGTTACGGCCCCGAATCCAACAGCTCATAAATAAAGTCAGGCCACTTCTGCATTATTAAGCCCAAAGTGGCTTCAGTTGCCATGCTCTCAGCAGCTGTCATCTGTTATCTAAGGTTGTGTTTGGATAGTTATTTCATAGTTAGTAACCACTTTCTAAAATTAATAAAATCCATGGCTTTTCTGTAATACACAATGTGTTAATTTTCATTTTTTCCCAGGCATGTTGCTGTATTAGCCAAGTATCATGCTGCCTCTGGCCTCAAAACCAGCCATACCTAATAACCATCAACCACTTCAGATGTAGCTGTGTGGCAACTTGATACAAAGATTTATGGTTTAAAATAAATCTTTGGAGATGTAATTTCAAAGCAGACCACCTCGTGAGCAGTTTACAGAGCAGAAAACATGATGAGGAACCTTTCATCTCTAGAATGCTCACTCAAATGTGTCTCTAAAGCAGTAAATGAGAGCCAGCAATGGCTAGGCAGCAGTTCAGAGATTTTGAGTTACAGGCTAATTATGCAGATGGTAGTAAAATACTGCTACCATTAGTCAACACCAAGTAACCAAATGGGATTGACTGGAGTTACTGGCTGAAGCACCCCTTCACTACTTAAACATCATCCCTAAATGTCAGAGTACAAGGTACAGTAAAGTAACGACCTGTATGGCTTCCTTACTTCATTTTTCTAGGGACACAGAGGGAGATTTTAGCTGCTGATGCTTTTCACCCTATCCACATCACAGGCAGTGAAATTGAATCAAAAGGTAAAGAGCTGAAAACATACAAGAAAGAAACTTACTTACCCTGTAGCACCCGATTCCTCCCTTTGCATCTTGGTACTGATGCACCCTCACCCCATGCTTTCAAGCCCAGATTGTTTTGTTTGCTACATGTGTACATTGGGCTCTCCAATTTAAAGTATCTGTGCTACTCAAATGTGCTGGCCCCACAAACAGGGAAGTCACCCCAGCGGAGCCCCAGGTTTTGTGCAATTGAATAGCCTATGTATTAAAAATTCTGAGGAAGGAAAGCAGGTTGTGTAATACAGTTGGATAATCTTTAAACAGCAGCAGATGAAAGGAGTTGTAAAAACAACTATTTGTTTTCTTTTAAAAAAATGTCAATATACAGTGAGGAGTGAAAAGTGGTATCTGTGTTAGTTTGTGAACTGAACCTCAAACTACTATGTCAAATGCTGCTATTGGAGCACTTCCTAGAAGAACTGCAGAAGAGGGGAACATGCCTCTTGCAGTCTACTTCATAGAACAGCTGTAAGTAGATCCAACTTTTACAAATATTAACTGATTTTTCATCCTACTAACATACAGCACCACATAGCTGGGAGTGGAGAGAAGAATGAAAAAAAAATTTTTCTTCCTGAAGGAAGTAGAAAGGAAAAATAATATCTAATGTAATCAATTAAGACATGGTATAAAAGCCTGATTTAGGGACTTCTCCCTCCAAATATCATGAGATACTTCTGAAAAGTGAGACTGTGAGTTAAGATATTACTCAGAAGTAAATTTGTTTCAGGAATCCAAATCTTACTGAATAAGTCATAGCAATATTTTAAAGTACAGATTATTAGAATAATAGAAGCTATAGTTAACATTTTTAAGGAGAAAAGACAGTTGGAAACAAGAGAGAAATACAGCTTGGTAATGCTCACAGAACAGTAACTCGGGAACAACTGAAAGGTCTTTACTGAAAACAGGAGGAGCAGAGAATTAATTCTAACCACTTAAGATCATTAAATATTCTGTTCAATACCCAGATGCCTTTAATCATAGGACAGAAAGACAAATTAAAACAGAATCTTCCACACAGGACTCTTTTCATGCCACAGCATGGTTTAGAACTTTCAGCTAAGGTACATCTCTGCATTGTGACATCATTTAAAGGTACTAATTAATTTTACTTTGCAAGTTACTAAAAAAATTAGTAACTGAGTTAGTAAGTTTTAAAAATTATTCAGTTCTGAATTTTGAAAGAGAAAAAAGAATAAATTATTATCCTGTAATGGAAATTATGGCACAAGGCACTCACAGTGATGGCTCAAGTAAAAAATTCCATGAACAACTGACTCAATTTTTCCACCTTAGGTTAGTTATGCTCTGTATCATATACTCTGAACTCCTATTTTCTTTGAAACTTCACAACAAATAAGTTTAAAAAGCAAAACTGGAAGAAAACACAGCCAAAGTACTCCAAAAGAATGATAAAGGAGTCCAACAAACCTGTCTGCTGTCCAGGCTGTGCCAATGCTTGGTTTTGCTGCGTGTTGTAGTGGACAGACACGGGTCGGTACTGCGGACTGGAGTGTGGGTACTGACTGGGGGTACAGTAACAAGCTGGCATCTGAAAACCAACAATTAAAGAGACTTACTCCCTGCACATCTATAGAAGACAGACATTTAAATGCAAAAATAATCACCTGGTCAAAGAAAGATGTAAAACTTAGCAGAAGGTGCGACAAATGTTAAATAGTTTAAGAACTAAAAAATACATACACTACATAGAGTGCCTGTTAAGGGCCAACTTCTGCTTTCACTGCAGAAGTGCTAACTCCCAATTTCTACAAAGACACTGCATCATACAAGTTGGAAAAGATGTCCAAGATCAAGTCCAAGCATTAATCCCTTCTTGCTTGTGCTCTATGATAGGACAAGGGGCAATGGATGTAAACCACAGCACAGAAGTTCCACCTCCTCATGAGGAAGAACTTCTTTGCTGTAAGGGTCACAGAGCACTGGAACAGGCTACCCAGAAACACTGTGGAGTCTCCTTCTCTGGAGACTTTCAAGACCCATCTGCATGTGTCCCTGTGCAACCTGCACTAAATTATATGGTCCTGCTCTGGCAGAGGGGTTGGACTGAATGATCTCCAGAGATCCCTTCCAACCCCTAACATCCTGTGATCCTGAGAACCTAACACTGCCAAGTCCACCACTAAAACATGTCTTGAAGTGTTTCATCTACACATTCCATGACATCCATCACTTCTCTAGGCAGCCTGCTTAACCAGATTTTAGCCGAAGCTGAACCACAAGGAAACTACAGCGAGCATGAGTTTTATCAGCTGCAGAAAAATAATCACCTAGGTGATTATTGCTCAAGTAAATTGAAGTCATTCATTTCAAAGCACACAAGCCAGAAACCCACCCCAAGCCCAGAATAAGTGGCACAGCTGCAAGTGAAGGAGGAGCCTACTCATTACAGACCAGCACTATCAATGCTTACATGCAGCTTGTGACAGAATAGAAAAAGATCCACTGTACCTGTGGCACAGGTTGCTGCATGTATCCCTGCTGCTGGAGGACTTGCTGGTTGACAGGGTGGCTAGATGTTGAATAGCCTGGAGCAGAAACCGGTTGGCCAGAGGGTGGTGGAGGTGGAGCAGCTGCAATGATATAACCAGACTGCTGTGGAGGCTGGAGAACAACAGTGGACTGGAACATAGCAGTATGAGGTTCAGCTGGATCAGCAGGTGGCTGGCGGGCAAGACTCATATGGCTGAACTGTGATCCTAGGTTGTCTTGCTGTAATAGTTAAAAAAGGAAAAATCACGTCCATAAATGCACAAAAATGGACTAAATCAGCCAAATACCTCAGCAAGTTTCAGGTATGCAAGTCTCAAATTACAGGGCATTAGCAACATCAGCCAAAGAACAAAAGGGAAGAACAAGACAGAGAACACTAGTAAATTATCTTCGTGGTTAACAGCAGAAGAGAACATCCATGTTCTAAGGCTTTACTCATTTCACTGCAAAGTACTTCACTTTTGCATTACATCTGCCTCTATTATAAGAATTCATCTGTCAAATACAGAATTTGTGTCATCATTTTCTGATTGCACTCCTCTGACCTGGTATTACAGTACATGCAAAGATTTTTTTTTCCTGGAATCAAGTAATGACTGCAAGAAATCTGTTCCAGCAATTACCCACTAACTGTGTTTTATTAACATCTGAAACTACGATAGTGATTGCACCAAGCACTGCAGGAGTCCTGTGAAATTTGAAGCTTCTGTCACTGTAATCCCAAGCTCCTTTTCTCTACAAGCAATTCAGCATCAAATAATCAACATCCTGGACATTAGAAGCAATTGCTAATATTGTTTGCTAAACAGGAAGATTTGGTTTGTTCCTCAAAAGTGGAGTCTGCAAACATGGAGGAACATTAAAAATATTTTAAGACTATTTGATTGTCTCTTGCATCATCCTGAGGAAGACAGGATTTAACAAAAAGAGTAAGTGCAAGCTCTGTCTTTTACTGATTAGCTATGTTCACATTTTATGATAAAATTTTATAGTTCCTAAGCTAAATATAGGCTTAATTAGTACTGAAAATGCAGATTTGCACCTAAAATTTTATTTAGAATACCTTTACATCTTAAAAAGCCTTATTTTCATTAGATCAATAATCTAACATTGTCTTTGGCATTTCATTCCTTAATGAAGCCTATTAACACAATTATATTGTTTTTCTACATTGCATTTTATGTTTTGATTTTCATAATGCCTACTTTAGAAAGGAGATATGGATACTAAGTTACTATTACCTCAAAAAAACGTCCAAATGATAAAATCAAGCCATAGACATTTATTTCTGTTACACTACCAGTAAGAATATATTCTGATCTGGTCACTTCGTTCTGTAGTGAGATGTTCAGTTCAAGCATGATTAACCACTAAACATGGTATTGCCAATAAAGGGATAAAGCAAATTTTCCTGGTAACAACTACAAATGTGTTTCATTTAGATTACCAACCAGGACCATTAATCCTTTTCACTATGCTACTACCATCAGCAGGAATTCATTTCTGGAACTAGCAGCAACCTTCACATTTGAATCCATTTCCTGAACATGAAATTCTCTGGAATCACTATGAATCTGGAAGGAGTTTCATTCTTTGCTTTAACACCCATATGCCCAACAAAAACAGACCTGTCTTGGAAAGACTAATTGGCAATAAATTTAATTAATAGCAGTGCAGGAAAGTGAGAAATAAAAGCAGAACTAAAACCAGTTTCCCCCAAATGCCCTGCTTCTGCCCAAGCTCAGCTTCACTCCTGAGTCTTCCATCTTCCCAAGGTGCCAGAGTAATGGGGAATGGGGGTTCATAACACTTAGTCTGTTGCTCCTTGCTCCTCTCAGTCTTCTTCTGATCCTACATAGGGTCCCACTCATGGGATGTAGTCCTTTATGAACCTCTTCACTATGGGTCCTTCTCACAGTCTACAGTTATTCAGGTACTGCTTCACTGTGGGTCCTTTCCAAGGCTTCCAGTCCTCCAGGAAGACTGCTCCTGTATGGGTCTCCCACAAGGTCATTAGACCTGCCACAAAATTGGCTCCTGCATAAGCTCCTCCTCTTCACGGGCCACAGCTCCTACCCAGGACCCTGCTCCTGCCCTCTATAGGCTGCAGCTTCCTTCAAGGCATCTCTGCCAGCTCTGGTGTGGGATCCTACGCAACCACTAGATGGGTAACTGCTCTATCCATGGTACCCATGGTACTCCACAAATTGCAGGGAGACAATATGTTTCAGAATGGTCTTCTCCACAGGCTGGAAGAGAATCTCTGCTCCAGCAGCCTTTCGTCCTTCTGCCCTTGGTGTCTGCAGAGGATTTTCTCACTCTTCTCCCCAACAACTGCTGCATAGCATTTTTTTCCCATTTCTCAAATGCATTATCACAGAGACATCACCAGTGATTGACTTGGCTTTAGGTAGTGCAGGGTGAGCTATCAGAGCTCCCTGCAATTAGGGCTGTCTGACATGGGGCAGCTTCCAGTCCCTTCCCACAGAAGCCAGCCCTTCACTTTGCCTGCTACCAAACCTTGTCACATCAACCCAACATAAACAAGTGTCCTTTGAAGTATCACAGCAGCTTGGTGAACTCAGAAGCCTTCCTTTTGACCTGGGCTCTAATACAGATTCTGCTTTGGACAACTCTGGGTTTCAGTTCCCATTTTTGTGGGACATTTTGTTTATACATTTTGGTTTTTAAACACAAAAGACTTGGCTTCCAGCTTCTATTTACTAAACAAGGGATGCTAGTGAAGTAGTAGTGTTAAGAGTTCCAGCAAAAAGGTTATAAAAAGGAAACTTCAGAAAATCAGAACAGCTGACCCCTCAGAATGAATTAAGAGTTCAGGGGGAGTAAAAGCAAACAAACAAACAACAAGACAGGGTGAAAAGGGGTTAATCCAGAGCCGAAGTACTCACTTGCTAGCAATAGCACTGAAAAGCTGTTCCTTCACATAGGAATATATATACAGAGCATTAAAGTCTCAGGAACCACTGTCCCCCACTTAGGTAATGTTTTAATGTGATTGAGAAGCTCGCCGGTCATTGCACTGCTATCACACATCACTTACAAGCAACCAAGCAAAGCTCAGCAACCACTAAAGATTAACTCATGCAGAGAGAAGATGAAGAGAAGATGTAATACCACAGAATATTGCTGTGTAGAGGAGACTGGCAGGAGCGGGGGCGGATAAGAGACTGCAGAGTACGGAACAGGCTGGGAAGAAGGCTGCAGAGGCCGCATAGGCTGAAGAAATAATAGGTTTATAAACATGGTTAACATCAGGAGTAAGAGAACTGAAAACAAGTCTAAATCATTTGTAACAGAAAAAGCAACTATGCTCCATTACCGGAAAGGAAATGGACACTTCTTAAGCTCAGGACTGCATCAAATTAAAACAGAAGTAACTTTCAATATGTCAATCTTTCAGCAGAAACACAGCCTATTATCTGTATTTCAACACATCCTTTCTATTTTGTATTTACTGTTTCTCTCTGAAATAATTTTTTTTAATTATAAAATAAAACCAGCACATGCATTCTAAATATGAGTTGTTCCAAAGCATCTGAAGACAGAATGAATTTACAAATCAAAACACTACTTTCACCTACTCCACAAAACTGTAAGATTTTTTCTGAGCTGTGGTTATCTGAACATCAGATATGTGTCATTGCTAATCATAGTTTGGACAGGTTGAACTTCAAGTGCCCATTGAGAAGTTGATCATATAAACACTGAAGGATTTGTGAGGAGAACTGCAAATACCACATACACACTTCCCTTAAAAACAGCGAGGAAGAGTACAAGTGAGCCTTTTGCTCTGCTGTGGCACAGCACAAGTATCCTGAACAGAAGATTTGAATGGGGGAAAGAACAAAGAAAGGTTTAGATGAAGTTCTATAAATAACTTCTGATAAAACTTGAGAGCAATTTGAAAGTACCACAGGAGCTGAGACCCAGTAACTTCGTGCCTGAAATAGGTGCCAGGGAAGAGAGACAGAACTCTCTCTTCCGCCCACATGCACCCTTTGCTTTTTTTTCTTCTTATTCAAGGGCTGAGGTCACCTTTAATCTGGCCTATTTTGCTGAATTTCTCTTGTACAAGAGGAGGATAAAATATCTGGCATTTCAGCATGCAGTTCTCTGAACAGAGTAAGTCAAAGTGCCACTAAGAAGGGGCTCATACTCTACCAGCCCTAAGCTACTTCTTTTGTGTTGTGAGTGCATCTCAAGAGTTCAGCCAGCTAAAAAATAACCTTAAGACAGGGAGACAAAGATTCTAGTTGGATTAACTCTCTCCTCATATTGCTGCCTATATTTTTGTTAATGCCGGGGGTAATTACACAGTGTGGCTAAGGAAAAAGGCAGAGCCTCTTTTCCAGAGCAACCTAGGGTAGTTCTTGATACCAGAGCATTGTCATATAGTAATGTCTCAAGTTGTTAATGAAAAGCTGCCTACCACACTCAGTTAGTAGCAGAACCACTCTGAGGACTCTGACAGAACAGTTCCAGTTACCCACACCTGCACAGCTATTACTTCTTAACTTGTGCTTCCAGCAGAACATGCCTGCTGGTCCCTTGCTACCAGACAGCAATATGACAGCATCTCATCACTACAAGCACCATGTATTTGACATGTGCACCTGTGAGAGGACGTGGTTTGCTGCTGGCTGCTGCTGAGGAGCTGCGGGAAGAGGTGGCTGTTGCGGAGGTCCAGGCACTTGGGTCCTAACAGGCGGCTGAGGCATGGGAGGATTGTACACAACTGGAGTCCCATCCGGATTAAGGAATGGTTGACCTGGGAAGTTGGAAGAGAACAGAAAAACCAATGACAGGCAGCCTCATCATCTAAGTTTGGAGAATATAAAGACTAATACATTTACTCTAGACAAAACTGATAGATTTTGAAAAGAAGTCAGGCTGTTTTGTATGACAGACTTAAGCCAACCCCCACAGCTGTACTTACAAGAGCAATGACTACCAGACCTCATTCAACAAAATACATGCAGTTGAAAACCCAAACATTTAAGGTTAACAAAGATACCTCACTATTTACTTAGGAAACACAGACATTGATTGTATCCTGCTTGCCTTGAAAGCTCTTTTTTAATTAAGTGGATTCAAAGGGACAAGACTAATAAAGGAAAACCCTACTAACAATACTCTTTTAAGGAACTGAAAAAAATGAAATGACATCTCCTCTAATCAGTTTGAACAGCAATGACAACACAAAAGCTTAAAGGTATGCACTTTTAAAAATACATGTAGCTGTAATGGTGTTCCCATAGCTGCTAATGAGATCACTTCAGCTTTCAAATAACCTAGTATCTTCCTATTTGATAATCTGCAACTTCAGTACTACAGCAGTGGACTAATGAAAAATAATGGGAAAAAATACTTAGAAGTAAATTATGAACAATCTGTGATTTATTTTTGTGCCTGGGTTGAAAGAAAACAAAACATAAGGAACAACAGATTAGCTAGCAAGAACCTGTGTTTAGCTGCTTAATAACATGTCTTGCATTGCTTATTTTGATGTTTATTTGAAGGTCCAAATACTGATGTAGATTTTTCTCTCCCATGTTATAAAATATTCTTATCTGACATTTCTTCCAGAAATAATGTCAGGGGAGAATCTGAGTCTGAATGAAGACTTGAAGCCTTTGCATTCTAGCCAGAGTCCTGTCAAAGCAGGCTAACGATCACTCAGACTTCTTTGTGCCATCATGTTTAAAGCAACTGGCCAACATAAAAGAGGAGACTAAGGCAATTAATGCAAGAGGTAGCCAGGAAACATGGACAGATCTGCTAAAATAAGCCTAATATTATACAGCTGGACTGCAGGTGACCAAGCTATATTCAAATCCAGTTTAAGGGATTTCTCTTTAATGCTGAAGAACTGGGAATGTTCTACCGCTTGCTAGTAATCACAGGAGCTTAATTTGCTCCCTGTAGTAGCTGAAACAGAAGTGGATTTTCATAATTGTCTTCAACTAGTGACAATGACAATTCTTATCTAAAGTCATGAGATCCTCTGTGAGAAATGGACATGCTAATTTATATTTAACTCTGTCATTTGGAACAATAAAGGCAGACGAATATTTACAGAACATGATGATTTGAGTATACTGTACATCAAAAGTTTCTCTGGACCTAGAACTCCCTTCTTCTGGAAGAGTACTTCGTCTTGTGTTAGACACTCACTAGACAGTAATGTAATCTTCTCTTACGAAAGACCATTAACAACTCATTTAAATACATTAAAAATGAATAAAATGTAGAAAACCAAGCTAACCATAACAAATATCAAAGCCTAGTCTAAATTCTGCTGCCTTTTCTCAGGGAGGTGACAATACAAGACACTCTCAGAGGAACAACTTTCACAATCACAATCACATTTCTTTCTCTGGCATTCCCTGCTATGTGGACATGCCATCAGTGGAAATGGGGAAATGACCAACAGCACAGGAGGAAGACAGTGAAACTATTCATATGTGTGCTGCTCTGAGGCTAAGTGGAATATTCTAATGAGAAAAATTTGATCATTAGCTGTGGAAATTAAAAAAATATCAAATCCACATCATTCACTGGTTTGCTGAAAGGGCTGAAAGGTCAAAATGTAAACAATTTGTCCCTGTCTGCTCTGGGCTGCTTCTCCCTTCACTTCACCTTTACTCTGCTTCATTATCTTCCACTAACTGTGGCTAACCATGTAACAAGCATACTTTGCTGGTTGTTTTGGTTTCTGTTCTGGCAAGGGAGACAGAGAGAGGGTGACTGAGTCTCTTCTGGGCAGTTTCTTTGTCCAGGAGAGAATTTGGATTTCTTTAATCGTAAACATTTGTAAATCTATTGTACTTATATGCTTGTAAATTTAGCTTTGCTGTAAATATAGCTTTATCTTACTTCCAAGCTGTCTGAGCTGGTCTGGTAAATTTCAATGGGGGAGGGGGTGGGCAGGGGAAGTTCCTAACCCACCACAATATGCATCATGAGAAGCTCATAACTGAAATGAAAATGATTCAAAACTTGCCATTTTTTAAGTGACAAAACTGTATCATGTGATTCTGTATTTCACATGAAATCACTTCTAATTTGGTGGTACTGTTACAGCGGCTGCAGTATCTCTTTTGCTGCATAGTAACAAGATTTTAGTCTGGCCATGCTATAAACTCACAACATGAAAAGTGCTAGCCAGCACTCTCTGTATTTAATGTATAGCACACAAAGCAGTCAGAGTATGCAAACACTAAGCTCACTACTACCTTTAAGAAAACCTGTTCACTAATCATCATATTGTCTTCAGATGGTCACCACACACAATGTGTGAGAAGTACAACCATCACCTTCAAAACAGAAAAGCTAAGTGAATAGTGCTCTCATCCAGAACCTGGATCCAAGATAGCAAATGCACCCTCTTCTAAATCCAGCAGCTATCTGTGATAATTAGATGCTACTGCTCATTATTTCTAAACTTTTTTTTTTAATCAAGACTGGCTTAAACTACTAATTTCTACAGCAAGGCATTTAAGAGAAACCTCTGGCAGCACTTTAGTATGAATAATCGTGAAAAGAAAAATACATTTGTATACAACAGCAACTGATTTGTATTAAAGAAAAAGAAATGTATCTATTTCAATGTTAAATCCTCTTAAGTATAGGAGAGAAATACTTAGAAATGTGTATCAGATCAATAGTACTTATGGTATTTAGGAGTATTAAATAATTGATCTTTTTAACAACCCTCATGCAAAAAAAAATTAGTTTAAAACACCTCACACAGCATTACACTAAGACATAATAAATCCACCTACACAATGATAGGAAATAAAACTTGAAAGAAACAAATCTTTAAGCTAAAATAACAGTATAGTAATTTAAAAACAATTATAATGTGTTACATAAGAGGTCAATTAAAAATTTCAGGATTTCTCAACTTCTACAATCAAGTAAGCCTGCCTGGAGCACGCTAACTAGTCACTCACTCCAGGTCAGCAGTAACACATCTCCTTGCCTCTGCATCAATTTCATACCACTTACTAAAAATCACTATTAGCCAATTCCTTCAATATTGTTTAATCCTGACTTCAACTGATAAACAGCAGTCTGGAAACAGTATGTAAACTCAGGTTTATTTCTTTCACTTTCATTAACCCAGTGGCATGAGCACAGAGACACAAGAATACTTTGTGACTAACACAATGAAGGATGATAAATTCTTTCAAGTCAAGACAAGTACTTTTTCAGGCTCTTTGCCCTCACTGAAACTGTTTAACAGTAGCCCTGGGAAAGAATTTTCTCGTTCCTCAAAAAACCCTCAAACAATTCATTTAAGTTGTGCTGAATTCTGGATAACAAATCATAGGATTTTTGTATTTTGTGCAAGTCACTAATTAAATTTTACACAGAAGTTAAAGCTTCTGTGTAAGCAGAGAAAATCAGGTGAGTTTACTGGTTTCCTTGATGCTGTCTTTTTAAATTAAGCACACTTGAACAACCACAGTGGAGGAAAAAAAAAGCCTTTAAGAGGAAAGGAAAAAGAAAGTACAACACTGACATTCAGTCTTAAGTAAATACTCGCGCATTCTTCCCCAAGTTCTCAACTGTAACAAAAGCATCCACAAGCATGTACCAACCTGTTTGAGGGTTGATCAGAACACTGCCAGGTGGTATGCCTGCCGCTTCCAAGGGAAGCAAAAAGAAGCTAGTGCTAGTAGGTGCCACTTGCCCGCTTATGCCACCATCAAAGGAAAGAGAGTTACTAGTGCTGACAGTTGGATAGACGGCAGGCGTGCCATGAGAAGGCTGGCTTAGAGCTGGCACTGGAAGAGGCTGCTGGGTGTGAGAAAGAGAACTCGTGGATGACCCTACACTACTAGAAGACTCTGAACCTAGGAAAGGAGTAATGAGAAATTGTTTTTACCTAGAGACACAAACATCATGCTCACTTAAATTATATATTTGTAAATGCTTATCCTTAAAGCTTAGCATTAAGTACATTATCAAACAGTAGCCTTTACAGTTAAGTTCCCCTTCATTTCCCCTGAAATACCATTACAAGATTCCTTATGTGAACCAAGGGTCAATTCATCACTGCTTTGCACTGTGAAGTGAGTCTTTCATGTCCAGATCTCATTTTCTGGACAGAAAACACATGCTGTACATACGCACATGTGCTAGGCATCGGTTTGCCTGCAACAGTGTAGAGCTGTGGCACACATCCAGGCCACATGGTCACACAGATGCAGTGTTTCTTCAGATACACTAAATTCACATGGTCTGCAGACACAGCGTACATGACAGCAGTGACCACTGGCTTTTACATCAGAGGTCATCTTTGACTCACTGCTGGACAAAGATTACTAAAAATCCCAAAACTTTTTCCCCCTCCTCTGACAATTTTCAGATGGAAATCAAAGAGAGCTGAAAATTTTATGGTAATATGGTAGCTTTAACCTAGCCTTATGCAAAAAAATCAAAGTTAAAAAGGGGTATAAAGTAGCTGATTAAAAGCAAGGCAGTGGAGAACCAGACCCTGAGCTTTCTAAGAGCCAGTGCATGCAGCTGAAAGCAACATTCCCAAAGTCCAATATGGAAAGGACTCTGTAACTGCACTGCTCCTCTATTACTGCATACCTAGATATCTAGGTATACAGTTTAGCAAACTTTTTATTAAGTCTTTGCTCTGATACTTGCAAAAACAGAACACGGGTGTTTAAATTCCAAAGCTCTTCATTAGCAGCCTCTACACAATCTAGAAGACAAAGCAAGAGTCAAAAAAGGCCATGACGAAATTTATGTAGTTTGCAGTTATTTTGCAGTCCTTCATAGAAATTTCTGATTGTAAGCCTTTCACTTGTATGAAAAGACAAGAAAGCCTGAAGCATTTGCTGATGCTATTAATCTGTTTCCTACTGCTAGAAGTGAAACAAAATTCTTCACTGCAAACCGGGCGAAAAAGCATGTCCCAGCTCTATAAAACAACCTTCACCTGACCAGTTACTTTGATAAGATTTGTTTGCAAGTGTATCCCCTTCTAGATTATGTAGAGAAATCAGGCTGAAGCCATTGTAATTGAAGCAAATTACATCCTTGATCAAAACAAAGAAACAAAACCAAATCTCAACACAAGCAAAATCACCACAACCTGTAACCACAGCCAAGCAACGACTACAAGACAGGCATTCTGAACTTTGAAAGTTAACTCTGATTGCTAAAATGAGGTTTAAAGCAAATTCAAGAATCCAATTGTATTCTTGCAATTTAAAAAACAATGATTTCTAAGAATACATCTTATATATACACCACTCATAGGTTGTAGCTTCTTTTCAAGCTATGCCAAATAGTATTGCTACACTGCTAAATAAAGTAATCCAATACGATGGCACAATTTCATGGTGTAGGCAGAAATACCTCAGATTCATTTCTATGCAAGTATACAATGGACAAACAGAATTGGTAACTGGTTTACTGCATTAAAACAATGCCAAGTGTGGTGATACACCTGTAAGGTAGTGGTGATTTAAGAGAAAGGCAAAAATTTTAAACAGATCCTCATAAGAAACAAATTTGTAAATAAGAGCATCATGCAGGCAGGCAATAATATTATCTTTTTTTACAATTCTACTTCAAATTCTGAAGTAGTGCATCTGTAGCCCACTCTACTACAAGTCCCAAAACTCTCCATAAGAAAGAATATGTTTCATCAAATCACATTGTCATTTGGAATATAAATATTTGCTAAATTGAATTTTTGGCCTACAGAAGGTATGTAACTACGTTTTGACATAAACAAGTTAACACGCCTTTGAAACCTAGACTCTTATGTACATTTTGTTCCACTGAACTGATTTTTCAGCAATATAAAAATTGAGCTTTTCAGCCATACTCATTTAAACATTACAATGCTGCTGAAAGGTAACACAATAAAGACAAGGAACAATTTAGAGGCTTTAATGCTGTTTTCTCCAGCCTGCTAGCAGCATAGCAGCGCAGTTTCCCAAGACTGCCCAATGCAGCTTTGCCACACTGAAACTGAAGAGCTGAACCCTACAATTTTATTTTATAAAGTACTTACAGTGATGTTTTCAAATCTTTTGTATAAGGTGAAATGCATTTAGCTTAAAGTCATCTATAATGAACTTTATAATTCCACTTCCAAAGCTAAAAGCCTTTGTTTCATTAGTTACCTATTTAGGCTATGCCCTACGGGAGGGCTAGGTCTATATAGGTCTCCTATGGCCTGTATGGACTGTAGGAGGCCAGGTCTGTAGATGTTCAATGTATGCAGCACCCACTGCATCCAGAGGGAGCTGTACACATGGAGCACCTCTATGTATGTACACACCTGCAATGCGCATTGGGTAGCACTTCACTGCTATGGAACTACACATTTGTACAGATTGTATGATACCTGTCTTAGACAGCCTGCCTGTGCTTTTGCTGCTTCCAGAGCTATCTCCTCGTGTCAGAACTGATATCCCACTGAAGCTGCTGGCTTTGGTTACAGCTGGCTTCAGATTGCGGAGGGAGCTATCGGAGTCGGTGCTGCTCCAGGGCCGGGGTTCACAATACTTCAGCTCATTCTCAGTACTGCTCTGATGGCTGTTGTTTGATCTCCCTGATGTTTCCTTATTGATTCTGCAAGTCACAAACTAAACTTTTAGAACAAGCATCAATTGCAAAATTAGGAAGGGGGAAAAAAAAAAGAAAAAGATGAAAAGCATGCAGAACATTTTGGGAATTTTTTAAGCAAGCATCAAATACCTAAGTATCTGTCGTCTTTGCTGTGTACTATTAGTTTCTTCCTCCTGGATTCTGTTGATATTTTAATAAGATAACTTAAATATTTATCGAGAAAACAGGAAAATTAAACAGAATTAAACTGAAAATTTTCTTACCTTTTATCAGTGAAATAATTCTCTTGGGAACACAGTGACTGAGGGGCAAAGAAGTGTAGAAATTAATACTAATGGCATCTAAAACTCCCACCACAGTGCAGTAACAAAACATGCTGCAATTTGGAGTATTTTACAAGGACTTTTACAGTATCATCTTTATATTAAGACATCTGAAAACACAACCTCTTTGGTGTACAATTTCCATATTATGAGAACAAAAAGGGACAAATAAAAAGGCCCATCTGCAGGAAACAAGAGTTAGCATTACAGTAGTCAGTGCTGACCATTTTGTTTGCATTGGCATTTTCCTGAAGGTACAACTCTTTCCTTGGGCCTTTGCTGCCTTATGTCACAGCTGAGGCATGACTTCACAACTCAGCACCATTTGAGCTGCATTGTCTTCTGCTTGGAAGCGTGAAGATGATGATGCTGGCTACTGTAATAATTGTACTGAATTAACTGGGTGCAAGCGCATATAAGCTGAAAAGCAGACAGAATACACAACCAAAAAGGCTCATCAAAAACCTCAATTATGTTGTCCTTGACTCTGACCTCTGATATCTGTTAGAGATTTTAAGGATACAATACAAGATTAAAAAGAAACAACCATAAGTCCCCTATTTTTATTCATAAACAAGGGGGAAAAAAAGACACAAGACTTTTGGAAGAGTGTTTGGATACAACAAATTAGCCCCTCAGAGTCTCATTACTCTTTCTTCAGGAGAAGTTGTTTGGGATGTGCAAGAGCTATTGATAAATGTCAGAAAAAGAACATTATTGTAAGCAACACATTTTTGGGAAGATATTAGTTCTGTTTCACTCAGAATTAAATATAATCACTACTGGTGATTGAATTACAATTTATGTATTGTCCTGCTTGGTAAGTCCAATCAAAAGAGACTGATACTAGACTTCTAGATTTCTCACTTAAACGTCATACATGGGAATTCAAACCATAGAATCAACCAGGTTGGATAAGACCTCCAAGATCATCCAGTCCAACCCATAATCACATTTACAATCATTGTACTGTGACCAATCACAAAAGGTGTCTGACACAGGACAAGTAAGACAAAACAACATTTAGGCTTCCTGGGGTTTTCTGTTTGTAAGGTTGGGGGGGTTTTTTGTTGTTTTTTAAATAATCATTGCTCTGAGGACAACTGAAATGACTGCAGTACCAAAACTCTGTAATTTAGATTAGCAAAATAAAACACTGGACTGAAATCAGTAATGCAGCAAAGTAACTCTTGAAGACTGCTTGAGTTTTATGCAGTAGTCATTAAACAGAAAACTTCTAGTTAATATGTACAACTTAAAACTCACTTTGGCCACTAGTGATTCTTATCTGCTCAGTTCCCTTCACAGAGACTGCACAGACTGCAAAAGTTGTCTTTCAAGAACACGCAAATGTGCACATGTGTGCGTGAGAGGCACTCACTCAAAACACTAAGACTTTCTTCGATACCTACATCTTGTGCAAATATTCTTTCTCTAGCTCTCTGATATTCTTCTTCACGTTCTTCTATGGATTTACTTCTTCTGTCGTCTTTTAATCGTATTCTCATCTAAAGGAAGTGATACAGTGTCAGCTTCTGCAGGTAAACAGTATAAACACACAGCCAAATACAGTAAGTTGAAGGAAACAATCCACATGCATTTTACCTGACTGTCATCTTTGTCTAAACTAGAGTTATCTCTTTTAAGGATGTACCGCTTCTGGAAATCATCGCTCTTCTCATCCTTTATATGCTCACAAAACTTTTGGTCAGGTCTGTGGAAAGTTGTCAGAAAGAAAACATTTATGGTTTTGTAAACATGTAGTATCCACAGTGGAGCAAACTGAAATACAGTCAAGGTTAATTCTAAAATATTAATATTCTAACTGAAGGGAGGAATAGATTTTGGTTGTCCAGGCAATGGAAAAGGTAACAGCATGTAGAGATGACGTGTAGCCTGGCAAGCCCTGTTCCTGTGGCATAACAAACCTGTTTTAAAAATATCTTCTTCAAAGCTTTTGCTTCAATTTCCAATTAAAGTGGCAAGCAAACTACATGCCTCTGGGGAATCAGAAGTGCTCCTGAATCCAGACTGATGCCATGCAATGGATATGGGGCATGCATGGAAGTGAAGATAGGTGCTTTCTGCTACAGCTGTAATACCTCAGAATTCATTTCAAGGGAAAACAGAAGGTGACAGTGGAGAAAGACATTGAAATTTAGAAACTTCTAAACCAAAATTAAGTAGATATAAGTAAGAGGGGAACAGTACAATGCAGGCAAGCAAGAGCTTCACAAGATAACAGTGAGAAGATGAAGCATCAAATTATATTTCTTGGGTTTGTATTCTATCTATTTTGTGAAAGAAAATGAGGTATTTCGTAATCTCTTGTTATTAAAAAACCAGGTACTGAGTACCTAGACAATAAAACTACTACTACTTTAAGTTCTCAGTCAGGAAATATGTGTCTGATAAGACAAAACATATGTGTAACTCTTCTCTACTTCTGTTTATTCAACACCCAGGAGATCTTTCTCTATAAAGCAGCCAAGCCTAACTTAGTTGCTGGATGCCCAAACATAATTAGCAGGCATTTCAGAGAACCTTTAGACTGTCTTACCTCTTTCTTTTAAAGGTCCCTGAATTTACTGCCCTGCAATCACCAACTTCCCACTCCACTGAGACGTCCCAGTATGCACTGGGTTGTTGATGTCAGTAACATCACTGATCGGCGATGGAGCCGGGAATCTGCCTATGAGGAAAAGGTAAGTTGGGTTTTATTCAACATGGAGCAGATCTCCAAGGTTTTCCTTCTAAATTCTTATTTTATATCCAAAATGATTTAAAATAAGAATGCTGAAAACATTAAGAATCTTCATGTCTGCAGGTTAGATGAAATGCCTGCTAATTAGTAACTACACCTACAGGGGGCTTCCAGAGGCCATAAGCTAGTCAAATATGCTCTAGGAAACAAACAAACAAAAAAGGCATTAAAAATTAAGAAATCATCCTTTAATAGTTCTTATTCCACACCTTAAGTGCTAGACTGAAATTCCAGCTTAGAAATGCTGGGAGATGGCAAAGGCAACAGACTTTGAAGTGTATGGCTTTAGGTCAACTTACATAATTTTGAGCCAAAGCAAACACACATACTTGAATATGTAATTTATTTAACAGACATTTAGGCTCTATATATTTTTCTTGAAACTTTTGAGGAGGAAAACACTCACTTCAGTGAAATTTCAGTGTGACTTATTATTTCAGTTCTACTGACTCCAAAATGAGGGAGGATAATTAGCCTTTTTTTTTTCCTCCCAAAGCTACAGTGAGTGCACATAGAGACTGGGATAAGGATGCAGATGCTAAAAACTCCTATTTTAATGGTCAAATCATAGAGTACTTAAGAAACCCAAAATACTAACAAAAAACAGTGCCAAGTAAATGCTTTATTTTAAAATTAGAAGCTATGTGGCATAAATATACCAACGCTCTAGTTCTTTTGTTTTTCTAACAGAAAAGGAGAAGACAGAGCAATTGCAGAGAGAGAGAACAGCTAGGTACTTTGAATGGAAACATCAACTGCACACAAGTTTTGGAGTTGCTGTGGCCCCAACACTACCTTTTTTGTAACATGGATTTTCCTAGTGGTTTCTCCAAAATCTCCCCAGCCCTCCCAAATAAAATGCCATGACTTGTTAACCTGCTTCACACTTCCACTGATCAGATGTCCTTATTCCCTGCTATGTTTATTTTGTAGGGCCAAGGGAGATCTGTATGGAACACTGTTCCAACAAAAACTTCAATGCCCAAGTTTTCCCATTAGATTTCTGCAGTACAAAAACTGAAGTTGTGCAAATCTTGGCTCCTCCCTTCACTAAACCAGAAATGACCCTGTTCTAAATTAAGGGCTGATTTTGCTTTCCAAAAGGAACAAAAAGAGTGTACTTTGCAACACTTAACTGGCGTCGATCTTTAGGCAGATAAAATAGTTGATATAAATACAGATTTCACAGAAAGTTAGAAATGCATCTTCGTGAGAGAAGCAAGAAAGTGCCTCATTTACAGATAACATCCTTCCTTCATTGCTCCCTCCCTGAGAAAGTTTAAACATGAAGTAGATGCCACCATTACCCACCGCTGGAAAATGAGCAGTAAAGATCTTGCAACCTGCTCCCAAGGAGCATACAGACAGAGCCTTGATACTACAGATGCAACAGCACTGCACAATACACCCCAGGTGCTAAATGGCTGTATCAAGAGGTTCCTCCAAGACTTGTACACTTACATTCTTGTATTGCTAGTTTTATTTACTATGACTGACTTCCCGCTCTGGTCCACGTTGTGCTCTAATCCAAAGTAAGCAGCTACCCTGTGCAACAGCATTCTATGGTAAGATGTCATTGGGGGAAACTTTTTTCTTGGAACTCTGGAAGAAAGGAATAGTAGCTTTATTAAATAAACAGGAATGCTCTTGAATTCTTTTTTCCTATGAGAATACAGTACTTACTCATTATTACCAATGAAATCTAAAATTTCCTGTTCTAATTTCAGCAGCATCATTCTGTCCCTGAAAATAAAAACACAGCAACTCACATATGAGACACTCCAATAACTGCAGCTGTATTCATCTTAAGAATACATAGACAAGATCAAGGGATGATGGCAGACTGTAAAAAGGACCACCAGCTGTCAAATGCAGCATTTTTAGGACAAAGTATTAACTTTTTACTAATCTATATTGTACTGAACATTTCTAAGAAAAGAAGCTGCTCTCATGTCAAAAATCAGAATACAAAGATCATCTGAATAGTCTCTGCCTAGGAGGCTCAGCAGAAACTAGTGTCATTGAGAAGACAGTTTGAAAGAAGAACAGCTGCAAGTAGGTTGCTTCTTGTTGGTTAGTATGCATGGAAAGACTTGCAGAGGCCTTAACTGGCCCTTGCATTGTGAAGGACATCATAGCATCACTGAGACAGAGTGATAGTATTGCTAACAAGAAGCACAACTACAACTTAACCACTTGGTTGTCAGTATAAGCTGGCATACACTGCAATGTGATGAGATATTAGGAGAACACGAAAAAGCTAAAACTCAAGATGACAGAAATGAACGTTAATCTTAAAAAAATCTTGCATCCCTTCCAATAAATAACTGCCAAGCAGTGATCTTAACTGTTGCAGTTTTTAGTCTGTGTGCATCACAATTAAACTTCCCAGTTACTTGGACATAGAAGCAGACCTTCAAGCTCTTGTTTTCACTGGGATGCTTTATGACTTAAAACAGTAACAATGCAGAAGTCTAGCAGAGATTCATGTTTTCCAGTTTTACTCTACAGGACAAAATGGTGTTGGGTCTCTATCATATAGTCACTTTACATTTTGGCAAATAAAATGGAATCTCAATGAATTATCAATGTGTATGTTTAACTACAGGCATGTGGTGCAGCTTAAAAAAACTCCTTTGTCCATAAATCCAGTGCAAACCAGATTCAAGCAAGAGAAGGCAGTTTGGCCTCTAGCAAGCAAACAATAAAGGAGTACAAGTTTTAGAGACATGGTGTTATCAAGTCTCCTCAGGAAAAGAGCTCTGCACAGCCAGAACTCATTATTTGCCTGTTGAAGATTACAAGCATTTAGACCATTTCCACGTTCTGAACCTCTGTTCACGTAACACACAAATTACAGGAGACTGGTGTTCCAGACAGCCACACAACAAAATCTTATCCTAAGTAACTCACACAAAATGTTAAGACATTTAAGAGGGGAAAAAAGCCAAACAAGCCAGGCAGTGTGACACTTCAGGCAACAAAAAGAAAGTAAAGCAGGAAGTTGACATTACTGGTGCTTACCTGGGATTATTTTGTAATGTATTTACTAAAAACTCATGAAGATCTATACCAGTGGAATCTGTATACTCTTGGCTGGAATCTAAGGGTAGGGGGGAAGAGAGCAAAATTACACTTTGACAAAACCCACTAATATTACTTTTTCCCCTTTATTGCTAAACGTACCATTTATTAATCAATATTATAGAACTATTAAGTATGTTATTCCCAAAATTAAAGTCACAAGTGAAAAACAGAACAGAGACCCCAATAACATCACCCCCAATCCCTTAACTCAAGTGTGATACAGAAAAGCAAGGGGTTCAGTAACACTGCCTATCAATTAACAGATGCTATGGATTTTGAAGCAGTGTAGCACCTTGAATCACTCGATTTTGAGAACTTTGGAAGGTTGCTGAATATACTACACTGCTCTGTTGCATACACCTCTGTGGGCCAGCAGCCCAGATACAGAATGACTGGATGTTGCCCAAAGAAATACTCTAATTCAGATATAGCAGTTAAGCCATCAGAAATGGTATTATGTGCTATTAATAATTCCCACTCTATTGGCCATTGTTTTTGCAGCAACATTTCTATTTCAAAAAGAAATCTCACAATCTTCTGCCTCCTGTCTGGTTTCAGTGTAACACAGTATTCCAAGTTACATTTTGTTTTCAAATCTGCCACTTCAAATGTTTAAATTCCAAATCTTCCCATAGATGGCCACCTCAGAGAGTCCCAGGTCTTAGAATTCCAAGCCAGAGGTGTTCTAACAACAGTTTAGTAATTAGATTTCTCACAAGAACTATTTAGGTGTAAAAAACCTAGTCTCAAATTAGGTACAGCTCAAACTTATAGCTAAATCCTATATACTCCAGGTCATTTTGAAGTCAGTATGAAGCTTGGTCATTGCAAATTAGCTTCTAGAAGCAATGAAGGAACCACTGCACAAAGAAGGGTAAAATTTGGTGGAGAAAGAGAATCTATGCAGGTTTTACCGTTAGAAGCAACAGCACTAGAGGAGCAGCCTTTGGCATAGCAAGAAACTGGGTGACTGAAGTGTTCAGTCCTCAAAAACGAGACCTAATTTTTCCTGGAGAAAACGCAAGACCCACTTGAAAACTCTACTTCCCTACAGAAGAATGACAGTGCATTCCTTTGCAGAGCTTGTTGGGCAATCAATCCTGCCCATCTATTGTCAGGAGAATATAAATGAACTAAGCAAGCTTGAGCATTTATAGTTTGGGATTGCTTCTGATTTTGAGGAAGGGAAGGGAGGGAGGAAGTTATGCCTGGTAAAACAACTTAAAGATTGAATAATTATTTAATTTGTTACATTTTAGAATAAGCAATAATTTAATTACTATAATAATGATGCTTAAATTCTATCATTTTCTATTTTGGCACATCCTAAATTGGTAAGTAATTCACCTCCTGAGAAGGTACCTGGTGAATTTAGAACAGCTACCTCTACTTTAGGCATTTTGTCACTTGGCACTCAACTCTTCATCATCACATAACACGTTGGGAGGATGGCTTTTCTAGGGGAGAATGCGGAGTGGAATTTGGTCATCTTCTTCCCCCTTACTTTATTTCAGAAGCTGGGTATGTAGTTCAAAGTTGAATAAGTTAGCTCTGAAAGACCACTATTTTTTTTTGAGGCAAAAATTCCTGAGGTTTGTTAAGCACAGTTAGTTCTGCAGTCCAAGTGCTTTTTATTTCAGAAATATCTGGCTGCCAGCAGGGACAAGATGCGCTGAAATGCCACACGGCAAAGGCCTTATGGAATTCAGTGCTGCAAGATGGACACATTCTACCTGTCCCAAAACAGGAATTCTAGCTCTGAAGAGATTGCCTACACACTGGTTAAACTAAGATGTTTAGATAAACATTCTTGATCCTTATATTAAAGAAAGAGCTGTACAATGACTTGCCACCTTAAATGCATAAAGTTTTCTATCTTTATGAGGCATTAGATTACATGGAGAAGGTTATGTCATTAATTTCACAGCTCTATCTCAGGTCAAAACCCAAACATATTCAGCAAATAAAATACATCTTCAGTCTATAATGTAGGAATACTAAACTGAAAACATAATGCTTATCATTTTCACTCATGTTGTTCCACTCTTACTCCAAAACTATTAAAAAAAACCCTACATGCTATCAGAAGTAAAATAAATAAACAAGAATATTGACTTTTGCTGAATAAAGATGATAAAAAGTACCAAGGTAGCTGTCATTTTCACTCAAGTTTCATAAACCCTGTAACAAAGCCTTTGAATAACATCTTCTGACTACTAAAAGCAGTTTTCCAAAGACCATCTGGACACAAATGAGGCCACACAACTGCTTTTATGATGTTCTGCATGGCTACACAGGTGAGAAAGGAAAAGCATTTGCAGGAGTATATGTGCCTGATGAAGCCTCAAAAGGATTGTATCCTCTGGGACCAATTGCTTCCTAACCTCAGAGATGTCTGATCTGTTTGCCTCAGCTGCTAATTAAAAGAGCAGTGTTTATGCAGCAATGACCTGGAAGCAAACTGTATATTCTCTAGTAGTCTTTCTCTACACAATACATAGAAAAGCACAATGACAGATAGCAAACCTCTTGATAACATTTTTCTGGACAGCTTATCACTGGATTTTTCCTTTTCTGTTTCATCTTTCACAGGGTTTTCTTCTTTCTCAAAAGACTGTGACAACTGGATCTGAATTTTCTCCTGTAAAGAGTAAAAATCAGTTATCAGGGAAATTATTATAAACAATACCTGTAGGACAACTGTTTCGTATTATATTACCTACCTGCCAAAGAAGGAACAAGGAAAACAATTGCCTTCATATTCCTTCTGCTCTCACATATACTTTATACAGCCACAAAATGAAATTATTTGCCCGTAAATCAAGAACTATAGATAAGGCATAGAAAATACCACACACTTCAGAATTTACATATACTTCCATGTGCTGAATACTATTTCAAACTGAATCTAAAGTATCTTATTTGATACACATATGAAAACATTCCAGTTTTTCAGATGTATACATTTTATACAGCTTCTACATTTTTTAACTAATGTACCATTCACAATGTTTTTTTTTCTCTTTTCTTCACAGTTCTTGACTATTAAAAACTTACTTCAATTTTCAGTTGAAACATTTCAATCTAAGACAGATCAGTATTCCCAAATCCACAAAAAAAGGAAATACTTACAGTATAATATTCAGAGACAAAATCTGCAAACCTTACTGTCAGCAGTGCTTAGATCACTCCTGTATATTTTGATGAAGTAGCTCTGCATATAACCATCTCAAAATCCATGTTTTCATACAAGTATGTGAAACATCATAAAACCCTCTTGCCCAAAACAGCAAAAAAGGACTTCCCTTTGAAATGGTAGTGACTTAATGGTCCTCCAACTGAAGATTTTAAGTAGTTTTCATGCCTCTTTACTCCTTAACAACATTGTCAGTGAAGGACCAATGTATTTCAGACAGCAAAGGAGGCAGAAAGAAACAGAGACACCACACGTTTGAATGACTAAGTAGCAGAGTCCTTTGAGAGTGAGACTCTCCCACTACCTTTCATCTTGAAGTCTCTCTAATGTTGATTTTGCTCCCCTAGATTCCAACTGAGTTGCCTTCAACCCCTTGATCTGAGAACATGTCATCTTTCCTAATTCAAAGAGCCTGCCCCTCATCCATTTTTGCCTATCATTTCTTCTGTCCTGCACTAATGCTTTCCCAGGCAAGTCCTCAGCCTTCCTTCATACCCATTCCTACTCATACACAGACAGTATCTCTAAGCTTCTCCTCCTGTGTCTTTCCTCAGATTTGATCTCACTCATGTAAGCTGGCCAAAGTTAAATATAGTCAGGATTCACCCAGACTAAAGACTGTTTCACATGCAAACACATCCTTGCACAACCTGCAGTAATGCTCCTCCCTGCTTAAGTCCATTAAACTGCTCTGCCTTGGACCTGTCAGCGTTGGGCAATGGGAACCTCTTACTAATGAGACCATGGTTAAAAGCTAGTTTCAATATGCTTTTTTGTAGAAACAACTTTTTGAATGAGGTGGGAAAAAAGTGCTGATAGCTTTGTCAGTTCTCTTGCATTATGACCTCTCTCCATATTAACTGTTCGAATTTAATTCATATACAAAACAGCATTTCAAGTGTGAAGACCTGTCAGTTTTTATGAGATTATTTATACCCAAGCATGATTAAAACCATTATCAATCTCTAAAAAAGAACTCTGTTAAAAAATTCTTTCCTAGTGTTAAGAATTCACTAGGCCACAAACCTTGAAGAGTCCAAACAAAATCTTTGCAGTCCTTGCCTCATGAACCTGACTATAATTCAAAGAAGCAGTTTGTGCATCATACCTACTGTTCACCTAGTAGCTGCACAACATTTATTTCAAAAAGAAATAAAGAAAGATGGTTTACATTTTACTACGAAATTATTTCTGACTTGGCTCCACCAATATGGAATTCCCTATTTCACAGTAGTCATGTACAAAACTATCAGTAAATTCAGAGGAATTTTCAGGGTGTTGATTTTCATTCATAGAAAAGTGACTACATATTCTAACCTCATCCAAGGTAAAAGCACACAGCAATGGTTTAGTCAAAGGATTTCGGTAAGTAATCATTTTCTTCTTTTCCCAACAAGAGCTAAAAAAGGCATCACCATCTGAACAGCCAGTTCTTCTACTACCACCAGTTCTACTTCAAAGCACGATACAACAGAACTGTGTACTGAAGGGCACTTGTGATTTCATGCTATAAAAACTGTAGCATCTAATTAAATATGACCTACTTGACTGGAAAGATGTTGAAAAAAGATCTTTTAACATCTATTCCCTAAAATTCTTTCAATCACACGCCGTTTGTAGTGAGTCTCTACTTCATACTGCTTTATCAAACTCCTCACTGTAACTCAGATCATTTATCTTAAGTTCTCATTGTGGCAGAAGAAAGTGTCATCAAATCACAATTGAAAAAAAAAAAAAGGAAAGCCAAAAGAAAGCAACCCAAACCCATTAAAAAAAGAACAACAATGAAAGACTTGAGAAAAAGGTAAGAGTAGGAAACATTACAGAGTATCACTTAAAGGCCCTACATCCTGGAGCTCTGGCTCACCAGCAATGAGCTGAATTTACACAAGTCACTATAGACTAACATTACAGACCCCGGGCTTCTTCCACAACTCCTTCTCCTTTGTATTATTTTGCTGCTGAAGCCATTGTTTGATCTTTGGAAACTTTATTTACTTGTTACCCATAACAACAAGCATCCTTCATATGGAAACCATCTTTCCTTAAAAGGAGCTGAAATGGATTGTCCTAGTAGCTAATACTTACAAAAATAAGAGAATAAAGATTCAGTGTATTAACAAGGATACAAGATCAAATATACAAGTTATGGTATTCCTCTTGCAATTAACTGGTAAGCTTGTACTTACCTAGCACTTTTTAGTAAAGGGCTGCCAGTGCTTTTTAACAACTAAGGCATAAAAATTTGTGAGGTCTTCTCTACATTTCTCAGCCATTGTTCAGATCAAAGGAATTGATCTGCTCAAGCATTTGTCTGGTCTGTCAACTTGAGCCTCTTTCATTATAGCCTTCTGAGGAGAAGCAGCCAGTAGTGGCAGCACTGACTTGCTAAGTTACTTCCACACCTCTATGTGCCTAGGGAGTTTTACCTTGCTGAAAAGCTGCTTTACACACTAATGTGGAAGCAGTGAATGATAAACAGTCACAGTTAAGACTAGAATTATCTGAAAACTCACACCATTTGCTATATAAGTATATTTTTCATCCTATCAAAGATTACAGTTTCTAGTCATTAAAATCCAGGGTTCTTCAAGTACTATCAGCAATTTCATCCAGAATTTTATTCTTCTTAGCTCTTACAATACATTTGAAGTATGAACATAAACCTGGAAGCTATTTTTCTGTTGCAATCAGTGAGACAACAGAACGCTGACTCTTCCAGCACAGAGAAGCAATCAAGAGGTTATTCTTGTGCTGCTAGAGTGGGCTGTGCAAGACAGTCTCTCACTTCGACTAGCCACTGGACCTCCCACATATCCCAAGCACAATTAACACCTACGCATCACCCTTCAGACAATTAGATTGCTCAGAGAAGAGCTCTTCCATATCATTTCCCACAGACTCTTTGGGAAAGAAAGCAAACTGCCTGTATGAGTTGTTACACAGGCTCATGGAAGACCTGTGCCCCATATGACGTGTGGTCCAGCACGAGAACTTGTAAGAAATGCCACTTCTCTTACACATGCCTTGCTCTATAGGGAAGAATTAAATGTCTTCTCTCAAACAGTGCATACTTACTGGGATTTATTTTTATTCTAAATTATTGCTTCTAAGGAAAACTCACAGCTTATTTTGTTTCTTAAAATACAGACCCTTACTGTGCAGCCTATACCAATCTAAGTACAACTTAAAAATTTCATTACGTTAGCAGGCTCAGTTTCCAAATATCTCTAGTGAGCTTATCTAATGCTGCTTTATTAATGAAAGACTACACAAAATACTATTTTCTCATTTTCCCAGGGAGGAAAACAAAACTACAACAAAAAAAAAAAATCCCACAAACATCTATACACTTTGTAGTTCAATCTTCAAAAATTTCAATTAGCTGGACAAAAAACACACTTAAGTTCTCAGCTACATCAGTTCTCTCACTCCTTCTCCAAAACTGAATTACCACTCCTCTAGCAAAACCTCCTCATATTCTGCTATTCTGCTGGTTTCTTCTGCTTAATAGAAGTGAGACTCTTCACAAAAATAGTTGAGCAGCTTTTCAAATTACAGCAAAATAAGCCAATGTATTTCATAAGTCACTAAGGACCATTTCAGATTTGTGAAGGAATAAAAAATGCATTTTGTTCTTCTCATTCCTACACAGAACTAAAACCAGGAATAGCATTTTGCTCTAAAAATACAGACTGAGATAAAGATAAATTCTGGAAAGAGATTTTTCTTTAAATTGTCTAAGGTATTTTTACATTTAGGACCTACTTTAAGTGTGCCCTATCAGCTTTCTGACCTGCATGAATAAAACTACTAGAAATTGTGACTAATATGCAGGAATTTTGCTAAAATATCAGATCTTACAACTGTTCAAATTTTCTAAACTTAAAAAAGGGTACACTACATTGCAAACTAATAGAAATTTTCATATTACTGTTGGTAGACAGTTTAAGACTGCCTCAAGGGCACTGTAGCACCAGGAAGTCTAACTAACCAACAAACCCCATCATCCTGTTCCCTGGGCATCAAGTTATAGTTCAAAAACCAAGCAGTAAATTCTTTGTCTGGTATTACCACCTCTATTAGAAAAAAAACTAAAATAATAAGGTGTGTGCATATTTATGGCATACCCAAAAGGTTTTCTTTTGAACAATAAGTTACTTCACATTGTTTCAGAAACTTCAGTAATGTGATTTTTACCTGGACATCCTGTGATATTTCAGCTGTGGGAGGTGGTGGATATTCTTCACATACAGCAAGGCTCCGAACTAACTTTAACTTTGTGTTTGACTAAAGAAAAGTATGTAAAATTAAAAACTATAGCTTATAAAAAATTTAAATATACCATATGCCATGATTTTTTTCCATTCACTTTATGTAAAATCAAATGTCTGAACACGGCACTTTCGATATTTGCAACAGAACAGGTCATTTCCTTTAGGATGAAAATACCCAAGCAATTGCAACTATTGAAGCCACTGTCAGCACAATAGAGCACATCTAATGAAAAGTAAATAAAATCTTTGGGAAAAGTGTTTCTCTCCATAACAACCAAAGCCATCAAAATGTAACGGCAAACCACAAAAGCAGACAACTAGGCAAGACAAAAAGAATCCAACAGAATAAAACAAAGCTTCAATGCCAAAAAAAAAACCAAACCAAACTAAAGGCACTTTTCACAAAGTAACAAAGCTTCATCAAGCATGAAGAGCTTCCTTAGCATGCCAGCACACAAGACTACTGTACCTTCGACCTTTTTGCTGTCTGTCCAAAAGACTGCACTGGCCGCTGAATGATAGGCACAACAGAAAAGGTTTGTATTAAACTCAATAGTACAATTTTATTAAAGCAAAAGTCTGTAGAAGAGAAAGCTTTCACTGTTATCACTGACATGATGGTCAAATCTGTGAAAAGAACAGCAGGTGCTTTTGGCTGAAGGATTATATGCTCTCCCAGTTTCATTGTGCTTCTTTTATCAAGAACAGATATAACAGGAAGCAAGCATTATTCTCATTCAGCAAGATCCAACCAGTTTACTTTCTCATCCAGCTCCTACAGTTTAAATTCTCATGTCCTAATTTCCTTGGAAACATGACACAGTTTTTATACATTTTCTTCTTACTCCTAAAATCTACCTGGAGAAGTGACATGAAAGAAAAAAACAAACAAAAACCTCCACAAGAAACGACAAAAAACAACCAAACACCCCAACAACAACAAAACAATCACAACCACAAACAACAGACAAATGAAACAAAGCACCCAAAGAAACAAAAAAAACAAACAAAAGCCCAAACTCCCCCAGAATCACCACGGGTTTTATACATTTTCCTGAAATCTACCTGGAAAAGTGATATGAAATAAAAAACAACAAAGAGAAACCACCCAACCAAACACACACACACCACCACCACCATCCCCTCCCAAAAAAAACCCCACAAAAACCAAAGCACAAACCACTGAAACCCCAAACAAAAAAAAAAAAAAGCAAAACCAACACCCCCCCTCCCCCCCCATAAACACCACTGCCTCTACTAGCTTTTTCTTTAATTTTAGGACATCTGGAAGTGAACTTTAAAACACAACCCTGGCCAATTCCTTTCCTTCAGTTCAGTGACTTCCTGTGCCTTGATTTGCTTTCTCTTTCCAGATCCTTTCTATTACTGTTTCTTTTAATAAAAAGCATTGCCAGATTTTTACTGCAGTATGCCTGAGTGAAAGGTACATCTGAATCAGCAGAAGTGTTTAACAATTTGTTAGCAGCATTGTTAAAGCTAATTCAGCCCTCAGTTGCAGTTACACAGGAGTAGAAGCATAACAATAAGTTTTCACTTCACTGTAGAAGTAAAACTGATCGATAGACAAGCCTTCAACAACTGGGTCCTAAACTGTTTTTACTGAGCACAGTCCTAGTATTTGAAAGGAAAAAAGTAACATTGGTGATATACTTTAAAAGAATTTCAAATGCTGTTTAGTGGACACTCTTTCCTGCTTTACAGAAGGGGTATGAATGTCAGAAAGAGCAGATGTAGATTGGATGAGAGGAAAAGGTTCTGCACCATGAGGGTGCTGGAACACTGCAGGAGGTTTCCCAGGGAGGTAGTTGAAGCCCCATCCCTGGAGATTTTCAAGGTGAGGCTCAACAAGGCTCTGAGCAACCTGATCTAGTGGAGGATGTCCCTGCTGCCTGCAGGGAGGTTGGACTGGATGACCTTTGGAAGTTCCTTGCAGCCCAAACCATTCTATGCGAAGGAAACAAAAGCTGTTTGAAAACTTCATGAAAGCAGCCCTCAGATGTTTATCAAGTGCCTTAATTTCTTAGCAGGACATACACATTGCTGAAAAGAACACCTACAGTAAAAGGTTCTAGTATGTAAAAAGCAGAACTCCCATTTCTCTCATTTTCCTCAAGTCTCAAATGTCTTTTTTGTATGTTGTGCCAGTTCGGCTGAAGAGCAGCAGATGGGGAGCTCATTTAAACACATTTCACTATATAACAGGATTTTAAATAGCAGCACTGAAAAGTAACTGAGCTCATCATTTTTTCAAAGGAAGCCTGCTGAGATTTTGAGCAGCAAAGACAGTTCAAATGTTCTCATACCTGGAACAATACAGAGACTTGGAGTTTTGTTATTTTCTTTCTACACTGAAAGCTGGCACTATGCAAACCCTGGTAAAGATTCCATTATACCAAACTACTAAACTTTGGAATTAACTGGATCATTCCCCAGCCTTATATCAATTGTATCAGGCAGGTTCAAATGAAGTAAACTTAAAATCAAATCAGCACTGCCAGTGGAATCTTCAGTTCACTGTCAAAACAACAGGCAAAAATATCTACACTTGAGCAATTGTTTATCTTTTGTGAAGTTTTGGAAGCTTTGAAGCCAATACATAACTGCAAAGAGTGTAAGGAGCAGACACACCACATCTTCCATTTCAGACGGTGTGGAGAGAAGAGGGGAAATCAGCCCCGAAACATTTCAAACTACACAAACAGGGTTTCTAATGCTGTTAACTGAAGCTTCACACCTAAGTTACTGCTCTCAAATTAGAAAAAAACACACATATTTCTATTATTTTTAGGAGTGATTTAAGAGACTCACCAAGATAAGAGATTATTACAGGGAAGCAGGAACTATATAATAAATAAATTTAATTAAGATCTCTGCAAAGCACTTATCTCCTCCTCATCTCAATAAAGACTCAGAAATCCACTGCAGCCAAAACTTAAGTATGGTTGTTCGTGCCAGATAAAGTGAAGCAAATTCCTTGAAATTTAATTGAGACACTGAAACCATCTAGTGTTAAATTTCATTTCTTACTAAGAATGCTTTAAATTTATGTGCTTTTCAAATGTCAGTCACAGAAAATGTGTTTTCTGTGTTGTACCTCATTTCCCACTTTTCTTGTGGAGTTACAGTATTTTTTCCAGGTTGGAAAACCAACTCTATTGACATTGTCAATTACACTGCATTTGCAGACTTTTTTAAGTATAGGAGCAACCTATGGCAAGTTAGAGTAATTTACAATATTTGGGATAGGAAATGAAGGTATTTAAACACCACAGCACAGAATGTCATGAACACCTGATAATTTTTAGGGACTAAACCAACACTAATAAAACTGGGGAGCCACTGGTAAGATGGAGATTCTGCCTTGACTGAATTGATTCAAATGCCTCAGCCACATGAGGTTACTATCCCACCCACCATATCTAGAAACAACTGCCTCACAAAATAATCCTTTGTTAAGGTAGATTTCCTTGCTTTCCTGCATGACTTTAAGGATGTCAAATCTTGAAAGACCAAGCCCCCCACCCATACCCAGCTCTAGATGCAAGGAATAAAGTCCATGCACTTCACAGGTAAGCACAGGAATAAATCTGGCATGGCTGGACTGCAGGCACAGCTAATGTGAGAGAAGATCTACTGTGTAAGGTCTGCACCTGGAAATAACAAAACCCAAAGTCCTGTGATACCAATAGCTACTGCACTCACAGAATGTGAAGATATTTGGCATAGTTCCATTATTGGACAAAATCACATCAACTGGGGTCACTATATTTCCTCTGGAATTCCAGGACAATAGATTATCAGTGCATACTGAAGCTGTTAATCCACGTTTTCTCTCTCTTCAGGTCTGTCAATTTTATCCCTGTCCTAATTTCTCTGCATTTACTAAGCTTTGCTTCTGCAAAGCATCCTTATATTTCTCACTTGTGAAAAATAATTATAACTACTTCAGAATATGTAGCTCTTTGTGAGTGCAAATTAAGCAATTTCTTCTTATTTGCAGCTCTCAGAGTTTCACTGACTTGAGAAAACACTGTGTTAATGAAAGATTAAAAATAAATTTATGCCCCACTTGATGTCATTATGGGCATGATTTCGTGTTTAAAAGCCAAGTACTCCAAACAACTGCATAATGAAAATAGCAATAAGGGTTTTGTCTTCAAAACCCAAAAACTTTTAAAACAAACTACTATGCTTCATTTCCACCTAGAAAATGGGAATTAAGAAGGGCATTACCAAATGCATATAAATCACATGCACCCAGTAGGAGCATTTGCCCGCTTTATTTTCTCCTAATTACATCCACAGATCATGTATATTAAATGCCAAGCAAAGATCTGGAGCTGTTATATGCCTTCCTCTATCAGCACTACACTCTCTAAAACAAGTTGGGTTAAAACAGGTCAGGCACAAGATGGCAAACTAAGAAGTGTGAAAGATTTAGTGAGAAGTACCATTTCTGAAGTAGCATTTGCGCATTTTGGAGAACAGGAATGACAAACTTGAAAAAAGGTTGTTCTAAGGACATGCATTTTTTTCCCCTTCTAAATTAGGTCTCGATTTTCAATCCAGTTAAGAGCTACAGACCTAACTACAGACAGCTTTACAATAGTGAAGGAAAGAACAGCATGGTCTATGGTCACTCAACGTCCAGCATTAGCGAGTAGTGACAGCAATTTTCCATGACACAATAGAGAATGACTGATGGAAAAAAAGAGTTTCACCATTGGACACAGAGGCATTTTCAACAGTTCAGAAGAACCAAACATAACATGCCTGATCATTATCTGTCAAAAAGTATTAAGATGTACATTTTGGAGACCAAGACAGTTAAATTCTACCAAGTTCAAAACAGCTGGGGAGAAGACATAGAAAGACTTCAGTACACTCAAGCTAAGGAAGAGGCAAAAAACTAAGGTTTGTGCTAGTATGAAGGGAAGAAACTTGTATAAAGAGAGATTCTGAGTTGCTTGCTAGAAAAATTATCTCTGTCCTCTGGAGGAATTAATTGCTTAATTGGCAGAAATGCAAACCAGAATTATACTAATTTAATACATTTACCTCACCCATATCATACAGAGGATGCATACAACTTCTGCATTCACACCATCAGTCTCCATCCTCTGTGAGGCTTTTCTTCTGGTTGGTAGTACTTTGGTTTTACTCTCCACAACCTCCAAGTACTTTTCCTGATACGAAGTAATACACAGCTTTCTTTCCACTCAATCTTTTACTGCTCTGGCAGATCACCACCCCACCTGAGATCATCTACCTACTTTTTTTTTAATGCAGGTATATTTTATTAGTATACAATCCATAGTCCTGAGTAAGAACAAATTTCCATTACTGAAGTATACATAACCTAACGTGACTTGTTATGGAGATCTTCAGATAAAAAGTAATCTTCTTAATAGTGACTAAAATGCACTATCTTGCAAGATAAACCCAGTCTATTTAATTTTTGGTCAGTATTTCCCAACATGCTAACTTTCTAACACCAGTTGTTATAGTGAGAAAGGTCAGCTTTGGAATCCTGTATTCTAATTCAGAATGATATGTGGTCACCTGACCTGGGGAAGATTAACAGATGAGAGCCAACAGTGACTGATGAACCAAAACCTTTTAGATCAAAGTCTACCATAGTGCTGGCACACACAACTTCTATAAAAGCACATTTCATACAAGCTTCACATTTTCAGTCCCATTTAAATATTGCTTGACTGTCACTTCAAAAATGTGAAAACTCAAAAATCTTTTTTATTAATCTCTAAGTTGTACTACTCTTGCAATTCCTACAGAATTTGGGAGTGCCAGCAATGGATTCTACTATGGTATTTTCTCATTCACGTAGAGACTCCAACAGTGTATGCAACAGCATATATATTACTAATACAAAACACCTCAAAGGCATCTGCACTTCAGAGCCACAGTTACATTTCAAAATATAACCACCAGTTTCTGGGACCAAAGATCCAGAAATATACCCGAACTGAAACCTGTCATGGTGATGGTGCTGGGCCCAGTCCTATTCAATATCTTTATTGATGATCTGGACCAGGGGAGAGTCCAGCATCAGTAAGTTTGCAGATGACACCAGGCTAGGAGCAGGTGTGGATCTTTTGGAGGGTAGGAGAGCCCTGCAGAGGGACCTAGACAGGCTGGATGGGTAGGCAGAGGCCAGTGGGATGAGACTGAACAAGGCCAAGTGCAGGGCCTTGTTCACTTTGGCCACGACCCCAAGCAGCACTACAGGCTGGGGACAGAGTGGCTGGAGAGCATCCAGGAAGAAAGGGACCTGGGGGTATCGGTAGATAGTAGGCTCAACGTGAGCCAGCAGTGTGCCCAGGTGGCCAACAGTGACAGTGGCATCCTGGCCTGGATCAGGAATAGTGTGGCCAGTAGGACAAGGGAGGTTATTCTTCCCCTGTACTCAGCACTGGTCAGGCCACACCTTGAGTACTGTGTCCAGTTCTGAGCTCCTCAATTCAAGAGAGATGTTGAGGTACTGGAATGTGACTAGAAAAGGGTGATGGAGCTGATGAGGGTGTGGAACACAAGGCCTATGAGGAGAGGCTGAGGGAGCTGGGGTTGTTTAGCCTGGAGAAGCCTCAGAGGGGACCTCATTGCTGTCTAGAATTGCCTCAAGGGAGGCTGTAGCAGGTGGAGGTTAGTCTCTTCTCCCAGGCAACCAGCATCAGAACAAGGGGACACAGTCTCAAGTTGTGCTGGGGGAGGTCTAGGCTGGATGTTGGGAGGAGCTTCTTGACAGAGTGATTTGCATTGGAATGGGCTGCCCAGGGAGGTGGTGGAGTCTCTGTCCCTGGAGATGTTCAAGAAAAGCCTGGCTGAGGCACTTCATGCCATGGTCTAGTTGATTGGACAGGGCTGGGTGCTAGGTTGGCCTGGATGATGTTGGAGGTATCTTCCAAGCTGGTTGATTCTATGACTGTTTACAGCCAAGTAAGAAGCCGGTAAGTAAGAACTTAACCATGAGGAATATTACTGTAGTGTGTTCATAGGTATAAAAGCTATTAAGCAACTAACCACTTGCTTCGAAAAACAAACCGAACCCCACTCAAATCCCACCTGCAAGCCACCCTCTGATTTACTCAATTAGTATACAAAAGAACACAACAAATTTCACTGAGCTTCTGATAACACTAACACTCCAACTCTCTGCTCTTTTCCCCACCAGTACAGTAATATGTAATCTGCACTTAGTGAAAAGTAGCACATCCAGTGAAATTTCACTAGTCACTCTATTTAATCATCCATTAGTTAAGAATTTGATGACTATTCTGCTGTTCCCAGAAATTTTGTTTACCACGGAAAGACCAAAGTTTTTGTTTTATGTTACACTGTAAAACATGATGTCAGTGAAAAGGCCTCAAGTGTATAGCATAGTTTAATTAGCGGCTACCATGGTACAAGTGGCATTCATTTCTACTGACTGTAGTGGAAGGCTAATAGGCCTAAAACCTGTCCTGGCTTACCCCACCCTTTTGCTGATGGGGGAAGTAAGGGTGGGAATAAAACAAAGGCTTGGGCCATTATGTCCCCTCCCAAAGTGATTAACAGGTACCCAAAGGTGTTTATGCACTTGTGAGTCTCTTGCCCAAAAAAAAGGGTACGTAAGCCCTGGTTTCACCCAGTATGGTCATTTTGGCAAATGCCATTCTGATTGGTGAATCTCTGTGGACAAAGGAAGCATTACACTCGGGCAAATAATATAAATGGAGCTAAGTTGCAAGCAGGGTGCGTTGCTCTGCACTACTTCACTGAGTTCTGCTCTTGCTTTGTGCTTCAGACTAGCAATGCTTTGACGTACAAGCTTTGACTACCTGGAAATTTGCTGTGCTTCAAGTTTATCAGGAGAAGGCATTAAGTGGCTCACGATGTGGCAAGAAGTGCCACCGACACCGTGCTCTCTGCACATCTGCAAGACATCCTGCCTACACCTTCGCCTACATCTCCATGCCAAGAGAAAACAGAATCAGCTCAAAGATTGTGTGCCTCTTTCCTGGCATCCAGTTTGGGTACTGTCTGGGAATCGTAGTTAGCCCTAGGAATCCAGAAACACTATTTTGTGAGTAAATATTCTTAAGTCTCTATAACTGAATTCTACTGTGCCTTCTGCCATAACAGAAAGGAGTCTCTTGGGTCTCCCTTGAGGGTAAGTGGCATATTATATATTAATGTTCCTTATATTATTCCTAGCGTTCTAGATTCCTTGTTTATTTCCCTCAATGTAATACTTTCCATGACCATGCAAACAACCTATTATTAAAAATTATGGTCTATGGTGAAATTGATAAATATAAAAATTAATACACAGTATTAATTTTGGAATAGATCCTGCCTATATCAACCTCAACTGTTGCAAAGGGCTTCCATAAACAAGGTTCCATTTTGTTAAGAACTGTCTTCCTATGAGTCTGGAAATGCCTATCTTCAACCTAAAAACTCATGTTTTTAATTATACTACTTGTGTAACAGCAATGTTCTGATTGTGATGGAGACTCCTGGACACAACACTCACATTAGCACTAAATTAAAACGACCATGAAGCTGTTGCCATCAAACAGCCTTCATTACACAGTTGTTCAGTTCATCTTGTGTATGCCAGATGATTATTTCAGCCATCACTTATTACACCTGTACAAGAAAAGCAACCCCTTTGCCAAACCCTACAGCTACTGACAGCACTGACAGATTTGTTCCCCTGGACTAGATCTGACTACACCGCAGCACTAGTCTGCAGGAAAGCTGATTTGACAGTTCAGTCTCATAGAAGTTTCCACACTAAAATCTGTTGAAAGAAAAAAATGTAAAAGAGAATTTTTTATTCAGTTACTAATGTGTATGAAAAGAAATAAACCTTGAATTAATTTTGTAAGGCTCACTACTGGGATCTTCCCTTGATGAAAACAACAGCCATCTAAGACCACAGCTATAACATCTACCAGATTTTCAGTAGCAATTGTTTCAACTATGTTACAGAAATATTTCATTTTCAGGATTTATTTTTTCCATAAAAATATCTCTTTACACTGACATCAGCCTTAATAAAGCTTGTACATATTAAAGTGTGAAACAGTATGGTTTTCACAGTGGTCTACAAGATTTATTTGGAAGTAATTTAACACAGTGATAGAGCTTACTTCACTCAGTGGAATATTGAATTGTCAGTCTTGGAACAAAATTCCTCCCAAAATAACCTTGTACTCAATTCTTAATAACACAAATCTGATAAGCTACTGTCCCGTTTTTGCAACCCACTAGAGAATCTTGTCACACCCTATAACCCAGTCAGGATTTTTACCAGAAAATAGTTTATTACTTACCCAAATCCATAAGATTTCTACAGAGAAGTAGTTTTTGTCAAACACTAGCTCTTGTGTTTTCTCTAAGACATCTGCCATTTTCTAGGTTGAGTCAGAAAATTTTCAGTTGCTTTCCTTCACTCCTCACCTTATCTAAGATAGTCATTAATGATCAAGTAGGCAGCCTCAGACAGGATTTAGCTGATTTGCCCCATGTGAAAGAGATCCACCTTTCAGGATCCTTGAAATAAAACATTAACTGCACAACTACACTTTATATGGCAACAAATTTAATACCTCTGTTCTTAAACCATTTTTTCAGTGCATTCTCCTCTAACACAACATATTTTCTAACTATTCCTCTTAACCCCTTTTTCACTTGAAATCTGATACCACAATTTCTTTATCTTCTGCCTTGTAAAGGCCATGCATTTATATGCATCAGCTCCTCAGTGTAAGCAGAACTGCCTAAGCTTGTATACCTAACAAATCATGTATCAAAAAAAAAACAACCCAAAACTGTCATGCACTGAAAAACAGAGGAAAAGAGAAGGCAGAGTACTGTCTAGCTCAGAAACTCACTCCACCATTAATGTAGGGATAAAGTGGTTTGTCCTCTTGCTGGTGGCTAGAGCAAGATTGAGATCTACTGGCCTCTGGAGCTCTGCTGATTTAATTCCTCTGACACCTGGTGATTTGGATTACCTACATCTGACTGCTTCAGCCTTCTGCTGTACAGCTCTGATGTAGGAGTTACACCTGAGCCACCTGTAAGCTGCACACAGTTCAAGAGCCCTAGTCTGGTCACCCGAGCTCAGGGCAGACTTGCTGAGCTGTGCTGTAGTGCTTAGTTCAGGCAAGCAACACTCAACAGCTCAGCATTTCAATCGTGCCACACTACTACTGTTTACTGTATTCTTAACACAGCCCGGTCCCTGAAGCTCTGTCAGGATTAGCAACAGCAAAAACCTGTTTGAGTGATGAGTTTGTCCCTTGCTCTGCTACAATGAAAAGACTGAACTTCACATTTGAATTCAGGAATACACACGTGGGCAAATAGGTTTCCATGAAAACTGCTAAGTCAGATTTACATGAATATAAACAAAAGAGGGGCAAAAGAGGAGAGGAAGCAGTAATTATCCTACTTGCTCCCAGTCAAGCTTTCCTGACCTGTACCAAGGAAACACGTAAGAGGCGGCTAAGAAAGTGAGAAGAACAAGACAGAGACTCATTTAACTTGATATACTAGTCAAAAACTAAATGAAAAAGCTTCTTACCGGCATATTGGTTTTGCTGTCAGGACCATTTTCATCCTTTTCCACTTGAATCTGCTCCTGACTTCCTGATTTTGTAAGGTTTTCGACTTGGTCTGTATCTTTAAATTCAGCTTCTGAACCCTTCATTGTATCAGTTTCATCTTTTACAGTAAGAATATCAGACATCCTCATTAGAAAATATTAATTTAGAATTCTACAAGAAATATGGAACCTTTAGGACAAAGAAAAAGTGAATGACTGAGTAACTTTCAATTTAAAAAGAAATTACATATCTAAACAGCTACCCAAAAGAAACATGATTTTGCTGCAAAAATAATTCCCCTTCCCTGTTACAAGTTTTCCTGTCTTGTACCAGAGGGAAAGAGTGATCAATTTCTTTTCAACCAATTTTGTCAAAAGGCTCAAAGTAGCAAACACCTACAGAAACCACAACCAACAGCTATCTTAGAGGAGAAGACCTGCAGATTTTCCCTCTTCTGATTTCACATCCACACCTGAGCATCCAGATACTGAAAATGAAACCAGCTTCCAACAGAGTGAAACACATTAAATCATAATGCATTAAATGTGCTAACTTCCATAAATTTCATTAAAACCTTTACATTTCCTGGTTGCCAGACAACAAATGGACAAGTTCTGAACGCAGGAAGTATCTTACCTACTAAATGCAGTGAAGCTAGTCTTAATAAAAATAAAGCACACTCTCAAAAGCAATAAAAAGACAGCTTTGGTAATTAGGATAATAGCAACCATTATTAGTAATTATAATTTATAATAATACTTTGAAATACTACATAAAGACAACTCTAGAGATTAAAGATATAACAGAACCACCCCAATTTCCCCCAAGGAGCAAGGCAAACAATTTTTTGTTATTACTCAGATACAGTGCGAGATGTGAAAACAGAATTTTGCCATTTCCTGAAAGAAGAGCAATTCACACAAAACAGTAACGATCAAATAAGATTATGGAGAAACCTAATGAACTATTTGATTTAGTACCTGATGTGTCCTACAGTTTGGGGATTGTGGTCTTCCACAAAAATAAAATAAAAAAGTCCCAAGTTCCTTTTCACAGTTGTCAACCAAGATGTTAGTTGCAATGAACCATCTGGAATCTGGCAGGAGTCGTCCCATGTCCTTATCCCCAGTGTGGAGTCCTGGACAGATCTATGTTGTCTTGAATCAGCAAGAACATCCCTTTTGAATGCCTAAAAATCAGCAAACAAAATATATATTTTTACTTGAGGTGGGGGGGGGGAGGAACATGACAACACCCAAAAACCTCAGCATTTGTCACATCTAATCATTCTACTTGCTTTAACTAGCAGTAATCACATTTTTCATTAGACTTCCAAGAACTTATGTATTACAGAGTTAAAAAGTAGTCATAATAAACATTTTGTTGGCATTCTTAGTGAAACTCTGTTTCTGTAAATAAGCAGGTGTCTTCCAAAAGGTTCTGAAATAAACAGCCAAGCAGTTGTGGAGGAGTAACCCATCAAGAAAACACACAAATCTCCATTAGGGTAAGATCATTTTTCTCTTTGTGGGTTAATAACCTACAAACACAATACATAATCCGTATTTTAGGCAACCTGAATTAGAGAAGGCAATTTTACTTCATTTAACAAAGTAACCACCTTTTAGGAAGAATGTACAAATTTCTATAAAACTGACAATGCTCTAACCTCCTTCCTTTTCAGATTTGCTTTTTTGAGAAGTGTATCACCACACACAAAGCACTGTGCATTTGAAGTGGTAAGCAACAACAAACATGTAATAGCAAACAAAATTTAGCCCTTGAACACATCAAAAATATCCTAAAGCAAAAAATACAAATAACACTCTCTCAAGTCTGTGAAAGATATTCTGAGGTAAAAGAGATGAAAAGGATCTCTGCACTACATTCCACAAACTCTTTTCTCATGACTAACCAGGGGCTTACTTAAACCAGTAAATGATGACAAACTTCAAGAATACCTTCTGTTGCCACAGCTGAACTACTTCAAGGTAACATGATGATTAAAATAATATTTTGAGAAAATGAGTGAAAAATATTGGAATTGTTCAAAGTGAAATTAGGAAGCAAATAAGACATTTACACCATGGTTATAAACACATGATTTTAATCAATGCAGGTGAAGAACCTGATCTGAACTGTTCTTCACAATGAAGAACTGCACTACATGTGAGAAAAAAGGATGGAAAGGATTGAGAAGTCATGTCAAGATCTTGATGTCTCCAACAACTTGCATCTTGGCTGGAAAAACCTGAAAGTATGCAAGTGTTTTGTACTGAGAACACTCGAAAACAATAACAAATTACAAGGTCAGGCTGTGACAGTGCCCAGCCTCTTATCAGTTGCAATGTTTTACTAAAACAAAGACTTCAACATAGGAGAAAACTAGCTAAATGTAACACTGACTTCAGAGAAAAAAAGCTGTATCCTGTTTGGAAAAAAAACCTCCAGAACTTCTGATAGGAAGCAGACTTCAATATGAAATGGAAGAAATCAAATGCTTTAAATTCTTTATGTTCCACAACAGTAGCACTGCCTTGCATTCAAAATTATTTCTGCACACAAAGATACTGCAATCCCTTCCTGGAAAGCAATCCTGAAACTTGCAGCAAGTCACACTTTTTAAAGGCACATGCACAATGAGGTACTTATCCCCCAGCACTCTAAATAAAGCCTGCAAAAGGGATTCAACCAGGAAGAATTCTAAAACTAGCATTTAAACCGTGTAACACGTTTAGCATCTCTTCCTTGAGTTCCACAGTATCTTAACTGTAAACAGTTACAACTCTGAGCAGAGCACCTCAACATGCTGAACTAGTCCTTTGGTACGACTGAGAAGACTGCAATAACATGGTACAGCAGCACAATGCCCCACAGACTTCCATGTTTCCTTGCAGGTGAGATTAAAGCCTGGCTGCAATTACTTTTATAGATCTGAAGTAATACATGGCTTGCTAAGACATAAGAGATAGTACAGATACTTTGACTACATTCTTGCTGAAAACAAGTATGGAAAAGAAAGATAAAAGGTGGGCTGTGATTTAGGTGTATAAAAGATCCTATTCACTGAATCTAATGGAGGAGAAAGGATTATAGATGAAAGAACACACTGGAAATAAAAGGTACAGAAATGCCACAAAGGATATGCAGCGCTGTTTGTTTGTTGAGTTCATTTTTCCAGACAATGCAGACAGTGATTTAAGACTTACGAAGCAGCTCAGATTAACAACCTTTACTGTAAACAAGACTTGAATAGAGATGCTGTTTGGTTTTGTAGACTGACAAATGATTTGTATTGTGCTGAGCCAAACGTCTAAAAATGATTAGGCTGAAGACAGGGCAAAAAAACCAACATATATTTATGTCCAATTGCAAACAATCTTAGAAATTAAGTGTAATTTTATTGCTATTTCCTACATGAGTCACAAAAGTGATAATTTTAATTAAAATCTTGACATTTTCTTCAATTCTATCAGTTCACTAAGTAACATATTTAGCTTATTTAGCCTTTGAGATTGCTGTTCCCATCTAAATAATGTTGAAATGTGTGTTCTTCCCCTCCATCATACTGGTAACACTATGTCACCACCATTCATCCTAAGCTCTGCAAGTTCTCTCTCTGAGAAGTGGTAACCACTTCATCTAGGTAATTATTCTGCATAATCCCTTTTTCAGTGGGCAAATTGTTTTTAATCAGCTTCAAGATGGAATTCTAGTACTACACAGGCATACACTTTTCAGTCAGAACAACTGTCAAAAAGCTCTATTGCTTTTTTTTTTTTGCACAGCCCAGAGGATGAGTGTAAAAACAAAGACATTAAGCAAAGCCATTCCTTGAGTTTAATGACAGAAGGTTCCCAAATCATCATACATAGAAAAACACCCAGTCCTCTGCTTCAGGTTCTAACCTGAAAATCATCATATGAAAACCTGCTAAATTGACTTGTAGTGAGTGAGGATATTTCTGGGAACAGAATCCACTTGGCTTAATCCTATTTCTGTAACAGGCATCAAGATTTCTATCTTCTTGTTGGCAGTGTAGATGGAGATAGGAAGCTTTGCTCTGCCCATGACAGAGCAAATAAATTATTATTTTAAGGGTAAAAGACAGAAGGTGACTTTTTTGACTGTCATGCAATTACTGTCAAAAAGACTCTAGAAATAGCTCTCAAAATAACAGATATCTAACAAGTTTAGGGCAGGAAATTGAATTGGAAGGGTGGGAAAGAAAACTCTACATTCAACATACAAATGGAACACATTGTCAATGAAAATATGTTAAACAAGCTTCAATTTACCAGATATTTCAGTGGAATTCTTGCAGAGGACTGGAGCGTTCCTTGTTGTGGAAAACATCCACTCACCTTAATTTTACTATGGCTTTAAGTTCACCCCCTAACCTGACAGTCAAATTCAGATAGTGAAAAATTCCCAATAAGGCTTGTTGCAAATCATTCAGGAATCTTCAGAATGTATGCAGCACCTTGCCTTATCTCTCAACATTTGTTTTAGTTACATGTAGAACTCTACTTTTCCTCAGCAGATGCTTTAACTTCCATGCACTAAAGGCTGGAACTTAATTATCTACCTGTACTCTCCCTGAAACCAGGATCACAGGATGTTAGGGGTTGGAAGGAACCCAGAGAGATCATAGAGTCCAATCCCCCTGCCAGAGCAGGACCATACAATCTAGCTCAGGTTACACAGGAACACATCCAGACAGGCCTTGAAAGGCTCCAGAGAAGGAGACTCCACAGCCTCTCTGGGGAGCCTGTTCCAGTGTTCTGTGACCCTTACAGTGAAGAAGTTCCCCCTTGTGTTGAGCTGGAACCTCTTGTGATTCAACTTACACCCACTGCTCCTTGTCCCATTGCAAGAGGCAAGTGAACAGAGCCTGTCCCTCAGCCCTCAGACATTTATTAAATCCCTTCTCAGTCTTCTCTTCTCCAGACTAAGCAACCCCAGGTCCCTCAGCCTGCCCTCATCAGGCAGTGCTCCAGTCCCCTAATCATCCTTGTAGCTCTCTACTAGACTCTCTCCAGCAGATCCCTGTCCCTCTTCAACTGAGGAGCTCAAAACTGAACACAGTACTCAAAACAAGGTCTCACCAGGGCAGAGTAGAGGTGGAGGAGAACCTCCCTTGATCTGCTGGACACACTCTTCTTAAATACACCCCAGAATCCCATTGGCCTTCTTGACCACAAGGGCACATTGCTGTCCAATGGATGTTATCCACCAGCACTCCCAGGTTCCTCTCAACAGGGCTGCTCTCCAGCAGATCACCTCCCAGCATGTATTGGTACAGTTTATTATTCCTCTCCAAGTGCAGGACTCTGCACTTGCCCTTGTTGAACCTCATTTGGTTTCTCTTTGCCCAGCTCTCCAATCTGTCCAAGTCTTGCTGGATGGCCACACAGACTTCAGCTGTATCAGCCAAGCCTCCCAGTTTGGTGTTATCAGCAAACTTGCTGAGCAGACACTGTCCCTTCATCAGTGTCACTGATGAAGATGCTGAACAGCACCAGACCAGGTTTATGTGAAACAGTACTTAGAAAACCATACATGCTGTACTGTGCATACATCTTAGAGTTTAGCAAAAAGTATCAAAGCATTAAAATATAAAGCAGGAAGTAGTGTTTGCTATCCCAGCACCAGAAAGCCAGCAGCCACAGGAAAGACAGGTGACATACAGGGCCAAGAAGCAGCTGGGGGCAGGAGCAGGTAAACATTAAAATCACAGAATCAAGCAGGCTGGAAAAGACCTCCAAGATGATCCACTCCAACCTATCACTCAGCCCTATCCAATCAACTAAGTGCCTCATGCAGGCTTTTCTTGAACACCTCCAGGGATGGCAACTCCATCACCTCCCTGGGCAGCCCATTCCAGTGACAAATCACCCTCTCTGGCAACAACTTCCTCTTAACATCCAGCCTATATCTCTCCCCCATACAGCTTGAGACTGTGTCGCCTTGTTCTGTTGCAATTGGCCTTGTTAAATCTCATCCCATTGGCCTCCGCCTACCCATTCAGCCTGCCTAGGTCCCTCTGTAGGGCTCTCCTACCCTCCAACAGATCAACACCTGCTCCTAGCTTACTGATGCTGGACTCACTCCCCTGGTTCAAATCATCAATAAAATACAGAGACAAGCAACAAGAAAACGTAGAATTTGTCCCAGCTTTTTACATGCATGTGAAAAAAATGTGCAGTTTTGTTATCTTTGTACAGTTTCCATATGTGAATGTGAGAGATACAGACAGAAACTGATTCTCTCTGGCACCTCTACATTTTTAACATACATTTCTAAAACACTTCACACTTCTGAAATCTTTTCACGTCTTTCAGAAAGATAATCCCAGGGGAGATGAACAGAGGACTGTAATACAGAAGATTTCTGACCAGCAATCAAGAATCCTCCACTCACTACAAGAACCATCTGTATGATCAAATTAAGTGCTCAAAACAGATGGAATAGAATTGAGAGCAGACTGTATTAACCTAATAAAAGGTACCTACAATTTACATGGCTTTGCTGTTGGCTTGCTTTCACTACATTTTACTTCTTAATTCTCCTAGCTTGGAGTCACAGAGCTGACATTCCTTTACTTAAAAGGAAGACTCCTTTATGCACGTACACATGCCCAGAGGAATTGCAGAGGTACATTATTTTCTATTTATGCTGTATTCCATTAAATGGAGAAGAATCCATGTTGTGTTTACTTATTTCTGTTTGAAGCAGGATTATAAGGATAATCTTCCCCAAAGAGGGACTATTAAGAAGGGGGAAAACCAAAAATGCATAAAAGAAGCTCTGCACCTTTACTGCAGAATGACTAGACTAGTAATGTCCTCATGAAAAGCTGCACTGCCTAGTTAAGAGTAATCTACAAATTTGCCTGGCTTTCCTCAGAGATTTGAGGTTTGTACAGAGTCCATGATCTTTCAAAAATCTGTCACAGAAGTAGTTGTAAGAGCAAAAAATGCTCCAGAAAACTGTGGCCTCTTAGTGTAACTTACATAGCAGCTCTGTGCAGCACCTTCATCCACAGCTTAAGAACTGACTGACAGGCACAGCAAAGTCTTTGGGAACGGTCCTACCTTACCTACCTAACATGTAGGCAATACAAGCCTTCCTTGGACGGGGAAACACTTCGTTTCCCCTCCCTTTTTGAGAAAGGTCAGGACCTTCCCTAGGAGAAAAAAAAATAAAATAAAATCAAACCTCTTATATAGAGGTTCAACTGTTTTAGGAAACATTTAAGCACCATGTAAACATATTTACATTAGCATCATAACCTCTGGCTTCCTGTGATGAGAATAAACACCAACCCTCTCAAGCAACCAGAAACCTCACAAAAAGTTACATATGTTTCCTTGTTAGGGAAAAATATTTCTGCCTTAAAGCAAAGATATCCATCAGAATTGTCATTGTGACATTTAACAAAAACTATGGGTTTATTTAAAATAAAATTATTGCACACAGCTACTGCTTAGTTATTGAGAACTGTGTGTAGATGGTGGTCAATTTTAGCACAACAGAGTGATGCCAGAGAGCTAAATCAAGAAACTCACTGCTATCAAAAACAGGAGGTCTTGCTTATTCCTTCTCCCTGGAGCCTCTGCTCCATACTCTTCAAGTGCAGATCTACCTCCACCTTCACAACAGCTCTGGTGTTTGCTGATCTTTAACAGTGTGATTGAGTAAGATGTGTGACTGAGAATCATAAGGCTCTTCTGTCAGGGCAGATTTTGCTGGGCTGTTAAGCTCTGGTGGTGCACAGGAAGTTTATGAGCCTTAGCCAGCTTAATAAAAGCAACAAGAGGGGCTGAGAAAAAAATGTCTGTACCTTCCTCTTCTTGCAGTGGTGACTTGTAACAGTGCTGCCACAGTCTATTATGGACACTCTCCAGGAACATCAACCTAATTAAAATAAAACTGTGTGAAGGTGCTCGGGTTTTGGTTTGGGTTTTTTTGGGTAGGCAGGGGGAGTACCTATTGAAGTGAAAGGTTGTAGAGATAAATCCTGAGACAAAAGATGGACAACCTGATAAGCACATGGTACAGGTTAGTTTCTTGTGGGAAGTTCTCCTTAGGAGAGGAGGTGAGAAAAGGACCGCAGAAAACTGTTTCAAGTGATAAAGCAGAGAAATGAACAACAAAAACATTTCTCCCCCACTCCAAACCTTGGAGACTTGGAGACTAAGGGAGGATTCCAGAGGGAGCAACAATACTACCCATGAATAGACCAAGTTACACCCACAGAAGCTGATAACCAACAAAAGTTTCATCTTCCTTCTCTCAGTGTTCTACTTACCTCTGTGGCCCAAAGACTTTTAAAATGTACCATCAAGCTTTTATAAAAATGTCCCAGTTCGTCTTAAGACCATCATTAATTCAACAGAAAATTCAAAGTAGCTCTGTACAAATTATGATAGAAACTGGAATTATGCAGAGGCAGCTGCTCCTTCTTTCCAAAAAAGGCCAACACACACAACTGTGCACATTTTCTGCAGGCTATCTTATGCTTAAAGTTTCAGATGCATTAAATCATTAACTAGGCAGAAAAGAATCTTAAGCTTTGCTACTTAACTATGATATTGTGCAGGTCTGACCTTAACAATAACACAGCACTTAAATGAGAAATTGGTTGAATACTTAAGTATGTATCTTGCTTACATTTATATACTGAGAAACACTGCACAAGTGAATCTAAGCTGCATTGACTTAAGCACACTTACATAAAAAAATATGCTTTTCCCAGTAATACTATCTACACAGGCTTTAAAGTTATAAGCAGTTCACGACTGAAAGCTATTTACTGATTTGATCAATTACTTGATCCAATTTAGCAAGCTATTTAATAATCAGATTCTCCAAGAACCAATATGATAAAAGCATGATGTGCAGTTACTTTACTGCTTCCAAAATTGAGGAGTGAATGCATTCCACCAGCTATGCAAGTTACTACTAAATACAGACATCATTAAAAATGAACTGGACAGAAACAACACCAAATGTATCAGAAAACATTTTCAGGCTTTGAGAAAACTCCCTTTAAAGGAAAATTCAGAAGACAGAAGAAAATCCCACAACTGTGACATAAATAACAGGCCCTCATAGCTATGCTCTGGTTTCTCTTACTGTGCTGGTTGCACAAAGTAATCTGCTTTCTTATTTATCTGTCCTCTCCCTCTATCAGAAGTACTACTACAACAGCAGAAGATGACAGAAGAGAAATGTTTGCCCCTCAATAACTTCAGTAACTTCAGCTTGGCCTAACTGCATACACCAAGATATGAAGCCTCTCACCATCTCACTATGTTCCCATTCACAGAAAGAGTGTCTTGAATCATGACAGCCCTCAATCTTCTATTTAATTATATTTGAAGACCACCTTAACTGAGTTGTTTTGTATACTACAATCTCTCAACAACAAAACCCACCAAAAACCAAAGCAGTGCTTTGTCACACTCCTGCTATAAGCAAGGTCACTACTATGACCGTAACACAGTTGACAAGCCTTTAAAGAGGACACCTTTCACAGTAATAGGCATAACAGAAGCTAAGATGTATTAACTATGTATTATTTTTCTTTTTTTTTTTCCACCTAAACATTTTAAATGTTGAGTAATAATTTTCTAAGGCTCTTTAACCTTGCTTCACATTCTCCTGTGAGTACACCACTGAACGTAATGAAATTGCTTAGCTGACAGGAACAAGGAATATGATAACTCCTACAGGAATATAGTTCCACACATATCAATAGGAGACTACAGTATTGAAGCATTTAGGGGGATCGGAAGGAGTTTGTTGCTGGTATTTGTTATCCATGAACTCAAAAACTGTGCTCTAGGAAACTCCTGTACACCGAAGGACTGAAAAAGCCCCAGCACTGTACATTGCTGCTTTAATCTGGATCACGGGCTCCTCAGGAGGGCCAGCCTTTCCGTGCTGCACACACCACTGTAATACTCTTATTAGTACTCTTGTTGGAATCACTTTGGACTTTCAGGATATGAATAAAGTGAGGTACATCGCAAAAAGTGAACACCTCTGTCTGGCTTTCTCATGGCAAATGAACAAGTCCTCAGAATGCAGACCCTGACTGGCTAAGCCCCTCCTCTTCCAAAAAACGTGCATGAGCAAAGACCTACTCAGAAATGTAATGTATTTACTAAACACAGCATGACATCTCTTAAGTTTTTCCTAGCATAGTTCTACTGGCTTGGGAGCTGAAAAATGAATGCCCCTCTCACATAACACTGCTGTACCAGCAAAAGATCTGCAGAAACAACTACGCTGACAGAAGATTTTTTTGGCTTAGCTTACATCATTCAGAGAAACCTAAATGACAGCAGAAAAATTCCTCCTGTCTCTTAAGCCATTCTGACTCTGGGAGCTTTACAGCAGATATACATACAGTTTGTATCCATGACCCCACACCAGCACCCTCCCCCAGCTTCAACCCATTTCATCTTTCAAGCAATCCCAAACTCTTCCCTTTCGAGCCTTCGGTTGTTTACATTGCATGCTCACCCATCATCCTTTATCAATTTCTTTTGTCACTTGGATAATTTCTTCCCATATAATTCACCCACTTTCACTTATATATTTAGAAGGCCTCCTCCAACAATTACATACAACACTCTGTAATACCACATAGCACTTAACTTTGCATCACTGTGTAATACTGTTGTGTATTTAGTATTTTGTGAAGTCATTTATATCAAGGCCCCAAAATCATAGAATCACAGAATGTCTGGGGCTGGAAGGGACCTTGAAAGATCATCTGGTCCAGCCTCCCTGCCAGAGAAGGAACACCTAGAGCAGATCACACAGGAACCCATCCAGACAATTCTTGAATATCTCCAGAGGGAGACTGCACAACCTCCCTCAGCAGCCTCTTCCAGTGCTCTGTCACCCTCACAGGGAAAAAAATTCTTCCTCAGGTTTACATGGAACCTCCTATGTCTCAACTTCCACCCACTGCCCCTTGTCCTCTCACTGGGCATCACCAAGAAGAGGCTGGCTCCATCCTCCTGGCACTCACCCCTTACATATTTATAAACATGAATGAGATCACCCCTTAGTCGTCTTCTCTCCAAGCTAAAAAGCTCCAGCTCCCTCAGTCTCTTCTCATGAGGAAGATGTGAAATTTCCTTAATCATTTTTGTGGCTCTGTGCTGGTCTCTTTCAAGGAACATCCTGTCCTTCTTGAGCTGGGAGGCCCAGAACTGGACTCAATATTCCAGATGAGGCCTAACCAGGGCAGAAGAGAGGGGAAGGAGAACCTCCCTCGACCTACTAGCCACACGCTTCTAATACACCCCAGAATGGCATTGGACCTCCTTGCCACAAGAGCACACTGCCAGGTCATGGCCATCCTTTCATACACCAGGACTACCAAGTCCTTCTCCCCTCCATTGCTCTCCAGCAGGTCAGTCCCCAACCTATACTGATACATGGGATTGTTCTTTCCCAGGTGCCTGACTCTATACTTGCCCCTGTTGAACTTCATTACATTTCTTCCTGCCCAACTCTCCAGCCTAAGTCTCTCTGAATACCAGCACAACTCTCCAATGTGTCAGCCACTCCACCCAGCTTGGTGTCACCAGCAAACTTGCTGACAGTGAACTCCATGCCCTCATCCAGGTCATTGATGGGTATGTTGAGTAATACTGGTCCCAGTACCGACCCCTGGGGAACTCCACTAGTTACAGGCCTCCAGCTAGACTGCTCCACTGACCACAACTCTTTTGACTTCTTTCCTTTAACCAGTTCCCAATTCACCTCACTACTCCATCACCCAGATTACACCTCCACAGTTTAGCTGTGAGTATGCTGTGGGAGACAATGTCAAATGCTTTACTGAAATCAAGGTAAAGCACATCCACTGCTCTTCCATCATCTATCCACTTGGTTACATCTTCATAGAAAGTTATCAGGCTAGTCAAACATGACTTCCTCTTTGTAAAACTACGCTGACTGCTCCCAATGACCTTCTTGTCCTTGATATGATAAAGCACATCGCTAAGGATAAACTGCTCCATTGTCTTTCTGGGGACAGAGGTGAGGCTGACTGGACTATAGTTACCTGGGTCCTCCTTCTTACCCTTTTTGAAGATCAGAGTGATGTTTGTCCTCCTCCAATCACCAGGCACCTCTCCCATCTGCCATGACTTACTAAAGATGACACAATGACCTCCGCCAGCTCCGTCAGCACTTGCAGGTGCATGCCATCAGAACCCATGGACTCATGGATGTTCAGTTTACGTAGTTGTTTCCTAATCCAGTTCTCACTAACCCAGTCCCCATCAACTAAGGAAGCCTCCTCCTTAACCTTGTCTTCCTCCATGGCCTCAGGAGTGTGTGGCTCCTGAGTATAGACTGAGACAAAGAAGGCAATCAGCAACTCTGCCTTATCCACATCCTCCATCACCAAGGCACCCATCCCGTTCAGCAGTGAGCCTACATTGCCTCTAGCATTCGTCCTTCCTGCAATATATTGGAAGAAGCCCTTTCTGTTGTCTTTGGCCTGCCTTGCAAGACTGAATTCCAAGGAGGCCCTAGCCTTCCTAGTAGCCTCCCTACATTCTCTGGCAACCATGAACCTGTTTAGAACTGTCAAATAACAGTAGCTGTCCGGTTAAAAACAACCCTTAAAAAACAAGGAAAACAATCATATGTTATTAGATCATTCTCTGAAGCTGGGCTGCTAGCCTTAAGGTCTTAGAATAAAATCACAATACCCATTTCCCATGTCTGACAAATAAAATATTTAAATTGTAAAAAAAAAAATTGGGCTTTTCCTTTACATTACTGTCAACACTTATTAAACATCATAAAAGCTTTAAAGCACAGTAAAGTATAGCCTCAGTTGTTTAAGCTTGCTTAAAAAAATATTACAGAAATATAAAGATTAAAAACTTCAGTACCAAACTGTACACCAACCACAGCTTTCTTATCAGATCAGCATTGATTAGTAAAGCAGCAGCTAGGAGTACATATTTTCACTTCAGATGCAGTAAAGAAAAAAAGCCTTGCTACTCAAAACACTTCACAGAAAACATGTAATAAAAAGCAAGAAAATGTAGAAAATAAATAATATCAAATGAAGTACATGCCATGCATATGCCTTCAGATGATACAGTAGCAAACTAAAATCTAAAGACTGATTTTTTCCCCTCCAGTTATTTTGAGTAAATAAAAAGTGTTGCCTGTGACTATTTTCAGTGAATGTTGTTGAGACAGTAGCTTTCTTGAAATACATATATCTTCATTTCATTTATACAACAGCCATCCACACTTTTATACAGAATTTAGCTTTTACTCTTAGAATATATATAAAATTGTATTTTCCTTTTGGTATTTTCATTGATAACAACAGGGAAAAAATTAGACACTAATTTCAGGAGTGGATGGTAGCAACAGGTTCCCAGAGTCACCTAAGATTCTGCTTAGGGCCCTAGATAATAAAGATTACAAAAGGGGCTTGGTTTTCAAAAAATGTTATGAATCAAAGCTTCAAATGCACCAGGTACTTTCCCTCTTGTAAAGAGAAACACTATCTAAATTAGTGAATTAACACATCCTTAGGGTCTCTCCCCACATGAAATAAAATAAAAACCACTGAAGCAAACGAGAAATATCCCAAAACTTTCTATGGGCATTATCAGTATTTTCACCTATTTATTTCCACAGCTTCATGAAATACTACATCACATCAACCAGACATACATAATTTGGTAGCTTAAAAAACATTTTAATGATAAATATCACAGAATAACAAATCAGATTTATAAGAGTCTACCTAGCAGTTATTAATCCTTTAGCAGAGTATTTTTGCTATTTATAATAAGCCACAGCAATATGATATCTGCTCTGACTGCACAGAAACTTGACCAAAATTTAAATGATCACTGATCTTCAGAGAATCAAGAGTTGTAATTTTTAATAGCCACTCATAATTACTTGTTAGCTCAACAGAAAGAGACTTGCTCCAAAATACAAGAGAGTCATTAACATCCTGTGTGAGGAAAAAACCATATTTTTTTGTTATAAACCCTCTTACTATTCAGATATGAAACCTATTTTTCAGCTCAAAACTTTTATTTGCTGTAATTGATTAGTATTAAGCTTATAATTCCCTGTTACAGTGGGATTAACAAATTAACACTTTAAACAACAAACAAAAACAGACATCTCTCCCATTATTACTACCAAAGCAGTCTTGTTTTGCAGAGATATTTACAATGTGCTCCCAATCTCAGCATAATTAGACTATCCAGTAAATAAAAATCAGAAAGAATGCCACTATTAAATAAGATGACGGAAGAAAAAAGTATTTTTAAAGTCAATGTTTTAAGAAAGAAGAGATATAGGGATACTGATGATCTCCATTAATTGATTAGGCCTAAAACAGCTTTTGGGGGTAGGGAAAAGGAAAAGAAAATGCAAACTGCAATCTACCTGCAGACTTTTTATTCTCCTCCTTTCAGTCAGTATTTACATACCTCATTTCAGAACACACATACCTGCACCACAGTGGCATTTTGCTTCGTTATGCAGTTACTGAAGACGTGTTTTCCACAATAGCTCAGACAAGGCTGTGCGTGTGCCTTTAGAGAGCACACTGCAGACAAACTTAGCTGATTCCTTCTAGAACCACGATGAAGCAGCCTGTTGAGGCTGTACTTGCTTAAGCCTCTGAGACAATAGAAAATCAACAGCTGGGCGCTGCGCTGTCAGTGACACTCGGCCAGTCACCATACACTGCCATCAAAATACACAGCGCATGTACTGAGCTACTCATTAGGGGCTCACAAGCAAGAGACGCACAGGCCTTCTGAAACTGGGAACGTGCAATAAAATGGCTGTACAGATTGTAATCACTGTCATCATTAGCAGTCAGACTGTTCTCAAAATGAAAGTTTGTAACTGCCCTAAAAGACACTTTCCTGTGACAGAAGCAGGCAGGACAAAAATGTCTGTACTGTAAATATATTCATTTCCTCTCTAAACACTTTTTTATTCAACTTGGCATTGTGAACACAACTTAAAAATCATCAGCAAGTTAGCTCAGTGCCAGCAGATAAAGGCAGTTGTCATCAGCAGTATGAATGCCATGGTCTGATTTTCTGGCCTGGCACGTCACTGTCAGAATCCAAATAAGGAAGAAAAACAGCTTCTGAACAGAGGAGTAGGGGAAAAAAGCCAGTTATGATATGCTGATTACCATAATTCTAAAATCAGTATCCAGATCAGAGGCCTAGAACATTTTTGCTTGGGAGAAAATGCTATCACTGTCCCATCTGTAGCACTATCACAGTACTTTGCAGTACTACTGTAGAATGATAATCCCCCTTCTCTAGGCATCACTCTGAAGAATTCTGCATACCAAGGAAGGCTGGAAGGCAGAGAGAGCAGTACGTTTAATCTGGGGGCTCCGGAGAGAGATGAGGCTATAACTCTTGGCCAGCAGTAGATCAAGATTCTAAATGCATATATACGTACACATATATACACTCTTCTATGAGATAAGCATAGGAAATATTAAATATCAAAAACCACTATACAAAGATTCAGACCTGTCACTGACTGCAGTAGTCTCAGGAATAAAGCACCTTTTTTAAAACTATAAATAATGATAATTAAAAAATTTGCTACTTAGACTGCTACAGATGTGATGTATGCTTGTTATTCCCCTCTTCTGCTACCTTTGTGCTCCAAAGCCCCCAGCCTTACTGACCATCATCCCTTGACCAGCAAAGATCAGTTCAAAACTAACAAACAAACTTTTTCCTTTCACTGAAAATGGCAGCTCTTGGAGCTTCTGTTTTTCTCTTGTGCATGGCATGCTCTATATAACTGCTGGCCATCCCTTCTCTACTCAACAGTTACCTCCTTCAATACACAAGACAGCTAGCTACTCCCATCACTCTACCCCAAGCTATGGCTCCAGAAATGCAGGCAACAGATCTTCTGATGTGTATGAAGCCTCACACATGTTGTACCATCAACACACTCGGTCAGCTCCCAACCAAAAAGCTTATACAAACTCTAAGAAAATACATACAAAAGGCAAGCTCTGGAAGGTCCTTGATGTTTTTACAGATTTCACCTGTTTGCAGGTCAGTCTGCAACAGGAGTGTTTTTGCCATGTTAAAGACTTCTTCAGTAGGAGAATACGAATTCCATGCAGGTGAACATTTATGTGCATAAGCCATTCATTGAAGGCTCTGTACTCTGAAGGATGGCAAAAAGACTAGTTTTTAATTTCTGGACACATTACTTAAAAGGTTATTCTGATACTGATGTGATCTGTATAGTTTCCTTACACAACACCAGGAAAATGCGCCTGCATGCATGTGTGTTAACTATTGCCAGATTTGGTATTCACATACAGCAGACCAGAGGATCTAGGAGTCTTTTCCTGTCATCAGTAACAAGGTGCAGGTAACTCCAAACAGGAAATAAAGCAGTACCCAAGCTAAAAAGAGAATTGAACAATGAACTACTGTTATACTCCACACCAGCCCTTAGGAAATTTAACAAAGACTTTATAAAACTCACACACCTTTCATAAGCTTTTGTAATTCCTGCCATAGTGATTGTCATCATACAGGAAAGGGAAGACTGGTCTGGATTTACTTTCTCATAAGCAAAGCAAAATATTCCCTCCCCTACACAAATCTATCAGTCTCCTTTAAGTGACAGATTAAATAGCAGTCACTATGATTTCCACAAACACAACACACACACACACACACACACACCCCCATAGCTAGAAGCTTATCCTTCAGTAGAAGCTTTATGTAAGAAAAGTCTCCAGTAAATTCTATAAGGCACTTCACATAATCCTCACCTTCTAACTGTCCAGATTCAGTTAGATAACATTTATCTTTCCCAGGAGTTCTCTGTTTCTCATTATTTCCAATAGAAGAGAATATCCAATACCTTTCTCTCTTGGAAAAGCTTAAGATCACATATCTAATTGAAAAGCAGAGAATGCTATTTAAAAAAAAGCAAACTGGTACACATTGTAATTCCCTATACACACTTCAGCTACAGGGTCTTCTCTTGACTTCAAATATAAATCAGAACTACAGAATAAACTTCAACGCTTCTGAGTTTCCATTTCTGCAAGAGGAGTCTATAAATCATAATCTTGTCAATAATTGATAATTAAAAATAGACTCCTAAAAATAATTAACATCAAGCAGACATCCTACAAATAAGATATCTGTGTTGTGTACCCACAGCACATTAAGTCTGTTAATTACCATTGTTACCAAGTGTTCTTTTGAATAGAAGTGCAGAAAGGCAAGATATACAGTCAAGTGAAGAAATGTCTAGTAGGAACCAAGGTAATAAAACTGTCTGCATCTTTAAGACTGTAGAACTTTAAAGGAAAACGAAAATGTGAACTTAAAAGCATATCATGAAGCTATCAGTAAAATCTGACAATTAGTGCAGTACTTCAGTTTTCATAAGCTGCCCTCAAAACATGTCTCTTGTATTTCATGTTGTGAACACAAACTAAGAGAAAGATAAACACAATTTGTTTCTATATTTCTGAAATAGGAGGAGAGAAGCATCAACACTTGTGTTAAGCAAGTGCAGATTACAAAGACTTAGGATCTTTTCCACTCCAAAGTTACATCAAGAATGGAATGGAATCAATTCGATCCATTTGTACAACCTGACGTACTTCACTCTACTTTCCTTCCCATCAAGTTAACTTCATTTCAGTTACTGCTGTTCCTTACAGACTGAGGCAGAAAGGTGTGGGATTTAATGGTGTGATTTCATTAAAGTAGGAAATCAGAAAAAACTTCCAAAGTGAGAGGAAGGGAAAAAAAATAGAGGCAATCTAAGGTATATGGTCCCAAAACTTGAGTCTAGTTACTATCATCTCAGTTTCTCCACAATCACAGCACTGAAACACACCTGCTGATATCTTCAATGACCCAAGTTTTCCTGAGGAGATAAGAAATAGTTTTTTAGCTTAATATTACAATAATTCTCAGGGTTATTATTAAGCACAGAAAAGGTTTCCAACAAGCATCAATAGCTACATGAAACATTTCTGTCCAGAAAATGTATTGTGTAATGCTTGTTTGATGTTGTATCTACAATCTATGAATGTTTTTAAATAGAGATTATGCCAAATGCAACTACAAGTAAATGAATATAGAAGTCATTAATGTGAACTAAGAAAATAATTTGAACTAAGTATTGCAAAAAAAAAAAAAAGCCGTAACATTTCCCCTACACGAGACAAGAAAGAATTAAATATGATTAAGAAAAGTAACTTATATCCTCAAAACAGAAGCTGAATCACTCAGGGCTACTTTACAATTGCAACAGCAACCCTGACTTGGCTGATCTTCAACTTGGAACATGAGTAAATTGTTTTTCTTACCAAACATACATCCTTACCTGTGCTGAAATACCATCTAATAGAATAGGCATTATAAGCTCAGGAACAGTTATGCAAATGAAGTTTCAGTTAGATTTGAATTCCCAAGCAATACTACACAAGCATACAAGATATATATTCAATAGAAAAATTACAAACAACCCAGACAGCAATTAGATGATTGCTCACGCAGGAAGGAATCTCTAAGCTTAAAAAGAGTGAAGAAATGCATCACAACCCAAATCACTTCAAAATTTTCCTGACAAAACAATATCCTCCATAATAGTTGTACCAAAACCTCAATCATCAAAATTAATATCTTAGCTTTCTGGATTTTTTTAAACTCGTAACAAAACTCCCCAACTTGGTTAAGTGACCAAAGTGCACCATCCCAATCAATATCTGACTTACAGAATGGAGGAGACTTGACTGCCCTGAGTGACATTTGCTTTTAAAATGAAACAGAAGTATCGACACAGACAGAAACTCAAATTAATTAAACAACAACTTAAAATAAAATGTAGCATGCTCTGTTACACAGGAGACACCTGAGAAGTAGGTACTGATGACTTAGCAATACCCAGCTACAACTCATACTAAGATTTACAGGACTGTCTATTTTCAGGACAGAAAAGGCAGAACAAAAATTCTGGAGAAGCAAGCACAAAGCCAACTAACTGAAATGTTCAGACTAACAACAGCCTTTCCTTTTAGAAGGGAGAGCAAAGCAAGAACAATAAAATTAGTTATTTGAAGACCCAAAGAACAAGCTAGAAGTGCAAGCCTCTGAATCAACCAAAAGACATTCAAGAAAAAGCCTAGAGAACAAAGTGTAAAAGGGACCAGAATGGGATACTTCAGATAAAATATTTATTACAATTCCAAAACGAAGTTTCACAGACCTAAAGGAACTACAGCAGTTTTTTTTCTCAGCTATAAAGTGAGACACAGTGTAAATAATGTTTGGCTTATCTGTATGACAGAAGCACCCTAACAGAAGTCATGTTCTGATCACACCAAGTTTTGCCCACTTGACTGATTCAGAGTTCATCCCTTCAGAGATGCTAATAACTCTTAAACATTTGATTGAACATCTTTATCTCTACCCTTAGAGAAATTACATAACTCCAGATTCACCTAATCTGTATTTAGCTTATACACAAACCCTCAAGTATTGCAATTTCATTTTCTTTCAACATAAACACAGTTTAGACAGTATAGTGAAGCTGAAATCAGCATCTTTCTCTGCTTGCTTCATATTTGTTCTCAGAAGTTCCTACTAGTACAAATGAAACAACTTTACTGCTACTCAGAAATAATTCACTATGGTTACTTGATAATGACCAAGTGTGGTCCAGTCTAAATACAGTATACTTTAAGCTAAAGCCTGAAATATGAACAATCCCAAAACACTGTACAAAGCTACTCTTGAAGACTAAATGGAATTACACTTCAATTGCCTCTGGATAACAGATACCAAATGAGCAAGTGTCTCACAGTTCAATTTGTAGGGCTGATTGATGATGAAAATATAAATGATTGCTACTTAAAAAGTCTAAATAATAATATAAAAACAAACTCAAAAAATAATTTTAGCATCCACAGAATTGATGACAGAAAATCTCTTTACAAGTACTCATAATCTACTATCAAAATATTAGAAATAGCTCTGGGTATAAGCAAACTTGTGGTGTTATGTGGAATATAGAAATTCTAAATAATTTAGTGTAACACTCACATAACTAAGCTTTTCAAACTAAAATACCCAACTAAGCAAACTTAGCATCCCTGAAAGTTACTAAACACTATTACTAAGAATGTGGAAGAGATGTTTTTGGGACCAGATAAAGCAGCAGCTGAAAGATACATTCTGTACAATTCTTCCCTTTTTGAATGGGCAACTAATGTGTTGTTTAACTCAAGGAGTGAGGAAGATTCAGAAGACAGCAAATTCTCAGTTACTGAGGCAGTCATTCACTTCATTAGTTATGATCCTAAAAGTCATGGCTACTGAAGCAAAAATCCCACCACCCACCAACTGAACAAAATTCAAACTTTCACCCCCCTCAACCCCAAGAACACATCAGAAAATATTTTTCAAAGCTGTAGTTCTCCATAATTTATCTCCACACTCTGGAATAAGAACCACTTAGATTAGTCAATAACAGACTGATTTCTGAGATCTGAAGAAAACATTATTGCTTAATAAACTAAGTATGGTTTCTGCAGTTTAACCAAACAACTGAGAAATGCCTCGTGCTAAACAAAGGAGTGAATATATCACAAAGCCAAAGACCAGTTACTAAAATTTGCCAGATACGTGTTTTATCACTGTAATCTCTGTCCTTCCATCCCAAGCTACTGAATATTCCCATTCACTGTTGCTTCTAAAAAATCCAAGCCTATAAGCCTTTCAAGATCGTCACATTTTCTCCCTATCTAACCTTCATTGTTAATAAATTGAAAAGAAAATTAATTTGTAAAATTAGTCTCAATATAAAGTCACACAAACCTAATGAACATGCTTTTTTTCCTCAACTGTGATTTATACTTAGACTATCCTAGTCATTCTCATACACAGTTCATACAAACACCAGGCATTAGCTAAGCAGAGAATTAAGATACTCACAGCTAAGAGGTCATCCTAAGTGCCTAAAAGCAAAAACCAGTAGCCTGTCAGTCACATAAGGTTCACCATATTTTGGATTTTTTTTAATGAAAAAAATCAGTCTGAACAAAAAAAACCCAAAAAACAAACAACAAACCCAACACCTCTGATAAATTTCCTTCAACTTTTGTCTATTCCATAAGGAAAAAAAGCAAAAAATATATAGCTAATTCTGTGAACAAAGAAGACAGAACTGTAACACTGTTTATGTTAAACCAGAACTATTTTCTGCAAAGGGACAGATGAACTTGAAGTTCACAAATACTAACGCCTACTCCTGAAATAACAAAAAACCCCAAACAATAAACCTTTTCTCATGTTTCGGTGGCACAACAAATTTGTTATCACGGGAACTGAGCTTCAGATGTCCAAAACCAAGGAAAGGCAGGAAAAGGGGAGGCTTCGTCTAGAAACAGAATAAGCAATTCAGTTGTAAATCTACATTACCTCAGTTGTTCTTATCCTTTCCCACAACTTCTCATTTCCTGTGCTACCAAATGCCTTGATTAAATACCAATAAGCCTTCTGGAAAGCAAGTGATTTGCCCAATGTCCTACCCTTCTGCCTTCCTTCTCTGTAGTTCCATATACTCTTAAAACATTGCAAATTGGTAGTAATGGCCACCAGCATGCTTTCACATCATGAAACAAGCACAAAGGCAGAACAAAACATCTCATAAATTCCAATCCTCATGTACTTCACAGACAAAAGACTAAAGAATAAAGGGAAACAGAGAATACAGACAAGTAAGTATTTTCCTTGAGTGAAGTTTGACTGCAGCTTGCTAATTTATTACCCCCTGCAATTCAGAATAGGATAATCAACAGGTCAAATAAGACAAAAGTGACATTTCCTCGGAGCTTGTATGCATTACCTTCCACCCATACAGAAAGGAATGAGTGTAACTGTAGGGCTGAACCAAACATGTGACAACACATGAGAGGAGGATAAAAGAAGGCCTAGGGAAAGGGCTGCTGCTTTCCTCTTGCTTCAATGGTGAGGATTTGGGACATTGGGTGTTTTTAACATTATTTTTCATTTTTCCCCCCTCTCTTGGTAAAAACAAAGTCAATTTTGTTTTAGAAGTAAATGGTGGTGTATCTGGTGAAATAACAATGTTCAATCTAAACTAGGGAGAGCTAAAGTAATGAGAAACTTCTGCTGTAGCATTAGCAGTTTCCAGAAGTTCATTAACACCACCCCTACTCTCATCTCAAATTTGACTAATGTCAACTTCTTAAGTACTAATAAAGATCTTTTTAAATCTCAGAGTGCTTAAGGTAGAAGTCAAGAGGGAGGGAGAAGGAGAAAGGAAGGAGGAGAGATGGTTAAGAATGACATAGTGGGACCCTAAGAACACCAGGAGTCAAGATGTGATTTTTGTTAAAAGTGATTTTCATTTTCTTGCATACCTGTACAGTCAAGCATCTCTACTCAAATAAAATGGAACTGTCAGACCCTAAAGAGGCTTTTAGAAAAATGAGTGTCATATTTAGATGATCAAGGGAGAGGGGAGACAAAGTTTCAATTAATGCCAGATAAAGGAAATTTTTTTAAACAACTAGGGCTGGAACCTGGAGTCACCATTCAAGATGCATCCTGCAATAATTACAGATTGGACAGTAGGCTTTGCTAGATAAACAGAAGCTTGTCATAGATACAACACTAATTTTCAAAATGTTGCTAGGGAACAGCAGACTCTAACAAGCATTTCTGAATAATGAGCAGGTGGCAATAAATGGAAATCTTAGACTCTTGATTGAATTATTCATATATATTCCTGAACAATATGATTTATAAAAGTAATAGCCTTATTCCATCAATACAAATGTCAATACTATGTACCTTGTCTAGAACATTAGAAGTCTAAAAATATATCCCTATTTTAACACAATACATAATACAAGGTCGCTGATCTGAAGAAAAAAGGCTTATGTCTCTAGCACACAGAGATATTAGCAGTTATTTTATAGAAAACACTGTTACACAATCTAAAGGAATATTTTTTCTTAGCCAAAGCTAAACCTCTTCTGTCTAGGATTCTCCTTATATAGATTCAGTGATAATTCCAAAGGGACAGGAAGAAATCTTGACAATGACTAAGGACCAGCCTAACTAGTAAGAAATGAACACTTTATCCATCATGAACATAGCAGGAATACTGCTACATATAAAATGCTATGGAGGGAAGAAAGCTTTATGCCCAGTCTAGACATATCTTGTTACTGCACTTGAAAAGCAATAGCAGCACTACTTGGAAAGAGTTTTCTTAATTTAGAACTTTTAATTCTGATAAGTCAGGACACTACCAAAACTTCAGAACTAACAAATTCCTTTGGCTTCCCAACACGGTCTGTGATTAGCTTGTCAGCATTTATTTGACTATGTGGACAAGGCTAGCTGTTACATTCTTCTTTTGCTAAATATGACAGAAAATAAGTCTTTGACTTAGTCTAGGACTCAACTGTTTCTCTTAGTTCTTTGAGAAGCTGTAATGTAATACACAAAAATACAAAACCCTGTTCTGCCTTTTGGGGCTTTTTGTTACAGATCTCAGATCTGGTTTATACACAGATAAAATACTAGAATCTGTAGTCATCTTAATCTCCAGAAATTGGAAACTTTGCTTAAAATGACTACATCGTTTGCAACTACAAACTACAATGCTGCTTTACAAAGATGATGAAAAAAAACATTAAGAGATGGATATTCTAACCATTTGATATTGTTCTGATGACTGCTCCTTAGCTGTCTATGAAGCCACTCAATACAATAAAGACTGAAGTGCTGGAACATGTTCAAAAAAGGGCAAAGACGTCCTTCACCCCCGAGGAAAGGTCTAGAGCACTGGTCTTACAAGAAGCAGCTGAGGGAATCAGCACTGTTCAGCCTCAAAAAAAGAGGCTTAAGGAAGACCTTCTCATTCTACAACTACCGGGAAAGAGGTTGTAGTGAGGGGGGTGTTGGTCTCTCTCCCAAGTAACAATAAACATGACAACATGAAATGGCCTCAAGTTGCACTAGGGAAGATTTAGGGTGGACAGTGAGCCAAGTTTCTTCATCTAAAGGGTCGTCGAACTCTAGAACAGACTGCCCAGGGAACTGATGAACTCAAGAAGCCACCATCCCTGGAGTGATTTAAAAGACATGTTTTAGTGGTGGACTTGGCTGTGCTAGATTAACAATTGAACCTGATCTTAAAGGTTCTTAACAACCTAAATGATTCTGCGACTTAGTAAGACCAACAGTTTCAGTTCAGTTGATTTTCATTTTACACAAATTAATTCCAAGTCAAGCCCTGGAAGAAGTTACACATTAAACTGTCTTGTCATCAAGTGTGACTGTTGTACAGATCTATATATCCCACAGACAGCAAGAATTCGTTTTTAAACAGAAACTCATCCAGTGAATTTTTGCAACAGTAAGTTGACAGCTGGTCATGTTTCACCAGCAATGCCTTCCATATCAGCAAAGCCTCTTGAATTAGGTTATACGTAGACAAGTTTTCTGTGGAATCCACAATTCAAAATGTTCACTGGAGACAGTCTAACTTTCAGAACATTGAAGTATCTGATTCTTACAGCTAGTCTTCCTGCACTGTTTATAAACCAGTAACTGTCCTCTGCAGCAGCTTCAGCCTTAATGGGTTTAAGACTCCCTGCATTGCCACTGAATCTTGTAAATTTCTTTGTTCAATTTTGTGGTCAGAGAGAAGTCAGAAAATTATTGCCTCACTGAACAGCTGCTTAAGCATGATTTTCTGTCTCTAAACTGAAAAACTTGGTAGCAAAGTAAAATTAGCACTGTTACTTCCCAGCAAACACTTCTGAAAGCACACCAGCATCAGAACAGTAGCTTAATTGTCTGAACCCAAGTGCAAGGAAGTCAGAGACGATTTTTCCTTTCTCAACTCAAGGAAACATGAAGACTCATTCTCTGCCACCTTCGTCCTCAGCTTTTAAAGGTATTTTGCTGTCTTCAGTAGCAGAGAGTTCAAGTTAAGGAATCAATGCTGACATTCACACTAAGTACCAATTTTTTTTGGAGACAGCATATCCTTCCCATTATATATCCAGCCAAACAAGATGCTATGCATTAAAAAAATGTCTTTAGACAAGAGGGAGGAAGGAGAACTTAATTAAAATTTGGGTTACAGTATGATGAGGGAGTATACATACAAAAGTATGAACACAGGGCAAATACTGCCACCACTAAATTCAGATTCTGAAAGTTCTCTGTAACTATTACCGTTTAGATGAGAAACTAATATAGTTCATTAGAACGACTTGAAAAGTTTTCTGGAAAACTACATTAGAAGCATAAAGGTACGGAGGGAAAGGAAAAACAAGTACTGTTGTTTCCTTCAAAAATACCTCAAAGGCTGCATGACCAGGCCACTGCAAGTCTGAGAGAAGAAAAATCCACCCCTGAAGTGCAAATACCAAATGCATCTTTCTTTGGCTGAACAGAGGTATACAGAGCCAAGTTTGTGGGCACAAACGATTTGAAAGTTGAAAGTAATGGGAAGGAAAAAAAAAAAGAATCTTGCTGCACATTAGGTTTTTCACATTTTAAAGGTTTTTGAGTTTTATTTACAACCCATATTATGCCTTGCTGGACATACTTGGGAAATATGATCAGACCAGAGGGTCAGTGGTACAGTTATTTTCTGTTACAGCAAAGGTTGGAGGTGGAAAAGAATATTGTTTAAAGAGACAGAACACTTGAACACTACCATTGGAAAAAAAATGCTGAAGAATCTTTGAATATAGTCCAAATATACAAGCAAAGTATTATTAATAATTAGAATAGCTATTAATAATCATTAGAATACTGTATTTCTCTGAACAAAAGCTTCACTTGATCAGCAGTCCAGGACAGGGACTCAGGCTATGAAAATCCAGAGATTAAGAATGGAGCTGTCTTTGATGTACCATTTCTTTATACAGACATACAATATGTAGTTAAAATAACAGATATTAAAATATAATGCTGAATTTAATCTGAATTTAATATTTAACAATTACTTAAGGAATCTTGCTAAAAACACCTTATGAACTTGGCCTCACTACAGATTCCCTAAGTTAGAGGAAGAATGGGTAAGGAAGGGAGAAGAAACGACAAGAGAACTACAAATTCAGCTGGATGAATAAATGAAGAGAAGGCAAAACAAATAAACAATTGCAAAAAAAAAAAAAAAAAATCTTGCCCAAACAGGCAGCCCAACCAAAACGTACATCTTGGAAGTCAGAAACACAAGCTACCAGTTCAAAATAGAACTTGGTAAAAAAAAGCTCATCATCCATATAAAAAGAATAAGGCAACAAAAGAAAACACCACAGCACATCTGAAATTTAGTTTGAAAGAGTTCATTTAAAGGAAAAACAAAATCTACAATGTAAATGCTGAAGACAGCACATACACTAACTACAGATAATCAAAGAAGTCCCAAAGCAGGGAATTTTTTTAATACACAATGACATCATTTGACGTGCGAATGACAAGAACTAAACATAAAGAGAAAATAATTGTATGCTTGGCTATTGAACAATTCTTAGAAGAAAGAATGAACCAAAGGCACCAAAGTCAATGGAAAATTATTTGACAGAAAAAAATATGTGTAAAAGAGAATGTGCCAAATAGGTCTAATAAAATAACATTTCTTGGGAAAAACACATGACGTAGACCTAATTTATTTGAATTACATGTAGTATTATACAGGAAATTGACAGAGATAGTGGAGATAACTAAAATATTTATTAATTAGAAGGCTTACAAACACAAGTTATTAGAAGAAAAAAGGTGATAAATGGCTCAGGCTGTGAGGAGAAAAGGAGCAATGGAGACATAGTATTTCAGATCCACCACATCAGATCTAACCACATCTTCGGACGTGGGAAGTACCATCAGCAGAGGCAAAAAGATCTCTCTTAAGGATACTGATAACAGCACTGACTGCTACTGACAAAAGAAATTCTTTAACCAAATAACTATCCAATAGAACCAAGATGGAAGAGAAATAGTTAACCAATCCTAAGATCAGTACTGATTCTGTGACTAAGTTCACAATGTCATGGAGTCCTGAAAAGAAGAAAATTCATTAAGACAGACTTAGCATTATTCAAGTTACTCTCAGAAAGATGACAGAAGCATAAATACTATTCTAATAAAGTCCTGATGAGAGCTTATACTGAAGATATAGAGAAGATGTTATTTGGACTGATAAAAACTTGTATGGAAAACATCATATTTAAAACAAGGTAGCTTAAGACTGAAAAATACCATCTAGCTCAGTGAAAACACAGATTTAACAGGAGAAATCTTTATTAGGTGGCACATGTGACTGTAGTAGGTAACAGATAGAAAAGCTACTTAAGGTAGAGGAAAATGCTGCCACAAACGTGTCTATAAGCTTGCCACAGTCTGCCAGGCTGGAGGTCAGGAAACATCAGAACACCAAGTTTTACAACTGTTACCTAGCAGGAAAGAAGATGGTTAGCAATTTAATTATCAATAAGGCAAAGTTTGACACAGTTACAAAAGGATTATTTCCTGTAATAAGGTACTGGAATAAACTGCCCCCAGAGTCTCTCCTTTCAGTCTAAAGGCACATTCATTCAGTGCACAGTGCACTAAGTCACATATTTGTCCACAAACATTTTAATATTTTACTGATAATTATTGGTATTTAATACCAGAGTACCTGGATGACCTTGATTTAGTGGGAACCAACTTTACTTTCCATTGGCATGGTAAGAAGCTTTCTTATGGTCAGCAATAATTTTTCCTTCAAATTAAATGAAATTGTAGAGTGTACTTGCACTTTCTTTCTAAAAATTTCAAATTATAACTTCAAATCAATTTTATGTCCTCCAACATTTTCTATAGAAGTCCATCTTATAACATTGAATATGTGAGAGAATCCATCTTGCTTACATGGTTGCAACTCCACTATATTCAAACCATATATAGTTCATGGGTATTCTGAATTCGATCAGTTAAAAGGTTTCATGATCACTCATTGTAAGCAAGAAACTGTAGTATATGTAGATATGAATAAAATACGGCTACAGAAAACTACTGATACTGCAAATATTAAAGACTCCCCAGGTTAATAAGTTATGAGCAGCACTAAAGCTGAATACCTGTTAATTTCATGCATAAGGACTTTTCTTACTTGCCATATCAAGAGCTAGTCAGTTCACTGAGATACAGAGGTTTAGCGTGGGCAGACATGACACAGATTTACAGGAGGCTGCTATCTTTCTGGGGCAGCATGGCAAGATATTTAACTGGACAACTAAGAACCTCATCAGATCACTCTAATCTCAGTCAAGTAACAGGTCTTAGACTTGTCACCACTGACCTAAAGCATGCCTGAATTCACACACTGTCTGATCAGAGCTAAAAACTCTTGTCAAGGTGTTCCACCCCTAATTATTCTATATGTTAAAAATGAGCTAAACTATTTCTCTGCTTAAAAGTAACCTATCTTTCACTGCATATTGGACAGGACAAGAAAAGGCGATACTGAGAGAATACCTACACATTCACATTTCTTGATCTTTATGGAACATTGTAATTTTAAGCCTTCACACCACTATGGAGCAAAGAAGACAGAAACAGAAATCCAGTTTCTAGCACTGTCCAGTATTTCACTGGAAAGGACCAGATAAAAGCTAACTGTATTCTGAGCTGCCATGACCTTCACCACTATTTTGGTATGCAACTCTTAATGAGGACAGTTGTTCTCTGGGCTTTTCAAATCAAACTTTATAATGTCAGAGAAGGTACAAATGAGTAACAACTAATGGGATGTCATCACACCTTATGATGAATGGCCAAGTGTTGGAATATCATGAACTGCAATAACCCAATAACATCATTAATTTAATTTCTATTACTGCTTTAAGAATTTAAGCACCATTGATAAAGGTACTACTCAAAGCTCAGAAATCTTAGTTGAAACATGCTACTACTTATTAGACTAGATGAAGGCTCTTCTGCATTTAAATAATGACTAGCTAACCTCAGTCTGGACTCAGTTGCTTCCACCAGCAACAAGAATGGCCAAATTAATACAGGCTTTTCTCTAGAAGCCATTACCATTATCTGCAAACAAGGACATAAAACATGTGTAGCACTATCATGCAAAGCATTAAGATTAAATTCATAACATTTTGACAGATTAACACAGTACTTTGTGTGAAAGATTCATATCCATTTGACAGACCACAAGTCTAACCAGAAGACATTGGTATTCCTATGGCAGCTTCTATAAAGTCACTTGGCATTCCTCTTTATCCTCCCAGTCCATACCACAAGGATGACACCTGAGAACAATACTGCCACAAGCTTGTGGTACAACTTAAAATCCTTTAAAGAGTAATTTATATTTCTATAACAATGATGCTATGTGCAATGAAACACACTTAGAATACTTCTAAAAGATTATTTGTGAGAAAAATGCATTAAAGATCACTTTGACATGCTTGGAAAAAAAAAGAAAGCACAACATCTAAACTAGAAAATTAATTGCCTGTAATCTTCACTGCACAGACTTGTTATTATCAACTCTAACAGTACAACTACTATCAGCAGATTCATTTTATCACAGTTTATTTCCCTGAAGTGTACACAACAGTTATTAATATAAGAAAAATAGTCAGTCTCTCTTGGAAAGCAATACGCCAAAGTTCTTGTTCGGGAATAATCACGATTCCCATGCACAAGCTCAAAAAGACAAGTCAAGGGTTTTTTTGAGCCACTGTAATACTCTATGTAGCTATGCTAAGCATCAAGCTCTTCCAAGGGAAAAGAAAAATTGGCAAAGATTCAATTCTTGCTTTAAGTTATTGAATGGATTCAGTAAGAGAAAGGGAGAAAATGAGTCTAATTCTGGCAGCCAGTTTTACTCTAAGCACCTAGAGAGCACAGTGAACCTGAAATGCAGCTCTTCATCCAAAAAGAGTGGTTTACAATGCTTTTAAAGGAAACAGGCTTTTTATTATTTTATCTTATGTTGAAATGCTCCAAATCACACTGATAACACAGACAAGAATTCCCCACAAGCCGATTTACTAATTACACTACAGTGTCATTTGGGCACAAAACCTCAACACCTGACCAAAATCTAAGTTATAAAGGTTAACAGTTTTCCTATGCCTTTCAAAACTCATCCTGGATCATTAAGGAATTCTTCTGAGCTCACTTAGATGACGAACACAGATGGAAATTTTCTGGATCCAGCTTGCCATTCAATGATGCAACTGCTCCCAGCTACTTACCACCAGAAGGAAGTTTTTATGCCCAAAGATCCAAAAGGACTGTGAGAACAGTCCTCAATCTGCCACTGGCAGAGGCACTCGAGTTAGTTCAAACCTCACTCACCAGCTGCACACCAAAAGCCCTTTCTAGATTCATCTGTGCCAAAGAAGCCACTAATCTCACTTCCAGTCACCATTTCCTCCATCTGCCAGTTAAACTGCTCCTGTAAGCCTCCCTAGATGCGCTGTTTCAATTTCAAAGAATAAGAGACTTACATTTCACAGAGCTGAAAGTGAAATGTTCAGAAACTCCTCACAGGAACAGCTCATTTACCCACCCCACCCCCCCCCATGAGATGGCATGAGACAAGGCATGAAAAAAAGCTAAGGAAGTGTCATTATGATGGCACATGGGCAGATATTTGCAAGGAGCACATCTACTTATAACCCTCCTCCATATAATGTAAAGTGGTTTAGTTGGACACTATGAGAAAGGTGTTATATTTAGTTGTGAACTTTTTTTTTCAAAATAAGTGTGGTCAACTACTGGCTGATTGTAAAAACAGTTTTTAGATACATACAAAAACTAAGCACCAGGTATTTGCTAGGAATGCTGAGCTAAACCAAATCCAATACTGACACCTTCTACATTTATGCCTTTTAGAGATTTTTTTTGTACCTGGTAACAGAAGTTATCCAAAAGTATGCTTTCAAAATGAAGAAGCAACTATGCTATTCTAGTTAGCTACAGCTTTAGCGAAACTTGTTTGCCCTGACAAACTTCAGCCTTCAAACCATTCTGTACATACCGTTTCACAAAGACCTTTCATAAGTGACAATATGAGCTTATTAACAAATAAACCAGGGGAGGGAGACAGGAGAGAGTTAAGAGTGTCAAGTAAAGTACAAAATTCCAATTTATACACAAGTTTTTGAGTTACAGACTAAATAATAAGAATGATGAAAGAGATAACAGGACATAAAAACTCAGCAGTAGGTGAATGGTCAGTATATAAATGTTTATGCAGAAATCAACAGCTGTATATAAAAGAACTCCATTCCCTATTGAAGATCAAAGAATAGAAAATAAACCTTTGGCCAAGCATCACAGAGCTATGCTCTTCAAATCCAGTTTGCTTCAACAACTTGGATATAAACATATCATAAACAAATATAATATTCTTAGAATTCTAATTCTTTGTATGAGAGAAGGGTTTGTATCACAAAATGACACACTGACTGGGTTCTCACAATATGTACATTACATTGCATAAGTTACGCATAAGAGCAATAGTGGAAGCTGTTCTGTAATTAAGACTGCTGAGCTTCCAGAAATCTGCTTTCAGACATTATTCGTTTACACCACTTCTTCAAAGAGTATGAAATGAAAATAAGATTATAGGCAGGCTGAAAACACAGTTTTCACAACAATATTTAATCATAATCTATTGCTGATTTATGATCTCCTAGAACTAGGGCTTTTCGATATCCCTTTCAAAAATCTCTTCACATTATACAGCACCTCAAAGAAATGCCAACAAAGAAACATAAAACCTGCTTTACTAGGCTTTCATAGATACTACTTATCCAGAGTAAGTAGCATATTAAGGCATTAACACAGATCCTTTTGCCTGAAGAGTATGGTGTGAATGATCTTATTATTTCAGGTCTTGCCTTGCCAAACGACTCATCTTTCCATTACTGAAAGGCTCAATTTGGAATTCGAGGTTTAACAAGAGACCCTTGGTCACTCCTATCCAGCCATTACCAGGTGGAATGTAAACTGCCACCAAAAGCTTGAATGGACTCCCACACTCCAACACCCTGCAGTCCTTTCAACCTAGTGGTGCCAGAGTTACAGAATACCCTACCAGGTCTATGAAAGCTCCTTAGATGTCACACCCATGAATTACAGTATTCTGTTTTTATTTGCTATTGCTTAACCCTCTTTACAGCTATAAAGTAAGAGTTATTAGAGCATGCTGGAAAAATGCAAATTCTGTACACTTTACTTTGATAGCAAATTTATTGCTTATCACTAATCCAGTCATCCAAAGTTATTTGCATGCAAGCACTAAAAGCTATAGCACAGAGCTGTCTAGCTCAACAAAGTTGAACAATGGTGTCAATATCTATTAAAAGATTGTTAAAATAGAATATATGCTGCATTGCAGCCAATTCAAAGTTTTGAGTGTTCCATTAACGTTACCTGACAACCACCCACTGCTCAGGAACATGCTGTCAGAAGTTCCATTTTTTCCCAAAGAGTCAAAAAAAATGCAATGCTAACTATTTTTAAAAGCCTAGAATACAGTATCATGAAACTTCAAATGTAGGACTGATTTTTAAAAGACAGGACACTGCATTTCTCAGTCTTGTCTGGAGAGAAATAAGTGTGTGAAAATAGTGACACAAAGATAGATGAATTTAAGTAAACTTAGGCTACCAGTGTAAACTCACAGCACCTTTCATCTGAAGAAAACACAAACTAATGGTATTTGCGTTTCATACTCAAACCTATTCCTAAAGCACTTTCTTTAGTCTATCCAGCACCATTTTCACAGGCAGATTTTAAGCAAATAGTATAAATTAGCTAAGACTATGATATAAGACAAGTCTATAATAGAGACATGAGAAGAAATGAAAACCAACACCTTAATACAAGTTACAAGAAGGGGAAAAAAAAACACAAAACAAAACAACAGGCAGAATTACACTTAAGCAAAGAATGAGGGAAGTAGTAGTAGTCATCTTTTCAGATTTTCATTCTTTTGTCCTCCATATATATACACAAACCCAAAACAATCAGATCATCACTGCCATAAATTCAGGTTATTCACCTTTCATGAATCCTTAGTATTTGGTTTCTGGAAAACTGCTGGAAAAAACACACCTTTCTGGGAACACAGTACACTACACGCTCCTTAAAATGACTGGTATTCAGTTAAACTAATTTTTACTCCTAAGCAAAGTAGCAGTTGATCTTGACAGCAATTTACAGCTCTGTAAAATAAAAAGTGACCTAGCAATATTGAGCAATGAAGCTACTAGCACTACATTTTTACCTTCCAAGAAGTAAAATATACATTCTTTATATTATCATTACCACAGGGGCTTTTTTTTATTTTAGGAGTGCAAACTATAAATTACATATTTTCTACAAAACACTCAATCCCTTGACATCAAAGTATTTACTGTAAAATAAATGCTTAATATTGTCTGCTTGCTAATATTATAATTGGTAACAAACAAACAGAAGACTGTCAAAGAACACGTTTCCATTCCTTCTCTTGAATAGCAAATTGTTCAAATAAAATATTTATAAAACAATGTCAGACATCAGTTTTCTATTGCTCTCCCTTCAACAATTAAGATGTATTACTAATCTAACATGCATAAGAAACACTTCATTGTAAGATTAGTGATCACGTCTTCTGCTTAGTGTTCAACCAAAAAGCAAGTCTCAAGTACGATACTCCTTGTAGAAGACAAGGTATCAGAAAGAAAACATTGAAAATGGCAAGTTAATCCCTCAATGAAAAAAGGCTTCTGTCAGGCACTCGGTAAAATAACCCCAACGTTGTATGCATTAGGCACACAAGATCTCGTTAATGTCAGGCTAATGAAAAAAAAGCTATATGTATTAAAAATTAAAACCACTTAAAAACCACTCTAAACCACCACACGCTTTTGAAGCTATTACCTGACAATGCGCCCTAAACAAAGTATTCATCGCTCATTTATGTTTTTTCCGTCACCTTCCTAAGAGAGATTTCTTTAGAGATCACACAAATCCACCAATATGTATCTTGTACCACAGGCTTAATTACGAAAAACAGAAGTTGTGTAAATATGAATAACTGGAATACTTCTTAGACAATGCAAAAACTAGGCATGCGTCACTTCTCTCATTATATCTCATAAAGTGAAACCTTCCTTCAGCGTTGAACACGCGTTTAAAAACGTTACTGAGACATTAAAACCAGACTGCGACACAGTTTGCCCTCGATTTTGCTTAATTAGATATATCCACATGCAGATTTATCCTACACGCGACAGAAAATAAAACGGGAATATTAACGATCTTTTCCCGCACTATCACAGGCAGAACAAAAATAACGTTTTCCCCTAGACAACTACGGGGACGTCTGAACAGGAACCCACAATAGCCGATAGGCTCGCAACCAACTACTGCTAATCCGAAGGGCTGAACGCTAAAACCCACTCCTGCAACGCTTGGCACCCCTAAAAGCCACCGCCGGAAGGGCCTAGAGCCACTAACCGACCTCCAGCTCAGAAAAAAAAAACTCTTGTCAAGGGACCAACCTACTCCAACAACAAGTGACGGCGACAGCGCGGCCGGAACAGACCCCAGGCCAAAGCGGCACAGGCTGCCGCAGGCCGAGGGCGCAGCCCCGGGGGCCGACCGGCAGCCCCACGGGGAGGTGGCGCGGGAGCATAGCTCTTAGTCGCCGTGTCCGCCGCGGGCGGCCAGCCCTGCCTATATTAGGGAAGGGAAATGGGGCCAGTCTTTCCCTCCCGTATGGGGGGCCCTCCGTCTGAGTTCCATCCCGCCGAGTTCCCACAACGTGCAGGTGCCGCGGTCCCAGACAGCCCTAACGGCGGCGGCACGCGCCCCTCCCCCCCCCCGCGCGGCCGCCCTCCCTCAGTCGCTGCCCCCAGCTCTCCGCACTGCGGGCGCGGCCGATCGCCCGCCCCACTCCCCTCTTCCTCCCGCACTCCTCAGTGGAGTGCGCGGGCCTGCCGTCGCACCCCCCCCCCCCCCTCCTCCATGCAGCGGCGCCTTCCTCCAGCGAGGCGGCGGGCTCCTTACCGCTGCAGCGCGGCCGGCGGGCTGCGGCCGGCGCGGCGGCAGCGGGCTCACGCACGAGGGGTACTTAACCCCATCGCCAGCCCCGACAGCCGCCTGGGTTCCTCCTAGTGCCGCGGCAGGGAGAAAGGCCCGCCCGGGCGCGCCACCACCGCCAATAACCACACAGAGCGCTAATGAGTAACGGCTCCAAGGACCAATTAGCAGCGTGGCACCCTCCCCCGGAGCTGCCTGTGAGTGGTGCCTCTCAGTGCTTACGCGAGCGCACGCCCGCCCAGAAGACAGTGACCAATTGGAGTGTGCCACTGCGGTGACAGACGGTCGTAATGACCAATAAGAATCCCATATTGTCCCGAGAACCGGCACTGCAACTCCCGCCCATTGTGGGCAGCTGACGGCCACTGGCAGCGCGGCGGCGCGCAGATGGACTGGTCCCACCACTAATGGCAGGCCAGCCGTCCTCTCTTCCTTAGCTTTTCTCCCTGGGCGGTGGCAACCATCTTTTAGTCGTGATGCATGGGAGCAGGTCTACCTCCATCTGGCATGTATTATAAGCCGAGCAGCGGCACTCTAATTCCGCTAGGTGCCCACCACTGGCCCTCTCGACATGCGCACCAAGAGCCCGGACCTCCGACAGGGCCAGCGCATGGCAAGACGGGAGCTGTAGTGCCGGGTCTGCTCTGCCGCCTTTCCTCTTGTTGGCCCATCACCCTGGTTTCATCGCTTAGCCGCTCTATCTGCCAACCTCTAGAGTCGGCAGCGCTGCCCGGGGCGCCCTGTCCTACACACCTCTGTTTAGCCTGGCCCTCAGTGTCACGCTGCGCCTGCCATCCTCTCCCAGCCACCCCACCCATCTCGCAACGGCCCCTCTCGTGAGTTAGCCGTGCCGTTTTCCTTTCCCCTCAGGCCGCCTTGTCTCCCTGCCCACATTCTCTAAGAGGGGCAGGGGCTGGTGAGAGGCACGGCAGAGCAGGAACCTGTTGTTTTACTCGCTTCCGGGGAAGTGGGGCAGGCAGAGAAAACAGCGAAGAGAAAACCACCCCCAAACCACAACCACCAAGGTCCCCAAGGCCGGGGGCTCCGCGCGCGCCGCGGTCAGTGGCGGGAAGCGCGCGAGTGCGTGCGCGCTCTCATGCGTCACTTCCTGGCGGCGGCGGTTTGAGCTTGGAGCCCGCGAAGGCGCAGGCCGGCGGTGGCTGGAGCTGTGAGTGGTGCGGTGGAGCTCGTCCCTGCGGCCCTCGCCTGTGAGCGGCTTCTCCGGGTAGCAGGGAGCGGGAGGGGTCTGTGTTCAGGCTGTTTCCCGCGGTTGCGTTGTGATGCGATGCAGTGCGCAACGGCCTGGCAGGAGGCCGGGAGAGGTAGTTGCAAGAGGTTCCCTGTGCCTCGCCCTCCCTTCAAGGGAGAAGGCCGGGCGAGAGCGCGGCTTGGCCCTCGAAGCACTGGAATATGACAGGCTAAGGCGCTGCGCAGTGAGCAGCGTCGAGGGTGCTCTAGGTGGGATTCTTTCGTGATGGGACGAGCTTTCCAGTTCGCAGCACGACGAAGCTGATGAAGCGTCTCGAGAACAGTCCTTATGAGGAGCGGCCGAGGGAAATAGGGTTGTTTAATCTGGAGAAAAGGAGGCTGAGGGGAGACCTTGTTATTCTCTACAACTACCTGAAAGGAGGTGGAGTTCAGGCTCTTCTGCCTAGTAACGCGTGATAGGACTTGAGGAAATCACAAAATGTTAGGAGCTGGAAGGGACTTTTGAAAGATCGTTCAGCCCAACACCCCTGCCAAAGCAGGATCACTTAGAGCAGATCACACAGCAGCTCATCCAGTTAGGTTTTGAATGTCTCCAGAGCAGGAGACACCACAGCTTCTCTGGGCAGGCTGTTTCAGTGCTCTGTCACCCTTACAGTGAAAAGTGCCTTGTGCTCCAGCTTGCATTGGTTGCCCCTTGTCCGATCACTGGACATCACTGAAAAGAGCTTGGCTTTGTCCTCCCAATACTTGTCCTTCATGTATTTATAAACATTGAGGAGGTTACCCCTCAAGTTCCACCAGAGTAGGTTTAGATTGGAAAAATTTCTTCTAATATCCACTGAAAGGGTTATCAAACACTGGAACAGGCTTCCCAGGGAGGTAATTGCATCACCAACCGTGCAGGTGTTTAAAAGGCACAGAGATGTGGTGCTGAGGGACAGCCTTGGTTGCATTAGATAATGTTTGGACTTAAAGGTCTTTTCCAACCAAAACAATTCTGTGACTTTTGCTCTTTCTCAGCCTGTGTTTTTGACAGAAGTTCTCACTTGCGTTTACCCTGGCTGCTGCTGGGTTATCACAGTGTATGCTCAGCTAGTTCCAATATTGCAGGATGTTGCTGTGTACAATGAATTGCTCAAGTGAAAAAGAAAAAAGATTGCCCCTAGGCAAGTATTAAGATGTCTGTTCTGCTGTGTGCTGGCCTTTGGAAAAACTGTTATGTGCTACAGAGCTCTGATTGCTTTTTATTTTTTCACTTTTTAGAGTGCTGTGTTCTCATGACTTGGATAGTTTTTTGATTTCTTACTAATCCACTGATGGAAAAATTGTTGATGAATCAGCATTGAATTCCATACTAAGTTTTGTTAAACAGAGCAGTTAAGGCTATCAAAAGGGAAATCTATGAAACAAAGACTTGATGGAAATACTCATTTGTTGTAGACATAGAATTGTAGAATTGTTTTGGTTGTCAAAAAGCCTCTCAGATCATCAAGTCCCACTGTCAACCTGACACCACCACAGCCATTAAACCATGTCCTGAAGTGCCATATCTGCATGTTTCTTGAACACCTCCAGATGCAGTGACCACCACCTCCCTGGGCAACCTATTCCAATGCCTGACCACTCTTTCTGTAAAGAAATGTTTCCTTATATCCGTTCTAAACCTTCCCTGGCACAATATCAGGCCACTTTCTCTCATTCTATCAGCTGATACTAGAGAAGAGACCGATTCTCACCTCAATACAACCTCCTTTCAGGTAGTTGTAGAGAGCAACTAGGTCTCCCCTCAGTATCTCTTACTAAGCTGCATTAAAAAACTATACTTAGTGACACGTAAAAATAAAAAGTGGGCTTATATAATCACATAACAGCTCAGTATATTTAAAAGTTTGAGGGACTATCAGAAATTTCCCAGGAAGTTGTAATTACTGTACAAATATGTTTCTAGTACTTACTCTCTTAATCCTGAAAAATAGTACCTGGACTACATCATCCAATTTATAGGTACGTTGTTGTAGATCCCCTTAAAAAAAAACTTAAGCAGACTTGATAAGCCTTCACAAAAGATGCTGACTCCTATGGAATAGATGGATTTATCCTAGTGTTCAAAAATTCTGCATGTCCTAAGTTTTCCCTGCTTTTTATGCCTTGTACATAAATGAATTGTTCTGTAGTTCCATGAGTCTTCTACATTCCAAGCAGGAATTAGGATCGAACCTGAGATAATTTACCACTAGCTAGACCTGAATTACTAAAGCAATTTTAGATAAAAAGCTACTGAATTTAGTAATTCAGCTATTTAATCCTTGATTTCCTTTAAAAGGAAATCACTGAGAAAGCTGCAGTTCTAGAGCTTGTAATCTAGACAGGTGGGAAGTAGATGGGATGAGTATTACAACTCATGGTTATGGTGTACATAGTTGATCTGTCTCAAAACAAAATATGAATGACCACCACTACTAAAGTCCTCATGCACAAGACGTCAATTCTCAGTATAATTATTACTTCATTAGATCAAGGAAAGACAATTTGGTGGAATTAATTTATTTCTATGTCTTGTTTCATCACCGCTCTCATTTTCTACTGAAGCATAATCTTTCATGGGTAAATATCCTTTCATAGTGGTTTCCATAGCTTTAGATATCATAAAACAGTTCTATAGGTACAAATACAGACTGAGCATTAATTTTTATCACTGCTGTTCAGTCAGAAGTTGTGACAGATCTTTGAATCTTCAGAGTATGATTGTATGATCATTAAGAAGTGCATATTTACAATAACTGAAGCAAACTTAAGAGGTTTGGGGAAGAACTTTTTAAGTGTTGCTTTTTTGAAAAAGTCCATTTTAGTTCTTGAAGTATCTAAGTTCTTAGGACTTCATTCTGAAGTGCACATTCTCAGGCAGTCATACCTCAAGCATCAAGTATTTACCAGAGATAGATTTTTACTTACCATGAGCTCCACAGTAAAGAACCATGAGAGTAGTCAGTTACATATGCACAGCAGATAGCAAAGCTCATCTCTGAAAACTTGTAGTCCAAGTTAAAATCATAGAGTGGGTAAGATAAATGCAAAGGACTGGAGCATAAAGTTGGTAATGAGGAGAATATTGGAGTGCTACGATAATGCACACTGCTTTGCCTTTCCAAGGAGCAACATGGTTTAGTAATGTACATATTGCTATCTTGTCTCCTGCTCTGTATATGTTTTTTCATGTCACTGTTCACTACATGTGGACTTTAAATATTTGCCTATCCTATAATTACCATTCATTTACTTTTTCAGAGGAAAAAAAACCACAACACAAACAAGCAAACAAAACCCAAAACAAACCCATTAAAACAAACAAACATGAACCCCAACCCCCTGATACATATCTGGTAGTTAGTGTTTTCTGTGTTGTTGTTACTGCTTTTTAAGAGGGATCTGCAAAGTCAGTGATAACCTTATTAGTGATTGATGCAGAAACATTTTTATGATACTATTGCTGTGTACTGATGAATCATATGTGCCTCCTAATTCAAATTTATGCTTCTGAAACTGCCTGGGTTTTACTCAGTGTTTCAGTAAAAGAATCTTATAATAATCTAATTCAACAGAAAGTTAATTATGTTAACATTTCATTCTCCTAGTGTCACTCACAACAAGTTATACAGAGGGCTAATCAGAAGGATATAATTTTCTCAGTTTTTATAGAATGGAAAATCATCACAGAAAATGAGTCAGAAATTTTCTTTCAGTGTGAATCACAGCTGAGTGTTGAACAGGTTTGTTGGGTCCACCAGTCCTGAAGCATACCTCCTAAGGTTGGCTCTGCAGAAGTGTTTAGTGTTTGTTTTTTTACCAACAGTACTGAAGTACTTTAATCAGATTTTAAAATAAGAACCCCACAAAACCTGAAAATATTGTGATAGAACTGTTGAAGTAATTATGATTGCTTTCCCAATAGTCAGATCTGAAAACTTCCTGTTTGTTCAGCTGAAATATGTTGCAGGTGATTACCAGAGCATTGTGACTTCTTTTCCATGAAATGCATGTCTTTGGTAGACAGGGCAAGCCAGAGGCTTTCCTTCTTCTGTTGCATGTTCTAGAGGCCCAAATACAAGTATATTGTATCTTTAAAGATACAAGACAAATTCCACTTTAAAAATAGCAGGGAGAGAAGAAGAAGCCATAGTCAATAGTGGAATCACATTTAGAGGACACAGAATGTCTGGTTTGCAAAAAAATATAAATCAAGATTTCCTTTCTCTATAACTGACTATTCCATTGGCACTCAGAAAGTATCTCTCTTTATCTTTGGACAGGTTATGTTCTAGAAGGTCTTTAGTTTGAAATCGTTATCAGGATATCAGGAGGAGATTTAGTGGCATTGGACTTGTCTCTTTTCAGGTTAGCACTTTGAATGCATGACCTGATTTGAATCTAAGGAGAAAAGATCCTGTCTTTCTGCTAGTAGTACCAGAGCTGTTTGGAAACTGGGGTTTCTGTATACCATGATCATGCAATTGGAAGCACAGCGGCAGCCTCTCTCCAGCCATCAAGTTCTTATTGCTGTGTAAATCACTTGCACTTATCTAGAAACATCAGGTGAACTTCATGGTTTTGAGATCGGGGTTGAAGCCACATTTGTTCAGAAGCACACACATGTCTGTGATAGCAGTTATCACTGTTGTTTTCATAGATGTGCAATAATATTTCTGGGTCTTTAGATGCAAGATAAAGGAAAACTCTTCAAGAATGTGCTTCTGGAAAGAGATTCTTTAGCAGATAAGTAATTTACTACAAAAGAGAACAAAAGCAGTGGTAAATACAACCCTTGTGCCTCAACTTTGAGTGTTGCTCGATATTTTAAATTTACTTTGTTCCACTCACTGTCTAGCCAAATGGTACATAAAATGGATGTAGTTACACAGCACTTCATTGTAGAAGTGGTAAGAGATGTCTAAAAAGGTATGCACAGAAGTGCTTCATGATTATCCTCTTCAGTACTTTCAGAATGACAAACTTATGGAACTTGACCGTAGGCTTGTCTGCAGCATTTTCTTTCCAATTCTGAGTGTCTCTGATGTGTGTCTTGATAGGTGTGCCAATTAATCATCTAACCAAAAAACCCACTCATTTTCTGTCCGAATGTCATTAGTCTGACTTGTGATGCCAGTGACAGGATGCTCAAATCCTCATTTTTATAGGGTTATACAATAGTTTAGTGGATTTCTAGAATAATCAAAACTTTTTTTTTTTTTTTTTTTTTTTGGTGAAGGTGAGGGTTCCTTTATTGATTTAGTTTGAGGGAACCTTTGTCCATTTATAGACAGCAGTCAGAAGTGCCAGGTTGTTTTTCCCTAAGTGGCAAATTCGTGGTAACTCTTCACTGTTCTTCCTCTTTTTCTTTGGATCTCCCTGATTCCAAGCATATATTAACTGTCCAACGATGCGGGACCCTGATGTACAGGAGTGGATCAGCGGATGCCAACCCCTGTCTCTGCTGCACACCCTGCAGCACCACGGCCAGGGGCTTCCTGCACTGCCACTGGGCTAAGCACCATGGAGAGGGGCCCTCGGGGGCCAGGCACTTCCCCTGGCCTCAGAAAACTCCTAGTGGAACCCTTCTTCTCATCCTAGTAGAAGGATCTCATTCTAAGTATGACACAGGCCCATGGAAGATGGAGTGTAATAGTTGCACTAGAACCAAAGTCCATGCTCTTCAGTTTGAACTATATAGAGATAGAATTAGTGCAATAGTGCAGTTACACAGAATCACAGAACTTTAGAGGTCGGAAGGGGCCTTGAGAGATCATCAAGTCCAGCCTCCTTGTGAGGGTAGTTTGCCTAGATTCTCTTCACTGGAGAGAATGTAAGCTCAGCTGCAGACTATACATCAAAGCCCCTATCTAAAATCTAATAAATGGAATTCTTTAGGAATACAGAGGTTCTGTTCTTTTCACAGTTTCTTCTGAATCAACCTGTTTGGTTTACCTTTTCACTTGTACTCCAAGATAATAGATGGAAACTTGCAAACTCTTTTGCCTGATCTTACCTTATTAAGTTGGTTAGCCATTTGCATTGTCCCCAGGTCTGTCTTGCTTTGTAACCAGTCAGTGCAGAAAAAATAGTTACTTAATCCTGCAGATTCTTGAATGACTGTTTAGCTCAGCACATTTCTTCTTGTGAAAATAATGGTTTGTGCTATCAAGTCATATTTGATTTCTTCCAAGTTATTTCAGAAATACATCAATATAAAAAAAATTAAGTACAACATGCTCAGAGCTTTACTGTCAAATCTGATGGTACAGTAGCTACTGTTGACAATGCAGAAAGCATTGGCTGATATTTTTTGTTTCCATGATCATGAAAGTAGTCCTGTGCCTCACATAGACCATAAATCCAAAGTAATGAGGTAAAGCAGAGGCTTGTTGCTTTCTTCATGTTAGTTAGTATACTGCTACTGATCTTTTTAACTATTTGCTTAAAACCTGTTGAAGCTGTAAGAGCAAAAGCTAGTATTTCTTCTCTGACTCTGTCCTCTTGGACAGAAATGAATGAAGAATCCACATATTTAGACTGAGACTGATTTGAGCATGAGAATTTTCATTGGTTAATTTTGAGGTTTAAGATTGTTCCATTCTGAGTGGGACAAAGTTCCTTACTGTGTTTTTGTTTCCCCCCACACCTCTAAACTGGGTGTGGTTTACCCTTTTATCTTATTTCATTCTTAAAGATTGTAAAGGACTATTAGCTCTATCATCAGAAGGTTATATATCCTTTTTTTCCTAACTTTGCTGAAATATGTTTACTAAAGGTGTAGTATTTCAGTGTTTGTAAGTAAGCTCTATTTGAATGGCCAATACATTTTATCCATGAATAAGGAACTTTCTTAAATAGTATTTCATAGCATTGAGAAAGCAATGCATACTAACCTCTTCATACTAACATAGAATATTTTGTTGATACTGAGATGGTGAGCTCTTCTTCCAGCATCTCCTTCTGCATATACTTTCTAGGGAGAATTTTCAATGCATGAGACGTTGTGGAGTCTGTCAAAGTTCTGGAGACTTTCAAAACCCTCCTGAAAGCATTCCTGTGCAATTTGATCTAGGCAAACCTGCTTTGGCAGGGAGGTTGGACTAGGTGATCTCCAGAGATGCCTTCCAACCCCTGCTATTCTGTGGTTTTCTGTGACTGAGTATTTCAGGATGGAGTTATGATTGTTGTTCCAGGAAGCTTTAATAAATAGGAGATCTGTCTTTTAAGTGAGGCATCTTTTTGTTTTGTTTTGTTTCCCTTAGGTTCAAAATGGCTACTACATTCCAGGAGATATCTACACTTGAAGCTACTTATTCAGAAAATGTTGATGCTAAGCTGTCTTTTCTACCTGAAAGACTGAGAAATAAACTGCTTCCCTTTCAGGAGAAAGGCATCATATTTGCACTTCAGAGAAATGGCAGGTAAAATCTTTATTATATCATATGTTGAAAATAATTCTTTCAGATCAACATAAATACTACTGTCTCTGAGGTGAATTATCTTACAGACATCTTTCAAAAGCTGTAAGATAACGTGGTTTAAAATACGAGGTTGTTTTGTGTTTGGTTTTATTTTTTTTCACCAGAGGATGAAGCAATGTTTAATAATGCATTATGCAAAAAAGGATTGTAGTATCAAAGATCACTTCATGTGAGAGGAGGCTGATACCAGTAGGACCATCCTTTTTGTCATGTTAATAGAGAATTCTTAAAATAAGTTAATTCACATTTGTTTCTTTAGGTCTTACTGGCATGATAGAGCTGTTAAGAGAATGACTAACAGATCTTGATGCATCTGTGTGGTATTCTATTTTAAACTTGGTACAATTGTGGCATATAATCAGGGTGTTCTGGATCACACTGAGCTACAACAACAGAGCAGATCAGGCCTTGCAGAGTGCAGCAACTGATAGAGCAGGCATTTAGCAATTAACTACCTAATCAGAAAAATAGTTTGTTCACCAGAGGCTGGAAATATTTTGCTGAATAAGAGCCTGTTACTGCATTTCAGGAGAAAAGAAGAGGGAAGGGAAATGCTATTTTCATGTTTACAAAGTTTAGAAAAGTTAGGCAGTTGCAGCCTAAAGCCATGAAACTACTGCATGTTGTTTTGTTGAGGAGTAATGACATTTTAGCCGTCTGCCACAAATTAAATTGGTTTCCTTAGATTTTCAAGAAGGATGAAGTTTCTTTCAGATCATTTCATCAAGAAGTTTAAGATATAAAGGGGTTGCTTGCTAACCTTTGTGATTTTTTTCCCTCCAGGAGAAAAGAAATATAATTTTCTTTTTCAAAAGGTGAAAAAATGGAAAGGAAATGTTATCATCAGTTCTTGCAGTTATATGGAACATTTGATCAATTAAAAATTCCTCTGAGGTTTTACATTTTGATTCTGTTAATTTGGCTAAAAACCTTTGACAATTGCTGTCTTCAGGAAATGAATCAAGCCATCTAATTTATGCTGCCAGACTAGGGAGCAGAGTAGAACGATGAGTCCAGCCATTAATGTGCAAGCTTTATGCTGTATTGGTGTTAGCTTCTCTGTGATCACTGTTCATATTAGGCACTTCTCTGCTGTACAGCATGACTGTTTTAATGGGCCACCAAGACTTTAATAAAATGGACAGCAAAGTCCACATTAGAGTTGGATTTAATAAATCCAAAGCCTTTGGCTACAATATCTCAGTTGATCTAATTCTACTAAGAGGAAATGAGGTTTGTATAACATGAAATTGAGGTGGATTTATATATACCCAAAGTGAAATAATGGAAGACATTAAACATATATAGTTTCTTTAATGTTAATTAGTGTATGCTAGTTGATGGTTTCAAAAGTAGCATAATCTTTTGCAGCCTAAGATGTAATACAGAGATCTCTCAGGAATCAGCTCAACTGTAGTACTAGATAAATTTAATCTGATATTTCTTTCTTTTTGTTTGAGATGTAGAAATTGCCTGAAATAAATATCTGAAAAGATTTAGAATACCTAGGCTAGTGACTCCATAAAGGAGGGAACTCTGTTATTTTCTTTAGGGTTATGGGCTTTATGTTCCTTCCTAACAAAAGTCTGTTGAGTAATATGGCACTGATGGTCATACTCTGGCACATGCATGAAGGTATTGCCATCATGATTGCAAGAAATTTCATTCCCTGGCATAGCAAATTCTATGTGTTAGCTGGATCAGATTGAGGAATTGTGTGCGTACTCTCATCCAGCGTCTATATAAAGTAAAATGTGTTAACTCAAACTTTCCTGAGGAGTGCTTTTTCAAATCTGTCCCTTTCTCAGGCAAATCTAATTTTACCTGTCCCAAAAGAGAGAACAAGAGCATCTTTTGCTTGTAGCTGAATTTTCTTATTAGTTTGTCAGCCCTGGTCTCGCCCAAGTCTTTCCCTCTTGTGTACTCTGTAATGATTTAACCCTTCTTTCGGTATTCCCAGTGGTATATTTTAGCAGGGTCTAGTACTTTCCCATAAAAATGTCTTTTCTAGTTTTATAAATATATAAACATAGGACTTAAGTAAGTAGTTAGTGCATCTAAGCTCTTCTTTCTTCATTCCCTCAGGCTACACACTTCCTTTGCAGTCATCACTTAATCCATGCTTAGTTGCAGTGGTAGGAAACATGTATTAAAAATGCTCTATTGTTAGCTGAAGAGATTCAATTAATATCAACTTAGGTTAGAAAAGTGCCTAGCATGAGAAGGGACTTACTAGAACAGACTTTTTATTTCTTGCATGGAAAAGGCTGGGAGTAAGCTATTAATTCCCTTGTCTTTTCCTAGAGTATAAAATAAATATGTCATTGCAGTTTCTGCTTTTGATTCATTAATAAATGAATGAAAGTTTTTCAGTAGGTGCTCCAGAGGTATCGTCTAGACTAACAGAGGCTGCCTAACACTCCTCTAGGAAATAATAAATCTAGAGGCAAGATGAGGGTGTATAGCTCAAAATATTGTAACGTGTGTTTTAGCTCACATGGAATACCTTGCAAATAAATAACTGCATGATTGTTTATTCCTTACTAGAGACTATGCTTCAGAAGTGCACTTGAGAATAGGTACCTAGGAATCAAAATAATGTTTGGTCTTTATTTATAACCTCAAACATTAAAGTGCAAAAAAGATGGGCGCACACAAATTCTGTCCTTGAAAATTATTTTATTTTTATGCTTTTCTTCCAGGAAAAAGGTACAATTCTTTAAAAAAAAATGCAAACATGTATTCATTTATTTATATGTACTTTAAGTTTTCTCCTAAATAGAAGACAACAAATTTGTCCCTTCCAGGAACATGAACTCTTAGCAATTGACTTAGGAAATATTTAGGGATGTTAGGGTCAGTTGTGTGTACACTGTTGAGAGGTGGAGGTGAGCAATTCTCTTTGCTGATCATTAGTCATAGTTCAGGCAGATGCAGACAAACTGCATTTTCTAAGAGCTCATTGTGACCTAATCGCAAGTGAAGAGGCATACATTGAAACCCTTAAAGGTGTCATCTTGCTAATTTGGTTTAGTTGTTCTGTTGGCATTTTTAGGTCTATTTTATTCTTCCACATAAAATCTGTGAAATATGCAGGAGAAGCTGATTTGAGAATGAAGGCCTAAATAGTGCTGAGAAATCACCAGCCAAGGGTCAGGTATTAGTGAGGAGTAGGTGGCAGTGTGGAAGCACAATACTTGTGAGGAAGTGGTAGAAATTTGAGCAAAATATCCAAAATACAGAGATATATGGGCAAATGGCTTGATTGTACCAACAGAGATTGTATGCAATCTCTTGAGCCTGCATCTCTCTTTGGATACTAGTGATTTTCATTGTAGCTGTTCACTAACATAATACTTGGAATGTCTCTCTGCCATGTGTTCTTCTTTTATACCCTCTTTTGTAGTGTGGTGTCTGTTTTGTGCTGCAGTTTGCTCACTTGAATATACTGTAAGAGTTGGGTGTGTACTATTGTTTGAAAATCAACTTTCACTACTGGGCAACATGTGGAAACCATATCTCTAAATACACTTATTGCAAATATCATTCCTTATCTGTGCTTGCCTTGATGATATCTCTGAGAGATACCTTCAGACACACAAATACCATTTTTTTTCCTTTTCCTCTATAAATGTTGGCAGAACAATTTGTTTAGGCTCTCATGCTTGTGGATGCAAAAGAGGACTTGGAGATAGTTGCCACACTGAAGTGCGCTTTTCCATTCCAATTTTATGTTCAAGTCATTTTATGGGAGTAGTTTAGTTTTCTGTGTTTTCTTCTCAGTTTCTTACATGAGGTTCAACTGCATTAACATAATTTCCATTTTCTGACCAAAAAAAAGGTTTTTTTTAATTGTAAGTTTTTATAAATATTGAAGTGTTTATGTTTACCAGAATCTGTATTTTACTCCAGTATTGATTTATAGATTTTTTTTTCTTGTTAGTGGCACCTCTTTAAGTTTTAGAGGGAATACATTAACTTATATGTTGTGGAGCACATGATTTTTAATTCCCTGTACATGCTGGCTAAACACTGTTTATTCAGTATAGACACAGTGGAAAAAAGAAGTAAATTACAGTGGATATCAGTAAGATGATATGCACAGTTCATTTCTTGCATTAGGAGCTGTGAGTTTTAATGAAAGGGAATTTGTTTTGTTGGGCAGTCTTTTTATAGAATAAGGAAAAAAATACAGTATTTAATGTTGTTTTGGGTATGATACTGAGCTCACTAGAGAATGGAATGTGAGTATCCCCTGCTAAAATGAGTCAGTTGCCAGCACTTCAAAATAATACATTTTTTTATCACTGACTGTCTGATCTCTGGCAAGCTACACAGGAGAGACACATACTTAATTCCTTGTTAATTAGGACAGATTTTTAGTTCAAAGACTTCGTCAGTCTTTGCAGAAATTAATTCCTCCTCCCACTCTGAAGGCAGAGCAGAAAAACAGAGTCTCAAACCAAAAATTCATCAATGCTTATGAACACAGCGAAAAGATTCTATCTGGCATCAGTTCTTCATTGCAAAGATAGAATATATATAGCCTGCTGAAGTTTTAGTAGTTGAACCACAGAAACGACAGGTCTTGGGCAGGAAATACATACAAATGTGTAGAATTCCAGTATCTCATTCAATCTGCTTGAACGTGAAAGAAATCACCCTATAGTCTGCACGTCCAGTGTTTTGGGCAGGGATGCAGGGGTGTGAAATATGTCTTTTAATAGAATATTTTAGACTTTGAGGAGGAGGTTAAGCTTTCTTTGTTAACACTGTGAAATGGATAGTTGAAATCAGGTGAATTCTTCTATATTTGCCATTGAGTAGTATGAAAGGTATCATTTCCATTTGAGCTGAGTGTCTAAGGGTGTTAACATTTCTGTGTCTAGGAAGCTGATACAAGAGCAAATATATTCTGTCTATGTTTGCTTCTGTGCATCTTCTCATATGCACTAGAACAGCAGAGCCTTTTTCTCTTACACTTTAACTGTTTTTCCCGTTCGCTCGTACTTTTGTTATTTTACTGCATTTGATTCTGGTTATGTTGTTTTTATGTCACAGGTTGCTGCAGGTCCATGTTGTGATTTAATGCAAGACCAGTTGCTTTTTACCCATTGTCTAAACTAATTCAATTTCTCAGAATCAGCTGCATGGTTTGGAGGAACACTTACCAAATATTTTGCAGGCTACTGTTGGATTGTCCTCACCATAATTTCTCAATGTTTCTCTTCTGGGAGATGTACCATTGTTATTTTCAGTTGAATATGACTACTGTTTTCATCTCAGTCCTCACAAAGCTACAGTCTGTTAGTTTACTTGATGCCTTAGCTTAAATTAAGCAAGTAGCATATGACTTCCTTTATGCAGTGAAACATTAACCATCAGTTTCTAAAGGAAGAAAAATATAACAGAAATGGTTGACATGGAGAGGTCGTATTTTATAAATCTATAGTTATTTGATAATTATCAGTATTTATACTGATAATCTTGTAAGATTATATACTGAGTAGTTGTACTGATAATTAGCTGTGTTTATGGACAACTTTTCTAAGAATAATCTTTATAACTAAGTTTCATTCCTATCATTCTCAGTAAATTGCTGGAAGTCTTAGTGAGCCTTGTAAACCCATAACAATGGCTATCAATCATTCTTCTATGCTGCAGGGTAAAGATGCTGTACTGATCTAGATACCAAACAGAATATGCTTTAATAACTCCAGATTTTGTAGTATCAATGCTGTGAGACTGGACTTAATTTAAATTCTTGTTATTAAAGTAGAGACCAATTTCATCTTAAGACTGAGAGTTCAGAGTTTAACATGAAGAAGATAAACTCAAAACCAGACAAGATGAAATTAATAAGATGTCTTATTCTCTCTGGTTTTGTCAGACTGACTTTCATAGATGCCAAATTAATTAAATTTGTATGTAAGGAAATTAAATTCTTTTCACATTTGTTGTTTTTTAGTCATATCTAGGAGTATTTCAATAATCGTTTCATTTCAATTTTAATTTGTGTTTGATGGCTTGCAGAATGAAGTGCCATCAGCAAGTGTCTCTATTATTTGTAGAGGGAAGTGGTAATAAAAATAATTGTAACCACTAGATTGTGGTTAGGTGTTAGAAACAAGGCATCAGACTCTTGCTAGAGGAAGAAAAAAATCTGCTATCGTTCCAACATATTTAGCAATTCATTTTATATATATGAAATTATTATAATTTTGAGATAAGTCTGAGCCCTTAAACTCTGCATTGTAATACATGAACAGTCATTTCCAGTCTTAAAAAGCAAAAGTAAAAGTAATCCTGGGGGAAAAGCATAGAATGGCTATTATTGAATTGTAGAGGATTAAGCAGTTAATTTAATACATTTCAGCAATTAAATATGGATTAGTTTTGTGAGTACTATGTTTTTAAAGAAAGGTTTATTTCTTTTTTTAAAGACATTGGTTTGTAATGTTTCAGAGTACATCTGAGAAATGCCAAAGGAGGGAGAGAGAGAAAGATAGGATTAAATAAAGATGCTAGCTCACAGAATGAGGTTCAGATGCAGGAAGTATGAATGAGAGCCTGAGCCAAATTCTGCAGAGCATTCGTGGCCAGGGAAGCTTGTTTGGAAGTGATGCTAGAGGAACTGGGAAGCAATTCAAATATAACAGAAAATGCATTGTCAGAAGTGAGTGTTGAATGTCATTCAGGAGGCAAACTGTGTGGGGTTAAAAAAAAAAGAGCTATTTAAGAACAGAAGAAAGCAGTGGTAGTAATCTGAGATGCTACCTGGGCTTAAATGTGGACTTTTATCAGCAGAAATAAAGAGGAAAATACCAATTTTTAGAAATGTAGGGTACAGTTTCTTAAAATGGAAGAGGCCCAAGCAAGATAAAAGACTACAAGTAATAGGTTGTTGACAGTGATGGAGAGAAGGGAAATTAGTTTAATGTTAGCTGTATGCAGTGAAAATTTGAGCTAGGAGAATCCACAAAGAAAAATCAGTGTGTTTGTAAGCATCAGGGAGGGGGCATAATCAAAGAGATCCATTCTGAGTATGTAAAACAAGCCACTTTAAGTGAGAAAAAGTAAGGTTTTAAAAAAAGATGAGTCAAATTCTGACGCACTTAATGGAAATTTGAAGGAGAGGAATAATGTGGGTGGAAAACTACCACAAAGGTAGCTAGGTAGGCAATTTAAATCTAGGTGCTTTAGGTTGTCTTTGTATTGTGTTGAATGGGGAGATAAATCAACTTAGGAAAGATAAAGAGAATTGCCTAGTTCAAAGATACTTGTCAGAAAAGAAGTGGGATATATTGTCAGCAGTTGAATGGATGGTTGTTTTTGAAGCATTTGGAAGGTACAAAAGTGTTCTGAGCTATTGGTATGGAGAAGGAACCAAATGTAGGAGAAAACTAAACACAGATTTTGGGAGCTTGAAGTGCTGGAAGGAAAAGACATTGAATTCGGGAACTATTGACAATGGAGGGACTGGGGCTGAGACATTCTTCTGGGTAATTCTTCTCCCTATTACCTGATTCAGCTAACTTCAAAGGAGAGAGACATGAAGAGAGTAGTTCTTGCAGCTCTTGCATTGCAGATCACAGCTAGGGGAGGATCTTCTGGGGAAGAAGGGTTTACTGGAAAAGTAGTAAGTAGCTAAGTTACATTGAAAGTCATTAGACTACATACTGAGAAGGAGCTACTATTGATCACAGGCATTTCAATCATGCCAACTAATAGCAAGATTAAGGTTTATAGCCTAGATTGTCAGTAGTTGAAATTAGCTAATGCTATTCCAACTGTGTCCAATTAACTGCAGTCAATTTTTCTTGCACTGAATCAGCTGGTGAACCAGTTTGTCTCTGAGGCTGGCTGTCTCTGAGTGACTGAATAGGTGAAGGGTTTTCACTATCACTGTCAGGTGTTTTCTTGGCTAGAATTTTTATCAGTTAACAATTCTGTTAAAACATTCTAGAAAACCTACTGAAGTGTCCAAGCTTAACCTTCAGCTTGACTGCTTTGATTTCTGTTATTCCACACATCATAGTCAAATCTAAAATACTTGAATATGTTGGAAAATTTGCTCTCTTAACTTTCAATTTGTAAGAAAGCACTTGAGTTGTTGGTTTTCAACATGTAATTACATGTTGAAGAGCCCGAGAAAAAGCATAAGACCACAGCCATTCTCCTCTATGCTCCTTTAGAGAATCATTATTACCACTTGCAGATGTGGCAATCAAGTGCATCTTACATTAGCTTGAAGGTTGGGTTTTTTTGAATACCTGGTGTAGTTCAAGAGCAAGAGTGTAGTCTGGCTTAAATCTTCTGGAGCTCTATTTTTGGTGAAACAACCTTGATCATGTTTGCAAAGAAGCCAGCTCTCTTTGTTCTGGTTTTAGGACTGTGTGCTGTGATTACTGACACACAAATGCAATGGTTGCTTGCTTGCGCAGTTTTATGTAAAAATGTACTAAGTTCAGATTCCTTAAATAACCCTTGGTTGAGATGCTAGTGCTGAAGTGTTGGCTTGTGAGTAGGAGGTAAATTATATGTTGTAGTGTTATATAAAACTGACTCACATGAGTAGGTGAGAATCCCAAGAATATCAGGACACCCACACTAGTGAAAGAAAAATGCAAGCTTCCTCTGTACAACATGTTCCAAAGACTGCATTAACAAAAACAGCTTTAATTTGTTTGAGTAGTAACAAAAATTTTCAGTGTTTTAAGAAATGAAGTGCCACTGCTTTGACTATTTATCTTGGAAAATGCATTTTAAAGTGGAGTTTGTTCTGAAAAAGTTACCTGGGGTTCTAACCATATTTTCTTGGAAAAAAACCCTGCTGAAAACTAGTCAAGAAGTTAACTTATCCCCATAAGCAAGCAACAGGTGTACTGTGTTGCCTCCTCAGCTTTTAACCTCCCATGTAAGTAAGCAGAGGTGTCTAGTTTAGAGGGGATATTATTGCAAAATATTTGTGTACAAGAAGCTTCTAACACTGACCGCTGGGCTTAGCAGGACTCTCAGTTATATAGTTCTTAGAAATATTCCAGTCTGTTGTTAATCAGTGTTCTTGCAAGAGCTAAGTTCTTTATGTTTGCAAAGATACCTTTCTGAAGTGGCACTAATGATCATTAACAGGAGAGACTTCTAGCTTTATCATTTGCTTGGTAAATATTCTAATATTTTGAAAGGGGTGACCTGAATTTAACCCAGACACACAGAAATAGAAATTATTTAAATTTAAACGTTTTGTCCTCCTCTGAAATTCATTTTGTGAAACTTTTAGTATGAACCTTTTTCTGATGCAGACTATTTGTGTGTGGCTGTATGACATATGCCACATGAGCTTAGCCTCAGTTTTCCTCTGCTTCTGCAAATAACTCATCTGCATAAAAATTTAAAGATCTGCTTCTCCTTCTGCTTTGTGAAGCTGGTTTTAATCTTCTTGACATCAACACAATCAGGAGCTCTTTCTCTGCTCTTCAAGGTTTGAAAAAAATATGCTTTCTATTCTTCCACAGGACTGGGGCTTGAGTTTCTTTCTTAATTCCTTCACCTATTTTTTTGCTAACTTACGGTTTCTTTCCAAGGTTTGCTGTAGTAAGAGTCTCTAAGTGCTCCTTAGCTTGGTGTTTGGTATCTTTACAAGATACTTCTGATTGAGCATGCTAACTTGTGAATGTCTGGCTCTGGGGTTCTGACTCATCCTGCCTTGTGTGATCCTTTAAATTATGTGATTCTTTAGTTCTAGAAGAAAACTTCAAACACAGTGATGGATTTTGTCTATAACCTCATATGCTTGCATTTGTTCTCTTTGGTGAGTGGATCAACAATACAGTTTTACACCTGAGTTTAACCAACACAGTAGACTTCTTGCTTTCTTCTCTGCATGCCAGGCTGCATTCTCACACAATTCTCTTACCAGGATACGTTCTCACACAAAGTTTCCTGCTTTTTTTATGTGTCTTTGCATTTTAATAGAAAATGTAGTTTTAATTTTAAGGTAATAGCTCTTGAAATCAAAGGATTACTAAATCCTATTGGAGACCCCAGACTATGTGGTTCCCTGCTATTTTTGAAAGCACTACTGTGCCCAAAGCCCATTGCTAACCCTACAACTGCACAAGGGTTGTGAACAGTATAAAGGTTGTAGCTGCATGTGCAATACATCTCAATGAGATTCTGATACTTTCTGTTAGGAAAAAATAGCAGATTTCTTTGGTAAATGGACAGAGATTCAAGGGCTAGCCACAGCATTCACTGTGAAGGGAAATGTATAAAATTAAATGGGAAAGAATCTGAAAGAATTTGCCATTGACCGGGGTGCTTTTTGCACAGCCGGGCTTTGCTGCTGAGAGTAAGTGTGACTGAAACATCTAAAGTGTTTCTTTTCCTCCCTGCTTTTCTGAAACTTTTGGCCATGTGGGCTGAGCTTTTAACAGGATATGAAACTGCGTATCATAGCTCTGATTTATATTCTTGGATAGAGCTATTATTAAGGTGTCATATGAACAGATGGGATATGAATGATGAAGCTCAGATTGGGTAACTACCAGTTGAGAGGAAATGACTAATTGAACTTCAGAGAACAAGAAGTCTGTCTTCTTGCAGTCAAAATACATGAAACAAAAATACGTATTTGTCCCTTCAGTGTAGCTGAAGATCTGTTTCTTCTGCTTTGACAGCACAGAACCTTTATGTTCATGTTGGCATCTTGTCTGACTGCAATAATATGGAACATACTGAGGTTTGTTTTAAGTAGAGGTGGCATATCTTTAAGGTTATGTAAAGCACTGATTCTTAAGAGCTGAATGCAACTATTAGATGTCTTGTAAGTTCTGTGTGGTCAAGACTATAATATTGAGGAATTTCTTTACGTTTCAAATCTAATTGTTGTGATTATAAACTGCAAACACTTGATGATTACCCACTCAGTAATACAAGCTATTCTTCATTGCTCTAGAATCTAATGGAAAAAGATTGGACTAATCATATTTTTTTAACTACATTAAGCAGGCATCTTAAGGTTCTTTCTCTAAAACTGTGAAAGCTGCTGAGAATGAATGCTCTACAATTTCTGAAGTCATTGCATAATTTTCATAGCCTCAATTTCCACTTATATTTGTTTTATTAAATTCTACACAAACTCATTGTGTGTGTCATGTCACAACTTCTATCAAGTCTAATTGTCAATGATGTTAATTAATTGACATAAGTCAGCACTTCTATAACTGTAACACTTCAGGACTTTGAGTACGAAAAGTCGATCATGGCAGTGATTCACCATGCTAATGGTATCATAACAGAGGACTGAACACATGCAAATACTGTAAAACCAGTTTTTTACACCTGATTCACATCAGTTTGCAATGTCTAATGAAATGTCAAAATGACTGCAAAATGGATGCGTTGCAAGAACAGGAAGAAAATCCAGACTACTTAGGACAAAACTGTTTCATCATTGGGTGGGATAAAAGAATGAATACTTAACCAGTGGCAAAATATCACTGTAGATACTCAACTTTTAAGCATATAGATATTTCCATGAAATCACTATTTGCACTGGTATTTGCACTGGTATTGCAGAAACAAGGAAGATAAAACTGTGTTGATGGTTTTACTAGGACTGTTTCTCAATCATGGAATCGTAGAATGGCTTAGGTTGGAAGGGACCTCAAGGATCATCCAGTTCCAACCCCCCGCCATAGGCAGGGACACCTCCCACTAGAACAGGTTGCTCCAGGCCTCATCCAACCTGGCCTTGAGCACCTCCAGGGAGGGAGCAGCCACGACCTCCCTGGGCAGTCTGTTCCAGTGTTTCACCACCCTCACTGTAAAGAACTTCCTAGGATCTAGTTTAAATCTCCCCTCTTCAAGTTTAAACCCATTACCCCTCATCCTGTCTTTACAAGACCTTGTCAATAGTCACTCCACAGCCTTTCTGTAGGTCCCCTTCAGATACTGGAGAGGCCACTATAAGGTCTTCTTGAAGCCTTCTCTTCTCCAGGCTGAAGACCCCCAACTCTTGTAGCCTGAGCCTGTCCTCATAGCAGAGATGCTGCAGCCCTCTGATCATCTTCACAGCCCTTCTCTGGACTCACTCTAACAGTTCCATGTCCTTCTTGTGTTGGAGGTTCCAGGACTGTACACAGTACTCCAGGTGGGGTCTGACAAGAGCAGAGTAAAGGGGGAGAATCACCTCCCTTACCCTGCTCGCCACGCTTCTCTTGATGCAGCCCAGCACACAGTTGCTGTCTGGGCTGCACGGGCACACTGCCAGCTCATGTTGAGCTTTTCATCAACCTAGACCCCCAGGTCTTTTTCATCAGGGCTGCTCTCCAGCCATTTGCCACCCAAATGGTTATGTTGGTTAAAGAGTGGTTATATTATGGATAAAATGTTGACAGTTATTTCATGTTTCCAACTACAAAATCATGAGTTTTTATAAATATTCAAAAGCCATACTTTGTAACTGCTACGTAAGTTTCACTTCAAACATGTTAAATGGAAAGTAATAAATATAAAGACAGAAGATACTCTATAACAGCGAAGATTTTATGAGCACAGTCTGGAAATGAGTGCAGAAAGGAAACAGAACCACTTCTTATTCTTCAGCAGATACATCATCAAAGTTTAATGGTTACAGTTCACCCTAAAAAAATGAAATAAAATCTTGTTTTATGTAAAAAACATCTGTGCCTGTCATTGACATGTTTTAAAGACATTTCATTTTGATTGCTATTCAGCTTCTCTTTGTCAGAGCAATTTGTAAATCACTCTGAATTTCTTCATTTTAGCTTGTTATCCTGAAAAAAATGAGAATCCAAATCGTTCACATATGCTGAAGAGCAGTGCAATAGGATCTTAGTATTCTCACTTTGATTTCTGTGTGTCTCAACTGGCGTAATTAACACTTCATTATTTATACAATTCTACTAAAATATAAGTTGATACACTGAGAAATTCTGTATTTGTCAGCACAAGTTGGCACATTTGTATTCCTGTCCTCTTTACCACATTTCCTTACTACCAGATGCTACTTGGCTGCAATATACTCTTGGTTATTGCTATATTTGTGCATTTGCTCAGATGTCCTTACATTAAACATACTATATAGTTGAAGAAGGTCTTTGGTTTGTTCTTGAGATGCCTCTGCTCTGTTGTTAATTGCTATAGGCTTCCTCATTTGCAGAATTTGTGTAAGGAGATTAAAAAACCTTACCACACTGGGTGGTTGTGCATTCCAAATGATTTCCGGCTTCGAACTGTATTAAAAAAAACCCCACCATGATTAATGTGCTAAAAGCAGTTGGCCTCTGAAAGAGTGCAGAAAGAAAGACTTGTTTTGAAAACTTCACTTCAAGCAATTAACAATGAGTGTTAAATGGAGAGGAAAAAAAAAAAAGTCAGTCTTTGAAGTGAGCAAAAACTGGCATTATTTTGAAATTAGAATTATGTATTGGTTGTCTACAAATAAATGTCTTTGCCCAGCTGGAAATCACAGGCATTAAGGCCCTGCAATTACGAGTCGCCAATAAAAGTAATTGCCTGTCTTTTTCTCCTTTGTAAATCTGTGCAAGCTTTTGGGGGGGGTGGGGGGAGTGTTTGTTACATTTTCTTCCTTTGTTTTCATCACTCTATCCCTAACATTTTGGAGACTGTAGTTACAAATCTATTGCAAGTCTTTCATTTATTACTCATATGTAAGATGTAGTTTGCATTCTTGTTTTAAATTAGTGGAAAGAAAGAAGAAATTGGTGGATGTTGAAATTTCTGCTGGCAGATTGAGTGAGCAAACAGCAATATGCTGTATTTGTCAGCATATCAAATATTTATCTCACATGTCACATTTGAAAAGGGCCAGTGTACATTTTCTGCTGAGATTTCCATTTGGACCACAGAAATGTCCCTTTTGGTCACATGTCAAGATGGATATTATTGGACATAATGTCAGCTTTATAAATTCACGGTGCTGGTACAAGCATTAATCATTAGCATGAAGTTTTGTGCAGAAAAGAAGACTTCTGTTGTGGTTCTGGGTAGCCACACTGACTTCAAAGTACCTACCACTAAAAGCTATGCATTTAAAAGATTTTCAGTATAAAAATACAGAACATTTTACCTCAGTGTATTAAATTTTATTGTAGACATGGAGACAGAGAAGATCTTTTCCAATTTTTTTGTGGAAGAAATGTTGCATTTGTGTTAAATGTTGTAGTGGATACATACCTAATTCTGTGGCATAGGAATAGAAGTTTCAGTTTCCTTAGAAGATGCAGTGTCTGGGGACAGACTATGAAGAAGGATTCATTCAGGCCGATTAACCAAAGCTAGTTTGCATCTGTCACTGGCAGCTACAGGTGCTAAGAAGTGGAAAGTGTGAGGCAGAGGAATACTTGAGTCAGGAGGAAAACAAGCAGAGTGGCCTGAGAAGTATATTCGCTTTCAGAGTATGAAACATTTCAGCATTTCTGAGACTTGGTGCTTTGTTCTATGAGTAAATATTTTTTAAATCCTCAAGCCAAGTGATGGACTGTAGAGACCTGTCAATCTACTGCTGTCAGTTCAACCAACAGCACTCAGTGCTCTGTTTCTCAATCAATGATTTGACTAAGCCCATGCCCTTTGTGTGGCATAATGATACTGACTGGTGGGAGCAGTTCTCCCACTTTGATTTTTATGACAATTTGGAAAATTCTACAATGCTCAAAAAACTTCCCAGATTACTTAGTAGCTGGAGAATTACTCTAATTGTCAGTTATTTAACTGCAGCCCACGCAGGTGTTGCTATGAAGTGATGCAGATGCAGAAATTCACACTTTCGGCAGGTTTCAGACCTTGCCTTCAAATTTTCCTTCAGTCTGGTCTCAGGATACTTAATAAATCCATATCTTCAAGCAACTCAGGGCTGCTATAAAAGGGAGCATTTAATCATCACCTAATTGTAAGTCCTAGTGTAGGTCGTCTCCTCACTTTGTTTGTACCATCACAGTTTTTGGTTGTCTCGTGCCTTCCTCTGAACTTACTTTTGTGTATTAGTTTAGTATGTGTCTTTTACCTGCTAATTACTGGAGATAGAACAAGCTCTTATAATTCTTTAGATTATGCTTTTTAATGGGATGGGGTTGTTGGTTAGTTTTGTGGGGATTTTGTTTGGTTTTGTGAATGTTTTCCCAGCTTGGAAAATTTTCAAAAATAGCTGAGGTAAAAGTTTGTGAAATAGCTGAGAGCTGAGTTTGTAAAGCTACAAAGGGAATATATTTGGAAAGATACAGCATTATTCATTGAATGGCTTAACTAAATGTCCATCAAATAATTGTCTTCATCTAGTCTCAAAATTTTGATAAAGAAGCTTTCCTTAGCCAGAAACATTTAAGTTTCCGAATTCTGCTTTAGTTATGAGTGTATAAGTAACTGAAATAACTTAAAATATCTATAAAGATTTCATATCAATGGTAACATTAAATGTTTAGAAAATGTAAATGTGGTGGACAAGATTTACTAGTTTTGACCAGACACTTGGAGTTGTCATTTTCTGCAGCAGTAAATAACTGACTGAAAAATGGGGCCAAAATGGGGTTAATTTCCAAATATATCAGTTAGTACAATTGGTAGGGGAGAGGGAATAGCTGTTTCTGTTTCAAAACAAATGTGACAGTTCTGGAAAGCAGCTTTTTATAATCAGTTATATAAATAATCCTTAATCATGAAGCAGCAAAAAAAATGCTGTTTTTGAAAGACACAATAGCTAAAGATGCACTTCTTGTGTTGCAAATGTCCCTGGAGATTACAGTTCATGGAGCACTAGACCAAAACAGCAATTTGTTTTCCCAGTAATGCTAGCAAACTGAATATTTTTTTTTTTTAGAATAATTAGTGTCCTTACTTAAAAATTCATACCAAATTTACTTTTGTAATTGGTATGTGTAGGAATGACATCTACCGTTCTTCCTTTCATTGATGCAGTAAATCCATATGTTGTAGTGAATTATATGTAAGTATTGGAACATCTCTTGTATTTACTACTAATTTCTGTATTTTCCCCTCTTGTTTCTTATTTAGGTGTATGATTGCTGATGAGGTAAGTGATGTTCCTGTTCCTATAACACCATTTTTCTTATATTAACATACTTTGTGAGAGATGTGGGTAGAAAGGTTGGTAATGAAAGAAGCCTAATTACTTTAATACTCAGCAGATATTCTGAAAATATCTAAGTGGGGGGAAAAATGGAACTTGACAAGCTTAGAAGTCTTTGAGATACATTAGAAGGTTATTCTTAATTGTATTTAGAGAGGTTAGATGTCCTGTGTCATTAAACCTTAACAATTCTAGCTCAGTGGTGTTGCTGGATATTTTTTTAAACAGTTTATAGTTGCATAGCTTGCTGGTTTTAATGGACTAGGTGACATTCCTGGCCCAAAGAGGTAGATTTTGAACAGATTCATTTTCTTAAATGTACTAATCAAGTACTAATAATGAAATTGATTACTTCCATACATTTGAAAATGCATACTTTATTCCATATTAGAGAAATTGGAATCCAGTATTTCTTTCTAGAGATAAAATATTTTTGTAATAGAGTACAGTGTTCTTGGTGTGTTGTTGTTATAAAACCATACTGGAAAAAAAGGCCTGTTTGGGGATTGATATGGTTTCCCAATTCTAATTTGGCTTTTCATGAAACACTGTCAGGGGGAGAAAGAGATGGATTACTGGGATTAAAGCTTCTACTCATACTATAAAAATCTCATTATAGCTAGAGATAAACTATCCTGGCATAGAATGTGAAACTTCTGAAAGCTATGGAGAATACAAAAGTATTCAAGGGAGGGTGAAAGGAAAGCTTTGGGAAAATCAAACTATCAGCAGCAGCTGTTTATTTATTGAAGCAAAGGTTCTTATTTCCATTGTGAATGAGAATATAAACTGTGTGTAGTTATGTTAGCAATAAAACATAATGCAAGATATATTATAAAATACATAAATTTAAAAATATGTATATTTATAAATGCATATATATCTTACATATTTGATATATATGTGGTTTATGACAGTAGGTCTGGCACTGGAACAAGTGTGCAGTGGTGTGAATCTTACGCTTGTTGACAAATATCATTTTTAAAAGAAGAAAATATTGTTTAAAGAAACATCAGTATTGTGAATTTATATACAAAAAGAGGCTATCATTTAATTGATATTAAATGATCATTTAATTACTGTGCATACACCTGGAATATATAATTGCATAAAAATTATAATACAATAATAACACTATCTTTTTGGAAAACATTCTTGAAATACTTTGCCACTCCTTTCTTTCAGTGGGAACAGACAACATTTTTTTTCTCCTTAAATTTCACACTTTCCATGACTGAGACACCATTGTATCTTCTACATTTTTTTTCTTTTCTCTCACATTATTAAGACCTAGTCTGGTGATCAGTTATATGGGATCTAGATTCAGTTCTTGGTGTGCTACCACCAAGAGACCTGCCTACTCATTTCAACTCAGTTGCTTGGATCATCACCAGATCAGCAATATGTTAGTGACTAGACAATCTGAGTTAGGGAGACAACAGTGCAACAAACTAAAAATGTATGTGTTTGGTTTATTTTTTTACTTGAATTTGTTTTCAGCTGGCACAAGCATTGCTGGGCTTGCAGGAAAATTTTAATTAAAACTAGACATGTTTTAATAAAAACTTAGTATTGCAGTAGTTCCCCAATTTATTTTTCTTTCTAGCAGTAGTTGAAATATTCATTGTATTTCCCTCTGTACTTGCAAAATCTTGTGATATCATTACATCAATCCAAATAAACTCAATACACTGAGGATATCACAGAATCACAGAACAGGTGAAATTGGAAGGGACCACTCAAGTTCATTTAATCCAACTCCCCTGCCAGAGCAGGACGACCTAGAGTAAATCACCCAGAAATATGACCAGATAGGTTTTAAATGTCTCCAGAGGCAGAGACTCCACAACCTCTCTGGGCAGGCTGTTCTGGTACTCTGCCATCCTCAAAGGGCAGATGTAAGTAAGGCAGAAGTAAGTTCTGAGTCTAAACAGAGTTCTTCATAAAGTTATTATTTTCATCTGCAGTTCCCTGTGCAACCTAGAACAAAATTGTCAGCTTTTGTGTTGAGAAGACATCCTATATGTTAATTTACTTTGTGTGGTCTTCTTTAAATGGTTTTAATAGTTTAACAATTTAGAGTTTTATCTTTGTAGTCTACCCTACTAAGGCAGAGAAAATCTTCTGAAATAAATGCAAATGCTTCTTTAAGCTTTAATGAGATAACTATATATATATTAAGCCATGTAACAAATCTCTTCTTTCACAAAAAATGATCTGTGGTAACAAATTGACAATGAAATAGATACCATGTAACTAACTCAGTGGCTTTGTTTCCTGTGTAGATTTCTGGGTTTTAGAGTATTTTTGTTTTCTGTGAAATGTGCTTTCTGAGCAGGAACTTCTATTAATTTCTTTAATTTTGTTTCCTTTTTCCAGATGGGGCTAGGTAAAACCATTCAAGCAATTGCCGTTTCCTATTACTATAAAAATGAATGGCCTCTCTTAATTGTAGTGCCTTCATCTCTGAGATACCCTTGGGTTGATGAGATGGAGAAATGGATTCCAGAACTCTCTCCAGATGATATTAGCATAATTCAGAACAAAACTGATACTGGGTGAGTAAAGTTTGTTATTGTTCTATAGAAAGGCTTATTCAACATCCCCTGCTCAAGCTGTGTCACCTAGAAGCTGGTTGCCCACCTGTGTCCAGGTGGCTTTTTAATATCTCCAAGGATGGAGACCCCACAGTCACCTTAGGCAATCAGTTTCAGTGCTGAGTTACCCCTGCAGTGAAAAAAAAGGTGGTTACTGATTCAGCAGCAGCCTCCTGTGTTTCAATTTGTGTCCATTCCTTACGGTTCTGTTACTGGGCATGACAGAAAGGAGCCTGGCTCCATCCTTTTTCCACCCACCCTTCAGGTATTTGTATAGGTTAGTAAGTTACTTTCCCCAAGCCTTCTCATCACTAGGCTAAACAGTCTCAGGTAGACTTTCTTCATAGGGGAGATGCTCCAGTCCCTTAGTCATCTCCATGGCCTTTCATTGCACTCCTTCCAGTACATCCATATCTCTCTTGCGGTGAAGAGCCCAGAACTGGACACAACTCTCCAGGTGTGGCTTCAGAACTGCTGAGTGCAGAAGGGTCATCTCACTCAGCCTGCTGGCAATGCTTTGTTTAACGCAGGCCCAGGATATCATTCACATCCTTTGCTGCAAAGGCACAGTGTTGGCTTATGTTCAATGTAATGTCCGCCAGGACGCCCCCAGGTCCTTTTCTACTTAGCTGCTTTCCAGCTGGTTGGCCTCAAGCATATATTAATGCAGGGCATTATTCCTCCCTGCATGCAAGACTTTGAACTTCTTGTTGAACTTCATCCAAGTGTCAGCCTGTTTCTCCAGCTGGTTGAGGACTCTCTGGATGGCAGTATGACCCTCTGTTGCATCAGGCACTCATCCCATCTTTGTATTATACTACAGTAGTTGCTCATCTGGTTTGAAATTGAGAAGACTTTTGCATGGCAGCAAGAGTTTGTCAGCTGGAAACCAGATTACTTCAGTGTGTTTCAAATTGAACATACACACTTGTTTCTCAACTCTGATGGATTAGCTTGTATCCATTAGACTCTGTAAAATGTTCTGAACATATTTTTTGAAACTTTTGGTATACACTACAAAATAAGGAAGTAATTACTGTTAAAATCCTATTTGGTGCACTGAGGAAATTTATAAGTTAGAATAAGTATTCTCTAAATAACCAAAAAGGTCGTCATGACCTGGGTTTTCTATCTTTATACTTCATAGCATTAATTCATCAAAGAGGCACTACAAGTCAGGAGTGTTGTTAGACTGACTCTCCTGTTACACTGAATTACCAGGGTATTTTTTAGTCTACTTTGCTGTAAATTACCTGATTGATTTTTTTGTCTGGATATTGTTCTAAAACTTCTGGGTGAGAGAGACTGATCTTCCTGTTGTCTGAGGAGTATCAGAAAGCAACTTGACTGCCAAGATGTCCATATGAGATAGTGTGGAACCTTCCTTCTAGTAACCAGAGAAGTCCCACTGAAATTGTATTTTAAAAGCCTAATCAAGGGATAATTGCTACAGACAGTCAAAATTTAAGTTTATTAAAAGAATATGGGGAGTAAAATAAAGACCCAATGAGCCTTTTGTTTTGCAGGTTATTGAGGTAAAATGCACACAATTTCATGCTCATAGTATCACAGTATCACAGTATCATCAGGGTAGGAAGAGACCTCACAGATCATCAAGTCCAACCCTTCACCACAGAGCTCAAGGCTAGACCATGGCACCAAGTGCCACGTCCAATCCTGCCTTTAACAGCTCCAGGGATGGCTAAATACTGAAAGGCGAAATGTGGAACAAGGGAAATGATGACAAAAGGAAATGGCAAACAAAACTCTATTTATTTTCTCTAAAGATTTTAAAATAGTAGAGACCTTAACCATTATCACCTCTATTCAACAGCAAGGAAAGAGGAAAACTTCTGTTTCTGCTTGTTTAACTTCCAGGAGGCTTCCTGGCCATAAGCTGTCGAACTAATTAATATTGTAGCATTAAAAAGTGTTTCATGCATTTGCAACAAAATGCAAATGCAAAAATACAGCTGCCAAAGTTGGTGTAGCATTTTGTTAAATTGAGCTCCCATATGTTCAGCTATGATTTCTCTCAGTTCAATGCTTTGCTTTTTCTTCAAAAGTTCAGCAATGGCATTTTCTGCTTGAATATTGTTTGATTTCCTAAAACAGGGTAAAATTACTTAGGCATCAATTTAAGGTCATCTAATTTCTTAACTAAATTTGAAATTGGATATTTGTCAAATAAATCAGTTCCATAAGAATATATAATTTTCTTCCTAATATTTTTTTTATCCACTCTTCACACAGAGGTGGGGAAGGTTCTTTCTTTCTTGGTTGCTACATTCATCTATACAGTAACAGCCACAGTCAGTAGTGCACAAACCACAGTGCCAGTCTCTTAACCACTGTCTTCCATATCCAGAAGCATGAACATGCACAAGTGTGTTCTTTCTTTCTCTTAAGTACTCAAGGAAACTTCAGCTTAGTTGTTTTTTTTTAATCTGCTGCAAATATAAGCAAATGAAAATCATTCCAGCAGACCAGTAGCATCTGACAGATGGGTGAATCAGCTATGGCTCTCTTCCTGGAGACTTCTTTGTCTAACAACTTTAAGAGCTGCTGTGCTGCTCCAAAGCTCATGAAGGGCCACAGTGCTCTCTAGTGAATTTAAAATTAGTTCATGCCCTGGGCCTCTCTATGTCTTGACATTTATCTTGAGACATTGTTTTTCCAACTAAATACTAAATATTCATCTTGCACTTTGCTGATTCTCTGCTTCAAGGTTTTTTGTATGTTTTTGTCATATTCTGTTAAAAAAAAAAGCTGAATAGGCCACACAACTTTTTTTTTTGTTTTCAGGTGGTAAGGTTCAGCCCAAACTGTCCTACTACCTTACTCAAATACTCAGACAGTCAAGTTGGTGATTATAGGCTGCTTCTAGGTGACTCTGTAGACAGAGAAATTAAAATTATTTGTCCCATGCAGTACTCGTGGAAAGGAGCAGAAGTTGAAGCAAGGCAACCAGATAAATTCAGTTCCTTTTAAGTGCAAAGTATGTACTCTGAAAATGGTTGTGAGATCTGTGTGACATATGTCTGAGATGCTAGAATGCTTTTAAACACCAGAAGTTGTTATTCTTTGCCTGGCATCCCAGTGATTAATCAATGCAAAAGGTATCGTACATACCTTCTGAAAAGAAATTATATTGGCATAATTCCTTTGCTTTATTCATTTTCCTGCAATGAAATCTTGCTAAGGAAATGTGTGGATTTTCTCTTTTAGGAGAATATCAACCAGCAAAGTAACAATTCTGGGATATGGCCTCTTAACTTCTGATGCACAGACTTTAGTAGACACCTTGTACAGGCAGAACTTTAAGGTAGTAGTGATTGATGAATCACACTACATGAAATCCAGAAATGCCAAGCGGAGCAGGATTTTGCTACCGATTGTGCAGAAAGCTCTAAGAGCTATTCTTCTTACTGGAACTCCTGCTCTAGGAAGACCTGAAGAGGTATTTGACCTGATATGTTTCATTTTGGCTTTATTGTTTTTTTTTAAGGATGGTGTTAGTAAGAAATGAACAATGTCATAGTTTTCTTAATATATACAATTACATGCATTTTGTCATCAAGCTGCACCAGGTGATTTAAGGAAGCACAAGAAACTAAACTAATGTCTAGCTGATTGTATTGGTGTTCTACAAACCTGTGTTAAGCTCATGCACAGGTGATTTGAAATGAAGTTAAAAGAGATTAATCTTGCATGTAGCAGACTGTCAGTGAAAATAGGATGAAAAGAGCCTAAGTAGAAAACTGTTTGTTTCTACTGGGTAGGACTGTGCTTGGTAGACAAAAACTTGCATTAAATATTCTACTTCATTATCTGGTAAAGGAAGTCCTTTGTTGGTCTTTTGAATATTCCTAATGTTCACTTGTATTGCAAAAGTGGGAAAAAAATGCACCCTGTGCTTGTTCTAGTCCAGAAATACAAATCCCTTTGAAGGAAGTTCAACTTAGGGAACTGGAGAGTAGCAGAGTGGAAACAAAAAAACTCCTGGATTTTATACTGAACACAAGAAAACTGCCTTTATTTATCAGCTGTAGAAATATGTAGAATATAAGAGCTGATTTGAACCTATGAAATTTATAAGGGTTAAGTAATACTTTGCAGTTTAGAGTTTCTTGTTATGTAAGTAGAATTTCTGCCAAGATCCTTTAATAATTTAATTTGTTCATGGGGGTTATAACTCAAGAAAGGTGTCCATTGTATGAAAAAGGGCTTGGTGTATTATGAGTGTTCGCTTAAAACTTTCAAACAAATATTTCTATCTGTGGGTGTGGATAATTATTAAGTTTCTGTACACATACCAAAGACATTGCAACCAACCCTGCAACTGGTAAAGGTTGCTGAAGGTCTTCAAAGGAGATTTCATGCAAGCTGTTCTTGATTACAGTAGTAACCAAATGAAACAATTTGAGGCATTTTTGTATTGATACCAAAGTTCTGCCATGGCTTGTAAGGCTGAGTGTAAAAGCATTACATCCTTTTACAAGTTTTGTGTCATAAGTCTTTAAATGAAGCATGTATAGAAAATGAAATGCAGATAATTACAGGCAATGTCATGTTTGGCCTAGATCTTTGTCAAAACAGCAGCAAATAAATTGGTTTTTTTCTTAATATTGCTTTTCAAGTCTTTAAATTCTGTCTTGAAAATAGCTTGTGAAGAACAAAATTAGGTTGTAGTAGTTTTCTTTTGGGGAGAGGTCACTAGCATGTGAATAGGTAATATTAAATTATTTTTATATATATAAAAAACAATGACATTTCTGCCAAATTAAATGGCAGAAGTGCTGTACAGTACACTTCAAAGGATAGCAGAGAAATGTGTTTAGGAGAGAGCTCTTTGTCTCTATTCTACCACTTCTACTCCTTGACAGTATGCCTTGGATCCAGCAGTGGTCTTTGAATCCAGAAACCTTTGACAATAAACCAGCTTGTTAAGTAGAATTCTTTCTAGCTAAGAAATATCTGAACTTGTGCTTACCTTCTGTTACTCCGCTGGCAAGAAAGATGTGATATCTTTGGTCCTTATTGATTTTATTTTTGAAAGCAGAACTAAAGAATGAGTAGGTTTTTCATGTATTTTAAGAAACACACTCTTCATGGAATACCTGTGCTGAAACTTTGCAGAAGTCAATGTACCTGGCAAATGGCAAAAACTGTATTTTTAGCAATAGTATCTTCTCATCCCTATTTCCTTGCTCAGTGTAAGGCTTTTCCAAGTTGTCAGTACTGTATTACAGTGTTCAGGGTATGTTGCTCTTCCCACAAGTGTCCCATCTCAAAACACATTCCTGTAGAATGTCTTTTGCATGTGTGCCAAGCTGTGTATTTTTTAATGCAGCTATAAAATGCAAACTTAACACAATAATCATGCAATAATGATTTCTGATAGTCTTACGTTTGCAGGCAATTTTTCAGTTTCACTGTTTTTTCAATGCAGCTTTTCATGCAGATCGAGGCACTCTTTCCAAGAAGGTTTGGAACTTGGAGTGAATATGCCAAAAAATACTGTAATGCTCATGTCAGGTATCACTCAGTCACATATTTTTCTGTAAGTCTCTTTGATGTTCTGTGAAGTGAGAGAAGCAGTAAGTACTACATCTATTGCTCTATAATGCTGTCTTGCTTGGAAACTCAGGGTCAGATACCATCTGCTCAGTGAAAGAGGTCTGGGAAAAGGAAACTTTATTTGAGGACAAAATTGGAAGCTATTAAAGTTTGAAATAAAGTTTAAGTGCCAGCATTCTGTTAGGTAGAATGATTTACAAATGTAAGTAGCATGAAGTGTGTAAGTCTGACCTTTAGAGTGGGACTTTTTGCTACAGCTGGAACTTAGGAGTTTATAGCCCTCAAGTCTTATGCTCAAACAGTGTAATAATTTACATCGCTCTTCATTATGGGACCCAAACTTTTTGCTATACCACCATTTTGGGCTGGAGAAAAAGTCCAGTACTTCTTTCTGTATTTTACAGGTTGACTGAGTAAAAATAAAGGTATAAAATTCATAAAAGCACAGTAATGTGTTTGCAATTCTGTTTGAGGAGTGGAACACAGGCAATGTAACTTCTTGACTACCTACTTGCCTCCAATTTGCTAGGTAGCATTACCCATTAGACATTTTTCCACATATGTGCCTAATGAATTTTAAGCCATTTTTATCCTTATATCTTTCAAGAAATTTCACGTTTCATGTGTTTTAAGTTATCATGTTAAGGAGGATTCCAACTTGCTCCCCTCAACTTTAGTTTAATGATCAGTTTCTCTAGCTATATTCTAAAATAGAAGGGATAGAAGCAGCTGATTTAAAATACTTAGCTTTACCCATTTGAATCTATTACACTCTAGAATGAAAAAGAAGTTAAGAGAGGGGAAGAACCTTTGAAGTATTTCTTGTCTAAAAACCTTCTTATCTACAACTTTGAATATATTCAAAAGAATAGATTTTGTCAGCTAACATTTCGATTTAATTTTTACAGTAATAATTATGTGGTTCCATTTTCATATAACTTAATTTTCTTCCTCCATTTTATAAGCATTTCACTTCAAATAACTTGGAAGAGTGCTAATTTTCAGACAGAGAAATGCTATTTTTTCCACGGTGTTTTGACTGAATGCATCTGTAATTTTCACACCACAAGTGTACGTGGGTACAGCATCACTCAATCATAGATGATTATCTTATTTTTGGAATACCATAAACGTAATAAAAAATCAAGTTCAGGATTTGGCAGGCTTTCAGTAAATAACTTTGTCTTTGTGACTTGGCTGAAACAAAACATCCTGTGGCAATAAACTTGATAGGATTATTTTATGCCACACTTTCCATGAAAATATTGTGGTTTTTTTCCACTGGGGTCTTCACAGAAACCAGTTTCTAAAGATGAAATTTTGCCTAATTTTTTTTTTTATGCCCTCAGTGCTGAGGCTGGAGGGAGGAAACATTTTTAAGGACAGCCATGTAAATAGACAAAAGAGGGTTATGAGCAAAAGATATTGCTGTCTTCCATCTATGTAGCATTCTGAGTGAATTCTGCTGATACTTCTCCAGTGTAGAAATGAGACTCTCAGCCCCTTTCCTGAATGTTGATAGGCAGCCAACTAGAATGCTGGTGATAAACTCAGTAAGGCTTAAAATTCTCTCAGTTATGGTGAGCTTGGTTTTGTTCTTTGGAGGTTTTTTTATTACCAGTAAAAAAACACTTGCAGAATACTCTCCTAAACTACTTTGTGCTGAAAGGGAAGTGTAAATGAACTAGAGCTAGATGATTTTTAATGCCCCTTTCAACCCACACCATTCTATGATATAGAGGACTGCCTGCATTTAGAGGCAGCAGTATCTGCTAGAAAGTTGAAACAGCTCTGACTTCAGTGCTAGAATGATTCAGACAGAAATCAATCATCTCTGGCATAAACAGTAACACCAAACGTTGTTACCCAACACATCTTCCTATCTAATAGCGTGTTTTACAATTTATTATATACTGAAGGTTTCTATCACATTTAGAAGATCTAGTATTTTCCTTCAGTGTGGAATTCTCATTTTCAGGTTTTTTGGTAAAAGAACTCAATGGGACTGTAGAGGAGCTTCAAATTTGGAAGAACTACATCAGCTTTTAAGTGAAATAATGATCAGAAGACTGAAGAATGATGTTTTAACTCAGTTGCCTCCCAAAATCAGGCAGCGTATTCCATTTGACCTCCCACAAGCTGCCGCTAAGGTAAATTTTCCACTTCTGCTAAACACATTTTTGTTAGTAAATAGTAATATCTGTGTATGGTTTATGTGTAGGCATGTGTATTATAGTAGTTACTAAGAATATGAATATACAACACATCATCTCTGTTGTTATTTGAAAAATATAATATGAATCTAGCATTTTTTTCATCAAATAGTGATAAAATTTGCTCTGATTTTAGTATGATCTTCTTCCTTTGTCTTCCTTTCCCTTAGATTTTGAACCCTAGAGTTACATTTAGCTAAATTTATCTAGTAGAATTCTCAAAAATACTCAGTGTCAAAATGTTTCATCCTTGCAATGTAGATAGTGAAGAAAGACATGCTTTGTGCTACATATCTAACCACCGATGTCTTCTACCAATTAGAATTTGAATACCACTTTTGCAGAGTGGGAGAAATTAATGAGAAATCTGAATTCAGATGCTACTGAAAGCCACTTTTCTCAAGTCATGAATCTAATCACACGCATGTATAAAGAAACAGCCATTGCCAAGGTAAATATGGAAGTATTTTCTTAATAGACTTAAAATACCCAGTGTGTTCTTACTAAATTAGATGTATTGGCCTGAAAGTGAGTTGAAGTTGGTTGATTTGTTTTATAATCATGACATGAAGAAATATTCTTTTCCCATGTATGTTTGTAAAGAAGGCTGAACCCCATTATAAAGATCTGAGCTAAGTGTTAAGACCATTACTGATCCACCAAACATAAATGCATCTTATAGGGATATACTGAAAGTGAGTACTTCAGGGACATACCTGTGTGTTGACAACTGCTGCAGCTGACCCAGGTATGATGCTGATGCAGCCCTCATCCAGACTCCATTCTGTCAGTGCTCATTTTCCCCATGGATAAGTGTGGAAGAATGATCCCCTCCAGCTGATCTCTTGTTTTATTAAATGGGACCCCAAGTTCCGCATTTCCTCCTATAGCACTGTCACTTAACATGTAAAGAAAAACGAAGAGCTGGTGAAGGTCCTGGAATAAAAACCCTATGAGGAGAGGCTGAGGGAGCTGGGGTAGTTCAGCCTGGAGAAGAGGAGGCTCAGGGGTGACCTCACTGCTGTCTACAACTACCTGAAGGGAGGCTATAGCCAGGTGGGGTTGGTCTCTTCTCGCAGGCAACCAGCAACAGAACAAGGGGACACAGTCTCAAGTTGTGCCAGGGGAGGTCTAGGCTGGATGTTAGGAGGAAGTTCTTCACAGAGAGAATGATTTGCCATTGGAATGGGCTGCCCAGGGAGGTGGTGGAGTCACCATCCCTGGAGGTGTTCAAGAAAAGACCAGATGAGGCATTTAGTGCCATGGTCTAGTTGTCTGGATAGAGCTGGGTGATAGGTTGGACTGGATGATCTTGGAGGTCTCTTCCAACCTGGTTGATTCTATGATTCTATGAAGTAATGAGCAAAATTTTTTGCACACCTACTTTTTCTCTTGCTATCAGGTTTGATGATGATAACCTATTTTTAGAAAAGAAGAAGGGAAAAAATTCTGCAGGCTGCTGGAGCAGTAAGAGTTGAGAATCTGACCAATTCCTTCAACTTTTTTTCCACCTTGCCTTGAAAATATCACTGTGCTTCCATTGCTATTTCTTCCTACTTTTCTAGTCTCTTCCCTCTGGTAATGCAGGAATCTGAAAGACAAAAACAAGAGGGAAAAAAAATGAAATCTGGGGTGTTGCATTAACCATTGACCGCTGATAAATGTTGTTATTAATTGTCATCATTACTTTAGTAGTTTTTGTAAAATATATTGAAAATCATATTTGACACAGAAGAATTCTATGAATGTTTAAATAGAGCAATATTTTATGATTCCAGTATCATGGAAGTATCAAAATTACTCTTTCAGTTTTGATATATGGTTTTATGTGGGGGCAGATGTAGAAGTTCTGATTAAATAATATCTTGTCTGTTTGAAATATGTTTGTGCAGAAATCAGTTTTATTGTTTTTAAATATGGCTTAAAACATCAGATAATGATGTTGCAACTGGAAAGAAGGTTATCTACATCTTAATGTGGAATAATGTGATCTTTTGAGCATAAAAGAGGGTTTTTTCCCTGAAAGAATGAGATTTCTGTAAGATGTAATGTTGTCTTAAGATGTAATGATAATCTTGAATGGATTTTTAATGAGTATGGAAATTTACCTTTTCTTATTACAAGAAATTGATAGACATTAAAATAGAACCCTTTTGTGAGCATTTTGTATGTCTAACTAATGCAAATACTCTCTTACTCCAGGCAGGAGCAGTAAAGGACTATATCAAAATGATGCTTGAAAATGACAAACTGAAGTTTCTAGTTTTTGCTCATCACTTAAGCATGCTTCAAGCCTGTACAGAGGCAGTTATAGAAAGTAAGGTAATGATTTAAAAAATATACAAATAGTTTTAACTTCAGACTTCACAAGTACATATGAGCTGTGTTTCCCCTGTACTCAGCATTGGTTAGGCCACACCTTGAGTACTGTCCAGTTCTGGGCCCTTCCATTTAAAAAAGACGTTGAAGTGCTTGAATGTGTCCAGAGAAGGATAACATGGCTGGTGAGAGGGCTGGAGCACAAACTCTATGCAGAGAGGCTGAGGGAGCTGAGGTTGTTTAGCCTGGAGAAGAGGAGACTCAGGGGAGACCTTACTACTCTCTACAACTACCTGAAGGGAGATCGTATCCAGGTGGGGTTGGTCACTTCTCCCAGGCAACCAGTGACAGTACAAGAGGACACAGTCTCAGTCTGCACCAGGACAGGTTTAGGAAGAAGTTCTTCACAGAAAGAGTGATTGGCGTTGGAATGGGCTGCCTGGAAGTAGGGGTGGAGTCACAGTCCCTGGAGGTGTTTAAAAGGAAACTGGATGTGGCACTTGGTGCCATGGATTAGTTAATTAGAAGGTGTTAGGTGATAGATTGGGCTTGATGATCTTGAAGGTCTTTTCCAACCTGGTTAATTCTGTGATTCTGTGAATGCAGAATCTGTGTGAGTAGGAGTTTAGGGATTGTAAATGCGTACAGATTAGTGCCACTGTGTTAAGAAGGACTGTGTGGTTTAGAAGAATTGTTTTGCATTTAAAAATAATGAAAACACTTATATCTGGTATGATAGTTTATTGTTATTGAATCAGCCTTGTAGGCAGTCATTTCCCAAGCTTTTCTACCAATATACTTCTGTTTTTTTTTTTACACAACACTCTCATCTCACCTGAACATTTAATTGAAAGCAGTAAAAATGTCTGCAAACAGCCCTCACATTTTTTGATGATGGTCTACCAGTCATTGCTAGGGAATAGTGGCTGACTGCTATTTTATATTATTTTGCACATATTGGAAATTTTAATAAATAATGTCAGGGGAACTACATATTCTTCTATAGAGTGTTCCATGTTGAGATCCCGTGTTCATTCTCTCTTCTTTTGTACACAGGGAACACTAACTTTACACTTCTTTAGATAGAGGCTCGATTATGAATCAAAGGGCAGAAGAGTGCTGATGCATCACCATCCCTGTGACAGGAGCAGAACAGATGTTTTCCTATTTTCACTGGGGGGACACAGGATGATTTGGTCCAATAATGAACACTGATAATGTAATTTTGTTTCTACAATGGTATGTTCTAGGTTCGCTACATACGAATAGATGGAAGTGTGCCCTCAGCAGAAAGAGTGCATCTTGTTAATCAGTTTCAGAAGGATCCTGATACCAGAGTTGCTATTTTGAGTATTCAGGCAGCTGGTCAGGTAAGACAAAAAAGAAAGCATGTGAAATCAGAAACTTGAAGAATGAAGGTACAAAAGTCATTGGTTGCTTTCTGAAGGCAATTTATCTTCATGCGATATATCTTTTGTAGACTCAAATGTCTATCTTTTTGCAGTAATCATGGTAACAGTTTTAACCTCCTATTAAAATTACTTAAGCAAAATGAAGATAAGCAGAAGCATCTAATTCCAGAATAATCAATAAGAGCTCCATATCTCTAAAAGCACCAGATTAATAAGCAATAAGTCTCGCTTTCATAATGTAAACCAGCATGCAGTCTTTACACAATATTAAATGTTTTTTGAGTCTTACACCCTTGAGGCCCAGGGAAGAAATAGGCCTATCTGATGTCCAGGTAGCTCCTCTTACTTCTATATAAAAATGTCCTGTACAACCCTTATCTCTTTCTTTGCTTCAGATATTAAGTTGTTTGTGTATGGAATATTTTTCTCTAAAATTAATCTACTTGTTTTGTTTAGGGTTTAACTTTCACTGCTGCTACTCACGTTGTGTTTGCTGAGTTATACTGGGATCCAGGCCATATTAAGCAAGCAGAAGACAGAGCACACCGAATTGGGCAGTGCAGTTCTGTGAATATTCACTTCCTTATTGCAAAAGGAACTATGGATACTCTCATGTGGGCAATGCTGAATCGCAAGGTATGTGTGGAGTATACTCAAGAACTCACCATGGATAAAATGCTTATCTGGGGCACTCTCCTACTAAAAGATACTGATGTGGCTACACCTTGAGTACTGTGTTCAGTTTTGGGTCCCTTACTACGAGAAAGACAGTGAGGTGCTGGAGAGAGTTCAGAGAAGGGAAACAAAGCTGGCAAAGGGTCTGAAGAACAAGTGTTAGGAGGAGCAGCTGAGGGAGCTGGGATTGTTTAGTGTGGAGAAGGGAAGGCTGAAGGGAGACGTTATTGCTCTCTGCAACTCCCTGAAAGGATGAGGGTTGGTCTTTTCTTTGTAGTAACGGGTGATGGGACAAGAGAAAATGTCCTGAAGTTGTGCTAGGGCAAGTTTAGATTGGATATTAGAAGAAACTTCTTCACTGAAAGGGTTCTCAAACGCTAAAATGAGCTTCCCTGGGAGCTGGTTGAGTCACCATCCCTGGAGATGTTTAAAAGATGTATAAGCGTGGTGCTGAGGGACATGGTTTAGCATCAGAGTTGGTAGAGTTAGATAATGGTTGGACTCAATGATCTTAAAGGTTATTCCCAACTGAATTATTGTATGACTTTATGATGCACCTAGAACTGATAGTTTTTAAAGTGATTGTGTCTGTTCCAAGTTAGTCTTCTTTAGCTTTTAACTCTTCATTTAAAATCCAAAGATGAATAAGCAACTCTTTGCTGACATGAATGAGATGGTTCACATCTGGAGGAGATAGTTGCTTTTTCTTTCTTCTAGCTTTTTATTGCTGTAGTTGTTCAGTTTACAGATTTTGAGATTTTCTGCACAACACTAACAGATAGAGTTTGATGGCTTTGGGTTTGTTTGTTTATTTTTGGGTTTTTTTTTTTAATTGGATCAATGTGTGAATTTAAAATCATTGCCCCTTGTCCTATCACCTGCAGTAATAGGACAAGGGGCAATGATTTTAAATTAGAAAAGAACAGTTTTGGGTTGGATGCTAGGAAGAAGTTCTACCCATGAGGGTAGTGGAACACTGGAACAGGTTGCCCAAGGAGGTAGTTGAAGCCCCATCCTTGGAAATATTGAAGGTCAGGCTCAGTGGGGCTGTGAGCAACCTGATCTAATGGAGATGTCCCTGCTCACTGCATGAGGGTTGGACTGGGTGACCTTTGGATGTCTCTTCCAGCCCAAGCCATTCTATGATTCTATGATTACCCAGTGCTTGTTAGGGTGAGTACTTCCATCCTGCTTTCTTACTTGGAAGATCTTTAAAACTTCACAAGGCTGATTGACTTCTGTGACTTTTTTTGTAGCCTTTGATACCATCCATTAGTGTCTTGTTATGATAACTGAGGTGTGTTTATATTCTGTCAGCAGGTTTTTATTTTGACATTTCTGGAGGCTCTAGTTGTCAGGATTGTAGTTGCACAGGGTTTTCTTCAGATGCAAATGCCAACCTAACATTTTTCTTGTATTTGGCTACCAGTGATGCAATTGCTTGTGTCCATATAGTTAGAAGAGAAACTGATAACCCATTTTTAATCACAGCTTGAAGAATCCAGGTGCTGTAAACTGTCTTTGACATTCAGCTGGGGAATGAAACTGTGTTCTAATTCATGTAGATATCTCTGAAATAATGTCAGTCCATCCAGTACATTAAGTGTATCCTTAAACATGACACAGATGGATCTCAGTAATTCACCAACAATTTACTGTGCAGCTCTGCCTTCATTTCACAGTATCACAGTATCACCAGGGTTGGAAGAGACCTCACAGATGATCAAGTCCAACCCTTTACCACAGAGCTCAAGGCTAGACCATGGCACCAAGTGCCACGTCCAGTCCTGCCTTGAACTGCCCCAGGGACGGCGACTCCACCACCTCCCCGGGCAGCCCATTCCAGTGCCCAATGACTCTCTCAGTGAAGAACTTTCTCCTCACCTCCAGCCTAAACTTCCCCTGGCGCAGCCTGAGGCTGTGTCCACTTGTTCTGGAGCTGGCCACCTGAGAGAAGAGAGCAACCTCCTCCTGGCCACAACCACCCTTCAGGTAGTTGTAGACAGCAATAAGGTCACCCCTGAGCCTCCTCATTCCAGGCTAACCAATCCCAGCTCTCTCAGCCTCTCCTCGTAGGGCTGTGCTCAAGGCCTCTCCCCAGCCTCATCGCCCTTCTCTGGACACGCTCAAGCATCTCAATGTCCCTCCTAAACTGGGGGGCCCAGAACTGAACACAGTACTCAAGGTGTGGTCTAACCAGTGCAGAGTACAGGGGCAGAATGACCTCCCTGCTCCTTCTGACCACACCATTCCTGATGCAGGCCAGTATGCCACTGGCTCTCTTGGCCACCTGGGCACACTGCTGGCTCATGTTCAGGCGAGTATCAATCAGCACCCCCAGATCCCTCTCTGTCTGTTTCCACGTGCTGAGCAAAATGTGCAGGGTGTAAGAGATGTACACAATGCATCTATTATCTGCTATCTTCAATAAATACTAATAATTTGAGCAGGTTGTAGTGTGTCAAATGTGCTACTTATTGTTATTCTTGCAGAAATGGCTCCTGGAAGAGAAATAGTTTTAATCATTTAAGTTGTTTTTTATTATTACAGAATTTTTAACATTGCAAATTCTGAATTCAGTTTGCAAAGGATGCAAGATGAGTGAATATGAGTAAAGAAATCAATTCTAGCATTACAATTCCCTGGAAATTTTATGCTGGTCTTCTTTCTGCAGGCCAAAGTTACAGGCAGCACCTTGAATGGCAAGAAAGAGAAAATGCAGGCTGAAGAAGGTGATAAGGAGAAATGGGATTTTTTGAGTTTTGCTGAAACCTGGACCCCAAATGAAAGTCTAGAAGATCCCAAAAATGAACTTTTATTTACGCATGTAAGATTCAAACCTTATGTTTGGCTGTTTTCTTTCATTTAAATAAATTACGCTGTTGTTTGCTAATGCAAAGCCCTGCAGACTCCACTAATGGAGAAACATTAAATAAATGGAGAAAAGTTTATAATTCCATTTTAAAAATAAGGTGAACTTGGGGAGAGTCCTCTATTGGGTATTAAGGTCAACCTCAGACTTCTGATGGATGCTTATATTACGTTTAGGTGACTGCCTCACCCTCAGAGTCAGATAAGACCAAGTAGTTTCTGTTTAAATTACAGCATCATTTGTTACCCTGAATTTAATTTGCCATTATTTTAAAACATAATGTGTAAAAACCTTTCCTTGTAATAGGCATCATGAAAAAAGGCATAGCATTGTAGTCCTGTGTATCTGTTTTCTGATTGTGCCATTTCAGAATAGTCATGAGAATATTGAAAATACTTTCACAAAACAGGAGAGGAATGTTGAATTGCTTTTCTAGGTAGATGTTTGTTCTTAAAGAGTCACCATCCCTGGAGGTGTTTAAGGAAAGATTGGATGTAGCACTTAGTGACATGATGTAGTCCATGTGGGGGTGTTAGGTCATAGGCTGGACTTGATGATCTCAGAGGCAACCAGCAACAGAACAAGGGGACACAGTCTCAAGTTGTGCCAGAGGAGGTCTAGGCTGGATGTTAGGAGGAAGTTCTTGCCAGAGAGAGTGAATTGCCATTAGAGTGGGCTGCCCAGGGTGGTGATAGAGTCACTGTCCCTGGAGGTGTTCAAGAAAAGCCTGGCTGAGGCACTTAGTGCCATGGTCTAGTTGAGTGGACAGGGCTGGGTGCTAAGTTGGACTGGCTGAGGTTGGAGGTCTCTTCCAACCTGGTTGATTCTACAATTCTCTGATTCCAGCCTCAATTATTTTGTGAATCTATGAAAGATATCTTTTGTTTCTACTCCAAAACTAAAATATTGTATTAAAGAGTAATATTAATGGAGAGAAATAATAATTGAACAGCTTCTGATGCATTGCTGATAAGGGTAGTTTACAGACGTGTTTCGTCTTTCTCAGTGTGAAAAGGAAAGGCAGCATGACATACGTTCATTCTTCTCCCCAAAATCCTCTGAGAAAAAACGCAAAATATCTTCTGATAATGAAAAGTTGCATGAGGATTCAAAGTCTTCTGAAGTCACAAAAGAAGAGGATGCAGAGAAAAGCACTGAAAACCTGCATTCTGCAAGAGCCAATGATGAAAGTACCTGTGAACATGAACCGAAGAGAGCAAGAAGCATAAGTGGATATACTCCAGTCAACTCCAGTAAGAAAAAGACAGAATCTTTGATGGGAAAGAAGCTCTCTTCACTGTCAGAAAAAAACAATCAACTCTTTCCTTCTGGCTTAAATACTTCAAGCAAAAGTACAGCTTCAAATAAAGTCTGGCACTGTAGTGTTTGCACTTACAAGAACAACGAATTGCTCCCTTACTGTGAAATGTGCAATTGCCCTCAGAGCAGTAGCAGTAAGTAATGTGTGCTGGAGAGAAAAACATGCCTCTTTCATTTCAGTTGTGATTCGTTTCAGAAATCACAGTTTCTGAGTATGTGAATAGACACAAATGCAAGCAAAGTATAAAGAACAGTGTCTCCACAGAACAGACACCCAATAAGTGATCTTTCTTAGTTTTGTTTTCCCCTAAGGGTCTTTTACATTAGAAACAAATGGAAACTTTAGATAAATGTTAATAGGATATAAATTCAGTGAGAAAGAGTATATGCTAAGTTTTCTTTGCAGCAAATATAGCTTTCCTTTCCCTTGAGGTTTATGGTTATTCTGAATACTATTAACTGGAAAACTTCCTCTCTACCTGTCAAAATTAATGATGTTTTATTAACTTGGGTATTGTATATTTGTCATGAGATATGTTACCTGGAAAATAGGACGTTTCTTACTCCAACAGAGTAAATGTCTTTTATTAAATTTATTTAATCTATCTAGAAACTTGCAACTTCTTTATAAATCTGTCCTCATATTTGCCATTTCAGGTTCAAAGCAAGGAGTAAGATTCTTCTATTTTAAACTTATTTAATTTCCTATGCTTGTTCAAGTAAGGACAGCTTCTGAATTTCACAAGTATAGATCAATGCCCGGAAAACTACTTCATGTGTTTATGGTATACATAATAACTATTTATTACATATATTTTGACATTAAGCTGGGTGCCATGAAATTGCATGAACTGGAAACTTTGTTCCATGTGCTATTGTTCTTCTAATATTAAAGGTAGCTCTAGTTTTGTAAGTGGTTGCACCATTAGAGCGTAAAATGCAATTTCTTTGTATTTCAAGTACATAGTCCCGTCTCCAGATGTGTTTTGATTAGGTTCCTGTCTGTATGGGTAGCATAAAGAATTGCTTTTCTTGTTTCTTTTTCCTTAGTTAAGAGAAATTGTGATGCTCTGTCTAGCCAGACTGAGGAAGACTTGTCAGAGGACTCTAGGAGAAATGAAGAGAGCACAGTGTGTAGTGCTGGAGATAGAAAAAAAGATGTGGGAGAAGTGGTGACCCAACAATTTGTTGAAATCAGCAAACAGGAAACTGTTGAAATTGAAAATGAACAAAGTAAAGAAAAGTGTGAAGGTAAAGTGGAACTTCTGTGAAAGGAAGATTATGTTGCACCGTGAAGCTGTATTAAATGCCTCTGGCATGAAAAATAACTTCTAAATAAAAACATGTACATCTGAAAGACAGACGTAGATACGCCTGCACCTGACTTTCCCCGTTTAGCCTGGGATGTTTATTGAATTCTGATGATGGATAAAAGCAGCTTTTCCAACTCCTGAAGTAATGTAGACTTTTTGGCTGACTTAAGAACTATGTCAAACTAGCAGCTATGAACCTGTCTAGTTTTATTGAAACTTATAGTGGCATTTACTTGTGTTCAGGATAGCCACTGGCAAAACAGATGGAAGGAAATTCAGGAGAAACAGAAAAATAAAATACACAAATAGCTCAAGCAGCAAGCTATTAAGATGTGCTTAAGATGTAATTAGATACATATATAATATTACTTTTAATGTCTGAGTAAACTGAATGAAGTAAATGAAGAAATGCCAATGTTTTTTCTCTTTGTAGGAGTTGTAGATAAATCAGACACATCTGAAATATATGATGGGCTTATGTTTTGTGCAAGCAGAAATACTGATAGAATTCACCTCTACACCAAGGTAAACCTGAAATAGACATGTTTATTATCATAAGAGTGATAACAGTCATGTTTATTATCATGTTTATTATGCAGATGGGTTGGAACTAGGGGATTGTTAAGGTCCCTTCCAGCCCAAACCATTCTATGATTATTTGATTAAAGTTACAGAGTAAAATGTCACCCTGTGGAATGTGTATGCATACTTTCATTTGTTACACCTTTTATAAAAAGATGGCTGCTTTTGTATTAGCTGAAATACACAAATGTTATGTAGTTTATCATTCTAGTTGTTTCCTAAGTGAAGTAATCATTCCCTAGATCTTATGCTTCTCTCCACTCACCAAATGGGCCTAATACATTACATGTCTGCTCAGAGCATTGTTAGAAATGCAAGTAATAGTTGGTTTAGGTTCTTTCACAGTATCACAGTATCATCAAGGTTGGAAGAGACCTCATAGATCATCAAGTCCAACCCTTTACCACAGAGCTCAAGGCTAGACCATGGCACCAAGTGCCACGTCCAATCTTGCCTTGAGCAGCTCTTTCTTTTATTATAGAGTCTTATCATAAAATCTTTTTAATAGAATTAAAATTAAAATGACAGTGAATCCTGTCAAACTAAGAAAATAAAGTACTGATCATGTGTTTTCAGAAAGTTAGACATCTCAGCTGGGCAAGAGTGTTGGAAACTGCATGTGCAGGTGTTGCGGTGGGTGACGTTCCTCGAGTAGTTCTGAGTGAGATTGTGGAGGGTGCTGTGTCATAGCGGAGTGCTGTTGTAGCATGGATGTAGGGTTCTGTGTTGTTTGAGAGAGATGATTTTGCTTGAGTTAGCGATGTGTCTGAATGTATGAGGTGGGTGTGGTGTTTGTGAGGGGCTACATGTACAGCTGAGTGTGGAGTGTTTTGAGGGTTGTGCAGGCAGCTCGAAACGGCTGCTGCTGATGACTGTAGTGCCTACAGCCACACCACCCTGGGAACGCCCGAACTCGTCTGATCTCGGAAGCTAAGCAGGGTCGGGCCCAGTTAGTACTTGGATGGGAGACTGCCTGGGAATATTGGGTGCCGTAGGCTTTTTGCCTCTTGCCAGGCAAGTTTGGTGAGTGCAGCAACCTTTCAGTTTTCAGCAGGTTACAGATCAGGGGTTTGGAAGGACAACTGCGGAAGGGGACCTTCTCTCTTGGTGCCACTGCTGATGCATGTTGGGTGGCCGATTTTTGGATTTGCATGGCACTCCTCTGGTTGGATTAGCAGGGTGGAAGCATCATGGTGTTGTGGTGAGAGGTCTTTTGGTATCTGAGGGGGGCAGGAGTACTGTGAAGTGGATGTGCAAGTGTGTTGGTGGGTGATATTGTCAGGGAAGGTGTGGATGAAGTTGTGAAGGGTCTGGTGTCATGGGAGAGCTTGTTGTAGCATGGGTTATAAGGTTCTGTGTTGTTTGAGTGGGCTGTTTTTGTGTGAGTTAGCAACGTGTGTGCATGTGTGAGGCATGTGTGGCGTTTGTGAGAGCTTGTGTGCACAAATTAATTTGAGTGTCAGGGTGTTGAAAGCTGTGTGGGTGGCACAAGACGGCTGTTAGCAGAGGCAGCAGTGCCTACAGCCACACCACCCTGAAAACGCCCGATCTCGTCTGATCTCGGAAGCTAAGCAGGGTCGGGCCCAGTTAGTACTTGGATGGGAGACTGCCTGGGAATACTGGGTGCCGTAGGCTTTTGCCTCTTGCCAGGCAGGTTTGGCGAGAGCAGCAACCTCTCAGTTTTGAGCAGGTTGCAGGTTGAGCATCATGGATGTGCCGCTGCAGGGGGGCCTCAGTCTTTTCACTGCTTGTGATGGATGTTGGGTGGCCGATTTTTGGACTTGCATGGCACTCCTCTGGGTGGGTCAGTGGGGTGGAAGCATGGTGGTAGTTCAGTGAGTATGAAAGTCAGTAACTACCTGAATAAAAGACATTATTCTTAATCTGCCATTGTAATAGCAGTATGGAAACTAACAACTGGCAGTTTTCCACATCATCTTTCCAAGGAGAGGCAGGGGCTTTCCAATTCCTTCTTTTAGGGGATAGAAAAGCTTACTGGGAAGTTTTTTTTTCAAAGCTGCTAAATGAGTCAGTGTATTCAGGTGCAACTGCAAAGCATCACTAATGAGTGCAAATCCTTGAAATAATTCATTTTTAATAGGCTAACTGATACAGCTGGCAAAACAGAGTCCACTTTGCGTGGAATTTGGGCAACTGTCTATTGGTCTGGGTTGGTTTTGGCTTGGATTAGAGCTTCATTATGCCACATACTGCACAAAAGCTTTCTGCTGAACACTGAGGAATTCTGCTTTGACTCCTTTCGAATGTTTGCAAATCATCAATAAGTTCCTGGGTTATATGTACACATTGGGACAATTTGTTCCTTAAAAATGAAGTAGAGGAGCACCTCTTCAGACACCTAAAAAAACCCAAGTATAATAAACAATGCTTTATCTAGGATTCTGATTTTAAATTGTAATGAAGTTACATTCTTCGATCCACAGTTATTCACTTCCCTTGGAAATGCAGTCAAGAGTGTTCTAATTTCAGCTTCTTAGTTCAGATACAAGCTGCCTTAAAATATCTGCAAATAAAAAAATGCAGATACATTGAAAGAGAACATTTTCATGCTGTTTACTTTCAGGTATATTACTGTTAGTCATATTTCATACGTCTGTGGCTTATTGCTTGTTTCTGGAAAAGTCTTATCTTGAGGGACTAAATTTAATAGGAAGGGAGGATAATTCACTTGGAACAGATAATGCTTTTTTTTTCTGGGTCGTGTTTCACTGCATCTGTAAACAAAAGTGTTTGCTTGTCTAGGATGGTGAACCACTGAAGCATAATTTCATTCCACTGGACATACAGCTGGATAACTGGGAGGATTTGCCAGAGGCCTTCCAGCATAAACGAAATCGTTCACTGGTAAGAACAAACTCTACTGGCACACCGATGTAGAGGAGGCTGAGAGGAGACTTGATCACTCTCTACAACTATTTGAAGGGAGGTTGGAGCAAAGATGGGACCAGCCTCTTCTCCTTAGTGTCAAGTGACAGGGCTAGAGGACATGGTTTCAAGTTGTACAAGGGGAGGCTTAGGCTGGACGTCAGAAAATATTTCTTCACTGAAAGGGTTCTCCAGCATTGGAATGGTCTGCCCAAAACAGTGGTGAGTCTGCTGTCCCTGAGGTGTTTAAGCAGCATGTTGACCTGATGCTTAGATCATGGTTTAGTGTTAACCCTTCAGTGCTGGGTCAGGGGTTGGACTGGATGATCTTTGAGGTCTCTTTCAACTGGATGTATTCTGCATGATTCTGTGTATTTAATGTGGTTTTGACTTTTTAATTAATGCAGAACATTTCCAAACCTTGAGATCTAGGCACATTTTTATCAGTGTAAGCAGATCTTAAAAATGTTGATGTAAATATTAATTATGCAGTCTGTTACTTCAGCAAATTATCACACCTCCTGTTAACATTTCGGTAGGTGGAATCGATCAGGCATCATTTAGCTTCTCATTTACAGGATTAGTAACTCACATTCATAAGTCAACAAAATAGCTTTTTAAAGGTTATGGATTAAATAAGGCACATTGTGAAGAAGAATGTGCTAGACTGCATCAGAGCTGCAGTTCTGAGCAGGCTTCCACTCTCACTTCTTCCTTTGGGCTTCTGTACTGCTTCAGAAAGTGTTAGGGCACAGCTTCACTGAGACATGGAGCTTCATTCATGGTGGCTGGGCTAAAGGAGGAAGTTGAGAGACTAAGGTCTGTATGGGATTGTGAAAGGGAAACTGACTGGTGGAGCCAGGCTATACCATCCCCAGGGGAGGGGCAGCAAGTGAGGGCTGCACAAGTAGTAGAGGATTCTGTTTCCTCTTGCTACCCAGACAAAATGGATCTGCCCATTCGGTTTCCTCTTGCTACCCAGGAGATGAGGGGGACTGGAGACAGGTTCCCCCAACAGAGGCAGGAGAGCCCCCTCCTGGTCTTCTCAGTCTTATCAGCTGCCCTTGCACAACAAATATGGGGCATTAGAAACTGAGGTTTGGGCAGAGGAGGATAGAGGGGAAAGTCCACCTGCTCAGGTGCCCAGTGCAGGTCAGCCAGCCCCTGAAGGCTCTGCTAAGGCAAATGGAAAACAAAGCAGAGGTGATTGGTGGTAACCAGCAATGGCTTCACCAAGGACAATCATGCCTGACAAAGTTAGTGGCTTTTTATGATGAGGTCACAACAACAGTGGATGAAGGAAGGGCATCTGACATAATCTACCTGAACCTGAGTGAGGCATTTGACTCTGTCCCACATGACATCCTGGTCCCCAAACTGGAAAAACGCAGACTTGATGGGTGCAGCACTGCTGGATAAGGAATGGGCTGGGTGGTCACACACAGAGTGGTGATCAATGGCACGATGTCCACCTGGAGACCATTGACAAGTGGTGTCCCTCAGGTGCACTGGCACCAGTGCTGTTTAATGTCTTTGTCAGTGATATGGACAGAGGAATCGAGTGCACCCTCAGCAAGTTCGCAGATGATGCCAAGCTTTGTGGCACTGTCAACTTGCTAGAGGGCAGGGATGCCATCCAGAGGGACCTGGACAGGCTGGAGAGGTGGGCCCAGGCCAACCTCATGAAACTTAACAAAGCTAAGTGTAAGGTCCTGCACCTGGGTGGGTGCAGTCCCAAGCACAAATCCAGGCTGGATGAGGAATGTATGAGGGCAACCCTGAGGAAAAGGACCTGGGGGTCTGGGTTGATGAAAAACTCAATGTGAGCCTGCAGTGTGCATGTGCAGCCCAGACAGCAACCCTGTGCTGAGCTGCATCAAGAGCAGTGTGGCCAGCAGGGCAAGGGAGGGGATTCTCCCCCTTTACTCTGCTCTCAATAGACCCCACCTGAAGTACTGTGTGCAGTTCTGGAGCCCCCAACACAAGAAGGACATGGGACTGTTAGAGTAGTCCAGAGGAGGGCCATGAAGATGATCAGAGGGGCTGCAGCAGCTTTGCTATGAGGACAGGCTACAAGAGTTGGGGGTCTTCAGCCTGGAGGAGAGAAGGCTTTGAGGAGACCTTATAGTGGCCCTCCAGTATCTGAAGGAGACCTACAGAAAGGCTGTGGAGTGACTGTTGACAAGGTCTTGTAAAGACAGGATGAGGAGTAATGGGTTTAAACTGGAAGAGAGGAGATTCAGACTAGATGTTAGGAGGAAGTTCTTTACAGTGAGGGTGGTGAGACACTGGAACAGGTTGCCCAGGGAGGTTGTGGCTGCTCCCTCCCTGAAGGTGTTCAAGGCCAGGTTGGATGAAGCTTTAAGCAACCTGTTCTAGTGGGAGGTGTCCCCGCCTATGGCAGGGGGTTGGAAGTGAATGATCTTGTAGGTCCCTTCCAACCTAAACCATTCTATAACTCTATGATTTAATTCAGTAATAAAGATCACATTCATAATGAGAACATTAACATTGTAAACTCAGCTACTGAAGTAAGGAAATAGGGAATTTAAATTGGTTGTGCATTATTATCTGCTTAATGTAGTTTTGCTAACTGTCTTCTCCATTTAAAGAGAAATAGAATTTGGAAAATTACTCTGTCATTTAGAGATGGAACTGATTGTTTCTGGTGGGTTCTCCAGCAGGGTTGGAAATTAAATTTCTAAGACCAATACCTGACTGATACAACCAACAATTCTGTGCAGCAGCTAATGAGTGTGTAACACAAATGCTGCCAAAGGATTCCAAAGCAATTTGCTGGGATGAAAAGACAAGTTGAGAATTTTGTTTGTGGAACTTACTGCCCCTCAGCCTTCTCCTCTAGATTAGAAGATGCAACAGAGATCTTGCTTCTGTTTCCATTATATCCTGCCATTTCCTTGTCTTCTTTCTTGCTGTTTGTGCTAGTTTGAAGCAGGCTGGAATGTTTTGGTGAGATGAACTAGATTACAGGCTGTGAAAGGAAAACAATGGTGATGTCTACTTCGCTCATAGGCTTGCTGAGATGTATGGGAACAAGAAAAAAAAAACATTAGATAGCACACACTCGGCACCATTTTCACTCTGACTTAGGCTGCTGGCTGAGCTGCATCTCTCTCCTAACCACACCCTCCATGTTGGGCTAACCCACTTTGCTTCTTAACCTCTTGGCCGAACCTCTATTCTTCCTTGGGACTGGGGTAAGGTTGAGAGGGGCAGGGGGAAGGTGAAGGGGTGGTTGAGAGCCCCTCCTGGGGACTCAGGTTTCTGGGAGGGGAGTTGTGTTTCTGTATTTACCTTTCACCTTGTATATTTCTGTATATAACTGTATATACTGTAAATATATGCTTGTATACTGTGCTAGCTGTAAATATAAGCTTCATTCATGTTTCCAGAGCTGGCTGAGTCTAGTCTGGGTGATTTTTCTAAAGTGTGGGGGGCGGGGAACACCTAAACCATCACACTGTTCCAGCTCTGAGGAACTGGGACTCATTGTCACTGTTACATTTGCCATGTAGAAATACTCCAAGGAGAAAGACAGCATCATTGCCAATCTTGAAGTATGGAAGTTTGTTCTGGAAAAAGATGAAGTCACGATGAAGTCCATAGTGCACAATGTGTTTATTCTTCTCATAGTCCATTTTCAGCCACAGTATGACACTGCTGCAGGTAGCTGCAAGTTGGTGAGAAGGAGAGGAAAAACAGAATGGAAAAAAGCCAAATGATAAAGCCACTTGTTCAGTTGTTGTAGTGTTACTGCCATTTCTTTTCTGTTGTAGAAATGATGGAATGAAATAATATTTCCCCTATACACGTGCTAAAACAAACAGCCATATTACAAATTCCAGATTCCTATATGGAACAGTTTTCCCCCCTCTCTGTTCTGTAGTTACATTTATTGAGGTAATTCATGAAAGACACCAGTCCTGTCAGTTTAGAGTTTCAAAGGATTGCTTTTTTTTTGTCTCCCTTACCTGTTAAAAACCCCTTTAGATTCAGTGCCAGGAATTAAGTTCCTCTGAGCATCTTTCTTTTATTACACTTTCAGATTCTAAATGCAAAATAAGGAAATTGGTCAGTATTGTGCTCTACTCTTCATTTTGCTCTGAAGTCCTGTTAAACAGTTCATCAGTTTTTCCTCAAGATCCCATGGTTCTGTTAATTTGAGGTTACTGTGGAAGATGACAAAAGGCAGGGTAACCTGCCCGAAACTGTTGTCCTTGGACTACTTTGATAGTTGAGCCTGTCTCTACTTGCTAGTCAGGTCTTTGTGTGCTGCACTGATATTCTACAAAAAAAGAGGATTGCAATTAAAACAGATGCCTTGTTAAGATAATTTGGTGATCTGGTTTCTCATGTCATTAATTGCTAATTTACCTGTGTTTTTCTGACACTGCATTATTGTGAAAGGAAGTAGTAACCTCAAAGCAAGTAAGGTAGTGATGACATTAAAATTTCACAAGCTGGAAAACATTTATTAAGAAATGGCCAAACACCTAGTTGAACTCAGTGGGTCTTTCAGCTTAGAATTGTAGAACTGTTGAGGTAGGAAGAGACCTTTGAGATCATCAAGTCCAACCACTTGACTAGAATTCACAATCCCACAACTACTGCTAATCTACTACCACTAAACCATGTCCCTAAGCACCACATCCATGCACTTTCTAAATGCCTCCAGGGATGGTGGCTCCCACCATATCCCTGGGCAGCTTGTTGTAATGCCTGATAACCATTTTTCCTAATATTCAACTGGAATCTTCCTTGGCACAACTTGAGGCTGTTTCCTTCTGTCCTGTCACTTGTTACATGTGAGAAGAGTCCAACCCCCACCTCGCTCCAGCCTCCTTTGAGGTAGTTGTAGAGGGTGATGAGGTCTCCCCTCAGCCTTCTCTTCTGAAGACTGAACAACTCCAGTTCTTTCAACTGTTCCTCATAGAATTTGTGTTCAAGGCCCTTCACTAGCTTAATTGCTCTTCTTTGGACACTACTTCTTGTAGTGAGGGGCCTAAAACTGAGCACATCAGCTATACACTGCAGGTTGTTAATGCAATGTTAAGCATGTTGGGTTAGAGGAAAGAAAAGAGGAAAGAAGAAAGGGTATCTGTAAGCCCAATTCTGAATGCTGTTCTGGAAAGGGGAGGAAAATTTCCTTTTCTGAAAGACCAGCTCCAACAGCAGGATGGATGCTGTAAGAGGAAAACTCCTTTGCATGGTTGTTTTTCCCATCGTTAAAGTCTTGCTTACACAAGAAATGTTCACCTGAGGCCTTATTAAGAAACCATAGTAAAGGCTGTTTGTGGCCTTATTTCCTGTCTTCTGGATCAACACATACCATTCTTGTAGTCAGTACCAAAGCTGTTGGAGTTCTTCAGCAGGTAAGGATGGAAGGATTGCAACTAGTATGAAAAATTACCTGAAGGGATTGTCTCTGATCACAGCAAATGTTTTCAGACAGTTCTGAATGTATGCATTTGTAGCACTCTTTGACTGTAATTAGTTAGCTCTGTATACCTGTCATGCTGCTGACAGTAATGTTCTCTACCAGATACTGAGGTTTGTGAAAGAATGGAATCATCTAACAGCAATGAAGCAGAGGATTGTCAGAAAAAGTGGTCAGATATTTTGTAGTCCTATTCATGTTGCAGAGGAGCTGTCTAAAAAGCAGTCGGTGGCCAGCAGCACAAAAAGGTATGTGGGGTTTAGTTCCTCTTCCTAACTGCTACAGGAAGTTTGATGTATTTAATGTAACTTTTCAGTGGAATGATGCTGAGACTGAAGTGATCCTTGTGTGATTTCTTGTCACAGTGACAAACGTGGGCAGCCAAGCATGCCAGTAAATCTGCTGGACTGGAAGTGTCTGCTTCCCTGCCTGGCACCATGCCGCTTTCAGCAGCGGTGCTGACTTTGCTGTGCTGCATCATTAAACATCTGGAAGTTGCCAGAGATTTTTGAGCAAAAATCCTGACCTCAGGGACTCAATAGAAAAATAAGGTCCAAGAATCTTCTTTGCTTCACCTGGAAGCAGAAATAAATTACCAGTTGCCATCAGTGGTGTAATGCTGCATTCATAATTCACAGGCTACTCCAGTGTTGTCTGATACTCATTTTTAATTATACTTATTTATCATTTAAACAGTTCTGTTCTCTGTGAGTGACATTTCCCAAAACTCTTCTTTTCTTTGCTGGGAGTCTTCACTGAACTGAGACTGTATCCCTGTCAAGCAACACCAAATTGATTTAATTTTTTAATGGTTATATACAAACCAACTTAACTCTTTGCTGGGTAGAGCTGAATCTTGTTTTAGGAAAAGGTAATTTTTTAATAAGGAAGTATGATGGTGAAGTATGTTCTCCCAAACTCATCTGGGAAATGAGGACTGTTTTAAGAGAATAGGTCATACAAATGCTCTTTGAGGAAGGTTCTTCTCTTTGCAGTAATGACAGAGGTTGGCATTACTCTAGGTACCTGACCAAGGAGGACGTAGCAGCAGCCTCACTTAGCAAAGCCAGCAGCAGCGGGGGCAGCGTGCGTCTCATCTCCAAAGAAGGAGAAAATGCTTCTGCTGAACACTCAGGTCCTTCCACAAAGTAAGTTTATTCCTGCAGTAAGGTGATTAAGCTCTTACTCCATGCATTTATTTTTACTTCTTTTAAGATAGCAAAATTAATTTACTGTTTATTTTGCTGAAATACAGTGCCTAGCACTACAGCAAATTTCTTACTTAATAAGCTATTGTAACAATTCAGAATTCATCTGTTGTTCGCTGACATTGCTGCTAATTAGCTGAGTCTGATTAAAACTAAATGAGAAAATAGCTACACAATTCATTTAAGTTAAAAAAGAACTTTAGCTCAGGTCTGTTTGTGAGGTCAACAGCAAATTGGGGACATCAAGTTTTCTTCTGTTTTTTCCTTCAAATTTAGAGAAAAGGAGAACACAAAAACTCTAGACAGAACATGCCCTTTTACAATACTTCATTAAAGAAGCAGCATGTATCCTGCCTATTGTATCCTGCCTGTTGTATCCTGCCTTGTTCTATTGCTGGGTGCCTGGGAGAAGAGACTAACCCCCACCTGGCTACAACCTCCCTTCAGGTGGGAGGTTGTAGCCAGGTGGGGGTTAGTCTCTTCTCCCAGGCACCCAGCAATAGAACAAGGGGACACAGTCTCAAGTTGTGCCAGGGGAAGTATAGGCTGGATGTTAGGAGGAAGTTCTTCACCGAGAGAATGATTTCCCATTGGAATGGGCTGCCCAGGGAGGTGGTGGAGTCACCATCCCTGGAGGTGTTCAAGAAAAGACTGGATGAGGCATTTAGGGCCATGGTCTAGATGACTGGATAGGGCTGGGTGCTAGGTTGGACTGGATGATCTTGGAGGTCTCTTCCAACCTGGTTTATTCTATGATTCTAAAGGTATGCCTTGTTTGGAGTAGGAAATTGGCAGGTAGCCTTGAAGGTTGTGTGGAGAAATCAGGATGTTTCTTTTAATTCTATTAAAGAGGAGAGCTAAAACATTTTACATGTGTAATGCTGGACAGAAACCACCATTTCTTTATAAATACAGCAATATTTCAGCTGACAACTCAGTGCACATGTGTAAATGTCTTAAAATATTCAAAAGAAGAATCTCTTCTATTGTCCAGTTTTCTTTAAATGGAAATACAAACCAATTACTGTAGGAATCAGTCTGAGCAAGATATTATTTCAGCTAAAATTGGTATTTCAGAGCATTAAATGTATCTTATGGAAATGTGCAGTACATAAAAATATACTAAACTGTGTTGCTGAATACTTCCTTTATTAACAACTGTACTTTGTTCTCTGCAAACAGATGGCTTTCAGACAACAGAAAAGGGCCCTCAGCTCCTCATTCAGAGCAGACTAAAGCTGAAGGTTCCTCCCCACCCAAAGGCTATCTGCAAGCCCTGGACAGCCAGGGGAACCCCCTCTGTCTTAGCTGTCAACAGCCAACAGCACAGCTGGAGCCAGGCTGCCAGGCCCGTGCCTGGGACATGAGGTTCTGCTCTTATGCCTGCCAGGAGGACTTCTCAATTCGCTCCAGTCAGAGCTACCTTAGGATTAAAGTGTTTGAAATTGAACACGGAGTCTGCCAGTTTTGTAAACAAAATGCCCAGGAGCTTTATCTCAGTGTCAGAGATGCTCCCAAGAGTCAGCGAAAGAAACTTCTGGAGAGTTCTTGGATGTCTCACCTTCCGCTTGGGCAGGTACTAGTATTGGCTGTTAAACAGTAATGGCTAACCTGTGTCTCCCTGAAGCAGATAGTTCAGAGAAATCCAAAAAGGTTCTTCTTACAGGTTAAAGATTGAAGGTTAACCTGTCAGCAACAAGAGTAAGAAAAGGCCAATCCATAAAAGAACCCCACAAAGAAATGAAGTTCCAATGTTTTCTAAGACATTTTTCATCTTAAGTACTTCATCTGTAAATACCATGGATGGTTGCACTTGACATGTGCTTTATTAACTTGATGGTTATGAAACAGTGTCAGAAGGGATGTAGTCTAGATGCACGAGGTTATTCCTACTTTGCAGAACATTTGCTGGAAGCTTAACAAAAGCCAGTTGGCACAGCTCCTCAAAGCACATTCTATACTGCCACCATTCTTCCACGGTGTGATTGCCGCTTCACTGGTTTGAAGGCAATGGAGTAGGGAGGCAGAACATTCGTATGTGCGATTTTTATTCCGAAACTAAGAGACTTCTTCATTTTCTGTAGCAGTGTTGAAATTCTGCTTCAGAAACTGCTGGTGCTAAATTGTTTAAATAAATTCTGCAGACTCCATTGAAACTTGCAAAAGAAAAAGTAATTTATTGGCTTGTATGCAGGAGATAGTCCTGTTGCTTGCCGCTTTGTACAGTAAGGTGGTGTACTTGTGAAAGACTGAGATGAGAAGCCTGGGGGAGTGAGGGTTTCTTACAGCCTACTAAGTGAACAGAACTCCCTGCTGTTGTTAAGTTACATTCTGAAAGCTGACATTTGGCCTATTCACCTGAGGTTTCAGAGTGTTCCTTAGTACAATTTACACTGTCTTGATCAAAAACTTACATGACAGGCACCTAGCTGGAGTCTGCTTTAAGCTACTGCACATTTTCACTTGTTATTTATATTTGGTTTTAATACTAGCAGTTGATGATATGATGGCATTGAAGGTGAGCTATTCTGCCACTCAATGAAACTGAACTTTCCATCCTGTCTTTTTTTGACTCACTGTGATGTGCTTCAGCACCCTGCAGGCTAGGAGAAAACATGGCAACTGAGGTTACAGTTGTTGGCTTGTCCAGTAGAGTAACAAAAAAAATACTAAGTCTTGCTTGCCTTCTGATGACAACTATAAATAGCTACTCCCCTCAATTATCTTCTCCTTCTAACAGTAGAACACACTTGTAGTTCAGAAGGAGCATCTAACACTCCAATGTCATGTCCTTTGTTTACTGCAGCTGAATGAAATAATAACAAACCCAACAGAAGGCCAGTTTTGGCAGGTAGACCACATCAAGCCTGTTTACAGCGGAGGAGGACAGTGCTCCCTGGAGAACCTTCAGACCCTGTGTACTGTCTGCCACAGAGAGGTCAGTACAGTGTTGCCAGACATCTTTGTCCTCTCACAGAGAAGTGCTGTGGCAACTGCACCATGGTGGTATTTACCACAGCACACAAGTATTTTCAGTGCCGGGACTCACAGAGGTGTAACGTAGCCTGACCCTGGGCTTAGAACCACTCTGTGCAGTCTGGCTCCATCTCACCCCACTGACCCCTCTCCCATGTGTAAGGTGATGCCCTAGGGGCAGGCAAGGCTTGGTGGCAGTGCTGTCCTGTGCCCCTCAGTGGGGGCTGGTTGCCACACCTCTTTGTAGTGGCAACAGCTGGTAGGGTATGTCCCCTCTCAGCCCCTGTACTCCCACCCTCTCCATCCCAAACAGCAAAGGTGTAAAGGAACATTAACCTTATGATGTTACCTCCTATGAAATTAGACTGACGTTTAAAGGTAGTCAGTTCTTTCCCCTGAGCACGCTGTCACCAAGTAACAACTCTGACCAGACCTGTCTGTCTCTTGTGCAGAGAACAGCAAAGCAGGCCAAAGAAAGAAGCCAGCTGAAGAGACGATCTTTAGCCATAAAGCACGGCTGTGATATCACCAAGTTCTTTGTGAAGATGTGAGTGCAAAATCTGTTCCCTTACCTTGTAACTCAGAAACCTGTGCAGTTCCATCACTTTTCCTCATATGCCGACTTAAAAAGCAGCTTTGTAGTCTAGTGTGGTGTTGATAGAAGAAAATAAGGAATTAAAACCAAGTCATCATGTATAACACTAATTGTCAGATGGCCTTGGGTGAGGACATCCAAAGTACTTGATCATGGTTCTGTTTTTATGACCCTGTGGTTTAAAGCTCAATCTCTGTGTGTAAGTGCAGTGTGATTCTAAAGCAATGCTGGTTTGCTGTGACACAGTTGCAAGAATTTCAGGAAGTTCTGTTGAAACTTCCATTGGCTTCAGGTGTACTAGGCACAGTGTGGACCAAGATAGTGAAGTTTAAATTCTTTTCTTTGTTCAGATACCAAAACTGCTGTAGAAGACACAGGCTCTGGTATCTGTTACGACAAAAATAGAATGAGTGAGTGATTTGTCTCTTCTAAAATTGTCTAACATGGCTCTCATCAGCTGTGAAAGGCCTACTGTTGGCACTGGGCCTGGCTTACAGGGCTTTGGCATTTAGAATTAATGTGTATTGAAGTTGGTTCTTACTCAAACCAGCTTCTATTAGAAACTCATCCAGGCTAAGGAACAATATATATTACCAATTATAGTTTCTGGCAAATGCTAGTCACATTCTCCTGACCAAGGCTGCAGTGATGCTGATTACATTAGACCATTTACGTGGCTCTCTTCACGGTTACTTCACATTTCCTCAAATAAACACATTTCTCTTTTTCCTGGTGATATTTGTAATGCTTTATCTGTCTTTCCCTCACACCTTGAATGCTGAGTGAGGACCACATAAAGCACATCCCTACACTACCCCCTCTTCTTCTCGAAGTAATGACTGCAGTTACATCTAATTAAAGTGGGCTGGAAAGCTTTCTGGGTTACCCTTAAAAGAAAAATTCTTAAGAGTTTTAAACATTCTTTTTCTCAGTTACTTAGATATTTCAGACAAGGTAGTGTCAGGAATCCACCATTTTCTGCAGTGAAACTAACTGGATGTTTTCAGCAGAGACACCATCAAGTAACTGCTCAAGGAGTGTTACATGATGTTAATTTTCTTTAAGTATGGCTGAAGTTTTAAAAGACCAAGTAAGAACTGTCTGATACCTGAAGAGTGTTCCAAGTTTATACAGGAGGCCACATTTTCAACATAAAATTTCATGAGCTCAACAGAGGAAACAAGCTGAAGTTAAAATTAAAGATTACTTGTTCAGTAATTAGCCTACTGCAGTGTCTTTTAAAGAAGCCAGACAGCTAAACAACAACTAAACTGGGTTTTGTCTTTCTCATCCCTTTTATGAGAGGATTTAACTGAGGTTAAACAAAAAACAGCCTCAAGAAGAAAATTCTGTGACAAGATTTTTCTCTGAAGAAAATTAACTCTTCTTTATCCTGAAAAAAAATTTCTCCACCTGATACTGCTTTATCTAAGCAAAACAATCTAGCCCCTGACTCCACCTCTACAAGAATTTTTAGGGCAACAGCTGGAACTCCGCTATTTGAGGCAGTACTTAACTGTCTCCACTAAATGCAGTCACAGTTAAACCAGTGCTGCTCCGAGGTCAGTTATTCAAGGGTGACATTTGAAAAACATTGTGACAGAAGCACTGCTGGTACCTAAAGAAGTCTGAGAGCCAATGCTATGTTCAGATTTATTGAGTAACATGGACAACATTGTAGCTGTTTGTACATTTTGTTTTACAAAGTAGCGCTGCTCCTTTGCTGACTCTTAATGATTAAAACACAGGTAGATCACTGAAAAGCAACATTGGCACATAAAGGTCATGGTGTTTGCATGAGAACCCCTGGGGTTGGTGTACAGCAGGTGACAACTGTTCCATCCTATCAAAGCCACAGGATGCATTCACACACTCGCTCTACATACCAGCAAGCTTCTTACAGTGGAACGCCTCCATAGCTGTCACTTACAGCTTTGGCCCCTGCATGCAGGGAAGGAGATTAATTATCCAAACCCATCCCTGATCCACTTCAGGCTCTCAGGTTTACAGTCCAGTTACAGCCCCAAGTGTACTGATTTCTGTTTGGGAGAAGTGTCCAAGGCAAGATCTTTTGGACAACTGCTGCAGTGCATGCAGAAGTCAGCATGAACCAGAGTGTGCTGGATACTTCAAATAGAAGTATTGGTATTGTAGAAGGATTTGCAACTTAATGATTAACCAAAAAACAGTGAGTTAGATATGATTAGCAATAAATACAAATTACTTCATGTTTACACATCAGTTTAAGTAGACTAATGTCACCTGATAAAATCTGATTAAGAACTGTAAAGCAGCATATTCTGCATGTCTTTGCATACAGCCCATTCATGTTCATTATTCAGCCAATGCCAAAAGCCCATATGCACCCTTTGGGCAGAAAGGAGATGTTAAAACTTCCTTCCCCAGAGGTCCAATTAAAACTACTGGCAAAGCCATTCCACACCTCCACCTTAGGAGTTGCTACAGGCATCAACCTGGGCTGCCAGTCCAGCTCTGCCCTTGGGAACATAACATACTGTCACTAGCGATGGCCATATTGTCTCTTCCTGTGTGCCAGTCAGTCTTTGAGGTGAACTTCCCCAGAGGAAATGAACAGCATGCTGCTTGTGCAGACACACAAGCTCACACAGCTGGGTAGGTCAAAAGAAGGTTGTATCTGCTGAAAAGGCACCTGCAAGTCGGAAGTCTTCCTTGGTCAGCACGCTGTACATGCGCTGCGGCAGGGGCTTGGAGTAAGGAGCAGGACGGGGCACAGTTGTGCGCAAAATCACCTCGCGGCCCGTGGGTGGTGGGAAATCTGAAACGGCCCCAGGGTTGAGCCTTCGCTCCTCTGGGGAGCCCAAGCGCCTCAGCTCTTCATCAGGTGGAGGCATTGCAGAGACCTTAAATAAAAGCAGAGGGGTAATTAAAGGGCAGCTGTTTCCTAACATCAGGATTGAGAAAATATTTCTCAAGAGGAGCAGAGGAAGGTTAGAAATGGCAAACACGTCAAAACGCTTCATGTGTACACAGAGCAAGACACTAATGGGATGTTGGGAAGTAAACTGCAGGCAATCAAATGGAATAACCTTCATATGTGGATGGCGAAGCTCAGCCTTCTGATGTTTTGGCAGTGTGAAGTGAAGGCTTTGACCAGATGAAAGCCCCCTTCTCAAGCAGGGCTCTCAGCTCTCTCTGGCTACACAAGGCCAAGCCAGCCTCCTTTTAGAAATAACCAGCACCAGTACTGGAGTCTTGACAAAAAGTCACTTGCCTCTGCAAACTCAGAATACTGCTCTGGAGATGGTGTGCAGACCATTGATGCACAATGCCCCAGAGACAGCAAGCGGCAGCACTGCAGTCTGGATTCCAGGAGAAGGGCTGGCTCACTCCAAATGAGCCCAATGAACATTGTCTAATTACAACTGTACACATCCCAATACCCTACAGGGATCTAGTCCAAATGGACACAGCTCAGGCTGGCAGAACCCTCTGGTCAACCTTTGAGGTCCGTCTCAGCTGCCACCCTGCAGCACCCCCAACACTACCCCAGAAGCAGCGACTAGCACTGCTCAGCACCAGAGCCTGTGCCACAGGAGTAAGTCACCAGGGACAGCACCACTTGTTTCCACAGGAATTGGTCTAAGGAAACCAAGAGAGAAGATGTTCCTAGTGCTCCACTTCATGCAGTTACCCCAGTTCCTCTAACCTCTATCCAAAATGTTGGGTATTTCTAGTAAGTACTGCTACATAGACTGTGACACTCATGTACTGCCCTCCTCCACCTAACTCCCTGGAAGATGTGGCCGTTCAGTAAACAGAACACAGTGATAGCAACAGAGAAGAATATAAAGGCATGGCCACGTATTTCAGCATCAGAAAATGCTAATATTCACTTGAAGAAAAGGGTTTGGTTTAAAAAACATTTTTCTCTTTACCTGTTAGGCTCTAAAAAGAAAGTCTGTGAATGAAGAAAAAAGCCATTCTGGAAACACAGTTATCTTTACGCTTAACAAGTGAACAACAGTGCAAACTAAATCAGGCTGCTGTACTCTCTATCTACTAAAAAGTTCAACTCTATGCAGCTAGAGAAGATGAGTGGGAAACGAGGGACAAAGTTGGTTACCTCATCAGAAGATTCAGTCAGCTTGGAAAGGGATGAGAAAAGAACCAGTAATGAAAGACAGAAACAAAGGCAAGTCAGAGGTGACTTACAAAAGGTTAGAAGGAGATTGTAGGTTTAAGAGACATCATGCACTCTACTTCCAAGAACATGCATTTACTATCATATTCCTGAGAAAGCCTGAGAATATAACACCACATTTCACACAATTTGGAGAGAGGAATCCAGCTTCAGAAGATCAAACAAAGAAATCATCCAACTTCTATTTACCGAATGTCCCTCTACTGAAATAATTCTTGGTAGAGTCAAAGAGAGTTTTCTCATAGCAGGTTAGCGTCTGTCCCACTAAGAAATCTAACAGTGACCACTCTGATGACTAGGGGGAAGTACCCCATACCGAGTTCTAGTTACTGATGTTTCAAAAGAAACAAAACCCTATTAATGTATATGCATCTTTATCTAACAGGGACACTAGAAACTCATTCTCAGCTTCAGAAGCACAATGCCTCACCATGAGCTTGTGCACAAACTCAGGCTCTACAGGAGGGCTCCAAGCAAGGCTGGTCGACATGTTGAGATTTGCAAAGAAGGACAAAATAAATATTCCATCTTTCATTTCTTGGCATAACCATGGTCTGTTTTCAGAATGGTCCTCCTTATGCTGATTTACAAAAACCCCAGTTTATTATAAAAGCATTAGAAAGTGTTCAATACCCAGTAACTGCATTTCTTCAGCAACGATTTCCAACAGGATTTCAGGCTCTGAGATGGCTACAGTGTTGTGCTACCTTGTTACTACCACTGCAGTTACATTTTAGTTACATGATAGGATGCTATGAGCAGGTCCAATTCTCACGGAAACTGAAGGCTGACTGCAGCCCAGGAACTTCAGAAATCAGTATTTTAAGGCTAATTATTGCAAAGACTGTTGAAGAGAAAAGGGGAGTATTTATACCATTATAGTCTGGGGAACAGTTTCCAGGAAACAGATGTAACACTGGCATTAAGTAAACTGACTGCAGAGTTGTACTGGAAAAGAACTGATGCACTGCCTAAGCACACTAGTTTCCACAGAAGAAATCTCAAGTATTCCAAATGTAAGCCTTAGCCCGAAAAGTTCTTCCTTCTAAAATATTTAGTATTATGAATCTTCTATGTGAAGCAATCAACTCACTTGATTGTTCTTGCTGTGATGTGGCACACGTTGTGTAACTTGAATAAGCAGAAATTTCTGGCACAATACCATATGAAGCATTAATGACACCTCTTTCTATCTACCCAGATGGCTTCCCTTGTTTCACATCCCTGGTCATCTACTTTTCTTCCTCTTACAAAGTTCAGTTACTGCCAAAATCACGCTGAACATTACCAAAAAACCCTCAAGCACATTTAGGTCAATACATGCATATATGCAGACAAAATAAACTAGCATCACATGACAAGTCATGGCCACAAAGTGCTTAAACTAGAAGTGTCTGCAGAGCAATCAAGAGCTCTCTTACCCTCTGAGAATTGATGAACAGCTTGTGAATAATGCTACCAGCAGGTCCTCTTCCTGCACCAACAACTGATACTTCTGGCTGCTCCAGGAGACAGTTAACAAATCTGGTGGTACAGAAGATTGAAAGTGAACGAGGAATGTTTAATTCTCATCTATATCCAGCTTGCTAATCTAAACCCTTAATTGTTTCCCATGAGGAGGTCTCCACATGGAATCATCTGCACAGGGCAAGAACTGTCAGTCATTCTCCAAAGATCTCTGTTCTACAGGTTTAAGATAATCCCTGAGACTTCTCAGCACCCTACTGAAATACTGTCATCACCTTTTCACCCCCTTACTCCTTTTCTCCTACCCTAAAATCTAAGCTCCCCCTAGCCTGCAGTTGTTCCCTCCTACCTTGTTTCTCATTTATTCATGCTAATACAAGTGGCAGCGCTCTCACCACTAACAAAAAACACAGTCACCTTCCAGGACAAGGCAGGGCACACAGAATTATACAGCTGTTTGCCTTGCAGCTCAAGCAGCAGAGACAATTACACCTAGGCTGCAATTCAGTCTGAGAAAGAACCTACTTCTCTCAACTCCAAGTGGAACCCAGACTCCTAATGAAAAGCCTCTGTGGTGCCAGCCACAGAGAAGTGACATTTTTTTTAAGAACAGAAATTGCTTTAGTCAGAAATTGTTCATCTGAACTCCCAGCACTTACTACAAAACCATGATCTCTCCCTCTGAGCACAACAGCATGAATGTATCTCCTTTTTAATGTTGGGTACCAGACATCTTAAGCAGTAAGCAGTTTGACAGCAGGTATTGAAGCAATGAAACATGGCTCATTGCTTTTCATTCATATGGTTCCTCAGTAATGTTTCCTATTAGTAAGGAAACTGGATACAAAAATGTAACTTGGGGGGGGTATAAGTTTTTTCCATATTAGTTACAGAAAATACTAAAACCTAGTCTTGATTTTACATATTTTATAACAAAGTTCATCAATTATCACAGAATGACAGAATTGTAGAGGTTGGCAGGGGCCTCTGGGGACCACTTAGACCAACTGCCCTGCTAAAGCAGGGTCATCTCTATCTTTTATATAGAAAACCTAAACAACTAAGTCTCCAGTACTGCCAAGATAAAACCAAATTCCATTAAAATAACAGGCATCATGTTTTCAGAGAGATGGTTTCTTCAAAGGGTGTTTAGAGTGCCCATATAAAAGATCTCTAAGTAGCTTAAGGACAGGGAGATCTAACATTTGCAGCTACTAAATAGGATTTCTTTATTATCACCATTTCCATCTCCTAAATTTAGAAACAAACAAACGTCACAAAAAATATTTGTTGCTTTTTAAAAATCAGTCACCTTTGCAGATCTTCTTTTTCCTCTTCATTTTCACATTTCTCTACCCCAAATTTTGCTTTCAGAGACCTGGCCCTGGCGATGATAGCTTCCACACTCATAATCTGAGCAATAATTTCCTGCAGGGATTAAATAACAGTGAAAAGTAAAAATCTGTTCTTTTAGCACTCCCATGAGCAGTGGAAAAGTCTGTTAGGTTTGTTAAGTTTTTTAAGCCAGTATAAAAGCCTTACTTCCAGCTTCTTGTCCTCTGGACTGGGGAATCGCAGAACTTTACTGGAATGGGATATTATCTGCTTAATAATCTTCTTAACAGAAGATATATCTTCTAGTGTTTCTATCAGGAGGAAGAGAAATTAAGAAGTTGTAATTATTGCATCAGTGCTCATCCTCATATATCTTCATAATTTATTAAACATTATTTACCTTCTTCCTTTACCTTGAGTACAGCTGCATGAATGATGCAAGGCAAGAGATGCCTTGCAAGGTCAGCTGGTTTCTGAACTGCAAGGTAGTGAAGCACCTAGTAGGTGAGAGAATGCATTACTGCTCAAAACTCCATCCCACAGATAAGGTTAACTACCTTAACTAAAATGAGCACTTACACTGAAGAATTCACAAGGGGGCACCGTTGTAAAACATGACTCATTAGCTAGGTTTACACAAATCCTCAATGATTTTTTACAGTCCCAACAGGTCAGAATCAAATTTAAAATAATGATGGTTTAGGAATGCTCTGGTTTTCTCACTCATGCATGCAGGTAACAATCTGACTTATTTCCTAATAATTCAAAGTGCCACCTAAATAATACAGCTGGTGAAGTTACATTATACATGCTATTATTTTTAGATATTTCAAACACTGTTGTATGGCAGCAAGAATTTCTGCTGCATGCACATACTTCAGAAGGATTTCTGCTGCATGCACAAAACAGTTTAATAACTCAAATAATACAGTGCAATGATGTGTTACGGTTTACATCTCACAGGAGGAAGAAAGGGCTACTCTAAGCATTACAGATCAGACCATCACTACCCACAGAACCTTTTACCTTCTCTGCCTCTCTAGTGTCATCAAAGAGTCTTTTCTGCCTCCGGGCTGGGACAGGTTTTGCTGTCTCCCAGGCCTCAACCCACATGTTGCTGGGAATCTTCATCCTGGCACTCAGCTCGCCTTTAATTACTCTATTCCCCTTCTCATCAACCACTTCCTCTTCGATGTAATCCCTGGGGGAGTACCACCTCACAAAATCCTCCAGACAACAGCCAGGATTAGCTGCCTAGAATGAAGAGAAGATAAAATTTGTGCCTGAAGAATCCTATACAAACAAGAAAACCTGAGAAGGGAGGCAATATTGTTTAATGGTAGACAAAACTTGAGGAATTCTGTTCAGTCACCACACTGTATTCTAGGAAAGAGACCCAGGAGTGTGAGGCAGATACAGTAAGCATAAACCAGCAGAATGATAGGAGGGAAAACCCATACCACCAACAAAAACAAAGAAATCTTCCTCATATCCCTCCAAAACAGTATTTTCATCAGTTATTTCAAGCAAGCTCATCCATCAGAGTGCACTTCAACATCAGACTATGGTTCTGTATTCTTATTCTGAGTTTTTAGACTACTTGAACCATAGAAATAAAACTGCTACTTGTATCTGATATGAATCAGTGTTAATAAACTGATACTGATGTCATAAATATTCTCACTGTACAACACATCTGTATCATTTAACTACAAAGTAACATTGCAGTATTTTAAGTATAAATGGAATCTCCAATCTTTTCAGAGTTTTGAGACCCTTTGATGATAGCTGTGTATGTGCTCTTAGCTCCCTCTGCAGAGCTTGGAGTAGAAATGGAACAAACCCACAGCTAGTCCAGTCCTAGTGTGATCAACAGCTGTCCAGAACTCTAAACAGTGGTAAATTATCCTTACTGCTAAGGTACAAAACATCTTTAACTATACATTAAAATTATGTTCACCTCCTCAAAGTCTAAACACAGAATTGTGAATATTATTTTTTCTTTATGCCAACTTTACATTTTATCTTTATGGAGTGTGAACAAAGATGCACTTTACAAAGCCAGGCACAGAAGCATGTACAATTTTAAGGGACACTAAATAAAAGACACAAGGTGGTGAGAAGCAGAAATGCACAGTTTTGATTCAGAGCTTTAATGGTCAGTTTTCTTCTGATATTGTTTTGCATGGGCTTGTCCAGGTTTTAATTCTCAATTCCACCCCCCTCCCTGCCCAGATATTGTGCAAATTTACTGGAACATGACAGCGTAAGATACACCTTTAGGGGGAGATGTCTCTGCCTATGGCAAGGGGTTGGAACTAGATGATCTTTGAGGTCCCTTCCAACCTAAACCATTCTATGATTCTTGAACAGTCTGGATAGTCAGAGATCGTGAATTTTTTAAAGAGTTTTACCAAAAGAGTTTTAACTTTCAACTACTTTGAAACTGTTTTGTGGAGAAAAAAAATCTCATCAGAAAAAACACTGAAATCATTTCAAGACAAGCAAGGAGGACAGTTTAATTAAGAAGAAAGCAGTCTCACAGAATGCTTCGAGTACTACTACCTTAAAAGACTCCATATCTGAGAGCAAGCAGGCACTCTGCATGCGTGCCCGAAGATGAGCACCTTCTGCTGATGTCCCTAGTTTTGCCAGTACCTCTGACTGTTCTTCCAGCAAATCTTCAGTCATGGGTGCTGGCTCCTGCAACATTGAAAAGGACAACTTTACAAACAGCTTCCCCCTGGACATAGCCCCTATTAAGGAAAAGGGAGTGGAAAGCTCCCTGTCACCAAAAGTTCATTCTGTTTTATTTGTACTGAAAGAAAATAACCATAACTTCCTACTGATTAAACTGTTCAGCCTAAAGCCATGTGTCTGAAGAAGACACTACCAAAAGGAAATAAAAAAGGAACCTGAGAATGAAGTAGCACTGTAAGGATATATTAAGTGCCAAAATCCAGATGAAGTTCAGGAAGCACCTGATTGATACTATTTTACTGAGATGAATGAAACCCCATCTAAAGCAACGCAGAATTTTTGCCATTGATTAGTGTCAGCACACAGTAAACTGACAACGTTTTTGCCTGCCTACACTCTGCTCATACCTTCTACCCACAAGGCAACATTCATTAAAAATAATTTCTCTCAAGTAAATGAAATGCTGTGCTCCTCATGCCTGGCTGACTTCAAATTACTTCCTCTGACACCACTGTTTCCCATTTCATCACTACTCTACAAGTCTGTATCAGGTAGATTACTAGTTGTTTCATGATAAACCTGCTTTAGACAATGGTAGTAAAAACTGATGATTACAGACTTTTAGTTAGCAGATGAGAATTTACTATAAAAAAAAAAAAAGTAGCAGTAAATCTGATTCAGTATTTGGTCAGTCAGGTAGTAATCAGCAATTCTTACTTTACAGAAATGGAAGCAAGGAGGGAATGGAGGATGCCTCAACAGCTGGAAGTTAAGAGAAACTCCAAGTTAAGGTAGACAGCTTCATTCTTGTTTAAAAGTAATGAGTGAAAGCAGGTAAGGAGGCCCATTAACAAGTAAAACAAAAAGAGCACGTAAAATTTCAGTTTACCAGACTTATCAACCTTTACAAATGGGAAACAAAAGCACTTAACAATTTTAAGAACAGATAAGGCTGTAACATGCAAATCTTATACAACTCACAATCCTGTAGGTGTAAACCACATTGCATTAGAGTTGTATTACACCTCTGCCTCAGCTCTTGCAACCTGACCTGTGTTATTGGAATGTAGAGAGGCTCTCCTGGGTGCAGCAGCATCAGCTTGCCATGTGGATGCAGACGACCCTCAGGTTTTACATTTACAGGCTCTTTGTTGCCTTCTTTTGCTCCTCTCTTTCCATTTTCCTGCCCATTTCCTTTAAGATCTTCTGCATCACTCAGACATTCAAAAAATTCCTCTTCACTGTCACTCCATGATTCCCAAGACTTGCCAACTTCCTTATCAGGGTTATCCCCAGAGTGGTCTGCTCCTTTTCCAGTATCACGAGAAGTACCACCAGGTGAACGATCAGACATGCTCCCCCTTTTTCCCTCATCTCTTGCTTTCTTTCTTTCTATGCAACAATTTAACATCTAACAAGTTAAAGGAAAAAAGAATTGTATTATTTATCAATTACTTCTCTTAGGAGAACAATGTCACAGAAAAAAAAAACACCTGGGAGAGTCACCAAAAATCCCTTACAATTCTAAAAGATAACAATTCCACTGAAAATGTTTCTATAACAAAAGTTTTCCCAAGAAATTAATTCCAGACCCAAAAATACAATCAAAACTAAATCTACAAACACATTAGCTAGTAATTGCTATAATTCTGACAATTTCCTTAGGAGAAAATCATTCTTAAATTTGGGATATTTACCTGAAGTTTCTGATGCAGTAAACAGCATCTCAGATCTGGAGGGCCATTAGCTAATCTAACAAAAGGTAGAAGTATCACCATTATCAATTATAAAGTTGAATCTTTCACACACATGTGATCTTAAATCATATGAAATACAAAAGTGGGACAAATAGCCACATTAAACCCTCCCCCATCATTGCAACTATGTGGCTCTTCTATGTCTTCAGAAGACAAGCTAGTGAATGAACAAGCCCAAAGGTTAAGCAACATTTATTTCCTAAAGGTCATTTCTGAAGCTCAGAGATCATCCACATTAGCATGAAACAGACACACCCTCCATTTCCTAGTCAATTTTCCATTTGGAAGTTAAATATAACTGTTTTTAAACAAAAATTAAGCACCTTTGTCTTTCCTTTTAAAACTGCAATGGTAGTAGAGTGATCTCCATGCATTTCAATCTCCATTAAAAGTATGAAGCAAGAAAATGACCAGTCCTTCCCCTCTGAAAGTAAAAGTTCATATTTTCACTTTACATTGATACCTCACTTCGACAGAAACTTTCACTTGGTCTGCAACAAGCTCTGCTGCAGCAGGCATAACGTGGACGGGCTGGAGCACTTGACACAGTATTAACTGCCTGAAAAGGCTGCTACACCAGCAGGAACTTGGAACAGCTTCCTCAGGAAGTGACAGAACTACAGTTACAAACCAGTGTTTCTGACTATTATCAGCTCCTTTGTTTTCATCTAACGGTATTCACATAAGCTTTGGAGCTTTTTCCACTCTCATTCACACAGCAGAGTGCTCTTTAACTAGAGCTTGCTCCAGACATCTTGAAGTTTTCAGAGGGCATGGATGCTTCTCCTTACCACTTATCCTTGCTTTAAGAAAGTAGGGTAATGAAAATAGAGGATAGTATATGCAATTAAAAATAAAGCAACCAATATTCCATTTCAAAGTCACAGTGAGTTTTCTGTTTCTGAAACAAAGAACACTTTCTACAACAAGGAACAAAAAACACAACAAAAGAAAATCACCTTACCCTGGAATAATGTAGTTGTTCTCCCATCTGTAGCGCATTTCTAACACAAATTCTTGCCAAAGATGTGCCACTCCTTTTACTCCTCCGTGGTAGAAGTTTATCATACAAAGACATAAAGCTAGTTTGTATGTCAGACTATCAGAAGGAGCAGACTTAAACTGATTGAAGAGATTCTACATAAGAAATAAAAGAAAACAGGGAATACAAGAATAATGCATTTTTTCCAAACTCAAGATTTCTTTACTGTTTGTCAATGCAAGCAGCTAACTACTATTTCCAGTCTGTAAGTATAAGCTACCAAAAAATGACAATTTCTGGAAGAAAAAGGTATTGAAGAAAAGAAATTTAAAGCTACTATTTCACAGAATCATAGAATTGTTTTGGTTGGAAAAGACCTCTTAAGTTCATTAAGTCCAACCACCAACCCAACACCACCATGGCCATTTAATCCCAGAGTGCCATGTTCACACATCTCTTGAATACCTCCAGGGATGGCGACTCCATCAACTCCCTGGGCAGCCTGTTCCAATGTCTGACCACTCTTACAGTGCACAAGGTTCTTCTAATATCCAGTGTAAACTTCCCCTGATGCAACTTGATGACATTTCCTCTTGTCCCATCCCCATTACTAGGGAGAAGAGACCAGCCCCCACCACACTACAGCTTCCTTTCAGGTAGTGTGGTGGTCTCCCCTCAATATCATCTCTAGAATAAACCACCCCAGTTTCCTCAGCCAATCCTCACAAGACTTGTGCTCTAGATCCTTCACCAGCTTCGTTGCCCGTCTTTGGACACACTACAGCAAGTCAATGTCTTTTCATAGTGAGGAACCCATTTCTATGTAGAGATTCCACAAACACAAGTTCTTTTTTCCAAAAATTATCTATTACAAGACATAAGGCAACCACAGCAAAGTCTGTAAGGATACAGACTCAGAGTTGCTTTCTCTCTCATGGCTGTCAGTCAGTAAAACTTACATAATCTTCACTCTCTGGAGGAGGATTGTTTCCTGCTGAAGTGCTAGCTCTGCTCTCAAATCCATCTGCAAGTTTATCAGCAGCATCTGGAAATAAGAACTTTAAAAAAAAGCAAAAAACATTGCAAACTTCCATCAGTATGTTGTTCCTCCTCTTTCCATAAAGCTACTACTGGTTACAGTTCAGCAATCCCTGTAATTAAAATTGTTATGAGTGCAGAACTCATTTTCAGTCCACCTGTATTTGCACAGACTCGTAGCAATTTAGGCTGTTTCAAAAATCTGATAAATGCAATTTAAATAATGGAATTGACATTGGAACTTTATAATTCCACTGTGAACCATAAGTCAGATGCATCAGTGGAAGTACAAAATATATGTTTTACAAGAATTTCCTGTGCACAGACGGCTCACTTACCAGAAGAATAGTGTTGAGAACGTCATTGTTTAAAGGTGATTCATCCACACCTCTGTGCTTGCGAATTTTTTTCTTGGCACTGTGAACCATATTTGTGACTGATAATTTATGGATTGGGACTGGTGCTGGCTCTGTGAGCTTTGACAAAGCCTGGGTAATATCAGCAACCTCTGTAATATAAAATGAAAATCATTAGAACAGAACAACTCCCCCCCAGAATCAAATCACAAGACCATCTCTCTTTAAATTTCACCTGTCTCATTTATCTTGCACTGATTTTTAACATTCTGTTAACCAGAGCTACACTCTTGTGCTGCCAGATTGCATAGCTGATACTGACTGTTCTTAGACACACAGATAAGCACCAAAACAAAGGAGTGTTTGTGACCCAGATTTAATTTACTGTCGTCTACACTGGGTTAGTTGTAGGTAGTGCCTGCCACCTACTGTAGCAGTGCTGCATATTTGCAGACAATTATGGGAGAGTATCAGCAAAAGCCTGCTGAAGAGATGGTGTTTAAATTTTGTTTGTACATGACATTAATAAATACACTGTAGGTAATGAAGGCTAAAGCTTTAGATAAGCCTTAAATAAAGCCAGTACTAATCACTGTATGGCCCTAGATGATGTAAGCACAGTTGTTTTAGGGTCTCTTCAGGTAAACTTCCTAAATGAAAACCTGTTTTTCCAGAATGGCTGCCAGCAAACTTCAGAACCTCTCTTACAATAAAATTAACTTTTAAAAGAGGCTAGACAATTTAAAATGAATAACTACCAACAACCTGAAAATCCTCATCTTGGCAAATATTCCAAAAAAATTAAAGATAATTTGGCTAAAGACTCTGCATGTCAAGCACTAAGAGTAATAGTTTAATACCTTTATAAGCTAACTAGCAAGTTCCTTCAAAACTAAGATCAAGTATAATCAAAGAAAATACAGTCACAATTTTTCTTCCCTCGCTGATACATTTTCTTCCCTGACATTTGGAGGGAAGAGAAGGTGGCAAGAGGGAGGACGGAAACGTTTACCATACACAGGAAGAAAAGTGAAAGAAAGGGAGAAAGACATCAAAAAGACGTCAATAACTATACTGTTGGGAAAACGTCTGACCTCTTGGTCAGGTAATTTTGATTTAATTGTGGGTTTTTTTCCCTTAAAAATCCTAAGAATATAAAGGATGACAGGCAAAACCTCTCAACCAACTTTGGTACACACCAGTCAAATTTTGAATTCTTGTTTACCAGTGGAAAAAAAACAACTATAGAACTAAGGCAGTTGTTATCTAGGAGCTAAGCTTGCCTGGAGTTCATGAGAAATTATACCATGTAGCACTGAGCAAAAGAATGCCCAGGAGTATTACAGAAAATGCCTAAGAGTATAAACAGTGATCGATCTCAAGTCAGGAAAAGAGGATACAGAAGATAAAACAACATGAAACAAAGAGAAGCAAGTAACACAAATCAACCTTTTCCTTCCTCTTCAAATGCAGACCTTCCAAGTATTTCATCAGTCGACTCCTTCCGACGACACAGCTTGAAGAATTCAGTAAGAAAGTCACCTAGAAGAGAAACAAAGTAAAATTCTCATTGAACCCTAAGTGAACTCTCAAAACAATGCTCAATGGTCAGGAAATTTTATCTTTTAATCCAGAAATGCATACTTAAGACAGTTATCAGCCACAACTTCAGAGCAGTGTTCAATCCACTTCACCCAATGCAAGATTAAACTTTTACAGTACATCTATTTTAATGTTTTTAATTTTGAAGCCCTTTCCCTTACAAGCTAAAAGGCAAGGATGGACTACAGAACATCTCTTCAGGCATACCAATCCTGGCTGTCAGTCAGATTGATTCAGTTGAGGTAACGGATACATGCATAAGGCACTTAGTAACATCCAAAGATTCTATGAAATCTGTATTTTCACAGAACATACATAGTAAATGCTTATTCTCTGGAGCCTGGTGAAGTAAGAACTGCACATAGATGCAAAGCTTGCCTGGGCTTCTTTTTCAAGAAAACAAAAAATAAGGTGAGGAAACACAAGGACTTCAGGTAATCAACAACTAACAATTCAATCCTAATTTCACAATACAAAAGCCACATGTGAAGATAGGAAATTCTGATGTCTTACCCAAAAGACACTGAGGGTTATCTGCTTTTCTGACTCTCACAGACCACTGTGGTGCTTGAACAGGATCCAAGTCACTTAAACAAATTAAAAAAACTATCACAAGCGTCATGCTGTCACCCTAAGTACGCAAAAGATCAAAGAGTATCACATTCTCAACAAATGGAGCATTACAGCCAATTAGGCCATGGAAGCCATAACATACACCATACTACAAAGAACAGGACACTCTACGATGCACTCAAGGGTCCCTGTTCTTCTGTTCATACATAACATGAATAAGAAACAAATGAGAACAATTCAGATACAACACAACTAAATTGTGTTCAGGTGTATTAATGTTGAAGACTCATTTCTGCATTAATTAAAAACAACCACTTTTTTGTCTGTATTTCTTTCTTAAGTATCATTATACACTCTTCTTCCTCTTTAGCAGGTTTAGCAGAAAACCTGGCTGATAGGTTTTGAGAAAGGGATGTCAACCAGTTAATTAATTTGCTTTCCACATGCCACTATCATTTCTCCAAGAAATATGCAGTATGCAAAACTTTTAAATCAATCATGAGAATGGGTCTAAAAATGGGGGTGTGTAGAGATAATGATACAATAATACTTTCTTATGCACAAATGCATTTCAAAAGGTCCTTTCCCAAATAAGATGACCTTAAATGTTCTTTCACAAAGAACACTGCAGATGCCACTAAAATGCAGTAGTGCACAAATGTAGTAGTACACTTCTGGATAGCTGCATAGCAGACAAAATACTTACGAATAAACATCATTGTCGACAATGATACCTTCTGTCAGGTGAGGCCACGTGGTAGCTAAATGAAGCTCACTGCAACAACACAAAATGTACAGCTTTCAGTGCTAGTAAAAAGTGCTCTCTCCAGCATAAAAAAGATCTTGAAAGGTGTTTGTGACAGTTCATATTTAAGTCTTTATTTGGCAGCTACATCCAGAAATCTGCATGTTTTCCAGTAAGGCTCCTGGCTGCATACACTGTTGGCTAGTCTGCAGCAGGTCGCCCAGTACCGCACTAACCTTTGATAGTAGCTGGCACATAGGACTCTCTCAACTGCTCTCTGCAAAAGGAGAGATTGTGTACTGCATTCCAGATATCCAGGTACAGAGAAAAGAACCCTTTTAATTAACTGCCTACAGCACTAAACATTAATGTATTAAAATGATTCCTAGATTTGCTGAGTGGTGATGGGGTGTTTAGAAGAGAACACAGACTGCAATAATTTACTTTACAGACTCTCTTAATGTAAGTCTTCTGCAAAGGATAAGCAAACTATGAGAGTGAGTCCAAGCCTTACACTTTTAAACTTTTAAAGTTTACATCCACTTGAGGTATACTGCAGCATAATAGTTTCAGAGACAGATGGAGTACTTCAGACATTATGGTGAAAGATTTATGAGCCAGAACTCTGAATATCGTTATCTAATTCTGCAAATGGTCTTATTTGCTGCTAGACCATTACTTTTTAGAGATGTTTCCTATGTACTTGAATAATGTTATCATCTCTTAGGGCCATACCATGTCTACAAACAGGCAAAGGTAAGACTTAAAACAACGTGCCTTATAGTCTTCCATTAGCGAAGTTACAAAATACAGGTTTCTGAACTCTTCTCTTACCTGATAGGATCCTCACAGGCACCAAATGGTAGCTTCCCAAATTCAAGGCCTCCAACTTCTCCACCAACTAGAGCATCTATATCTGAAGTCAGATCAATATATTTTCCATACAGAATGTATGGGATGTTTTAAGAAGTATTTTATCTTAGTTACACAGTAAAAAGGCTGCAGCATGTAGGATAACCAGACAATAGCTGGGCAGCTAAGATGACATAGCTATGAAAACATAACCCTAGTATACAAAGTAAGTGCTTCTAGCAGAAACTGAGAAGTAATCATTCAACAGCACATTCAGAAACAGAGAAGAAATTCTTGTAATCTCTGTTGAGGGAAAGTTACTATCACAAAGGCAAAGATAATAGCTATAACGGCAGCCTTAAAGAGCCAATGTTGACACGAGAACAGAGACACAAATTTGCCGTAAAATTATTTAGGCAGAAAATCAGTTTCATGCAGAAAAGAAAGACTCTGCAAGTCTGCAGAGTGAAAAGATCAGCTACTTAAAAAAATGTTAGTAATTTTATGAAAAGAGTGATGTGTCTCCTACAGTTAAGATTTAAAAATCATCTGGGAGATTCTTTGTAATCCCAGGGATTTAAAACATGCCTCTCAGCATGCCCAGCCACTTTCCATGTTATATCTTTCAAATATATAAACAAAGAACAGCCAGCCTTCACTCAACAAAAAATTAAATGGGTAATAACATACTGTAATTACATTATAATCATATTATCACTGTCTGTGATCCTTAACTTTAAACACATTTGGCAAACCGCTTACACACAAAACGAGGCATTAGAAAAGTATTTGGATAACTTAATTGCATAATTTCTTCTTGAGAGACAATAAAAACCACATTTATCTTTAAATGTATTTTCAACATTCCCTTAGGTAAAAGCATACAGGATCAACTTCACTACAGACTTCTTCAAAAGAACTGAGGGAAAGCCAAACAATTAGGCAACCAAAGAAAGGTCACACAGGTTGTCTCCTGAAGTGTGCCCTAAATACTTAAACCTTGTTACATAAAACTACTATCAAGTCAAGAATAGAACTTGGGCTACTCCATCACCTTGTGCCTAAAACACCACATCACTACAAAAATGTGTATTAAGAATGAACTAACATCTATTTTTCTCTTGTTTACCTCAGAGACAGAAGAATTTTGTAATTTATTTTCTGATGCTATCTATATAGAAATAGGTCTGTTAAAAACAAATCCTTGACACCCAAGGAAGAAAATGAAGCAAGTGAGACGGTACTCAGTTGTAAGTGATGCCTTTCCTAGCAATGCAGAAAACATTTTAATTCTTCTGGCAAGATAAACAGTTTCTTTAGCATTGACTGCTGATCTTAAAGCAAGTCATTCTGAGGACACAATCTCCTACCTGGTGGCTGCTGTGGCCAGAAATACTGCTGCCAGTCTTGAAGCACATAGGTAAGTCGAATAGCCATGCTAACTGGAGGTAGTGGTGTTAAAGGGCATCCCTTGAAAATATTAGGGAAAGAAATCACTGTAAAGAGCACTTTCTCTTAAACACTCCAGGCCTTGAACAAATTAGGTGTGATATTTTGTATTGGAGCTAATTTTATCAGAACTGCAACATGCCTAATATCACTAGTAAAGCCATTGTTGAACAAGACACAGGTAAAAGTAAGGATGCTAAGGTTTCTACAATGCACGAGACATTCATCTCTTAACTCAGAAATAACTCTGACCCAGAATGTGTTAGGTCTTCTTTAAGGACTTTTTTTCTCAACCTTTGATAAGATTATAGACTATTAATATTATGAGTAGTTGCAGGCAGCCATAACCAGGATCATTACTCCATAATTCACTCAAGGCTCATATTTCATCGTGATGTTCTTTACTCTTAGCATAAGAAGCTACAAAGTATCAGACTAAAAACATACCCTGACCCTCTCTTCAGCAACAAAACAGAGTTTGTTTTCAGGAGGGGGAGGAGAGGGTTATTAAAGGAGAGTGTAAGCAGGCTCACTCTTTCACAGGGCAGTGAAAAACAAGACTGAAAAACAGTAACACTGAAGAACAGAACCCACACCAATTCTCACTTTATCAGTACATACTGTTGATACCTGGAAAAAGACTTTGTTGGTATCAGCAGTGAAAGACTCATGCTTACAAAAAATTAAAACCCCCAGAACATAGAAGTCAATCTACAAAAAACAGGTAGTAATTGTTCTTAATGACAGTTACATACAATCAGATGCACTTACAATCTTGGTTTTGAAGACATCTAGTAATCCTGACAAATGAGTATACTGATTTGGCACCTTGCGAAGATGAACCATCTCAAAGTCAGTTCGAACTCCTGGACCTTGACACTCCCCAACATACATCCGTCGCCATTTATGATGTATTTGCACAAACACTGGTACCTGACTATAAAACAAGAATATTTCAGATTATTTTCAATGCCACGATGTCTAGTGGTCTTTAAAACTAGTTACATATTTTAACATTACTCTGACATAATATTGTATTCTTTGGAATGTATTTTTTCTCTGTGAAACACAGTTTGAAATACTTAATAGTATCAAAGAGGAAATACTGTTAACTTCATCATTAAATGGAACACCTAACAGACTGTCATGTCACGAACATAGCCTCATCCACGATTTCAGCTACCTGATTTCCAGTCTAAATATTTTTAGAGGAAGACTATGAAGGTATTGTTAGTCCATACAAGGAAGAAATCCTCTTCCAGAAATTCTGTCATGTACATCACATGTACCAACAACTTTCAGCAGCTTTTAAAAGCTGCTGAACAACAAAAGATTATTTACAATAATAAATATTTAAAAAAAAACACATTGAATCAATCTTTTGTAAGTTTCCCTGGCTTGTTTTTTTTTTTTTAATCCTCTAGAGCAAGATTATGGTGCAAATACAATGAATTCAAGTAATTAGTGATAGAGCAAGAGCAAATGCCTCAAGCTGCACTAGGAGAGGTTTGGACTGCATTATTGGGAAAAATCTTTTTTCTCTGAAAGGGTTATCAGGCATTGGAACAGGCTGCCCAGGGAGGTGGTTAAGTCATCACCCCTGGGTGTGTTTAAAAGACATGGTGCTTGGAGATATGGCTTAGTGGCAGACTTGACATATCTAACAGTTGGACTCAATGATCTTGAAGGTCTTTTCCAATTTAAGTGATTCTACGATTGTTAACTGTGAATGTATTTTGCTACCAATACTTTTCCCCACCTTAGCAGTATGCAAGAGCTTTACTTGGACGTGTAAGAGTGTTCATGCTTTCACCTACCAGCCAGTGTTCCCCAAAGCAATGGAAACGGAACTCAGCAAAAGGTTACACTTGGATTCACTAAGAACTGCATCGTTACTTGCAGCTGGAGCAATAACCACAAACTCACGTAAGCCATACCTTAAAAGAGAGAAAAAAAAAGAGCAAATTTCCAGATTTTTTTTTCAGAAAATTGACTGAAACACAGAATTTTTAAATATTGTAAGCTGAATAACCTACCTAATTGTCACCAACAGACTGTGGAATCTGTTATTTTAATGTCAGTACGTCTTTCAGAGAGGTCAAGAATTGAGTGGGCAGAGTGCTGCAGAATGTCAAATGACAAACTGCTGGTGCCAAACAGCATTCAAATACTGTACTCAATATCAGGTCTATCAGTCCTGAATTTTCTGCCTTATGATAGTAACAGCTGTAACCATTTAGACATAAAAACAATCTCTCTTGAACACTGCTGTAATATGATAAAGATCTATGTTACTATGAATGTGGCTACTGGTTGTTTCTTAAGGTGCTGCAGCTTTTCTTTTTTAGGAATGCATTTAAATATTACAAATAGTTAATCTATGAAAATTAGAAAAAGATATTTTGACATAGAAAAATAAAAGACAGGCCCACAAGGATTTTTTTTGTCTACTCCCTTCCTGTGTCCAGCACAAAGGATCCTTTTACTTAAGCTGTAATTCTTGATGGGAAAAAAAATGCAAGTGATTATGCCAGCATCAAAGATTTCTCAACTGCTATGCTTTTGCCCTACAGATGAGAGGCAGCATACGTACCATCTTACCAAACAGTGAGCTCTAGGAGGAAAGTCATTGTTCATGCATAGCAAGTCCTGCATATGCAGAGGAAGGGCATCTGTGAAAAAAAATTGATACATAAAAAGAGCATCAGCATCCATTCAGATGACTTACAAAGTACTTGCATTAGCAATTTGTTGAATGCGAAGCACACTGAATCAGAAATGTCAGATTACACTCACTGGATCCCAGAAAATTTTACACAGAAGTAAATCAACACACTGAATTTCACATTCTGAAATTGTCCTTTGTCATATCCTTACAGGCATGTAAAAGAACTACCTTCTACCACTTCTTCTTTCCCATCTTTGTCACTGGGTTCTTGTACAAGATAATGATGGGTAATTGAGAATCTGAAGTCTGCAAACAAAATTTCATCTGATTTCTCTTCCCATGCTCCAGTGGTGAATATACCCTGCATATAACAAAACATGGGTTTTGATCACATAAATTGAAGTTAACATTCATAAGGCTTAAAAATGTATACTGCCTACATGATCTAGAATATTTATTCATCTTTATCTACTCCTAAATATTTATTCTTAAATAGCTAGGCAAGGTTTAATTAAAAAAAATATCAAAGCACTTACTTATAAAGATAGCTGAAACTCAAAATCCACATTGCCAATAATCATGTTCACTTGAAGGATCAGCTAGCCTTCAAAGTACATGACAAGAAAGAAGCAGATACATCCTCTTCTATGTAACACAGCCTCTTAAGCATATGCACCCTCAACTTTGCCTAAGATACCCAGGATTTTACCTATATCTGTACCATTCTACTTTAATATTACTTGGAGTATGCTTTCACTGATAAATTATTCTGCATCTATTAATTTGCAAAACTTTTGTATGTAAGGATAATAATTTTTTTTAAACAAAATCACAGCATAGGGAAGTCTTCAAGAAATAAATCAACATCACTGTACAGAATTGTATGCTGCTGCTAAAAGAAAGCAGCCTAGGCAACCCCATGATCACTAAAAATCAAGAGAAGTTTGGTCTAGGAAAAAAAGGCACATAGGAATACACTGCTGGCTCAGGTTGAAAACTAGGGCATTAGGTAACATAAGTTTTGGTCTGAGTATTCTGTAACCTAGCTAAAAATAAGAATCAGCAAAGTCCTCTGGAAATGCACCAGCCATTCAATCCAGAAGATCTGAATTTATTTATACTAGTACACAGAGTTCAGCAATTTCCTCTGCATTTTATAGGACTGAGAAAGCACTACAAAGGCTCTAATTAGACATTGAAAAAGATCTCTTCAATCTATGAAACATACTGAGTCACAAGTGGTACTAAGCAAATCTCAGTCATGACTTTGTGAGACATGACGAAGACATAAGTCAGGGCAAACAGAAACTCAAGAGTTTAGAGCTGCCTCAACCATGTTTCCAGATTTGACACTGGAAATTTAAGAAAAAAAAAATTTAAAATCTATATAGATCCTTAGGCCCTATCTGAAGGGCATTTAGGGAAATAGTCTGTTTGGCAGAGAGCTCACCAACGAACCTACAGAAACTGTTTATCCAGTTGCCACTTTTCCAAGCAAAATTCCCCAATACAAATCATGATCTGCCACAATTAATGAAACAGCAATACACGTCACATACACATTATTAGTAATTCGAATCCCAAAAGAGAAGTCAGAAGCAGTAACTGACCTTTTCTAAAGGTTTGCCTGAAGAAATCCCAATAAGTTTCCAGTCATTCAACACTTCTTCTATTTTTGAAATAAATCTGTTAGGGAAGAGGGAAAGGCATTTAGATGTACACTGAGCTTGTATTATAATTCAGCTCCCAAAAAGCAGGTAATATATCACCCTATTACAGAACTCCTCTTTAAAAAAAAACCAACAACCAAAAAACACCAAAGAACAAACAAATGACAGAATGGTAGGGGTTGGAAATGACGTCTGAAGATCATCAAGTCCAATCCCCCCTCGGCCAGAGCAGTATCACCTAAAGCAAACCACATAGTAACAAGTCCAGAGACAACACAAAAAAACCCCACAAACAAGTATCACAACAAAACCAGAACAACTGCCTCCTTGTACAAATAAAATGGTCCTCCTGCATCTACATTTCAGATGACAGTTACTTTTACCAAGTGCTCTGAGCATGTTTTCAGTGACTCTTACCATTTTGTTTTTCTGGTGCTGCAGTACGTTCGTTTTCACACATACTGTTGTTTTCGTTTTTCACAGATAAATGAGCATTTCAGACGAAATTATAAACTAAATTCAGATTTAAAATGCTGTGCTTAGAATCTTTATCTCCTACCACAGGTATCAACGCGAGGGGCGGCGTTTTAAAAAGCAGCACATTAAGACTGCAAGGGCATCTTCACCTGAAGTTTCCTTGTACACTGCTCTACTAACTTTTAAAGGCTTTATCTGTAAGACGGCTACTTTAATGATCAAAAACCACGTAAACCTTTATTCTAATCCCTTGCAAAGAGATACTAAACCATCTCTTTCACCATGTTCAGAAACAGCTTGACCAGATCCTCTTAACCAAGGCATCAGCTGCGGCCTGAGCCTCTGCCGCACTGACAGCCAGTAACGCCGAACAGCTGGGACGAAGCTCCGGGTCAGGCAGCGGCTCCGGCCAAAGCCACCTCCGCGCTGGCATGGCCGGTTGCGACGCAGGGTCTGGCTCCCCTTGGCAGCTGCGGGGCTGGGCAAACAGAGCACGGCGCCCGCGATCCCCGCCGCGGCAGCCGCGGTGAGGGGAGAGGGACTGCCGGCGGCACCACCTACCTCTCCCACTCGGAGGCGGTGGTGAAGTCCGTGATCTCAAACACCTCGGACTCGGGCTGCAGAGAAAGACCGGGAGAAGCAGTGAGGGGAGATACCGCCGCGGCCCCAGCGGCGAGCGCAAGGGAAGGGGAGCAGAGGGAAACACTCACTTCGCTGTCCGCCGCCATCTTGCGCCGCTGCCCGGACCCCTCCACCCCGGGCGCAGAGGCTCACGGGAAAGCGGCGGCGGGCGGCGCGAGCCTTCGCTGCCCGGTTCCGCTGTTGCTTCCTCACAGACTGCTGCTTCCTCACAGACTGCTGCGGCGGGAGCCCCTAGGAGCCCTGCTCCTCAGAGAGTTGCTTCACAGCTCGGCTGGCCGCCGTGGCTGCTGAGCCGCCCCGGTCCCGCAGCCGAACGGCCCTCGGGCGCTCACGGCGCGCTGAAGTGCCTGACGGGCGCTGCTGAGGAGAGGCTCGCTGTGGCGGTTACCTCACGGAGGTGCGAAGCTGAGGCAGGACTTGCGCCCACAGACTCTCAGCTTCTGTCAGGGGATAGCAGGAGAGGGTCAACGAAGTGCCTTACCGGCTGTATATCCCAGGTGTTCAGAGTACCGGGCTATGACTGGTGTCCCGGTCCCGAATGGTCACTGTGAGGCCGGTTTTGCTGGGTTTCTTCAAACCCATGAGTAACAAGTTCGATTTCAGTCAGCCAGGAGCTGAAGTGTCCCTGGGGCCTTGTGTCCCTGGGGCCTTGTGTCCCTGGTCAGGCCTAAAAGAAAGCAGGCTCTGCACCTCACTCGGTAGCTTCTGAAATTCGGCAGCCGTGTCCTGGGCGGAGGGACCAGTCCTGACACGCAGGAAACTTACTTCCCATCATAAACCCCTCAGCAAAGTCTTGAGTCTGGCTATACCTTTTATTCTTCCTCCGCCAGCATAGTCTGATACTTAAAAAAAATAAATAAATGGCGTTCTTGAGCACTGCTATTTGTGGCTGTCTGAAAGGAGACAGAACTATTCATGAGGAGTGTTTAGGTAAAGAGACTGAAAACAAAATTGTGTAGAAATAGGTAATAAAAAGCATAAACGAAGGTAAACAGAAGTGTGCTTTGCGTTGAGCTCTGGGAGAACTGCTTTTTGTTTAGTTCTGCCGTGTTTGTTTTCTCAGGTCACTACTGCTCTTCGAATCAAACTGCTCTAAGCAAAATGCACCCCGGAGGCGGGAGGGGGGAGTTGCCTCAGCAACATCGTGTAAACTCAACAGCCTCCTGTAGCACGAACAGCCTGCAGAAAAGCCTCTCTCATTAATAAAGTACTAAGTACTACGTGCTCCGCAGTCAGAAAAACGTGCTGAAAACAGAACATTGAAGTGTGTTTGAATTTCTTGCTGTCCAGCAAAGGAAGAAAGCCGTGAGCTAATAATGCTCTGTAACTTCTCTTCGGGCTGCTGCACCTCTTTAATGTTTCTCTGCTGAAGCACACGGTAAGATACTGGTTATGCCTTTTTATACAAACTTTTCTGGTATTATTTTGAAGGAGCTTTTATGTATCCAAAAGAAATTCAAAGTTTGGAGACATTTGCCATCTAATATGACTCTCAACAAGCTAGTATAATAGGATACAAATTTTCATAGATAATCTGATGTTTAGCATTAAAAGGAGAAATCAGGAGTGTTGGCTTCTATAGATACTTTACATTTTTTTTTTTTTATGACCTTGGTCAGCAGCTATAAGTCACTGAATCCTTCTCTGTTTCCTTGTTTGTGAGCTGACAGTACTGTCTGAGGTCTGGCTGTTACACAGTTGTAAAGTAGTGCACATCCCTCAAATAAAGTGTTGTTTACAATGTTGAAAAAAAAAAAATCCAGGATAAACGCACTAATCTCTTGGGAAATGTCTGTATGCTTCCAAGCAATTGTATTTTTTGCTAATAGAATCAGTAACAAAAGCCTAATTAATTTCCTGGCTACCAGCATGGAGTGGCAAAATGCTACTGAATACATCAAAACCCACACAGGCCTTTCATTTCCACTGACCTCTGGAGTGACTTTGAAATGGAAAATTCTTATGCACTATAATCAAACTGCAATGATTATTACTTTCTATGTGTTGCAAACATCTTGCTATAAGTAGTGTTTTCTTATGTTTTTTCCATATACATTAGTAGTACTGCTAAGAGCCCTGAGCTCAGCTGCAAAGGGAAAAAAAAAGGTATTTTTTAATAAACTAAGAATAGATGTTTATGAGAGGGGAAAAAAAAAGATTGCTAGGAGTAATAGCCAAGGTTGCTGTTGGGAATAACTTGTAATAAAATCTATAATAAATGTTGAAAATATTATGTACTACTGTCCTAGTTTTTAACTCAGCTAGCAGCTGAGACTTGGCAGGTCAGTTATGACAGAGAGGTTTTCTCTTCTCCCTAGTGTAAGGGCAAGCAATGAAGTAAAAATACATGTGAGGACAACAGGAGAGAGAAATTAGCAGCATAAGAGCCACTAGGTCCCCTATTTTTCATAGTTCTACCTATCTATGCATATAATAAACATAATTTTCTATAAAACATACCTTTGTTTTAGGCTGACATTCAAATAATTTTCTAATCCAGCTTTATTTGACAGCATATAAGTGACAGTTACACAGTATTTTTGTGTGAGGGGAGGATACATTGCTGCAAATTAAGCTGCTGATTCAAATGCCTGAAACAGGAACATCTTTGTGAAAGATAATTGTTTTAAGTGGACCTGCCATGTGTTTCTTACGTGATTAATTAGATGTCATGGTTTGAGGGGTTCCAGGTTATTCCAGAGTCCCTAAGAAAACTACAGAGACCAAGATCCATCCCAGGGGACAAACTACTTGCCCTCAGACATTGTGATTATGTTATTCAATCCCATAATCCTGCAAATACTTTAAGCATCAAGGTCAATTCATTCTCTTTTCTCCCTGCCTCTCCAGCTTCTCCAGAGGGATTTTATCTGGATAACTAGGGAACCATGTAGGAGGTCCCCTGTAGGCCAGCAGTCTTCAAGGCCATAGCCTACAGTGAATTTTGGCCTATTTGGGACCTAAACGGGAGGCTATGGAGAATGGGAGAAAATGAACACTGGAGTTTTGGTGGTGGTTTTTGTTTTGATTGGTGGGAAGGCTTTTGGGGGAATTCTTATGTATCCTGTATCTGTATTAGGTGTTATGTATCTTTTCTTGCACAACTTTAAATACAACCCTTCTGCATTTTCATCTCCAATTCAGTGAGAGTGTTATTATTTTACTGCCCTTAGTCTGTTGCACTCTCACGCAAAAAACTACGACATTAGGAGCACCCATTGCTGCATTGTATTGATACAAAAGAATAATTCACATTAAGAAGAGAGATGTTTATGCTATGGAAAAAGTTAGACCCAGTTCAATAATATTGTTAAGAATATACCTATGTAAAAGATATAAATGGTCATATTAAAATTAATATAATAAATTATTGTAGCTTGCTAAGCTGTAGGGAAAAAATCCATTGTAGGCAAATTATTACATAATTTTCTATTACAGACTTTTTAATATTTCTTTCTAGCACCTAGAGCTACCCAGTACAAATATTTGACACTATAATTAATGTATATTTAAATGCATATTTATTTTAACTCATGTACATTCATATATATAAAATATAATATTAATTTAATGTACAATATATTGCATATTTTATGTAAGACACTGGGAAACATTTCAATATGCTAATATTCCGTATTGTATTTTCTTTTAATCATTTCAATTTGCTTTCTTTAATTACATTATATGTTCTTGTCACTTGAGAAACAAAGTTCACCTTGTTTTTCAGAAAGATCCTAAATCCACGAAAACTATTGTGAAAAATTTTCCTTTAAAAATTTGCTACCTAGAATTCCAGGTCTTCAAATCTTTTGACTTCACCCTCTCATGTTTCTTCTTTAAGAGTCTGAAATTTGTGATTGCTCTGTGCTGCTTGTCATTATCCTCTTACAGTGTTGTTAATCTTTGAGTTTGATCTTAACAAAGAAGGGTGATGCTTTTGTAATTCTTTCAGTAGCTTACTCACGATGTTCAGGAACAGTGTTAGCTGCAAGCAGGATCAATATTGCCCACACAGTGTTAAAGGTGGTGCTTCAATTCTTTTACCAAAAGATATAATCTTCCTCAGAAATAAACACTTTTTAGAACAGCTGCTGTTAGGAATACAGTAGATAGTTTTAAAATAAGATTATAATGAATTCAAAATATATGCAATGTTTTATTTCTGAAACAATCTCAAAAATCAACATGCCACATTGAATTAAGATAATGAAGAATTTTACACCTTTAGATAATTAGATTTTTTTTTTAATGTTAAAAAAAATTAAATTTGGAGAGTTTAAATAGCTCTGTAAGATGATGCAAGCACCTGTGCTTGATATGAAAAAATAATCTACGTGTTCTTCCCAGGTATATGCTTTAAGATTTGAAGTGTTGTGGAATCTTGATTCCACTGAAGTCAGTAACAGCTACTGGATATCTGAGTTTCCCCAGATATATTATTTCCTGCAAAACCTGTAGTATTATGTTCCACTGCAACTAAACTATTTTCATACAACCTGTCTTGTAGACTGTGACTTTGCTGTCAGTTTGGACAAGTACCTAGCTGTCTGCTCTTACTTCCCCATACAACTGTTAATGTGAGATACTGGATAAAAATATGTAAAGAGAGAAAACACTTGTTTTAATTTTCTGAAACCAGCTTTTTCAAGTGTTCATTGTTTGGCTTTGCTTTTGCGGGCTTGTAGCTCTCCTCAGAAATCCCATTATGTTAAACCAAAAATAGAAGGCACAATTTGCACAGTCAACATTACCTTACTTCTGTTTCTAACTGAATTTTAAAATATAATTTCTAATATAATTTAGAAATATAAAAGTATAATTCTGAATATGCAAGCAGTTGCTTATGGATGAGTTATCTTTATATGGAATCATCTGAGTCTGGAAAAATTATCAAAGAATTATTCAGGAATCCTGATGGAAATCTCTTTTAAGTCTTTCATGTAGGTGTAGAGAGCTCATATATCCTCACAGAAGGCCAACGGTTTACAGTGCCAGACTACAGATGTACATGATAGCTTTGTTATTCATTACCTTGAGCTACTATTATGTCTTATGTCTCTTAACAACCAGGAGTTAAAATATCGAGTGTTTGTAATACTAATTTAGAGTAAGCTTTAAGGTATGTGCTCAGTTTTGGGCACCACAATGCAAGAGACATGCGGAGGTGCTGGAGTGGATCCAGCAACAAAGCTGGTGAAGGGCCTAGAGAATAAATCTTGTGAGGAGTGACTGAGGGAGATGGAACTGTTTAGTTTGAGTAAGAGGAAGGTGAGGGGAGACCTCATTGTTGTCTACAACTACCTGAACGGAAGTTGTGGAGAGGTTGCTGCTGGTCTCTTCTCAGAGGTAACTGGAGATAAAACAAGGTGAAATGACTTCAAGCTGAGGCAGGGTAGGTTTAGGTTGGACATTAGGGAAGACTTTTTTCATGGAGAGAGTGGTCAGGCACTGGAATGAGCTGCCTAGAGAGGTGGTAGTCACCCACCCTGAATGTGTTTAAGGGTTATTTGGATGTGGTGCTTAAGGATATAGTTTAAGGTGAATTTGTAGAGTAGGGTTATAGGTTGGACTTGGTGATCTTGAGGGTCTTTTCCAATCTGGGTGTTTCTGTGATTCTGTATTTGGGTTTTATAAACGTAGTACAATTGTAATAATATGTTTTTCTAAACATAGAGAGGTACTAAGACAGAAGTTACACTCATGATTAAGATAGTGATTTTAGTACAAACCAACACAATAGGTTTAAGTGAGAAACAATATTCATTAATAATAATAGGTAAACTGTCCTCACTGGTGACTCTTACTAATTTAGTCAGATGTCTAGCACAAGTCACTGAAAATCGATGGCAGCACAAAAAGCAATAATATAATGCCTGCTTAATTTTATAATGTGTATGACCTACCATTGTAAATGCTCATAGATAATGCATTGCCATTCATGTGTTTGTGAGTTTGTAACAGGTCTGAGATAAAGTGTGCAACTCATACCTTGTTGATGTCAGTGACATAATTTTTAATGTTTTCAGTCTGGACACACCGACTCTGTAGAGAAAAATGCCCAGCTGAGTTTTGAATGTTTTGTAAGAGACTGTACTCTGGGACACTTGCTTCTCTGTGTACTTAGTTATTTACTTATTTAGTTGGGGCAATTAAAGAGTCAGGAATTATAAAATATGTAGTTATTTTATTTCATTTCCAAAAAGGCCCACCCACAAACCATATACCAACTAATTAAATTTGGGTTCTAACTCGTACGGGAAAATCCTTGTAAGGATTGCTTATAAGCAGTTTAGTAATTTAGGAAAATCAGAAAATTGGAACAGTTTAGCCACAAAATGGCTTTGCCCCTAAGGCATTCCAGAGCCTTAGGGAAAGTCTGTTCTATTCATGGCAGTGGAGTAGAATTCAGAGATAGTCCCTGGCTCCTTCATGGCAGTGTTGGAGCTGCTCTGCATCTTGATAGACGTTCAGAGGCTTTTAGATCTTCCCAGGTTCTAGCAGGGTTCTGGGAAAGAGGCAGACAATCTCTGGCCTGATCCTGGTTTCTCTTGGCACAGAAGTTTGCAGAGGTGTAGGCAGGATCTCTCACAGATGTGCAGAGAGCACAATGTTGGTGGCACTTTTCACCACGTCATGAGGCACTTAGTGCCTTCTCCTGGTAAGTTTGAGGCACTTAAGTTTCCAGGTAGTCTAAGCCCAAAACATGAGGCCTAAGCTGGTCTGAAGCACAAGGCAAAGCACATGTTGTCCAAACCAAGAGCACTGAGGCAGAGCAGAACACAGAGGAGAGTAGCACACAGAGAGGCAGAGACAGCACAACTGCTTGCAACTTAGCTCAATTTATATTGTTCGCCCAAGTGTAATGGCTCCTTTGGCCACAGAGATTTGCCAGTCAGAATGGCTTTTGCAGAACTGACCATATTAGGTGAAACCAGGGCTTACTTACCCTTATTTGGGCAAGACACTAACAAGTACCTAAACACCTATGGGTTCCTGTTTATCACTTTGGGAGGAGACATAATGGCCCAAGCCTTTGTTTTCCTCCCACTCTTGCTTCCCCCATCAGCAGAAGGGTGGGACAAGACAGGACATATTTTAGGCCTATTAGCCTTCCACAACATTTACAAAGTAGATTATGTACTTCTCTGAAATGTATAGGAAGATTCCATCCAACTTCATGCTTCTATGGAATAAGCTATCAGAGACATTTGTTGAAGTTGTAGGGTAAAAGTTATTCTGTGCTCAGAAAGTTTTGGATGTAGTTTTGATCAAGAAGAGAAAGATGTACATTTAGTTCAGATTTGGTTTCTCAGTAATATGTGAAAAATGCAGTTATCTCCCAAATGTGAAGTGTTGACTTTCTGGTCCAACAGGAAGTTGTTCACCATGAGGGTAGTGTAACACTGGAACAGGTTGCCCAGGGAGGTAGTTGAAGCCTCATTCTTGGAGATATTCAAGATTAGGTTCTTCAGGGCAGTGCATAACCTGATCTGATGAAGTGGTCCCTGTTCACTGCAGCAAGGTTAGATTGGATGACCTTTGGAGGCCCCTTCCAACCCGAACGATTCTACAATTCTATGATCAAAAAATAACACTGACAGCTCTCATGTCCTATTCTACATTGTATACATTTTTGGTTCTAGCAATAAAAACTGTCTGAATGTTTGCTTCTGTGTATTCATAGGATGTTAAATTACATCATTCTTGGCTATTTTAAGTACTTTTTAAATGTTGATTTTGTCTTATGTCTCTAATGAAATATGAAGTACTGCTTTGTACATGTGAATTGCAAATCAATAAATCAATTAACAAAACTTTTTTCCCCCAGGTTTCTGGACCTTAATACATCTAAAGACAGTATGTCTGATAACCAGCAAAAGAACAGAAGCAAAGAAGGTAGTCTAACAAAAGCTGATAAGTATCAAATATAACATGTGCAACTGGAAGAAAAAAAGGACAATGTTAACTTGTCAAAACCAAGCAACCACCAAAAACAATTAGAGTCAAACTCAAGAGTTGTTTTCTGCCCTTGAAAACCCCTGAGATTTGTTTTGGTTTAAATATCTTTCCTATTTATAAATGCTCTTCTTTTGCAGAACTTCTGTCAATATTTTTCTTATATTAATGTTCTGTTGAAATAGGAGCTGGAAGTGTTTTTTTTTTAAATTTTAGATATTCTTTACTTTTACAGTACATTGAATTAATACACTTACCTAAATAACTAAAGAGAAGTTTAAATTTATAAATTTAAATTTCAAAAAAATTCTAACAGGAAGTGTGCATGGGTATCTTATTGAAATGAAAAATGCCTTTTTTTTTCCCTCTGATAGTCACTTCCTGTACTTCTTTATAATAACATTTCAATGTCTGAAAATAACTGTTTGCATTGTGTCACTGTGTTATACAGCTTTTCTGCAAATACTAATGTCTTATTGCAGGTCGTGGAAGTGTTGTTGATCTTCAGAATGCAGATAAGATAATCAAAAAAATGGATCAATCGTATAAAGCTCTGGAAAAAAACAAGTAAGTACTATTAATATTTAATTTGCAGTCAAGTATGCAAAAATGAAGACAAAGCAGGTAGCAGTCTGTGAGTAAGAAAAGATTTCCTGAGTGCAAGCTGTTATGTATGGCTGTATATGTTGTGTAGTGTTTCAGTCTTTCCATTGTCAACTATGGGCCATTGCTGGAGGCAGGATATTGCATTAGATAAATTATTTTGTAGAATATGAAAAAAGCATAGGATGTGGTTTTACATCAGCATTTGACTTAGTAAAAACAAATATCTTGCATACAGCTTTAGGATGAACCTAGACAATATTTTTCTACATTTTTTTAGTCATTTATCTTTTTCCATATTTGAATTTTTCATTCATAATCCAGGTGGCAGAAATCTGCAGCTTGTCTGCACAGCCTCTGTTCTTTAAGGCAGGCCATAGAATATTTTTTGAACAACAAAAGCACATCTGGCCTTTAGAATTCTTCTGACACCCTTTCCTGAAGATCTATAAAAAATATACACTGGAAGCAATCAGGTTTTGCCAAGAAGGGGAAGATGTGTAGTATGTTTTTCCATTCCTGCTGTTCCTTGGTTTACATTGTTTGCCATCTATTCCCTCTCAATCTCTTGCATTGCTATTGGCTGCTTCTGGGGAGAGCCACAGCTTCCCAGATGAACACTTTGGGATCTTACATACTTTTTGTTCTCCAGTCTGAGAACAAGGCTCCTTCCACTTATTTTCACACTGTATTTTGGTTTTTTGCTTTTGTCTTTTAGCCAAGTAGCACCAGCATCCAGACCTTGGCTGGATCAACAAGTGGCATGTTTTCCAAGCAAAAATCAGCTAGCATCACAGACGAGACATCATACTTCTTTACCTTTCTTCCTGAAGAAAGAGAGTGTAGAGGATGGCTTTGACTTCAGCTTTCTGCTACAAGCCTCGTGCCCAAAATCTGACATTTCAAAATCATTTATGGATCTAAATAATTCCCAGATAATTAAAGCGCAAACACAACAAAGTAAGTTCAAATATGAGTCATAACTTTTAAATAAATAATTCTATATCAAATTAGGTGGCACAGCTTTAGAAGTCCTTTCTCTTTAAACTTTAAATTGTCTTTATGTCTATTATCTATTTACACCTATCTGGCTTATGCAAAGCAGACTTCAGCAGTGCTGGCCCTCCTCTTTCATTAGATGTGTGTGCGTATTTGTGAAAGGAGATAAAGAGAAGCAGTGACAGCTTTCATGGTTCCTCTTATGCTATATATTGAAACTATACAGAAACACACAGAAAGTGTGTTTCTCTGTATCTGGAGTGGGATGTCTCTTTCATTTTTTCCCCTCATACTGGAAATATTAATTACCCACATATTTAAGTTGGCAAACATCAGAAATTAAGGTGAAGTGTTTGTTTACATTATTAGAGTACTTTAAAAGCACTTTGAAACTACTTTTAAATGATCATATTTTATAGTCTTCTATTGGAAATAGGATTGTAAATTTTGGTATTGCAAATTTTAACTTGCAACTTCTTCCTGCATAGCAGATTTATAGTGTAGTCTTACAACCACACATCAGACAGAATCTTGGTCTCCAAATCCCTAGTTTGAAATTAATTTATAAATGAAAATTGTAGTCTCTTTAAAAAAAATCAGATTAACATTTCATTTGTTTTGATTTTTAAGGGCTAAATATAACAATGCTCAAAGCCAGGAACAGGAGATCTGAGGTAAGATGGTGTTATGTATAAAATTGAACACAGTTGAAAGAATTATATGCTTTAAAAGTCTTTAAAAATGGAAGTACAGAAGAAGTGTAGGTAGTTTGTTGTGCTTAGTCTTCAATTTTTTATGAACCTGAATTATTTTTACATATATTTTGTGGGTATGTATGTGTGTCAGCAAATCTTCAGATGTGTATCAGCAATTTGTCAGTAAGGTATAAATTGCATCAGGGATTTTGGGGGGCTGGAGAGTTGGAAGTTCAAAAATATATAAGACCTTTTAAAATAGAAATATGGAAGCTAATTTAAAGTATGCACATCTCATATGTTAAACATGTTATGTATCTAGTTTTGCTAAATTAAAAAAACCTCTTGTATTGAGTGGTAATTTGAAATAGAAGCTGAGTTGGAGACCAGTCTTGATATTAGATAATTGCTGAAATATTTTTTTTAAGTCTTAGGATTAAACATATTTCACATGAAATTGTGATTCTGTGAAGTTTTATGATAAGCATGAATAGGATTCCTGACTAAAATTTGGTCCTTACAAACTAGCAGTTTTACATGTATCAGTGCATCACACCACATGGGCTTTAAAAGGTACAAAAGCTGAAATATACTGTTTTTAGAAAAAAGAGAATTTGGTATTTATGGATATAAATAATAGTTAATAATCCTTTATACAAAAGACTTAACTCATTGAGTCAGTTCTGTGCTGTAGTGAACCTAATACAGAATACAACAGTGTTCATAGGAAAAGAAGTAAAGTATGGAAGTAATAGCAGGGTTTTGACAGAAGATTATAAAAGGGGCTCTGGGAAAGAAATAAAACATTTCAAATGGCAGAAAATGTTTAAGAAAGGTAATTTAGCTGACATCAGTGTGACTTAATACAGATTTATTTCATGTCTTAGGCTGTGACAGTTTCTAGAGGCATATTATTTGGGATAAACTGAGCATTCATATTAATGCCCAGCAGCCTAGACAAAGCCTTCAGAACCTGTATATTTGAAGCCAACACACATTGCTTTTCCTGGCACATTCAAGCCTCGGTTTGCCCTTGGAATGCAAACAAAAATTTCCTGCAGATTGCAAACGGGTGTTGAAAATAGACATGCAAATGAGTACTTGAAGCATATGACTGTGTGATTATTTCTGTTGTGTTCATCTGCATAAAAATGTACAGAATATTCAAGCTTATTTTTCCTCCATTTCCTATTAAAGGAAGAATAGAAATACTATTTTCAGAAAACTATTCTCTGTGTTCAGCTGAGTAGTCACAACAAAGAACTCAAATACTTAGATCCCTATGCTTTCAAAGATACACAACACCTTTTAACTAATGGAATGGGAGAAGGGAGGAATAATAAAGTATATCCATCCACCGCCAACAGATTTCTCTGTTAGCTGCCAGGTCAAGATGACTTTTGGATAGTGAAGTGCAGACTCTGCTGTTTTCCTATGTGTATAAAACTCTGGGCTGTATCTGTGGCCCATACAATATAGTTTATGGAGTTTTCTACTACTACACTAAACATGTGGAAGATCTGTGTGTTTAGATTTATAATAATGTCTTTTAAAAATCTATAAATAACTTGTAGGAGTTGTTTTCTCCACAGATAAAATAACATTCTATCTTAACAGTCTAGATTTCACTTTTAAAAAACATTACTTACATGAGATGTAGGTTCATTTGGGAGTATTAGTACTGATGTCAGCATGCTTTAGAGGGTACCATGAAAAGGCTTTAATTACCAGTGGTGCTTCTGCTCAGTAAGAATGCACAGCAAGAAACTCTTGCTCAAGAGGACATTGACCAGCCTTTGAATTCATGGAATCATAGAATTGTTGGGGTCGGAAGGGACCTCATGGATCATCTAGTTCCAACCCCCCCTGCCATTCCTCAAGCAAACATGCTTTGTGACATAAGACATAGTTAATAACTGACAAGATGATTTGTATGTGTGGATAAAGCCCCTGCCATTCCTCAATGTGATGGTTTGGGCTCTTACCCGCCCCCCCACACTTTGTATTTGCCCCAGCTCACTCAGACGGACCCTGGGAATATAGATGAAGCAATTTATTTACAGCTAGCAGAATTTACAAGCAGCTATTTACAATGTATACAGTTATATACAATTATATACAGAAATATACAAAGGATAAACAATACAAAAGCACAACTCCCCTCCCAGAAACTTGAGTCCTCAGGAGGGGCTTTCAAACCACCCCAACACCTCCCCTGGCCCCTCTCAACCTTACCCCAGTTCTCAGGAAGAAGAGAGGTGCAGCCAAGAGGTTAGGGAGCAAGGTTAGTAGAAGCAGGGTTAATGAGATGTGACCAGGTCTGAAGGCAAAGGCAGAAGAAGAAAACAAAATGGAGAAAGTTTACTACTTCTTCCCAGAGCTCTCAGCGAGACTGTGAGAGAAGTTGACATCAATTGTTTTTCATTCCACTGCCCGTTATCTAGTTCTTTTACCAAAACATTCCAGCTTGCTTCAAACTAGCACACTCAAGCAAACATACTTTGTGACATAAGACATAGTTAATAACTGACAAGACGATTTGTATGTGTTGATAAAGCTTCTTAAAAAAATGTAAGTCATGGAGAATGGCTTGTGTGTTTCAGCAAAGGATCCAACTTTCTGCACTATAAAATACATAGAAATAATTCTGGATGTGAGAACATTAATGCATTTTCTCAGAGTTTTGATATTACATTTCTTATTAAGTTAAATATGGGGATATGTAAGAGAATATTTTTCCTCAGTGTACTTTGTTTCTAGTGATTATGTTTTACCTGTATCTGTTGTATAGCTCATTATTAATGGTTTCTATGGAAATTACAGTTGCATTTACCACCAGTGACATTTCAGCCTGTAAGAACAATTCATCTTGCTCTGCTTGAAGATAATATTGTCAAAGAAAGCACCAACATGAGTAATATTCTGAATATTATGAACTCTGTTCCTCAGCCTGTAAACTCAGTTGCTAAATTTTCTCAGTGTCAGCTAGGCAAGCTACTAAAAAGGCACACTGAAAAGTTGTCATGCCTAATTGTGGCCACTATTTCTGATAAGTTCACTCCAGCAAAAGACTTGTACTACTTCAGCATGAGTAACTACTGTAAATACCCTAGCAACAAGAAAGAAGGAATTCAAAGCAATTTGAAATGGAGGGAAGCTGATGCAGCTACTAATACTGAAGAGAATGACCAGATGACATACCAATTTTCAGTGGCTTGTAAGAATGTAGATCTTAAGACCCAAGCTGGTTTCTATAATGGCAGTCATCCTTACATGAGCTCCACTCGTCCTCTGATTAACTGTAGAATATTTAGAGCTCAGACAACATTTACAAAGTCAAGCAACAGTAATGCCTCAGGAGCTGGCAATGAGGAAGGAAGAGCAGAGAATTGCTGTAGAACTAATGCTTTAGGAGGAGGGAATGTCAGAGAGACAATACTGAGTTATATAACACGTGAAGATGCTGAGAGTGAGAACTTTGTACTCATTGATAATGATTTAAAATCTTCCTGTAAAAGTGAAGTGATAGAGGCCCACCATACCTTAGAAAATAATTCTATAGCTCCAGTAATTCCCAGAGTAGAAGTGAAAGATCCTACTGGAAAAGCAACAGAAAAAAGTATTTGTCTCTCTGAGTTTGAAAGGGAAGAAGAAGCAATGTCAGAAGTAACATCGAAAGACCAAAGTGAGCTTGTGCATGTTGTTCATGTTAAATTCTCTGAACATGAACCAGCTAGGGAGCCACACACTGCTAAACAACCTGCCACAAAAAAGAATGTCATTCGTAGCCTGCCTCCTCATGTTACTCAGACCTTCAATGTTCTTGCTCGCAAAGAAAGTGAAAAAACTAAAATAAAGATGAACAAAAATAAATACACATCAAAATCGAAAATGAATAGAAAGATGAAAGCATCTGAAGACTTAATTGTTTCTGATGAGATTTCAACAAAACATAATGCCAAAAGTCAGATTTGTCCATCTTTGGGACGGCCACGTGTGGAATCTGAGACTTCACTACAGCATCGACTGCCTCATTCTCCAGCAGACAAAGACCATTTTCCTCAGAGTGCTCGGAAACTTAAAAAGCAAAGTTCTTCCTGCAATTGCAAAAATTCAGCTCTCTTAAAGAAACCTGTTCCTCCACTCTCTCTACCACATGCACACTCTGCTTCAGGTTTTATAGATCTGAAATACAGTGATATGTTCAAGAAAATAAATTCAAGTGACCAAGGCCCAGGGATTTATGAAATGTTTGGAACTCCTATCTACTCTCACATGCGTGAGCTTGACCAACCTGAGAACAGATTTTACGGAGACGTTTGTTCTGCTCCATCTGGGAGATGCACTGCTAGGACCTGCAGATATTCTAGCAGTAAAAGAAGAGAAAGCAGCCAAGTAAGAAATGCTCCAAAAAGAGCATGTTCTAAGTCAAAGAAGACCATACCTAGCACTAAACAAAAGCAGAAAGATTTAATTACAAAGGATGGAAGGACCAAACTGAGTGACAGCAACACAGAGCAAGATAATGAAATAATTTCAGATTCAGATTTTCAGAGAAACACTTCAAGGAGCATGACATTGTTCCATGAAGACACAGTTCACCAGCTTATATTGTTAGAAGAGCTCTCACAATCAGCTAAGCAAAATAAAAGTTTTTCAAACTCAAACTTATCAGCTATAAAAGAAGTTTCTTTGGAACAGTCTTTAGATGATTGGGATGTTTCCAACCATCAGAAAGCTTCTAACCATAGCCAAAATCTCCTTCACTTCAGAGATCAAGAGTACAGAGAATGCGTTGCTCTAAGTAGCAGTCTTATAACAACAGACCAGAATGTACCCTGTTGTGGGGTGGATATGGATGGCTCCAAAGGCCTGGAATCAGATGAGGCCTCCTTCAAGTCTACAAATAAATGTGCAGCAATGCCCTTTTCAGATGGACTGGAGCATCAGTGCCCTACACACACACCTCAGAACAGTGGTTTGGCAAAGGAATTCACTCAGCATTCAGTGATTCAGACAGAAAGCATTGCAAGCCCCAGTTTCCAGACAAGTCAGGATCTTCTGTCTGGTGCAGATAATAAAGATGTGACTGATGAGTTGCTCTATTGTCTGGCTGAAGAGTTGCTAATGCTTGAAGAAAAAGACATCAGCTCTCCAAGAACAGAAAATACAAGTTCTAAAATGCAAAATACACATATTAAAGAAGAAGAAAATACAATGAAAGGAGACAGACCAATAGTAAATAATGCTCTAGAGAAGGTAAAAGTAATTTCTTGTAACTTGCTAGCTCCTTTGAGTGATGCTTTTAACACAAGTTTGGATAAAAGATAGGAAATACGTACTTGTTGACAATTAAATCTCTTTTCCTTGGGCCAGCTGCCCATTGATTCTTCCAGTGCTCAGTTGAGGATACCCATGGTAGAGATCACTTGGGCCTAAATGATACTAAACCATGACAGGAATAGCTATCGATACATTGTGTGGTTTGTTAGGATAAACTGAGAAATCATAGTGAATAAAAAGCAGAGGTTATTTTAATTGAAGAACATGTATAAAAAAGTGCTGAAGCAAGAGTGCTCAAGCAGAAGCTCTTGAGATCTTGACACTCAAGGAATAGGAAAAGATGCTACAAATAGTTCTTGCCTATCCAAAAGGGCAATTTCCTTGAATCTGAGTACAACCAGATACTTTTCTAGAAATTGGCTTGTCAGATAGACGTAAGGCTAATAAGTAATGTTTAATCAAAACTTCAAGCTCAAAATTATTACATTCTGGCCTACAAATCACTTAAAAACCTTTGTCTACTGAGATGCTGCTCTACTAGTATCACTGCTTCTTGGGCCTTGTCTATTTAAATTAACCAAAAAAAAAAAAAAGTAATTTCTTTCACTGCATGCTGATGTGCATCCTTATGCTTCTGCAGACACAGGTGCCAATTATATCTGCATTCTCACTTCTTCTAGAGAGGTCCATGTCTAGATGGAGTAATTATTGCCATCCTTCTAAAGCAGTGGTTATATTCAACATTCAGCTTAGCAAACTGTACCAATGTGACAAAGAAAAAAACCAATGTAGTAAGTAGATGTATATCCTGTTCTTTCCAATTCTCCTTCTGACTGTCTTCCTGTCAATAGGAGAATTTATGATGCCACAATCTGGTTATGCACTATTGTAGTATATACTTGAAAATATTTACTTAGTATATCAGTTGTATCCATGATCTGAGTAATTAGTATATGTAAATCTGTAGAGAAGAATCATGCCAGGTAGAATCAACTCCTTTTAAAAATGTAAGGGTAATGATAATACAGAGCCTTTTCTTTTCCTTCCTCCTTTCTCTACACACTGACCATGATCTTTCAAGCAAAGTTACAGTAACACCTTTTTGGCATCAAATGAAGAAAGTGACCTGCTAAGCTCTGAGGAGTCTGATAAATTAATAGGAAGCAGTTTAACTTACAAAGACCCCATCGTGTGGACAAGAGGTGAAGTCCTTGGAAAGGGAGCCTATGGCACGGTAAGTTAGGGTTTGACCATGCTAAGAGATGCGGTGGTCAACTTTGAGCTACATCTTATAAATGGCTGTTGTCCCATTCATCAAAATCCTGTTTGGATTATGCAGTGGGACACAAAACATGACAAACACAACAATAGTATTTAAAATCAGTAAATAATCAGTTTTATTTAATGTTTAATTTTAATAAATGCTAGTTTCATTTTAGGTATACTGCGGTCTGACAAGCCATGGGCAATTAATAGCTGTAAAACAGGTTGTTTTGGATACATCTGATCAACTCACTACAGAAAAGGAGTATCAGAAGCTTCATGAGGAAGTCAATCTTTTGAAGACATTGAAGCATGTCAACATTGTAACATATTTAGGAACTTGTCTGGAAGACAACATTCTAAGTATTTTCATGGAGTTTGTTCCTGGTGGCTCTATTTCTAGTATTATTCATCGTTTTGGTCCCTTGCCAGAAATTGTCCTTTGTAAATATACAAAACAAATTCTACAAGGTGTTGCCTATTTACATGACAACTGTGTGGTACACAGAGATATCAAAGGCAAAAATGTGATGCTGATGCCAAATGGTGTAGTGAAGCTAATTGACTTTGGCTGTGCCAAGCGTTTAGCTTGGGTAAGCCTCAGCGGCACACAGAGTGAGATCCTTAAGTCTGTGCATGGAACTCCTTACTGGATGGCACCAGAAGTTATAAATGAATCTGGATATGGAAGAAAATCAGACATCTGGAGCATTGGCTGCACTGTATTTGAGATGGCAACAGGAAAACCACCACTGGCCTCTATGAATAGGATAGCAGCCATGTTCTACATTGGGGCCTACAGAGGACTGATGCCTTCCTTACCTAATCGATTCTCTGGCTCTGCAGTGGATTTTGTGCATGCATGCTTAACCAGGTATGTGTTTTTTTAACTGAAAAATGAAAGGGAAAATGCAGATAGTTCGTTATTGTAGAGATTGTTGATGGGAGCTTTGGTTACTTATTACATGGTGCATATGATTGCATTGTAAATGCAGTTTAATCAACATTTCAGCTTTGCTTTTTATAATGGTTTAAAAAAGCCCTCAGAAATTTTCTTTCTGTAGGCATATATATATATATATATATATTCTCCCCCAATTATATATGTTTTCCCCCCTAATTTTCATGTAGAAAACTTTGAGTTTTAAACAAAATGTCTGCTAAGTTTCTTTGATGTACCTTGCTGTTCGCTTTCACATTGGTGGAGTCTGGCCTATGTCAGGCAAATTGTTTTGAGATCAATATTCTAAATGAAAGAAGTTTCACTTAATTCTTACCTTCTTCAGTAGAAAAAAATATTACCAGTGGCAGTCCATGAAATACATACTTATAGGAAACATAAGGTTCTCTGTATGAAAAAAAAAACAACCAATACTAGCATACACCCATTATAAGAATTATTGTTGTCATGTTTGTTTTAAATGTCACCTTTGCCCCAGATGTTTAAATGGACTGTTAATTTGGAGATCTGACCTCAGCAGGTAGTCTTTATAAAATTACTTGCAGCCTTTTACACATCTCTAAAGACCAGACTTGAGCACCAGAGTGAGAGACCTGTTTAGTGGATATAGTCTTGGAGGCAGGAAACCTGATGTATAATCTCTGGGTCACAATTGTTATGGTATGGTTATGGTTCCTGTGAGCTGTATAACAATAATCAGAAAAATGATGGACTGTGTAGAGTGACATCATATATACTTTGATTCAGAGACAACAGTGTTTTAAAGGTAGAAGGAATTGTTAGGTAGAAAGAAACATAGAGATACAAAGCATTGACCTCTTCCAGTAAAGTCTTTGCTTTTTCATAAGTCAGGATGCACCTGTGGTGGCAAACTTTTAATGTATGGTCTCACCATGTCCTACATATAATTGAATCCCTTATCCCATCTTCCTCATTAGTTTATTATTTAAGAAATCAGTGTCCTATACTCCCTTCTCCTCTGTTTTTTCTCCAACTTGAGAGTTGAAAAAGCCCAAAGCCCTCAGCTCTAGCAAGCCAATATTGTACTTACAGTCTTATAATTCCGTATGGGCTCCTTAACATGCCTGATACTGATTGGAGGTGACAGAACAGCCTCATTGATGCAGAATTATTCAGAGTTTTGCAAGGAATGTAGAATTTAGAATTAGTTCTGTAATAATATTTCAGATTTATAATTCATTACTTCCAACAGTCTCTTGCCTTAAATCTTGCCTTCCTTTCTACCAGCTTTATAAAAAATAACCCTAAAAATGAGTAATGAGTGGAGAAATGAGAAGGAATAAAAGGGTAGGTTTGCATTTATGTTTTACAGACAGTTACATCACAGACATGCATATTTATTTTCTGTACTGATTTTTCAAACCCTCAATGCAGAGATCAACATGAACGCCCTTCTGCTCTGCAGTTGCTGGACCATCCCTTTGTGAAAGGAAGACAGTGAATTTTTCAAATCTCTTGCCAAAGGAGTATACATTTTCCATATTAAACATTTCCATTTGTGAAAAAAGACCAGAAGGAACTGGACTTGAAGTGACAGCAGACATGACTAGAGAGCACTTGTGCACAAGGTGTCTCTTATTAGACAGCAGTATGATTAAAGCAATGTTTTTGGTAATGTTCATTGGAGTGGGCATTCCTTCACTCTGAACACAGGGCCACATTTTGGTATTTGGAAAGACTTCAAGAGAAAAAATTGCACATCACTGTCTCTGCCATGTGACAGGCAAGGTAAGGTGGAATGGCAGTTTGTCTGTGAAACCCTATGGAATATGTGTTCTTGGCAGAAAGCATTGCAAATGCTAGAAACTTTGTGAACGCTCTGCATGAAGCTCTGCTCAGACTTGCAGATGAGTCATTAAGTGTGCCTGTGATGATCCCAGAGGAACCCCAAACTATATAGCTCCATTGGCATGAAATCTACTGAAGCTTTTACTTAGTGTGCCCTTTCATTTTTAACTGGTTTTGCATACATTTTTCAGTTGTTTGTTAAAGGTACCATATCACTATGAAATGCTGTAGTGGTAATCAGAAGAGATACCTAAGTGTACAGGTGTGCATCTATTAATCTTACATCATTTCCTAATGTGTCTGGAATTATAAATCTAAACTTTGAGACCTTTTTCTTAAAGCATCACAGAAGGGTCTGGGTCAAAAGGGACCTCCAAAAAGTCATCTAGTCCAATCCCCTCTGCAGTAAGGGGGATATACTCCCCCCTGTACCTGTTTTCATCACAGACTAGCCTATTTTCTGTGTTCAGAGGGATGTGTTGAAATTCTTACCCTTCTGTTTGCTGATACAGACCAGCAAGAACACTGAAGCATGAACCTTTCCTTTGTTTTAAAGGCTTTGAGATGCTGTTTGAATCTGACTTCAGTGTCAGCAGTGATATGAAAATTAGTGTTTTACAAAAAAGAAAGGAGATTTTATATGAGATCAATATTCCCCAGACCACAAAACAGTTTAGTTAAGTAAATGGATTTAAAATTTCATTTTATTCCAGTGGCCTGATTTAAGAGTTGGTCTAAACTTCATAAAAGCAAAGAGGAATCAGAACTTCTAGCAAAATTCTTTATTAATAGTTTCTGTAGGTATAATGTCACATGACAATGACAGAGTATTATGCCAGTATAAGAGAAATCCTAACATCACAGCCATTTTCAAGGTTCAAACAGGTACCAATCCCATTTTAAGGAATACCAGTTGGTCCTCATGCTAAAAATCCATGGCAACTTCATGTTAAAGAATCTTCCTGTTAAATACCTTGCAGAATAAAGGTAGGAGCCCTGGCATATGAACTCAGGTGGGATGTACATAATTCCATGATGCATACTAATTCTTCTCAGATTAAGGTAGTGTCTCCAACAAAGCTGCAAAGTAAACATGAGTATTTAGCATGAAATGAAACTGAGATGGCTATCATAAGCTGGGAAAAAAAAATGGGACTGCTTTAGGATATAGCTAATTTAAAAATGTCAGAATTACAAAACTCCCTTCTTATGCATCTGTCTTATAAGCAAAACTAACGTCTTTTGTTAGTCTGAGTTCTCCAACAGTAAGGTTATGTTATTTGCAATTTAAATGTAATGTTTAATTCAGGTAATTACACTAAAATTAGTCTCAAATCTAAAGGTTTTTAAACATTTAACCTGAGTTTTTAAATCAAAATGTCAAAGCACATTTTTTTCTTTCATTTTACCAGACTTAGATAATGAAGTGGTTAAGGCCAGCACCTGCAACAAAGGTATTTCAGATCAGCCCCGCTGGAGAACAGGGGAGGTGCGAGTGCATCTCGGCCCTATGCTCAGCATGGCTAAATAAAGAATTGATTTAGGATGCCTTGGGTCACTTGCCTGAGTCTGGTCTAGTATAATGTCCTATAAACAATCTAAATTGCATATTTCTTGATGAGATCATAGGTGTGCACATCAAAACCCAGATACCTGTAATAAGGTATCTCATGGAGTAAGGAAAAACAGTGAAAAACCTCTAACACTTAAAAAAACCTTTATTGAAAAGTGACTCACTGAGGAGGGTTCCAGTTGCTTAATTATTTGTAGTATTACATCAGGGCAAGCCTTTATCTTTTAAAGGGTTCAGTCTGCATTTCTAAAACTAGTTAAGAACCCACTACAAAGTGCAAAGGTTGTCAAGTAGTAGGTTGGACCACCTTGCTGTGATGCCAAGTTCCCTCAAGATTTAGAGCTTAAATGTGAGACCCTGTGGAAGTACACTGTCCTTATATCATTGTAGGAGATACCCAGTAGTTCATCTACACAGCAATAGTGAAAGCTCTGAGCTAGTTGTTGCTCAGATCCAAGCAAAACAGAATGGTCTTAGGCATGCTAATCCAGCTGATTTACACTGGTCTTAAAACTATAAACAGCACTATGACATATAAATGTGCATCTCCAAACACATGCATCAACTTTTCAAGGAAGCAGACAATAAGCCCAGAAAACCCAGGGTCTTTTAAGATTAGTTGGATTCAAAATAAGGGTATTTTCACAAATTTCAGCACGAACCAATGCCATTTCCTACACCGCTCTCATCAAAACTCTTGTTCTTGCACACAAGTCAAGAGTTCTGCTGAGAAAGGGCTTCCAGTAGGCACAGTAGAGCGCTTTTCTCTTCTACTTTACAATTCTGATGGGGATCATGCTGTGAGACAGCCTCAGAAGGAGAAGTGCTGGAATATGGGGGAATCAAACACAAGTACTGAAACTGTTAAGGTTATGCATTTGAGTTTGCCATCTCCACCTCCACAGATACCAGAGTCATTCCCAGCAGCAAGAGAAGAGAAGGCTCCTGGCTCCAATTATGTATATATATTTAAAGGTGTAAGGAATTCAGCATTTCAGAGGAAGAAGGAATTAATTAGCTAGTTCAGTGTGGCAAAATTTCCAAGTCTCTTAAGAGATTTATTTTTAGATTTGATTATTTACATGCCAATTAAAGAGAAAACGGTAGCTTTCTTCCCCCAAGGTCTAACAAGGATCTTTAGTATGCTCTTGTCATCCACCCCTCAACTCCTCCCCCCCCTCAAAAAAAAATAAATCAAGTAGGGCCAGCCACTATGCAATAAATTGACAGGGTACAAGCTCTCAACCTAAGGGGAGAGTGAGGAAGGAGTTTGAGATGGCATAACATATCTCAACTTGGCTTTCCAGTTATCAAATAACCTAACCTATGAAATGTAAAGGAAGCAAAAGACATAAAATAGCATTCCAGTGTTTGATCAATTTGATGACAAACAGCAGTGTTCTGCCATTTACTGAAAAGGGATCTCCTTTGTGTTTACAAATGAATTAAACATAGGAAAATGGGATCATGTCTGCACAGTAGAGGTGAGGTAGGGAATTTTATTGAAAATATTTTTTTACAAGTTCTTAGAAATAAAAGGGTTTTTTTTTTCCTAGTTTCACACAAACAGCTGTACCTCAAAATTTCAACTATGCTAATATGAAACATTCATATTTACAGTTAGCCAAAGGAATATTCAGAAGTGCCATTTTAGGCAAGGAACAAAGTACCTGGTCACAGTGAGATACATTACTTCAGCACTCCCACCATTAGGAACAGATTAAGATTCAACATATGAAAGAATCTCACTATTCTAGAAACCTCATATCACATGAAAAGGTAAGATTTTTAATAGTGTTGTAGCAAGGTTTCCACTACAGCATCATCTTATAAATTACATAATGTATGTACTCAAACTTATAACTCAAAATCTGTAATCAAAATGATGAACAAAGTAGTAGTGTCATCTTTTCAGCCTTTTATTGCATTTATTCAGTCATTCCCTTGTGAGGCTGGTGCCAAAACCATTATATTTCAGTTGGGACACCTCAGCCAGGCTGGAATTCACACAATTCCTAATTTGCAGTGAGTTTCAGTCAGGGAAAGCTAGTGGCATCTCATTGCATATCCTTCCCCCTCCCCCCCACCCCTACCATCACCACATGGAATTTAGTTTCAGACAAAGACACATACAGTTTAACATATTTACAATTACATTGAAAACCAAACCAAATTAATTTTATGGACATCCTTTACAGAGACACCAAAAAAAAAAAAAAAAATCACTGTTTGGATCTCAATGCAGCAATAACAACATTTTGTCCATGATATTTCACAATTTCCCAGAATCAAAACAGGAAACATTTATTTTGAAACAGCACCTTAGGATGAAAGCCTATGCTCTTTTCCAATGTATGTTAAACAGGCACTAGTTACCATCCAGACATTTCAACTTCAAATTCTGACAGTAATTGCTATATTTACAGTACAATATATTGCTTATCCAGAGTGGCTGTATAAGATGCATTGCATGGCACAAATATTTAAACAAACTCTAAAAGAAAGTACTGTAGTGCTTCAAAGAAAACATAAGACAATTTACTGCTATTTCATCTGCCTGCCCATGCTACAGTTTAGGACAGCACATAATGCAGATTACATTTGTTAAAAATCCAACCAAAGAATAGCACTGAGTTGGAAAAGAAACAGACTACAAAAGGAAAGAAAATATTCAACAATGCAGATGTATGTAACAAGAAGTTACATTCTCTACATAGAAAAATAACCAAGTCAGGAGAGCTAAGACAGCTTTGGGTTTTGTACATGGGCCAAGATTTAAACTTAGATTTAGCAGAAAATGCAATCAGGTTCCATTTAAATATTCCTTAAGTAAAAAAAGTATCCATAGTTCAAATAAAACTTATTCAAGTAATTACAAGCGTTTGCATTACTGGAAACAGAGTATTACATAGTAATTGATATACCTGTAGTTACATAATACAGCTACCACCAACCAGGTAGATACTGAACAGTTTTATCATTTAAAGCACAGGTGAGTAACAGAACTGAAAGGGCTACACTTCAGATTTAACCTCTGAGAGTTACAGAGAGAATGAGGTGGCTTAGCAAAGGTTTACTTCACGTAATGTTCACTTCTAGGTCAGGAGAAGTCACTGAAAACTGGCTGTTGCTACTATATACTGAGTTCATGTTGAGGTACTTCATAGCTTATGAATAGTTTTGAGTAACCACCCAGAAAGTCAGTTCCCTGCTATCCAGGTGACTGAGCTGTAGTATTGGCTTTGAGTAGACAAGAACATTCACACCTGTCATTTCTGCTGACAAGCGAAACACCCTGGAAAGAGCGCACATGCCATCGCACTGACACTTGCAGGCAGATAAAATGGATGCTAGTGGTTTAACTGGGGGATTGTTTTTTTAAGTCTTACAGAGCTGGAAAAACAGAACAAGCATCCTCCAATTGGTTAACTAATGACAAGTACAATGCACAGAATCAATGATAACTATTTTATTGTTAGAATATAAAGTTGGGATTATCAATAGTTTTATTCTTAGTTATTGTGAAGACTGCATTCACCTGCAAAAGAAGTATGGCATCACACACAGGTACACTTTTTGGGTTTCAGAACACAGGTATTAATTATTCTGAACTGGTAATGGAAACAGCGACTCCTGTATTCTATTAAAATAAATAATGACTTGTTTAAAAAAAGATGATTTTTTTTCCACACAGTTAGGAATTGCAGTTAAGTCACATTAATCTACATAACCATTATTAACAGCTCTGTGTCTATTTTACTGCATCAAGCCAATAAACATTTAAATGCACTTCACATTGAAAGATTATGTAAACTTTTAATTCCTTTTTCCTTCAGAAAACTAGGGACATTTCTGAGGTCTGGCCATAAGGAGCTTCCTGCCTCCCTGTAATACTGTCTGTTCATGGCCCTACGTGGTACTGGATACTTTCTCTAGTGAAAGTGTCCCTTTTAAGCGGCTTCCAATAAGGCCTACACAGTTTAAAGATAAACAAGACAAAGTGCCATCTTTGTTTGGATAACTGATGGACTCTGGCAAGATAAAATAAAGTTATGTGTATTTTGTTATACTTACAAGCAGCTCCAATCCTGAGTATTTATGGTATATCTAAACATACAAAAATGTATGTACATTTTTCTCCACTTTCTTGTAAACAGTTGTCAGCATACTGTTTTTAATCCCTTTATCTTTGAAACATGCAAATCATACATACAGTATAAATACACAAGAAAACAATTACACTCATTCAAAAACCTAAGCAACAGAAAGTTTGTGGCTGCAGTATCAGAAATCATAAATAATCAATGCCTGAGGCATCCTATACACCTAAAAGCAGACGTTCATTCTACTGTTCTTAGCTGCAGTTGTAGAAATACTGAGATTGTTGCACCTTCCATGATATTACAGTATTTATAACACTATCGTATGTGGAGATAAAGACTTGTTTACTATACCTCTTTCTTTTCAGAGTGAAGGAGAAAGCAGCACTTAACATACTGAAACCTCAACAGCAACAGCTGCTGTTGCTGCTGCTAGATTAGGAAGTTTCACATCCTAACAATTCTTAAATTAAAAAAAAGGTAAAGAAAAAACACCTAAGAATTGACTACATGTTCATTCCTTGGGCACTTAACAGCGAATCCAGCATGTCGAATGTATCTTTGTAGTCCATATGCTGGCTGTTTGTACTGTACTGGTGATTGGCATCAGGACCGTTCTCCACTGGTTTCTTGTCCAGTTTCACGAGGGTGCTGAGATGTCCGTAGCCCACCTGGTATGTGACAGGGGGAGGAGGGGGTAAGGGAAGGTTAAAAACAGAGTTGTGAGAGGATACATACTGCTTAACAGAGGAAGAACTAGATGAACTACCTGAACTTTTGGAACTTTTGCTCATTTTGGAGTGGTGGTTGTGAGAAGCATCGTTGCTGTGCAACTTCTTTCTTGAAGAGCCGGAACTAGAGGAATTGCCATCATTGCTCAGGCCAACAGGACTCCTCAAAACAGTTGGTGCTACTCCATCAGTGCTATGCTTACTGCTGCCACCACCATGGGCATGGGAGTGCTTATGACCAATGCCATGGTGGCGATTTAAAGAGTGTTCTTTGTGTTTCTCCTTATGATCTTTGCTGATGTGGGGACTTGAATGTTTACTTTTTCCGCTGCCCTCATCTGATGAGCTATGCCTTTCCGAGGAGGAAACTTTAATTTTCATTTTCAGCTCCTCCTTACTGGCCCCCTTTTCTGTGGGTGGGATTGGTATTCGGAGTTTGAGTGAGCCAGCCTTTTCCTTCTTATCAGACAAGTGTTTTTCAGGCTTCTCTGCATTTGCAATAGGAATTTTCATTTTAATAGGAGATGTAACAGAGGAGCTGCTGCCTGTCTGTGGCTGCATGTGTTTTTTATGCTGCTGCTCTCCTGGGGTTGCTATGTAGTGTTCTCTCACATCCAGCTCCAGAGTTTCGAGTTTGCGCTTCTCTCTGTATTTATCCAAAGACATTTTCTGAGGAATTATTACAGGAGCAGCAACTTGTCCATGATGTTTGTTTCCTGACTTATGAGAATATTCTTGTTTGACAGTAGAATGCTCAGCAAGTTTGTCAGGTCTGTGATGTACTCCAGAGTGCAACTGTACAGACGTCCCTGGCTGGAAGTTCATGTTGTATTGACCAGCAGGTAAGGTCTCCTGTTTTTGAGAGTACATTTGTTCTGTCCTTGCTTGTTCTTGGTGCTGAGGCCATTCCTGGTGTGATGCCAAACTGTATGAGGTACTTGGCATTCCTGTAGCTAGTATTGCCAAATTTTCAGGTGCATGACTGTCTGGAACAGAAATACTTCCTGAGGTCAGAGGTACTGGTGTAGGAAATGATGTTGATGGTTTTTGGAAACTTGTGTTTGCAGCTACACCAGTAACTGTATCCACCAAAATGGAATTCTGGACCAAAGATGAACCAAGAAGTGAGTTCTCTGCTACCTGTCCATCACCTTTAGGTTTCTTAGCAGCCTGATTTGCCTAAGCAAGAAGGAAAGAAGTGAGAAAATGCTCAGCTTAGCACACTTGTACAATACACTTGAATTTAGCTCGAAGGTGAGGATAAAAGCTGACTCAAGGTTTTACTGCCTCCCTGCCCAGCCACAGGAATAGAGGGTAAATAAAATACAACTGAACTTTTTCCCGTGGTTCACAATTCCCCTAGCAGTTCACCTCTTTTTGCTAGACACTAACAGGAAAAATTCTTACCCGCCAGTTTCTAATCCTCTTGAGCCTGCTAGGAGTTTTCTCCAGTATCTGCAGAAACTCGTGGGTTAGCTCTGGATAGAAAAAACAAAGGACAAAAAAAGGCCATTTTTATATTTGATTCTGAAATTAGCAGGTTAAACTCCAAGTGCTTTTGCTAGATGAACAAAATTCAACTTCTGCAGCAGTTACTATAGAGTGCACAAATTTTGAATTGGTATTTAATAGCAAAATTGTTAGGTGCACGTAGAACAAAAAAGGCTTCAGTATTTCATCAGGGCAGACTTCTGACCACTACACACATTCTGAAGCACAGGTTTGATTTTAAGATTCTGGTTTTACTTTTCCAGAATCTGCATTTGCTAGATTAAAAATGTTAAGAGGGATCTGAACAAGCCTAAAATATTGTACTTGCCATTCAGCTCGGGCATTTCTCACATGACGCTATGTTCTAACTGTGAATTCCTGTGTAACTTGTGCAGTCATTCCACTGAACATAGCTGGCTGTTAAGAACCCAAATATCCTGGCAGTTAGTATTGTACACAAGGAAACATCAGTCTCCATACTTGGCAGCTGCAAATAAACATATTTTCCACTGACATGTAATTTTACTGACAAGCTAAAAATAATTAGGTATAGTCAGTCAGAAGTTGAATGCAAAAGTAGATCTCTTGCAGGTCTGGAAAAACTGGTTTCTGAAGAAGTCCATGAACAAGTTCTAAACTATGGTGCTCCCAAATGCAAAACTGCCTCAGCCTTTGATTTGTCCAAGTCTACTACATATCCTAGCTCCATAAATGCGTGAGGAATTAAGCGGTGATCACTGTGAGCTCACAGTACAGCTCAGAGGATTTTAAAATTCAAAATGATGCAAGCTTACCAAGCACACAAATCCAACAGCCAAATGAGGAGGGTTACAATCTACAGTTATGACTTTAACCAGCTTATCAGAAAGATACAGAATCATCAGGGCTGGAAGGGACCTCAGGGATCTAGTTCCAACCCCCTTGCCATGGGCAGGGACAACTCACACTAGATTGATCAGGTTGCCCAGAGCCACATCCAGCCTGGCCTTCAGGGATAGGGCTTCTACCACCACCATCTGTTCTTGTGTCTCCCTACCCTCACTGTGAAGAGCTTTTTCCTAACATCCAATCTGAATCTACCCATTTCTAAGTTTTGCTCTATTCCCTATAGTCCTATCACTACCTAACATGCTAAAAAGTACCAGCTTTCTTGTAGGCCCCCTGCAGATACTGGAAGGCCACAATAAGGTCTCCCTGGAGCCTTCTCCAGACTGAACAGCCCAAACTTTCTCAGTCTTTCTCTATATTTGAACCTGCTATTTCAGGCTCACTCTAGTTCTGTGCTTCACAAGATATGTACTTAATTTTTCATTTTCAAAACAAGTGATCATCATTAATAAACGCTGAGCAGAAGAAGGAAGCAGGTCATGAGGAGATATGCCAGGCCATACCAAGCCCAGAGACCTCCATCACTACTCTGAAACAAGAGTTTTACTCCATAACTAACAGAAAAGTCCAATACACAGACCTGAAAGTCCCAGAAGCCACCAGCACCACTACAGTAGTGTATGCAGGCCTTAAGTTCAGATGCCACTGTAATAGGTACCGTTTCAAAAGATTTGCAGACATATGGGCTTCTAGGACTACGCTTTCTTCTGCAAACAAGCCATTTATCAATAAAAACGAGTTTTGTGGGAGTTTGAGGTATCATAAGCTATCCCAAGCTGTTAATGTACAGTTGTTTTGGTGACAGTGAGGCCCTAAACTTGGACCAGTGACATACAATGATCAGGAATGCATGCATTAGCACTGGTAGATCTTCACCTCTTTTGTGGGTCTGGAAAGCACTTAAAAGATTCCAATCTTTATCTGCAGAAACATCAGTGCATCCCAGCCCACAGGACAAGACAAAATGGTTCTCAAAAACTAAGTCTGTCTTCCACAGTTCTCCCCTCTCCTATACCTTTCTCACCTGAGGATCTGTCTTAAAGCTATGCTCTTAGTATACTATGCTTCTATTTTTCATTCACAAACGCTTCAATTTTAAGGCAGTATTACTTACCATCTAGTAATTCTAGAGTAACAGAAGGATCTACATATTCCCACCAGTGTTTTCCATCAGTTGATACTGGAATCTCCCAGTTGGACCACTTGCAGGCCAAGTGAATGCACACACATGCTATCACTGTAGGCTTGTACTGAAGACAGAATGTAGTAAGGTGAAGGCTGTTGCACAAATTCCATAATGGGGGACCATGGAAATGAAACATGTAAAACAGAAAAGCCAAAGGAATCGACCATTAACATACAGAACAAGGTAAATAGTCAAGCAATAGCAGTTAACATTTTTCTGATTAAGTCTGTAAGGTATCATACTGCACAGGGCAGGCATTTATCTGATAGAAAAGTCTGAATTTGGTTTTGCTCTAAAAGCTGCAATGAACAGTAACTAAATGTACCAGTTACTCTACTGTACTTAAGTATAATATAGTCAATTAAAACTCTACAGTAAAAAACATACAGCTGATTATGTAGTCTCTGAAGGAAGCAATTGGAAGGCAGCACCCAACAGTTTCACAGCAGCCAAGTGAATTACTTGTGGGCTTAGCTTTCACTAGGCCTGGATTTGTGATACTTGAGAACTTGCCTTCAGCTTCCAGCTGGCAACAACACAGAGGCATTAGCTGAGTTCCATTGCTTTATCATAACTTTTCTTAACAGCTGTTCCAAATACAGAACCTTGCTCATCAAGGAACCAATAAGAAGTATTTGGAAGTAGTATTATACCAGCTGATATTGCTTATAACCTGTCTACATGTAATGCAATCCTCTTAAATAAAGCTCAGAGGCATTTTGTAAGTAGTAAATTGAGGCTAAAGTCTCCTCTCAAATTCCATGTTTCTGCAACAGGCTTCGTATACACAGTCCCCACTTGGAATCGTAGAACTTTATAGACTTAAGTACTTAAATTTAAAACTATATATTAAAGTTAAATAATTGTTTCAAAACGGAAGAACATTAAACTACTACTAGTCTATCTGAAAAGGAAAATCTAGTTGAAAAGATCTTTTGGTCCATTACAATTTTATAAGTTAAGATTGGATCAATATATTTAAAGTTAAGAGAAAACTGCCATTAACTATATGTGTAAACTAGAAATAGTTTTGTACTTACCAAGATGCTCGGATTTCTAGGTTAAGTTTAGCTCTTTGTAATCTTTAGCTGCTATTCAGGCTACCAGTTTTAGACTTAGGCACTCACAATCGAGAAAATGTCATCAGAAAGCACCACTACACTTCTCATTGTGCATTAAACCCCTTTGTGCCATCAGGCCCTTGTACAATACACCGCACTGCAAACAGGAAGGTACCACCACTGTAGATGGCCCAGTCTCCTGCTGCAACAAGGGTTAAGACACATGTAGGGGGCCCTGCAGTAAAGGAAGCTATAGTGTGCTACAACAGTGCAACAAAGAGGTTCAGGGTAACAACCTGTTGGTAGCCATGAAATAGGATGTCTGTGCCAAATCCTTGCTTGCTGTAAGAAAAGAAAAACAGAGAGATTAAAGATCTGCACTAACATGTCAGATTCATTCCAAAATTAAAGCAGTTATATATTTTCCAAAACACCAGTTGTTATTTCCACAGAACTAGTCTAAATTTAGCCTTTTAGCCTTTAAAATAATATTTTCTGAGGTACAGAAGTAGTCATTATATTTGGTGACTGGAGAAGGACCAGTCATTGCTTCCACTGACCCCTGCACCTTACAACCCACTGCAGTTTCCCTTTGCTCCTCTGTCCCGCAACGCCTTTGCTAGGAACACCCGCTTCCCACCCTCACTTACAGAAGGTACCTAGTGCAACCTTGGACTGCAGCAAGGCAGCAAAAGCCAATTCACAGCACAGCACAAGCTCTGCTCTTGGAGAGGAGCATGGCAAGACACACTTGGCACATCTCTGTTCTAACATCCCACAATACAGCAAGCCCCCAAGCTAGATGGTAAAAACATTAAAGAAGTTTTCTACTCCCTCCCAGTAAGAGCACTGTATTAACATTTTGTACCACATTTGTTAAACCTATGGCAAATCTTTGAGAAGAAAAAGACAACTTCATTTTAGTTACAGTCAGGGAAAAAAGCCACACAAGACTGCAACATGCCAGAAATGAAAAGCTAACCACTGTGGCTGTTACAGCCATCTAGCACTGACCCCTGCCAGTGAAACCCCAATGTTCCTCACTCAAGCAAGAGAACTTACTGTAACATGCATACAATGGAATAGCTGGGCACAATGGGCTTAACTGAAGATTGAGTGCAGCCTTCACTGAATTCTTACTTTGACACTATCACTTGAAATCATTTTGCTACCTGCAGAAAGTGTATTGTTGAATTTTATGTCAAGGAGAATATTGTTAAACTTTGGTTTTAATGATAATCTTAGCATAGAGTCTGAGCAAGACTGCAATGATTTTTAAACTTAAAACAAATATATTAATGCGATTTAACTCCATTCTACTGATTGCAGAGAAGGACAAATCATATGTCTTTATCCCACATAGACAGGAAGTGTCATAATCCAAGAAAAAAAGTGGAAGCAGCAAAGTTACAAGATCTATTCCTACGCACAAGTTCTACTAACCCATAATAATCAAAAGGTGAACTGCCCACATGACAGTGTTACACTAGAACATTTACTTTCAAAACTATAATGGTAATTGCATGCCAGATGATCATGGAATTGAATCTTTTACTCTACCTCCCATCAAAAATAAAAAAGAAAGGCAATAGTACCATACAAGAAAAAGTGAAATAAGACTATCATAACAAAACAGATAAGAATACAGAATGGTTGACTAAGACTGAAATTGATGTCTTGCTCTTCATTTTTCATCAAAATAATGTTTAAATGATCTTCACTTATTTTTATATTCTGTACAGTTAGAACATATTTGAATTAAGGGACCAGACCAAGAAGAATCTCTAATCTCACTGAAATATCCCTTTTGAACAAGGAAGAAAAGCAGATGCCAGAAAACTTCTATTTAACATCAGCTTGAAAGTTGAGTATATCAAAACACATACCTGGAAGAAAAGAATCACATCTTGAAACACACATTTTAGCCTCAGTTAAAAAAAATTAAGTGCTAAATACCTTACCTACACTAACAATCAGTATGATACTCTTTCAACTTATTTACAGCTAAATAATCACCAGTGCCAAAAACAGCAAGAAATTTCAGATCACAACTAAAGCCTGTAATAACACAAGGCACAACTGAAAACATTTGTCCCAAACTCTTCTCTTATATTTAGGACAGCTTCAGTTTAGTAGAATCCATCATCGAAATTAAAGCTAACAAATTTTAGTTCCTGTATTTTGTTGGTTTACTTCTTGTACATCAGTGGAAACTCCAAATCATCTTGAAGAGGAGGCTTCTCTGGTTTAACTCACAAGTTGCAGGACTGATGACCTTGATGCCAGCCATTAATAATCAGTTATACATTTGATCATTCAGGAGTGACCTAAAACACCCATCCCTGTCTTGCTGATGCAGACATAAGCAAAAGGCAGGGGATTAATACAGTAGTAATCAAGATTTTTGGAACAGGTCTTGCTGTCTGATGCACCTTCCAAAAGGCTACTATTTCCAAGAAATTCCCAACTGGAAACCAAAATGCTTTTTACTGGGCATAGCTCCACCAATCAACTGGTTGCAGTTTCAAGATATCTGCATCTTCTCTTCAACATGAGGTTATCTTGGATCATGAGATAACAATGAAAACATCACTGCCAAGTCACCTTTAGGAGGGTGGTAGCTGTCTATGCCTAGGACCCTAATACAAGCACTCCCAAGAAAGAGGAGGCTGCAGATAAGCCAGACAGCATCAGAAGAGAGAAAGCTTGCTGATGTCCTCTGGCCAAAAAGAAAAAAGTCACAGGCTCTGAGTGGAGATATGTTGGTGCATGCCTGTTGTATCTGGAAAGGGCCAGAGGAGGCCACAGTGTAGGTCTGAGCAATCCTGATGGCTTTACTTTCAAGAAAGTATTTAAAACTAGGGAACAGGCCTGTAAAAGCCTGAGGTGAAAGTTCAGAATGGGAAGGCTGCCTGTAGCAGCGCTGCTTTAGATCATTCCACACTACTTAGTATACTGAGATTTACGTGTTCCTCGTGAGAACACCTGAAAAAGCTGATAAATTTTCATCTCTTCTTCTGCTGCCTTTATCAGCCTGATTTAACCAGTGGCACCTATGAACAAGGACACTACTGTATGCCTGAAGAACCTGACAGTGCAATTTTCACAAAAGTATAAGATCATGGGCATTCAAGATACCTGATAACCTGCTGAGGAGCGAGACCAATCCTAGAAATCCTTAGGATCCAATCTTCAGCTCAAAAAAAGAAGGATGTGTACCAACACAGAAAAAAGAATGACTGAAGACTTCCCAAGATGGAGATGAGGATACAGATTCACCCCCTTCAAGTTCCAACAGAAGCAGGCTGAGAACAGACTGAATTTGCACCACAGCTTAAGAGGACCGTGTCATGGTCTCAGCACTAGGGCACTTTCACTGCTGATCATTCAGCTAGCATTCAAATGCCAGCAAGGTCATTTGACACTAGAACAGGTTTTGGTGCTTTTAGTGTTGGGGATTTAGTTTTGTTTTCTTTTTTTCTTCTCTCTTCAGTACTGGAGCTCCTTGTAATGGGCACTGAGGCTTGCTGACAGGCCTTCACAGATCCACTGCCTTCAGATTCCTTAGAGGACCTCTGAGATCCTAAGGAATGATGGTTCTGTCTCCTCTTCTCAGTCTCTTGACACTGAGGAAGAATGGTGCAGAAAAAAGACTGAGCCCACACCACTTTCCTTGTCTACTACACTGACCAAATTGTAAAGATGGAAAGTTTCATCAACCCACAAATCTCTGAAACCAGAAGGAATAATCAGATACTTTATGCTCAAACATCACAAGCCATTATGTGCCCATCTAGTCATCCCTTATCTACACACTTATCTGTGTTGTCTAAAATACCACCCTCAGAAAGGCTTTCAATCTTCGAGATGAAGAATTTGATCCTTTCTTTAATTGTATGTTGAAGTAATTCTGTCCATTTGAAACAATTCCCACTCACTAGGTTAATCTCCAGCCCTAGCAATTGATTCTGTTATGCTACAAGACCTGACAGATTTCTGACAAAGGACTTGGCTGAATCTCTTGGTCACCATCGACAATCTCTTAGTTTTTTTTTCCCCTAGTTTCCCACCCCTTTGTTTTTAAGGGGGGTAGCTCACAGATCAATGAGGTAACAGGGACAGCCATAAAGCACATTACCCTGGATGCAAGGACACAAAAAGGCAATGTCTCTTACCCACTTTTTAGTTACCAAAAGGGCATCTTCACACCACATGGCAATTCAGTGCGCACAAAGACAGTTGCATACCACAGCTAACTTTTTGCCTCTTTTGGCAGTTGCATTATAATCCTCCCTTCTTTCTCCCCCAAAACATACAGCTGGAGGTTTTAATCATAAGTCATAATCACCTTTAATGAAATAGAGATCTCTGCCTTCTGAAACTGTTTTATTACCAAAACTAGATGAAGCAAACTTGCATTTCTTCAACTTCTCAGTCAATCCTTTTAGCCCTAAAGGCTTAACAGTGACAAATCTTAGATGTATTTCAGAAACTTCAAGACTTGACATCTATCCATTCATGTTAAAGAACAGTCTCCAATAAACAGCTAAGAGAGCACTAAAACCATACCACTACATATTTGATGATACATCACTGTGTTCAAATGCCCATCTCTTTATTCACTCAACACGTAAGACTAATGCTCCATGGCACTTATTCTCTACTTGTTTGATGTGCATGCATGACTACAGATATCAGCCTCAATTATTTTGATTTACAGATTTTAATTTTTATTATGAGATACTCAATTCTTGTGTTCACAGCCTACACCACCCCAAAAAGTACATATGCTGGCAGGAATTCCATTTGTATACACATACTAAGGAGCACACCCAATGCAAGCGATTAGGTTTCTCAGGCATCAAATGTGTTCCATTCACTTTGCACCAGTCCTTGAGGTACATGGATTTTCAGCTCTCACTGAAGTCTTCTGATTTCAAGACTTGAGGTAATTTCAGAATTCTAGGCATTTTGTTTAACTGTGCTGACATTAAATACTAGCTTTGAAATGTCAAATACAAAAACAGGCATGTACCTTCAATACCAATTTCGTTCTTGCACAAAACAAAGGAAAAAGCTGAACTGTTTTATTAGAGTGTTGTCTAGCCTTGACCAACAGAAATGAAGTTTGGATAGCAGTATGCCTTTCTTTATGTAGGCTCAAGTAAAACATGCTTGCTGATGTGGATATTCTGCTACCATACTGCTTGCCACCCCTTCCTCAATACCCCAAACACTGAGCAGAAGTGCAGGGGCTCACACAAAAAAGTATATGTTCACATTTATATTGATTGAAGTAAATCTCTACAGAACTGCTAATGCAAACTACTGAGACTTTAGGTGCAATTAGACCTATGCTCTGAGTCACAACCAAATCTGGACAGAAAGCAAATAATCACCATCTTACAGCAAGAACAGTGATAAAACTACTTTATATGCCAATAAATCACAGTAACAGTCTTACTCAAAAACTCTGAAGACACTACACCAGTAAGCTACTTTAAAGTAAGAGCAACTTTAATTCTGAAGTTACTGCAGAACACATGTACTTAACAGGATGAAGTTGTCCCTAACTATCCAGTATTTCACAGAGAAAAACCCCAAACAAAACCAAAACACCCCCCCCCCCGAAATACTTAACTGGCCTAATAATTTTCAAACGCTTTGGAACACTGTAAAGTGAAAACGTTAATTTAGGTGCTCTTATAGCTGATTCTTGATTTCTGCATCCTCCATCTTATTAGCAGATTTGTTTTGGTTTAAAGCTTCAAAGGAACCCCAGTTAAGAATTAAAGGCATGCCAAAATTCAACAAAAAATACTAAAGAACAAAACAGGTTACTGGCCAGTCACAATAATGACATGTGAGGATATGACTGCTTACTATAAAGTTTGGGGATTTGTGCTACCATCCAAAACAACTACATACACCTTGCTCCAGAAAAACAATTAGTCACATCTTGAAGTGCTGGCACATGACAGCAGACTTGCTGTGCACTCTTTATCCCTCAGTTCACTAGTTAAAAAGATTTGCTAAGACAAAGCCAGCATTAGCCATCAACAAACATGCAAACTAAAACTCCTGATGTGAAAACAATCAACCTAGAATGATATTAAGCAGTTGGTTTGTCAGTTTTCACTATTAACTGCTTCTGCTGTTTGAGATAACATGGAACAGACATTAAAAAATATCTGGAAACAAATTATGAAGAACAGAATTGGATTCTTCAGACTCTGAAGGTTAAGATCAAGCTCTTAGCAAATAGCTTTAAACAAACTCTTTGGATGACAGTTGCTGAAGACCATATTAGACAAATATAATCACCTTCCATTTTTATTAGAAAGGTACAAAAGGACTTACACAGAAGTGGTTAAAAGTCACTGACCTCTCACTAATTGCGTACATTTCACAACATCTGTGTGTGGATGTTCAATGGTAATCTCAAAACCTGAAGGGTTACAAATACATTTTACAATCATACATTATCTCTAACAAAAACACCCAAGCAAACACCAAACCCCTTTTGTTTCCCCACAGATGTAAAATTCTTGCTAAACCTTTTTACTGCAGATCAAATAACACTAATAGCCTGCATCTTTTTGTACTTTTGAATGTTAGATAGTAAAGCCACTTCAAGATCAATGAGTACAACATTTCTTCATTAATCTCAGGTTATATATATGAAAAAAAATATTGGGAAGTTAGTGTATTTTTTTTAACTGAACATATCTAAGCAGTTTTTAGTATGCTAAGTCAGTAAAATCTGTACTATAGGTGCTGAAATTCATGTGTAGGCATACACTTTGATTTCTGGAACTTCAATGCACTGTGCTTAGGAAAAGACAAAGTCAATTTGTAGGTCAGTGACTTAATTTTTTTGTTTATGATGCCATTGTAAGAATTAGGTCACTACTGTTGGCCTTTTTTTTTTTTTAAAGCTATGTAGTCAAAGTGGTATTTAAGAATATGTGAGTCTGTCAGTGTGTACCCTCAGACCTGCTAGCCTTAATTATCTCTTCATTACTTGAAATTCAGAAGCTTCTTATCGGAACACTCCGATTTTGGAATCCCCTGAAGTTATTAAATGGTTACACAGCAACTGGGGATGTTCAGAGGTAGTAACCCTGCTCAATTACATAATGGTCTTGTCCAGAAAGGTAAAATGGGGAAGAGCATTTGGTATATATTGCTACCCATTGCTTCAGAACACATGCAGAGCTAACCTAGAAGAACATGTTACCTTCTATGAAAAATTGTCGACATAGTTGCTACTTCAGAGTAGCTTTGAAAAATCTATAGGGAAGGGTATACATTTCCACCTCAAACTGTTACAAGCACCTATGTCACAAGTATAATGCCTTCCCCTACCCCCCAAGTGAACACAGCAATACTGCTAATATAAAGCTGAATTCACAGGTCAGAAGTTTACCACCAAAAATAGCAAAATTCAAGTGTACCCACAGCACATTAAAAATTTAGTTACTTCTTCATGCTACATTAACTGCACAGTAGTAGACACTCAGAAAGACATACCTAAAGTTTGAAGCATTATTGTTTCAAGTATAACCAGCTCTTGGGCTTGCTGAAGGTATGCCTGAAACAAATAAGCAAAGAGGTTAAGGCATAGCTATCGCCTCAGAACTTCAATCATACACTTTCTATTTGACTGCTGGTACTGGCAACACAAGTTAAGACCACCACCAAAGCCAGTTAGAACTGACAGCTCAGAAGACTTCACTTGCTTCTACCTTTCTTCTACCAGTGTGTTACTGCAAGTTCAGTTGCATCATCCTAACCCTCTTTCACAGCAAGCTTTACTCAGTCTGAATCACATACAATCTATTCCAGATAAGCATTTCTGGAAGAAGGCAAGAGAGGTATTGTAAAAATTATGAAGGCTTGCATGTGTACATCAACTCTGGTATCTCTAGGCAGGTAATCCTTTTTACAAGTACTTTAAAATACACCTGGAGATACTTCATTGGCCTGTGTTAGGCTATCTATCTGAAGCTTGTGGGTCAAGTGCACACATCTTTGCATCATTCCAAGAACTGGGAGCACAGCAAAGGTGCTCAAACAGCTTTGTGTCTCAGCTAAGGGCCAGGAGGGTGTATCTAGCTCAGCCTGACCTTCAAGCTGAACAGCTCTGGTGCATTTCCAAACTTCCTCACATCTGGTTTCAGGAAGACTCATCTCAGGACATGTGAACTATTGCACAGAAGCTGTACAAACTTTGCAAAATGAAAGAAAGACCAATGTATAGCAGACGCCAGAGCTGACAGTTATATCACACTTCAAACACAGACAATGGTACACAGGGAGCCTCTGGTTAAGATAAGCACAGCATCCCGAACTCCTCTCTGCAAACTGTGACTTACAGAATGATGCAGGGAACCTCTTACTTAAGATCTAGTCTAGTGTTCTACTATAAATACAGAAGAGTTAAGAATAACACAAGTTCAAGACGAACCAAGCTCTTCAAGTTTCCTAACAAATATTTGAGTCTTTATTAAGTTACTTCAAATACAAAGGACTTAAATGGTGTAAAAACAAAATGTTTTTTTTCTGCTTTGCATGCAGCAGTAATCCAGTCAAGACAATGTAACAGATCATTAAATGAAGCATTATCTTTAAAACCACGACTTCCACCTACATCACTCTTTGTATCCAGTTGTGGCTCTTGAGGATGAAGACAAGCATGTGCTACTTTAATAACATGTTCAAGTTTCCGTGGCTGTTCTTCCACTTTTGCAGCCAAAAACAATGCTGTGGGAGATATTATCTGAAGAAGAAAAACATATGTGCATTTTAAAACGACTTATAAGCAGGACTTGAACTTCATGTAAAGTAGTTAGAGAAGGTTTGGATTGTTTTGTGGGTTTGAGGGTTTTTTTTAAACAACTCTCAAGTCATGCAAAGCAACAAAAATAACGAGACATGTTTTATTTTCTAACTGATGTAATCCTCCCAACAGCACTGGGAAGGAGTAGCTTAAGTGCTAAATTACATTTGTGAGTAAGATGTTTGAGGTCAAACTCGTTCTATTTCAACATAAAATGAATAGATTTGGTCCAGAAGATTTAGTCACAGTAGAACAGGCTCTTCCAAGTTAAATATACTTTGTGAGAAAGTTCAACCAATTTCTTACATAGTAGTGAGCCATTACACCATCTTTTCAGTAAAAGTCAAAACACATGATCACAAGTTCTAACAGGACTTGAATCTCTTGAAAAACAGGAACCTTTGCAGAGAACTTTAAGGAAAACAGTCTGTTATATGAACATGCAAATACAAGCTTAATCTTATAAAGTTCACTGGCTAGGGCTGGGGGATAGGTTGGACTGGATGATTTTGGAGGTCTCTTCCAACCTGGTTGATTCTATGATTCTATACGCAGCAGTACAGTGAACTAAGCACAGGGTTTACAAAACAGCGGCTACATCCAATATCAGCAAAGGCTAGAAATTACACATAAGGAGAAACACTTGAATAAAACTCTAGGTATCATAAGCTGGCAGCAAAGCACCCATTCACAGTTCAGTATTGTCTAGGAGCTCCTATGAAGCCAATCTGATGCCTAGCTGTCAGCCAGAATGACTGATGTTTCTATAGGCAGAGCATGGCTAACCGTATATGAATTAAAAGCAGGGTCTTCTCTGTATGCAAAAGCTGCCTGTGTTGAACAGGAATTAAAATGACAGTTGAAATCTTGATGTGGACCTGAGTGGATTATATTAAAATTAAACCAGTCCCAAGCATTTATTCAGAAGCTGAAATAGCTACTTTGAGTAATTGGTGCATGGTGCAAGCAGTGCAAGTATTGGATTATCTCATTCAATGCCCAAGTAGAAGTAGACCAAATAACTAAGAGTCATACTTTCCCCTAAAGTTATGTTTGCCTTTTTTTGGTCAGCAAGCAGCCCTTTGTTAGGCCAGAATAAAATCTGTTATAAAAAAAAGTAAAATCACAAGTATATGATAATTTGCAAGGAAGCAATTAGAATTGAACATTTAGGTGATTATTTTCAGGGCTTTCAAATGTATTGAAGGAATACTTTGATATGTTCACCTGGATCTTAAGTAAAACTTGTAAACTGGCCCTTTAGGAAAGCCAACAACCTGGGAAGGTGGTACCCTTTGATGCTTAAAAATGTGCCATGAAGAAATCTAGTATTCTATAAAATCTCAAACCACACAAAACAACTCACAGGGAGAAAATTATTGCACAACAGAGACAAAACAATTACTTTCTTTTTAAGGAGCTTGTAACTTTAGCCTTACAAAGAAATGAACTAAGAACCTGAAGCCAGGAGTTGCTGAACAAGGCCATATTAACACTGATACTTAAGACTTCTGATTTGACTACATTGCTTGAAACAATGATTAGAGATGCTGCAAGAAATTACTTTTGTGAGGGACATACTATTTGAAATATCTCTCACTTAAGGTGGGAGATAAACTTTAAAACACTAAATGTGAAGGTCAGTCTTTCTGGAGCTCAGAATGCTCAGTCTCAACAGCTTTGAAATGCCAGAAGAGGTAGAGTAGCATGCACATGGATGACCCAACATAAGCACACCACATAAAGACATTTTATAGAACAGACAAATGGTGCACCTGCCCAGTAGTGCACCAACACAGGCAAGCCTCTCTCATCTTTAGCTGTCTTATCCATATAAGTCCTGTGGTAACCTCTTCTCAGCATGCTTCAAGTTTGGGGCAGGTAAAAGTGAGGAAGGTGTCTGAGGCTAGCCCCTTCTACACCAGGGCCAGCCTAAAAGGAAGGATCACATTATCAGACATAATTCTGAGATTCAGGGAAAAGACAGATTAGCACACAAGGCCAGGAAGCCACATAAACATGAACAACAGAGAAGGAAACTAGGAACGCTGAAGAATTAACAGTTAAGAAGAAACAAGTTTGACAACACATTGTACAGAAATGAGTAGTAGTAGTAATGAGGACATCAGAGAAACTACAACTTATTTTTTTTTTACTTTTTACTCAAGAAAGAGGATACAATACAGTAGAGCATGACTGACTGAAAACTCAAGACAACATAGTGAAGTTATTAAGGGTACAGAATCAGTAACAGAACAGAGGCTGGGAAGAAGCTGTAAAAATAAAGTAAACAGATGGTCCTTTCCATCTCCTCAGGATCAAAAAAATGTCTTAATTTTTTTTTTAAGCAAGCCAAACATATTCAGACAGCAACCTGTCACACTGCCTTACTGCTGGGCTGAAGAACAACAGCAACTGCTGTAAGCAATGAACTGTTGCTCTCTGCTGTTCCCCCTCTAGTCTTACTATTTCCACCAAACATCACACACTTCTCCTCAGGGACCTGCATTTTTTTATCTTTGTTTGCAAGTTCTAATTGAATACATCCTAACACAAGGCCTCCTTTTACAAGTTTGTGAGTATCATTACACATGCATGGAATTGTCACATTTTTTGTCTGAAAAATCAATACCCCAAAATGATTGAAACTATTTACATTTCACAGATACATTCACTGAACCAAGTCACCAATAACTGCGATCAAATAATCACAGAATTCTTAGTATTTATTCTGTTTGTGCTGAAGTTTCACTTCATTCCAAAACAAAAGGACTTTTCTTTATCAGGCTGACTGCAGGATATTTTCTAATTTACTGAAACAAATCCGTTCTTTCCAAGAAGTTCCCACATAATTCCTGATCTCTAAGACCTTACATAAAACACCACTCTGCTGAGTGATTACAGTCAAAACTGATCAACTGGCATTTAATTCTGGTTGATAAGATATCTATGTAGACCCCAATTATCTATTTACTTTAAAAAAAAGTGTTGGCTTCTGGCCAAGTAACTTAATGTCTTTGTCTTGGTTCTCATTCCCTGTTTAGAGTAGGTCAGTATTTTTGTCTTCCTTGGTACTTACTCAGGAAAATAGGCATCCTAATCAAGTTTCAGACTTGGCACACACACAGTCTCCAGTGAAGACAACACAGCCTGCTAAGCATGTAACTGGCAAAGTTACCCAAATGCTTTCATTCATTTCCAATTCTCAAAAATGACAGAAAAAAGCAAAGCAGAACAAAAAAAAAATGTAAACAGACATGACACAGCAGCAAGCCTCCTATATAAAAACATCTTCATCTTCCCTCAAATGAAAATTCAAGAAATTATCTACCATGCATCCAAAAATATTCTAAGACTGTGAGAAACATCTTCAGAAGAACACACATGATTTACATAATTAAATCATATTTTGGTACTACCTGAGAGTCTCAGAAACCAAGTCCTACTGATATAAAAAAATGAAAAACGAAGAACCTTATTATGACAGTCCCAAGAGCATTATACAGCAAGTTTTATTGGTAAATGTGCTACAAGGCCTTTTTCACTTAAAGTACATAGCATACTGAAAAGAAGTCTTGCTACAAGGAAGGCACTTGAAATAATCTCAGAATACATCAGCAGCACACAGTTTCCCCAAGAACTTGCTCTTAGCGCCAATGCTTTTAGACTTGATACAAATTAGCTTAGGACTTTAAGTGGATCCAGTCCATGACAGAAGTTTTTTGAGTGCAAACACAAAGAAGTCCAAGTTTTCGGTATTGTAACAAGAAGCTTGCATAGCATAAAGCTAGCAAAAGTTAAAACACAACATTAAAAACAGAGCTGAAGTGTCCAAACAGCACTGCTAAAGCTTGGTGCATCTTATGGAAGTGTCAAGAATTTTGGCTCAACTGCAGTCAGCTGTTCAGTACTGCGGTTTAGGCAGGGCATGAAAACACAGCAAAAAAATACACAGGGATCTTAAACCAAATCTCTCCACACAACTCACCTACTTGCATTTCAGGGAGGGAAATTCCTCCTACAGCCTTCTTTAGACACTTTATGTTTCACTGCATGTCACAAAAAAATCCCTTGACATCACTAAGTATATTTTGCACTTATTAGTTGGCATTCTACATGGCATTTCAAAAGATTATGTTTAAAAATACAGCTACTTATTGGATGTCTTACCTCTCATTTCCAGCATACCAAGGATTTTCCCCTTTCTCTGTTCTTCGAATCACAGTGTGCTGAAGAACAAGCCTCTACAAGAGGTATTTGCTATAACACAGTATCATACATGCTAAATGCTACAGAAACATTTCCAGAAGAATTTTCATTTTCAGGATATTCTGAAGTGTAGCAGTCAGACTAGTATTTCCTATAAAAAGCCAACAAGCTCCCACCCCACTCTGGTATTAGCACTGACTAACTTTATACTGAGCAAACCAAAGTTACCATGCCCTGGTCAACATTCACTGTAGTTCCTGAAATGTCGTTTGCATACCTAGGTAACATTGGTAGACAGGGCATCTAATTCTGCTTACTCGAATTGACCAAGCAAGTTTTCACTCATTACTGGGGCAGAGCAATCTTTCGAGATCTGAACCTGCTTTAATTGCAACATCAAAAACCCCAAAACATTCTTTGTTGCATTTAAATGCATGCAGTTTGCAGATAATCCACAGCAATTCAGAAGCTACTTGTTAAGCCATACTAACTGCGCAAAACCAGAGACATTTGGTCAATAGAGCATTAATTGTAATAATTCATAAAGAACCAACACTACATTAACTGGTACATGCCACCCCTGTGGCTCTACAGATTGAAGATACCGTTGGCACTTCTATTTCCTAATCACAGCTGATTTTCAAAAGCTTGAAAGCTTGTAAAATTGTTTAGCAGTAATCCCACCAGAATGAAGACAACAGCTACTCAAGTAAAGCAGCTTTCACTAGAAGACCTGTTCATTAACAAATTACTGCATGTGACTTCCATGTAAGATATGCATATTTGCATAACCCAGCAATTATGAAAACACATAATGAATAAACAAGTGTTTACTACTGGACTAAAAAACATTAACCTACCAGTAAAGCAAGACAACAAAGGCTATATTTTTTCAGATGGAGATCATAAAGCATTCTGACTAATGGCCATCTAATTATCTAGCCCCAGCCTTCAGAGTCCTTCTTGCCACACAAACATCACTAAACACACAAAGACTATATATTGTAGAAAACTGTAGCTAGGTCTTAGCTTGAAGATGAACAATTGCTACATTCTTTAGCTTGCCAAGAACTCCGGAGATTTGATATTAAGTATTTATTGCAGTCCCTGGCTTCTCTACAGAGAACCTGCCAGATGGTTTGGGAGTATTTTAAAGTGACTCATACTCACTTTGAGACCATCTCCTTTACCTGATAAGAAAATATACAAGAAAATGCATTTGCATTCCTGAGCAAACTACCCTGGGTGATCCTCCCTTGGCAGGGAGGTTGGACTTGATCTCTGGATTACACACAGGCCTTCCACTCACTGAGAACTACAGAAAGTAATTCAGCAGGAATCAATACTGCTGTTAACTTGCAGTGCACTTGCCTTCAAGTGTTATTTGAATACCATTACCCAAGAATGAATTTAACAAGACATTTTCCCTCCTGACAGTTGTGGTTTACATGGCATTCGGCCCTTACAAAGCTTACCTGAGGACTTCAAGAAAACAGAGCAACTAAAACTTCTTGCTAAATCTGTCCTAGATTATTAGATACAGTAACCAAGCAGGTGATGTATGCAACATAAGCCTCAGCTGTGGCAGCTCTACACCTCTCCATTCCATGCAGCTCTACCTAGTTTATCAAGTCTGCAAACTATCCATAGTCCTAGCAACGTTTGGATGTCTCACCAGCTCCTCTTCCATTGGTTACAGGTTACTGTTATACGGGCAGAACGATGGAACAACTGTTTTGTTGCCTTTGCTTGATGTATAACAGACACATTTTCAAAAGGCTTATTCCACCACAAAGCTTACTGGATCTTGATTCTTGTGTGCTATCCTTGCTTCAGAACCAGAGAACTAGTTTAGGGAAGTACATTTGGATTTCTGTGTATACCCATTCAATACATAGCTCTCTACCACTACATAAAGAAAGCCTACATGACATACTTCTGGTTAGTGTTTCAGGCTTATGCACTCAGCTCAGGTAGTACTTAGCATTTACTACCTAAAGACCTGTAACACCATAGTTTTGGTAGCAAGTTTGCTCAAAGTTTATTTACCTCAGACTCTCAACAAAACCAGTTAAACACACTTCTGAAAAGTACCTACAAACTAGCATCTATTTCCTGCCAAATAAAATGCCCATTCACTCCACCAAACCAATTCATGCCAGGCTGAAGAGTTGGTGAATACTAATGCACTATGTACCTGTCCAAATGCAGACACTGCAAGGTTTGTGAGAATCTACCCTTAGCAGACCAAGATCTGCTCTGTTCTAGACCGTAACATCTGTCACAGTTTCCATCTGTTATACCACAATCATTCTTGCAAAGTTAATATATTTTTGTTTCTTTTTTATTTACTTTCAAATATAAAATGGAATAGATATTATTTTCCTGTTAAGTTACCAGACTTAAAAACATTCCATATCTGTTAGAAAATCCTTTACTATTTTTGCTGAGGAATGCAGTTCTCTTTACAACATATTCTGTATTCAGATTCAGCATATTCTGTTCATTAGTTACAACAGCTGGCATTTTCCTCACCAGATGTAAAGACTTTCCTTGTCTAATACGAGTTATCAGCACACTGTTTCAGACTAGACTAGTTGCAGCACTTTTTGACAACAGATACATAATCCATACGGATACATGCATAACCATATTATAATTATCAGACACACCATGCACTTCTTTCATTAAGAAAAATGTGTTCCTACACATCAGCCTTTCAAAACCACAGCACATAAGCACAAGCCAGATTTGAAACATCTCAGTGCATTCTTCACACATCTGAAACGTGTTTGCTGATGGTGCCTGGTTTTTTTCTGTTGATGTCAGAAGACAACATTCATCTGCCAGTAGTTAAAGTAATACAAAATTGAATTGAATTATCATCATTATTGCTTTTAAATGACCGCTAAGGAGCAAGAATTCCTAGAAGCAGACCAAATTTCACAATCCAGTAAAGAAATACAACATTTGTCAGTCAAATTACTAAAATTGTAGGCATATTATTACTGCATATAGTACAATACTTACATTTCGATTAAATTTTGTGAAGGAATGATGCATATAAAACCTGTGCATGTAAACAATCGCAGTATTTATCGTAAGCTGAGATCTGGAAAATTAAATTAAGGAAATACTACAAATGGAAAAAAATAGTCTACAAGAACTGAAAGCAATGGGCTTTCTACATCAATCACTGCTTTCAACATCCTGTCCTCAGCTGAAAACGAATTAAGGACATGACACTTCGGAACGGATATTAACACATGCTTAACCAATACTAATACTTATCTTTCCCATCTGCTCCGCAGACAATGTGGCCACATCTCGCCCACTGAATGAAAACTCCTCAGTGGGCTACACACAGTGAAATAGTGCCTCAAGTGCTTTTGTGTTGTTCTGATACTGCAGTACGGAATGGGAGATTTTAGCCTCACTCCAATTCTCCTTTACTCAATCAAGTTAACAAATGACTCACAAGGTGATGCCCGTTTCAAGGAAAAGGAGCCAGCAAAGCGACTGGGATCTACTTTAGAAGCATCCAAGCCTGCAGCTGCCGACACAAACGCGGCTAAAACGCTCAGAGAGAGACTCGAGGCATTCCCAGAGTCCTCGACCCGTACCGCTCTCGCCCGCCGACAAAGGCGGCGACGCGGGGGCTCCAGAGGCTCCTCCTCCCATTCTGTGCCTCAAGGCCACAGCTCCATCCCACGAGAACGCCGTTCGCCGGCTGCTGAGCGAGCGGGAACCGTCCCGGTAGAGTCCTACACACAGTGGGAGAAGCTTTCCCACAGACCCACCACAGTCGACGGAAAGCGGCACCGCCCGCACCGGTCGCCAGCCGCCGTCAGCCACCCTCCCGCCGGGCCCCACCACCCCACAGGCCCCCGCTCGGATACACGTTGAGGCGCTGGCCCATATCTTGGATGAGGTTGGCCGCCTGCTGCCGGTACGAGAGCTCCTTGTCGGCCTCCACGCCGCAGCGCCGCGAGGGCGTGTTCTCCAGCTGCTCGCGGCTGAAGAACCAGCGCGACGCCTTCGAGGAGCCGCCGCCGCCCCGCGCCGAGGAGCCCGAGCCCGCCGCCGCCATGACACTGCCTCCCCCTCCCGCCGCCGCCGCCCCGCCCGCCGCCGGCAGCGCCGCGCCCGGCCCCTCCCCCGCGCCCTCCATCGCGCCTCTCGCGAGAACTAACCGCCCGGCGCGCGGGCGACCGCTCTCCTATGCGCCGCTGAACCATAGAGTCCGGCGGCAGTGCAGCCAGAGCGGCCTCCCGGAGGGCGGATCACGAGGGCGCCAGCGGGCGGCCATCGCTCCCGCACCACGTGATGAGGAGCACAGCCGCAGCCTCGGCCGCTACAGGCGCCACTTCATCGGCCGGTGGCCGGCGCTGATTGGCTGCAGCGGAGCACAGCGGCAGCCTCGGCCGCTAGAGGCGCCTCTTCACTGGCCGGTGGCCGGCGCTGATTGGCTGCAGCGGAGCACAGCGGCAGCCTCGGCCGCTAGAGGCGCCTCTTCACTGGCCGGTGGCCGGCGCTGATTGGCTGCAGCGGAGCACAGCGGCAGCCTCGTCCGCTAGAGGCGCCGCTTCACTGGCCGGTGGCCGGCGCTGATTGGCTGCAGCGGAGCACAGCGGCAGCTCGTCCGCTAGAGGCGCCGCTTCACTGGCCGGTGGCCGGCGCTGATTGGCTGCAGCGGAGCACAGCGGCAGCCTCGTCCGCTAGAGGCGCCGCTTCACTGGCCGGTGGCCGGCGCTGATTGGCTGCAGCGCGGCGGGCGCGTGAGGCGGTGCCGAGAGGGCGTTCGCCGCGCGCAGTCTGGCGGCAGTTGTGTGAGGAGTTTTCCCTCGCGGCGCGGTGCGGTGCGGTGCCCTGCCCTGGCCTGTCCTGTCCTGTCGTGCCCTGTCAGAGGGGCGGGTGGCCGCCTGTCTTCGGAAAAGAGTGGTCCCACTGACAGGTTTTCATTGCCGGGGACCATTCACTCAGATACCGAGTTTCCGGTGTTATGTCAACGGTAGAGAGAGAGGAGCGGCGCGGCCTAGGGTGTCTGTAAGCGATGAAGTTTTGAAAACTGAGCAGGCCTTTCCCATCTTGTTCCGTGTTGCCTGTTGCAGTTGGGTGAATTTTCAGCAGTAAATAAGCAATTTGACTTAGAGACACTGAGTATTTGTGTGTACTCCAGAAAGATTAAACCCCAGCCTCACTCGGAAGGAGCAGCAGCCAGGAAGTCAGGTGTCTGTGTTTTGTCAGCTCCGGAGCAGATGTGGAGAGCGACTTAAGCCGTCCTCTCTGGTACTTTCTCCAGCCGTACTTATGCCTTCCCAGACTTGTAGCGTTCAGCTGATGACAAGTTGAGGCAAAAAAAACTCTTGCTTTCCTTAAAACTTCCTCTTCACAGTAATGACTCAGAAGTTGCTTCAACCTCATTTCAGGTGAGCTCATTTATTACCTCATGTAAAGTGCACAGCAGCACAAACTCCAGGCAAAAGCTGTCACATGCATACGGGAGAGGATTTTGTCAGGCAGGTGTTGCCTTAATGGGTAAGAGCCTAATGCCTGCCTGTCTTGGAGTCCCCAGGACTCGCTGAAGCTGTTTGACAAAATTAACATTTGCCTCTTTTCTGGTGTCCCAATAAGGACTTCGCACTGACATAGGCTTAAAAAGATTAAAAAAATTGATAGGTTTCATTTGCTGAAGTGATAAGTGAACTAACTGCAAGTGGTTGAGCTAAAGTTAGCAGATCGTGGGTAACATCTGACAGCTATTGCAAATCCTTGCGAATAATAGAAATGTAGTAAAAGTTCAGCCATATATTGAATGTACAGTTCTTAACTGGAAGGTGTCCCTGTCTTGGGAGGAGGAAAAGGAGCACAGTTTGCTGTCTGTCTGCCTCTGCTAATTATACAGGCTTTCCTGGCAACATGTTGTTAAGGGTTTTTATACCCTAACTCAGGCTGTCTCTGCCTCGGTGATACTTAGCATAATTTAGGTGGCCTGTTGAGAAGTATAGTCATGCATGTTTAGTGTGTGCTCCTTTTGCAGTTGATTAGGTAAAGATCTCTGCTTGGGCATGACAGCCTTAAAAATCTGTTCTGAAGCTGCATGTTTTGTTGTTTTAGCCTTCCTTTGTTAGTTTTAGCAAAACCAGAGAAGTCTTACCTTCACAAGACTCTCTCCTACAGTTGCTGGCAGGCCAGATTCACAGATCTTCATTCTCAGAGATAGCATAAACATCTCTTGGTTGTAAGCATTTTGACCTTGCTCCTAAAGCATGATAAATTAACTTGCATTCCTGTTCCTTGGTAAGCTGGGCCCACAGCAGGAGAGAACAACTTAGTGAAAGAGCATTAATAAATGAGTTATGTGTTCTGAAGATGCAGGCTGTGATGTGTGATCTAGTTCTGAAATTGGCTAATAGTTCTTGATTTAGCACTGATTTAAAACTGAGTGTGTCTTGGTCCCCCAGAATGAATTCCATTAGTTATGTGGCATCCATTAACCTTTAGGCTTTTAGTGAAGATTTATGTTCTAGTCTCAAAAAAGTGAGCCATTGGTGTTTTCTGTAGGGGATAGCAATGGAATTAGGATGACAATCTAGAGTTTAGCTGTGAGGGGGCCTCGCATCTCTGATATACCATGTACCCCTCAGAAAGCATGATCCTACCACAGTTGTCTATGGTCCTGGTCTCACAGATTTGAAATACGGTGTATGTGGGCACCAGAATAAAGAACATCTGTTTTAAGGGCCAAAATATTTTGGCATGCTAGTTGATTGTTGTATTGGAAAGACTAAATAATGGAAACAGAGGATGTGGAAAGAAAGTGGAAAAGGCTTTGGTGTATTTGAAATCAGTGCTTCTGCAAGAAAAATGTCAAGACTGTGAGTGGTACACTGTAATTCTCTTCCTGGACTTCAGCAAGGCCATAGAAAACTGTCTGCCATAGAAAACTCCTGGCTAAGCTGGCAGCCCTTGGCTTGAACAGAGGCACTTTGTACTGGGTTAGGAACTGGCTGGATGGCCGGGCCCAGAGAGTGGTGGTGAATGGTGCCACATCCAGTTGGTGGCCACTCATTAGTGGGGTGCCCCAAGGACCAGTGCTGGACCCAGTCCTGTTTAATATCTTCATTGATGATCTGGATGAGGGGATTGAGTTCAACATCAGTAAGTTTGTAGACGACACCAGTTTGGGAGCATGTGTCCATCTGTTAGAGGGCAGGAGGGCTCTGCAGAGGGACCTGGACAGGATGGGTAGATGGGCACAGTCCAACACCATGAGTTTTCACAAGGCCAAGTGCCAGGTTCTGCACTTGGGTCACAACAACCCCATGCAGCACTACAGGCTGGGGACAGAGTGGTTGGAGAGCAGCCAGTCAGAGAGGGACCTGGGGGTACTTGTTGACAGCTGACTGAACATGAGCCAGCAGTGTGGCCAGGTGGCCAAGAAGGCCAATGGCATCCTGGCATGTATCAGGAATGGTGTGGCCAGCAGGACCAGGGAAGTCTTTCTGCCCCTGTACTTGGCACTGGTTAGGCCACACCTTGAGTACTGTGTCCATTTCTGGTCCCCTCAATTTAAGAAAGATGTTGAGGTACTTGAACATGTCCAGAGAAAGACACCAAGGGTGGTGAGGGGGCTGGAGCACAGCCCTACGAGGAGCAGCTGAGGGAGCTGAGGTTGTTCAGCCTGGAGAAGAGTAAGCTCTGGGGAGATCTCATTGCTGCCTACCACTACTTGAAAGGAGGTTGTAGCCAGGCAGGGGTTGGTCTCTTCTGCCAGGCACCCAGAGACAGAACAAGAGGACACAGTCTCAAACTGCACCAGGGCAGGTTTAGGCTGGACACTAAGAAGAAATTCTTCATTGAAAGAGTGATTGCCCATTGGAATGGGCTGCCCGGGGAGGTGAAGTCACCACCTCTGGAGGTGTTTAAGAGGAGGCTGGATGAGGCACTTAGTGCCACGGTTTATTTAATTAGAAGGGTTAGGTGATAGGTTGGACTTCATGATCCTAGAGGTCTTTTCCAACCTCGTTGATTCTGTGAATCATAACTCTGTCTCTTACTGCTTTGAAGTGAAGCAGCCTTCTCCCTGTTAGGAAAATACAGAGCCCTACTATACTTCCTAACTTCAAGCACAGTCCATTTGGTCTATCCATGTAACTCTTATTTTAACACCTACTGGAACGCAGCTTGCAGGTAGTTCTTACTGGATACTCTGTGTTCAGTCGCTGATTTTAAGCAACAGCTTGAGGTTATGGATCCGGGGTTCAAAGGGCACAAAAAAGTGCTTGTTTTTACTTAAGAGCCTGATCATTATGGATCGAAATGAGGGCAGCAAGTGTTCTTGTGTTTAGCCTATGCCACTAGTACTCCACAGCAGTTTTGTTCACCTTTAATTACATTGCAATTTGTATTTTTAGAGTTTTAGTGCAAATTTTATACAATAAGTTACAATTTTATCACTAGACCCAGTAGAATACTGATAAAACATGCAGACACATGTAATGCAGCATGGACAGATTTGGGTTACTGGCTTGATCTTCCCAATTGTCAATCCCCTTTAAAGCTTTGCACATGCAGAGGAAATTTAACTGCGAAGACTTCTGTTGGAATTAGGATCTGATCTTTGCCTTTGTATTTTTGTGCCCTTAGCATTTTTAAAACACAATGATTAAATAATGGTAAGACTCATGGAGTTTGGGTGTTCAACTTAAATTTTTTTAATTCCTTCATATTATGGTGGAAGAGTTTTAAGAATGTTCTTGTCTGACTGTAATTACAATTTTACATTAGCTTTGTTAATGAGAAAAAGCGAAGATGTAGGGAAGACCATATATATCCATGTCTTAAAAATCTTAACACATCAATAATAAGTAGAATTTCATTAAGTAATGTCAGTACATAATGAATATGATTTATGCATGGTGTACATGTTAATTAATTGCCATGCAGAGTGCTGCAATCACCCATTCGGTCCCAGGTTAAGATAATTAAATACTGCTCTTGCTATTGGAGAGATTCCAGGCCTCAATCCCCAAAGATGTAAGGTTGCATTCTCACTAACTTCACTGGTTCCATCATAAAGAAACAGAAGGGTTTATCAAATTAAAATATATTGGTGAAACCACAATGTATTTTCCTCTTAAATCCCTTCAAACATCTGTGAAAATCAGATACGATGAAGGAAAAATAGTGTGATATGAGGAACAAAGTTGCCTTTATTCTGCTTTGAAATTTAATTTAAAATATCTGGTTGAAAATTCATACATTTAAGTAGCTCAGTGCTTGCATGCAGATGCTAAAATTAAATAGGCCAACAGAACTCTTGCACACCTGAGGACAAAAAATAATGTTTAAGCTGTTTTTTTCTGGGTCCTTTTTCCTTCTTATAGGAAAGTCTCTGACTTACTGTCTACTTCAGCTTCTTTTATGGAATCACACAGACTCACAGAATGCTAGGGGTTGGAAGTGATCTCAAAAGATCATCTAGTCCAACCCCCCTGCCAGAGCAGGATCATCTAGAGTAGGTCACAGAGCAACACATCCAGGTGGGTTTTGAATATCTGCAGTGAAGCAGACTCCACAATCTCTCTGGAAAGGTTGTGCTCTGTCACTCCTGCACTGAAAAAAAATTTCCTTATCTTCAAGTGGAACCTCCTGTGCTCCAGTTTGCACCTGTTACCCTGTGTCCTGTCATTAAACATCACTGAGAAGAGCCTGGTTCTGTCCTCCCGATATTTGCCCTTCACATATTTATAAACATTAATGAGGTCATCTCTCTGTTTCTTCTCCAAACTAAAGACACTCAGCCCCCTCAGCCTTTCCTCATAAGGCAGATGTTCCCCTCCTTTAATGGTCTTTGTGGCTCTGTGCTGAACTCCTTCAAGCAGATTCAAATGCAACAGCTAGGAAACCATATCAGTAACCTGCACAAACCACTTTTTGTTTTGGTTTTAACACTGTGAAAGAAGGACAGAGCCTTCTTTGTATTCTAACAGGGGTGGTAGCAACAGAAACTGTTGATCTTCAACATTGTTTAGGTCCAGTCATAGGCATAAGGACAGTTACAGACAGCCACAAAGACAAATTCTCTCTAGAAGTATTTTTCCTGGAATGTTCAAAGTCTGAACAGGAGAACAGTTACACCACAGGTAGCCAGCAGACAGTCCCACAAGAGCAGAGACCGTAAGTGCTCATCAGCATTTTTCGAACTAGTATAAATTCCTCTCAGGAGGAGGATGCCTGTGTGCTCACTGGATAATCAAGAAAACTCATTTCAATCAATAGTCTCTAAAGTAAATCACTTACCATTCCTACAGCAGGACTTCCAATAGATAGAGCATTAACACTGTAACATTTACAGTATCCAGACTTTTAGGAGCTACTTCTTGAGGAATAGAACATTAAAACATACTGTTGTTAAACGCTAGTATTTATTTTTACAGTGGCACACAAAGTATTGCCCCCACAAAGATATTATTTCTGTACCTACAACCATATTCAAGTTGTTTCTGATGAATAAGTTGCCAGGGGTGTAGGAGGCAATTAACAATTACCAGCCCCCACAGACCTTTTTCATCCTATCACAACATTTACAAAGTGTTAGTGCTGAGCTGAAGTGTGGCACGCTGCAATTCCAGTCAGTGGATAAAGGCAAATGTCCGTTGCTGGGCATCCACAAGATTCTGTTTATATTCTGTTTTAAAATAGTTTAAAATTCTGTTTATTTGGCATAACAAAGACTGAAAAGTGATGAATACAATTAATAATATTCTTAGCTCTGTCTTCCTGGGAATCAAGTCCTAATAATGTGACACTGATTATCCTTCAGAGATTCTGATTACAACTGCAAGAGATGAGATCTTTTATTTTTGATGAGAGCAGGGATTTCAGAATTGTTTAAAGAGAGCCTAAATCCTCAAACGCACAGAAATACCTGTGTGTGTTCATTTCCAGTACCATTGCTTTTGTTCTGGAAATAACAGAAGACTGTAATGTACTCATCAAATTTATTTTTCATCTGTATAATTGCACATGCAAAGAGAAATATCCCTGAGGATTCAGCGTAGTTTCTGAAGTTTGGTTTCTTTTAACATCTTCATAATTATTCAAATTGTTTTCTGCTAAGACCCAAAAATTCCAGAGCATTGCCAGCCTTGAGTTTATCCTGTAAAAACAAAACATATATGTGTTTGTGCATGCTTAACTCACATTATTGCGTCATCTATGGGACAGAAATGTGCCCTTTGGGCCAAGAGGGCTAAATGGTATTCTAGGGTGCATTAAGGAAAGTGTATCCAGCAGATCTACAGAAGTTCTCCTTCCCCCCTACTCTGCTCTGGTGAGACCACACCTAGAATACTGTGTCCAGTTTTGGGATTCCCAGGTCAAGAGAGACAGAGTGGAGATCTATGAGGCTGACTGTAGGACTCAAACATCTCTTTGATGAAGAGAAACTGAGAGACCTGAGGTTGTTTAGTTTTGAGAAGAAAAGACTGAGAGAGGATCTTATTAATGTCTATAAATATGTGAGGGTTGAGTGTCAAGATGAAGGTGACAGTCTTATCTTGGTGGTGCCCAGTGAGGGCACAGGAGGTTTCTAGAACATAGGAGGTTCCACCTCGACATGAAGAGATACTTCTTTATGGTGAGGGACCATTGGAGCAGGCTACCCAGAAAGGTTGTGGAGTCTCCTTCTCTGGCTGCATTCCAGTGCAGCCTAACTTAGGTTATCCTGCTTTGGCAGGAGAGTTGGATGATCTCTGGAGGTCCCTTCCAACCCCTAACATTGTGTGATTCTGTGATTTTACGCAAATGTTTTTCCTTATGCTTTAAAATGAACTGCTGCAAAGAGACTAAGTGGCCTCTTCAGGCTGCAGGAATCAGTGTAGTACTCTATTTTTTTTAGTATTTTATCTCAGGTCTAAAATGAGAGATGTAAAAAAGGAGGGAGAAAACCCCTCAAACACAAAGATCATACCTTCAGTTTGTTGTCAAAATCTTCCATTGAGTCAATCAATTTTCCAGGTTCCAGTTCCCCAAGTGGAAAAGGGTAGTCTGTCCCCAGAATCACTTTGTCCTGGTAATAGGAACTCATGTTGTAATTTTGCAGTAACCTTAACAAATCTATTGTGTGTGCCTTATGAATTTATCATAAACCAACTGCAGGGAATTACAAGAATACTTTGGACTGATTAATTGCAAACATGAATGTGACATTCTTCTTTGGGTTCCAAGTTTCATTAGAGAAAAAAAACCCAAGTTTGAAAACAATGACTCAAGGGTATATTGGGTGAAATTATGTTTGAAAAAAAGTTCAGCTTATTTGTTAGTTGTTTTTGTGGTATATAGCTAAAGTTTGGTGCATTTTTATTCTGATGTCCACACTGCAGATCCCAGGCCCATGGAAATGAGTGTATATTGCTGTGATGAATACAACACAAAGGGGAATCAACTTAGATCAAGTCTCTATACTGTGGTGCTGGTTTGAAAGATAACAAAAATGGTTCTCCTACCTGCTCATGCTGCTTCTGCAAGCAGTTTGTCTAAAATGCAGTGATTAATCTTAATTAAGTGTTGGCATAATTAAATGGCCAACAAAGACACACAGAATTCTTCCTTCCATTTCTTGACTTACTTTTTGGTTCTTTTCATATTCTGTGCATGCTCAGCATGGTTGTGTGCAGTCAAAAAGCAATAAAAGAGTTTTTAACACTTATTTTTAAGAATCTCAGGAAGTTCTGCACCAAACTCAGAAGAGATGCTTAGATTTGCATTCCTGAATTTGAAATTTTTGACTACAGACACACTCAAACTCAAAATTTTATGTATTTGAGAATTAGATGTAATAAAAAATACAAAGCAAGCAAAATTACTGTTTATGTGATGCTTTAAAGCTGTAATAATTACAATATAATAATTACTTAAAGCATGGTACCATGTAGCATTACTACAAACACATTTTAAAACCAATTTAATTTAAACTGGCATTCAGCTTCAGATAACAACACCAAAATCTCATTTACAAAATTTAATCTATTTTTGGAAGCCTTTTTTTTTTCTGTGGGAAAAAAATGGGGTTGAATTTTAGCTGTGCATTGGAAACACAGACCTGAGAATATGAGTGACATGATATGGTTTGTTTTGCAAAGCAAGTCAGTGAAAAGAAAATTCAATAAAATTTGGTATGCATCATTCCTGTTATCAGTGATGAAAAGAAAAAGGCAGATTCTCAAGAGGTCCACATTGTTATAGGCTCATTTTCACACTGGAATGCTATTTCCCTGTTTTAGCTACCCTGGAGACTGCATACTGCCAACTCTCTTGATTTTATCAAAAGTCTATTTTCCTTTAAGATTTATCTCCTGGAGACATGAATATTTGAAAGGCACAGTTTTCATTAAGACTATATGTTTTTAAATGTCTCATGAATCTGAAGTCAAGCTCATGAATTTGCAGCGCTTGCTGTAATATTTGAACTCAGTTACCAATACTGAAACAGGGTGAAGAAAACATATTTCAGTCATTTCATGAAATGATTCGGTTTTCCTATTTGTTAATTTTTTTTCACTTCCAGTAGATGTCACCCGAGAGTCTTTGACAGAAGCTTAATAGGAAAGTTATACATTCTATTGTTCTATCCTGTGTTGTTGAAATCTATTACAGAAGTCTTGCCATAAGATTAAAATAGGAGAATTTAGACTCTTCTATCTACTAAATCAAGTTTTGACTGTAGATTAACAAAGTATGTTTGGATGTGTATATATTTAAGCAGCTAAATGCATTCTTTTATTTATAATATTCAACCTGATATTAAGACATTTTCTTCTGAATTGAAAACTAGATATATGCCATATTAAAAAAAAAAAACCCAAACCACCAATAAACATAGTAAATTTATATGAGAAGTTTACAGGCTCCCCAGAGAGGTTGTGGAGTCTCCTTCTCTGGAGACTTTCAAGACCTGTCTGGATGCATTCCTGTGTGACCTGCACTAGATTATGGTTCTGCTCTGGTGGGGGGGGTTAGGCTCGATCTCCGGAGGTTCCTTCCAACCCCTGACATCCTGTGAGAAAATAGATTTCTAAGTAAAGGAGAAGAGAACCTAGCATTTGCCCAGCTGTTTATTAGACAGGGGTAAGTAAGCCAGGAAAGGGCTGCACATTCTTGTTTACGTACCTTGTATAGCAAAGCAGAAAGGAATTCCATGCCCTCACTGAAACAATATCTATATTATTTCAGTTATATACTCCTTTAACTGAAAGTATTGCACAGCTAATTGTGTGCTTTATTAATTAACAGTAAAATTAAGAGGTGTATTAACAAGAAAATTTTAGAAGCAGCGTTATTGCTCTGCTACTACTGATATATGCTGTTCATCTATACTCTCTGAGCTTTGGTTTTATAGTCATCTAAGAAAGGGGGATTGCAACATCTGTCTTTAGCAAACAGCCTCCCTTGCAGAAGCCATGTGGAGTCTCTGCAGATAAAAAAAAAAAACAACTCCTAGCACAATAGATGTATTATTGCATCTAAGGATAAGGATATCAACAAAGTCCATTTTCCCTGGAAGACTCACAGTTTGATATCTCAATTAGTGCATCACTCCTTTTAGAAAGGTACATCTGGGTAGTGATCAAACCTAGTGGACTCTTCTACTTAACATAAATTTTTCCACAATAATAGGAATACGAATCTTAAAATTAATCTCAAAGAGCATGAAGCATGAGTTCATCTTCTTATATTAATTAAAATTATTTTCCTTGGATGACACCTTCTTTCCTACTGTCAAGACATATCTCCATAAAAAAGGCCAGGTAACTATAACAATCTCAGCTCCAACTTGTGGCCAAAGAATGTTTTGCCTTTGGGTGAAGGCCTTTGAGGAATCACCATAGGCAATTTTTTGCAGAGATACACTGAATCATTAAACATTCTATCAACCCAGTTCTTCACTTTGCATAGCCAGCATCATTAGGGGGGTTATGTTTATTTACATTCACTTCATACTATCTCATCATGGGGGGAATGAAGAACTGGATCACTTTTGCAACCCTTCAACAGTCTTTCTCAGAAATGTGTATTTCTACTTGCTTTAACTGGGATAAGCCCCAATTAACCTGCACCCAAAACTGAGGAGGGACGGATTTAAATGTACATGACTCACCACAGCTGTCACTAGATTTTAATATTCATAAGCTCAAAGCCAACACTTTACATTCTGATGCCAGGAAATGTCTGTTCCCGAAGGACCTGAAGCCATGTCTAAGCACATCTTTACACACACCGATGCCCTTCCTGCACAGCTCTTATCTGTACTCTAGAGAGCTGTCCTATTTCAAACCTTCAGCTCATAAAGTTAATGTCATCCTCTAAAGACTTAGTCACATTGTTTTTTTGGCCCAGCATTTATTCATCTTACATGTGTTATTCTGCCTGCACACAACTGCACTGAAAACACTGAGACGTTTGGCATTTTTCGAAGCATTATTGTCATTGAAGAAGGACAGGGAACTGCTTGAAAGAGTCCAGCACAGAACCATGAAGGTGATTAAGGATGTGGAACATTTGCCTTCTGAGGAAAGGCTGAGGGAGCTAGGTATCTTTATCTTGGAGAAGAGGAGGCTGAGAGGTGACCCCATTGATGTTCACTAATATGTGAGGGGCAGTGTCAGGAGGACAAAGCCAGGCACTTCTTAGTGGCGTCTCTTACGATATGTGAAGGGATGCAAGCTAGAGCATAGGAGGTTCCATGTGAACATAATGAACAGGCTGCCCAGAGAGGTTATGGAGTTCTTTCTCTGGACACATTCAAAATCCATCTGGATGCATTCCTGTGTGACCTACTAGGTGATCCTGCTCTGGTAGGGGGTTGGACTAGATGATCTTTTGAGGTCCCTTCCAATCCCTAACATTCTATAATTCTGTAATTATGCTGACTATTAGCTTTTATTGGAAAAAGAGGATTTTTTTTCCAATGTAGCACAGTGGTCAAACTTACTGCATGAAGGAACTTAATTTCTGAAGCCTGTTGACAAAATAAATGAGACACGAGAGATGCTATTTCTGAGTGACTTTGTTGAAGTCGCTGTAACCTCTCCTCCAGTAACTGAATTTCAGTTGCAAAGTCTAATCATGGTGTCACTTCTTGGGGAAAAAAGGCAGAGAGGTAACAATTTAAGTGTGGTGTGGAGATTGCAGCTTTTCCACAACAGGTGCAACTTAGAGCAGCCTTGAGCTGCAAAGCTAACTTGTTACTCTAAAGTGGAACTCCTCTGAGACTTTTATTCTACGCAAGTGAAAGGAGAAAAACTTTAAGTTTGTCAGCAACATCAATACAACCTTTATACTTTACTGCTTTGCTCTTGACATCTACATTTCAACTCAAGAGAATCACACCAGAAAAAGAATCTGTGGGTCTCAGCCATGCTGAGTCACACAGCTTCTAATTTACCAAGGTCCTTCTAACGGCAAAAATGTCTTCCAACATTCTAAAGCAGAAAAAAAGAAAGCAGCAAGGGATCTTGTCTCCTTGGCAATTACAAAAGGAATCTGACCACCATGATTTAAAATTAGAGGGCTACACTCATCCCTCTATGCTGTAACTGCATTTGAATGAGAATATACTTAGGATGAATATGATTGAGATTTGGGGAGAATTCTCAGAAAATGAGATAACTGAAGGCAGCTACTAAACTGTTACTCTGTAAGCTTTTGGGTGTCTTGTAAAATCCAAGCACACATCATATCCAGTGAAATTTTGAAATCAATTGTGAGAACTATTTAAAGCCACTTGATTACTTTAAGGTACAGTTAGATTCCCAAGGTAATGCAAAGTAAAAATTCCTGGGCTGTTGACCATGATATATTTACTACTTAGAGGTCAAAATCAGAAATTAAAGGAAGTCAGTACTGGGCTGGAGCCTTAGTGTTTTGTTAGTAATCCCTCTGGTGCATAGCTTTCCTAAAAGGCACAAGTACTGCAGAGGAGCTGCCAGCAGAAGTCCTGTCTGAAAGCTACAGATTTCCTCTGCAGCACAGACTGAAAACCTGTGGGTTCCAAAGGGTTGAGGCCTGAGCTCAAAGTACCACAATGAAGAAAGCAATAGTTCTGCATTACTGTTTTTGATTGTCCTAGATAAGACATTTCTGTACCAATTCTAATACAGATTTATGGCAGTAACCTGTTCAGTCTGTTGGAGGTGAAAATGGGAAATCAGCAGTATCTGTTCTGTAGAAAGAAAGCATTCAGTTTAACTGTGGTTGTGAACTTCGATCATAAAAGAGGCCCTGATGACAGCAACAGCCCTGTACATGAGAAAGGACTATATAATCCTAGAAACCAATGTACAGGAAACAGGAATGCAGTTGTTGAGATAACAAAGTCAGTGTCATGGCTTCCGTTTTTGGTTTTGACATCTGGGAGGTATCTGCCTGCTAGCTGCAAACCCACCATGAGCTCCAGGAATCAAGACACAAATACAGGTCTCTTGTTGATTAGCAGTGATCCATTAGAAGTTGGCATAAGTGATGCCATTTAAAACCCTCCCTGAGAATTTACTAATGAGAAGGAATTATTTGAATGTTTTTGTGTTTTTCTCTGCCATGCTATACCCAATTTAAACAGGTTGCTATACTACAAAGATTTCTTTACTCTCTATTCCAACAACTGAAGCACTTTTGGATGTTTCATGTGCTTTCCAGGATCCTCACAAAAGCTTTCTTTGCTAATGACTTCTTTCTGTCTATGGCTTCCCAAGTGGAAATACAGTTTCATTTCTTCAAGTATACATTTGAAAATGAAAACAAGGCTCTGAATGGTGAAGCCTTTGCTTGCAGTCCCACCCTTAACGACCTTACCCAAGGACCTAGCCTCACTCAACTAAAGTACACAGTGCAGAGTTTCCTGAATTAAACCCACCATTACAATAACTCTATTCAGTAAAAATATTATGGCAGAAGCCCATAATTTTATAAAAGCTCTGGCTCTGATTTTACTGGGTGAATACATCGAGATGCTTGAGCGTGTCCAGAGAAGGGCAACGAGGCTGGTGAGAGGCCTTGAGCACAAGCCCTATGAGGAGAGGCTGAGGGAGCTGGGATTGTTTAGCCTGGAGAAGAGGAGGCTCAGGGGTGACCTGATTGCTGTCTACAACTACCTGAGGGGTGGTTGTGGCCAGGAGGAGGTTGCTCTCTTCTCTCAGGTGGCCAGCACCAGAACGAGAGGACACAGCCTCAGGCTGCGCCAGGGGAGATTTAGGCTCGAGGTGAGGAGAAAGTTCTTCACTGAGAGAGTCATTGGACACTGGAATGGGCTGCCTGGGGAGGTGGTGGAGTCGCCGTCCCTGGAGCTGTTCAAGGCAGGATTGGACGTGGCACTTGGTGCCATGGTCTAGCCTTGAGAATTGTGGTAAAGGGTTGGACTTGATGATCTGTGAGGTCTCTTCCAACCCTGATAATACTGTGATACTGTGATACTGTCTTCTTCCTGCTTGCTGCTTCTTTTCTCCTTTTGCTATTTCATAGAGCATTAAATAGAGAAATACTCGCTTGCTTCCAGAAGCACTAAAACTCACCTCTCCTATCACACTTGTTAGCAGCCTTAGTGCACCATGGTCATGGACAAGAGAGTCTGTATAAAATGAGCCAAGGTATTTTCTCGGATCCACCTTGTTATCCATTGCACACAAATCAGGGCGCACGTTGAATCCATGGGAGATGCGTCCCACTGTGTATGGAAAAGCCCCACCTGCAAGAAGGAATTTTAATAAGAGAAGCTGAAAATATACAGGAGGAAAATAAGCCACCGTACAAAGAAAGATGAGTTTTACTGTCAGCTATTTAGAAAGTGCTCTGCGCCAGCAATTTTTTATTCCTTCCCCCTCTTTCTCTGTTTTCCCTACTTCTCTAATGTGATGCCTAAATTCTTCCTGCTACTTACTTGGCCCTGTTCCCAAACCGTCTCCTGTCACTCTCTCCTCCTTCTTGCTCTTAAAGGCTACTGTAGCAGGTCAAATACTGTCTGAAACTGGCTAGGGAGTGTTCATATTGGCACATTAGTGTTCATATTCTTTAGGTTGATAGTACCCACTTGGTGTCTGTGTAAGTGGTGACGCTATTAACGGGCATACCAGAAAATACAATTGTACCAGGCTGAACTGAAAAGCAGGTGTTGTCCAGGAATGTGGAGACATTCAAAATGAGACTTGATGTGGCCTTGGGCAGCCTGATCTAGTTGGAGGTGTCCCTGCTCACTGCAAGGGGGTTGGACAAGACGACCATTGAGGTGATCCCTTCCAAACCAATGCAATCTGTGAATCTGTGTTTCACTCAGTAATATTCCTTATATTCCTTACCTCCATGTGCAAAGCAAACTTTCAGCTTAGGGAATTTTTCAAAAATCCCTCCCATAATCATGGAGCAAATGGCCATGGTTGTTTCTGTTGGCATGCCTAAGAACCAAAAAAAAAAAAAAAAAAAAGAGCAAGCTTTATTGTATTCATTTTTTTCCCCTATATGAGTTTTAAATGTTATCTTCATTTTCTTCAATTAGCCTTGAGCCTAGTGAAAAATAATAGTTACAGAGCAGCTGCATTTTTTCCATTAGAGGAACCTGGACCTGAACATTAATTAACTGAAATAAGGACACAGAGTGAAGGACTTCTGAATTATAAGCCCACTTTTTATCCTGCCTCACTAGGAAAGCTGGCAGGCAGGTTGACTGTGTCCTGAACTGCACAGTACAGGTTTCATTCCCCAGATAGCCTAGCCCAAAGACAAGTCTGGAATATGCCAAGTTCTCCTCTCACCTTTGCTTCTGTATTTATTCTGTGTTAAAAGTGGTGCAAATGTGGTGGTGGATATTCCAGCACATACTTAGGGTTTAGTTAAGACATGGTGCCAGTTCCTGCAGTTTAGAAACAACCTGTCTGTCTTTTTTCCATGGGGTAATTTGGATGCCCAGTATTAGGAACATAACATCAATTTATGTTCCTACATCAGGCCTCAGTTTCAGTACACTTAACTGTGGAAGAATTTCTCACCAGTCGAGGACATAAAGTCATAAACATGGGTAACTGGCGCTGAGAACGTCCTTGGTTCCCAGCGAGGCTAGGAAATCGAGATGTAAACAACTGAGCACCCCACACACAGCTGCAGTGGGCAGAGACTAGATAACCAAGGGGGCTGGAGTGGGTGGTCTGGGAGGCTGACCCTTAGAATGTTGTGATAAGTTAACCTATGCACACCTTACATGTAACCCTGGACCCTCTGACTGTAACCAATCTTAAGCTGAGCACGCCTCTTGCTAGAATGCATATAAGTCACTGTATCACGGAAATAAAGGGGATTTGACCATCTAACCATATTGGTGAACAAAGAGTCATCTTCCCATAGCGCTCCACCGAACGTGATTCCCAACATCTGGCGCTCGAACAGAGGAGTCAGGACACAAGCCGGCCGCAGGTGAGACTGCGTTGGGGGCCGGAGGGTTGGCCCGAAGACAGAGGGGTCCGATCAACTTGTGGGACGTTCTCCGTATCGGAGAGAGTAAGCGTCATTCGGTGCCGCTGGGCCGGGTAGCGCTGCCCCGAGGTGGCAGTAGTCTGGACGTTCATTTCCGGAGTGAACAGCCCGTGTGTAAGGCAGGTAAGGCCCACGGTGGATTTGCTGGGGCACTGCGTTTGCTGGCGTATTTATCTCGTGAGAGAAGTTCGACGGACATTGAGCTCTGAGAGCTGCTGGCCCGGGCGTATGCGCAGGGTCATGCGAGTAAAGAGCCTCCCGTGATTTTAAGATCGAAGTGCAGCGGGAGGTCGGAGACGCACTGTGGGACGCGGTTCTTAGCAACGGAACAGACTTTGAGTCGCCCCGCCAGCTAAGTCCCGCCCGGCGGGAGGTGCTCCGCGCGTTACTAAAGATGGAAGCCGAAAGAAACACGGCGGCGGTGGCTTTCCTGTTACTTCTCCTAGCTCTGCCAGCCGTTCCGAACAGCTCTGACGCGTGCGCGGCGCCAGGTTTCTCCTCCACCCCCGCCCCGAAGAACGAAGGCTCCGTGGTTCGGTTTTTCGGTCTCGGCAGAGCTGCTTCCGTTAAAGGCGTGGCTGGGAAGGTTGCCAGCTCTGTGGCGGAGTTGAAAATGAGCGTGCCGTACGATCCCGGCGGGCACCCGTGTCGCCCGCCGCGCGCCCGCCTCCGCCCTCCTTCCCTACTGGAGCCGCGCCCGGTAGCCCGATTGTAGCCACGTTGACCGCAGGAGCAATACGCGGTTCGCAACAAGGTTGCCGGCGATTTGCCTTTATAGTACCATCTGTGACTGAAGCAGAGCCTGCGAGCCGCTCTGAGTACACAACTTTGCCGCGAGGCATGCAGACCACACCAACTCTCTGCTGATTGTTCGTTGCAAAGCATTTGCAAGCCCCCGAGAAGAACTGGGCGTGTGCAATTGTTTATCACTATGTGAATGACTTTGTTTTCTGTCCCCGCTGACGAGTCTTAGTCTCCGAGAGACATCTCGTCTTGCTTCAGCTCTGTGGGCTGCACGTAGAAAGCTAAGGACTTTTTGATCGGTCTAACTGGAGCGCTGGGAGAGATGCGCTTGGGACTGAGTTGCGGCTGACGCACCCATGATGGCGGCTGCCCGTAGCGACTCACTGACACACCCGTGATGGCGGCTGCCCGTAGCGACTCACTGACACACCCATGATGGCGGCTGCCCGTAGCGACTCACTGACACACCCATGATGGCGGCTGCCCGTAGCGACTCACTGACACACCCATAATGGCGGCTGCCCGCAGCGACCCGCCGGCAGCCAGTTACAATCGCTTCTCAGCTTGGAAAAGTTTTCGGCCCTGCCGCGCGGAGGGCGGCTGCCTGCCGCTGTGTGTACTGTGTCGAATCTGCCGCTGTAGCCCGCGCGTCCCCGCGGATGACTGCATGCGATACGGGACACAGACTTTTAGTTTTCAGCCGGTAAAAGACGTTACTGAAGGTACAGAGGAACGGACGGTAAAGAGAATGGACCGACGGCAGACGCGACCGCACCGCACGGCTCGGGACCCTCCCTTTCCCGCGGCTCGGCGGAACAGTCTTCAGATCCGCCCCCTTCACCGCCGCACGCCCGCCCATCTCCGACGGACCGCATCCCAAAGCCGAGGGGTCTCCCGCGAGTCTTCAACAGCTGGGGGACTGAGGGGGATGCTGAGGGGTCGGTGGGGTGGGAAGGATTTGTGGGTTTCCTTGGGTCGTTTCGGAGTTTAGTCAATTTGCGTTTGTATGGCTACAGGGAGATTAGCAGTTCGATAGCTCACAGCTTCACCTCTGCCTTTTTTCTCTGTCTGTCTTGAAGAGCCTGAGAGGGAGGACGGCAGTTTGGAAGTTTTCAGAGTAGATTTCGTATTATGTACTAAGGATAGGTAATAGGGGGAAAGAAGGACGGAAACAGCAAGTGGTGGCTGACCAACAGCTGGGGGTTGGGCAAGCTGGAGGGCCGAGGACAAAAGTGGCGCTGCGGCTGCTGGCCTCCTCCCCCTCCTCCTCCTCCCCCTCCTCCTCCCCCCCCTCTAGCCACCTGTGGAGGGCCCGCGGGGCCCCGTTCCCCCCCCCCCCCCCCCCCCCCCGCCCGTTGTTTCTTTTACGGATTTTTTTTTTTTCCTTGCTAGGAGGCAGCGAAGCCTCGAAGCTGTTTAGACAACACCAGATGCGAGGAGAGAGCTCTTCACTGAGGGACTGATTGGATACTGGAATGGGCTCCCCGGGGAGGTGGTAGAGTCGCCGTCCCTGGTGCCCTGGAGCTGTTCAAGGCAAGGTTGGACGTGGCGCTTGGTGCCATGGTCTGACCTTGAGCCCCGTGGTGAAGGGCTGGACTTGATGACCTATGAGGTCTCTTCTAACCCTGATGGTACTGTGATACTGTGCTACTGAAAACAGATGTCAGACAGTTTATGGAAATGATAGCAAGAATGACGAGGATGACTTAGGACCATTTTTGCCCCTGTTACAGGCATGGACACGCACAGGTGTATTTTTTAGTCACCTGATGATAACAGTTTGCACTCGAAATGATAGCTGATAGTTCCTGGCTGGGGTATTTATCGTCACCTTACTGGTTAATTCCTTCTACAGATTAGGCAGCAATGACTTTTGCACTCCCTGCTCAGTGGCAAAAAGAAAAAGAGGGAGATTGCTAGGACATAGCAGAGATGCCAGTGCCACTGACCATGGGTGGAAACTTATACAGACACAGAAGGCACCAAGCAGGACAGACTAGAACTCAGATGCATTGCCTCTCACAGCGAGGGTGTAGGCACTGAGATCCACATTGCAAGTCACTAACCAGATTCTGGACTAGGAACAGGGAATGATAGAGCTTGTAGGCTAATGCCAGTCAGCTCCTTCCCCCAATAACAGATAAAGACAGGACTAGCATAGAAGTTTACTGGAACAGCTGCTAATTGCATGAACTGAGCCTTGTGACAATTCTGACTTTCCCCTTTTCTGAGAATACCATGGTATTGTTATCTTCTTGGATTTTCTTTGCTTTTCTTGAAATTCCTATAGCTGATAGATATTTAGGGTAAGATAAGTTAAGACTAAGGGTTTGTAGTTTTGGGAACTTAGGACATAAGGATGTTATGGGATGTTTTTCTTGGGTACATCTAGGCATTATTGAAAAGGGGAATATGGGTTAGAGGACAGTAGGATAGCAGAAGAAATCTTTTCCTTTTCGGGATTTTTCTAATCACAGCATACAGACTAGGCCAGTGGATCTGCTAGCCTAGGCAATGGATGTGTCTGCATTTGTTCTTGTATCTGCTTGTGTTTGACCATTTATTTTCACAGGCCTTGATGAAGACCAACCTGATTATGACCAACCTGTTTTTTCCTAAAGTGAGCAGAAGTCTTGCTCAGATGGCAGAACTGTGAAAGGACTAGAAAGAAGCACTGACATGATGATTGTATTTGTATGGATCTTTAAGGTTTGGACCATGGCTAATGAATTTGGGTATTTTTACGAGTTTTCAGTGATTGTGGTTTAACGGAATAGGTTCAGTTTAACAGCTTTGTAAAGGCCAAAGCCCACTCAAATTGGCATAAGATGGCAATGTGACTTTTTCTCTTGCAAGGGCCCTGAAAGAGATTAAAAAAAAAAAAAACACTGCCCTAAATTCTGAAAGCAGATGAAGAACTGTGGGAAAAGGCCTAAGTAGAATAGACTGATAGTAACATCTAGGGCATATCTTTGTATTGTATTTAGAGGTCTGTAGTTCTTAAGCACAATAGTCAGACACAGCTCATAGCTAAGGAGTGTAATGAGAACATCGAGTGAATCCAGAACTATGGGAGTCTGAGAAGAATACTCAACAGCTGAGTGATCTGCGAGACTGCAGCGTCGACTGCCACACAGAGCCAGCGCAGACGTGGCACACCTGCACTCTCCTGTGACTGTGATGTTCGTCTGCACTTTTGGGTTTCTGAACGAATGGCTTACTGTCGCTTGCAGAAATAGCTTTTGGGATTGTTAGCTAAGCTTGGGTTGTTAGCTTGCCAGACTAATGCTACTGATGAAAGCTCTAACAGGTTTATTCCTTTTGATTGCAGCACTGTTGATTTGTAGCTGCACCATTCACCCCTGTGTTAAACAGCCTATGATAACTTCCTTAGCAATGAGGGCAGACACTGCGGTTCAAACGACAGTGACAAGGCCCATGTTAGACCCTTAGGTGCTTTTGGAGCAAACAATTGGTGTTATGGTGTCAAAGCATCAAGAAGGGGCCAAGGTCATCTGTTGTGGAACAACAGAACCGCTAAGGCACTTCCCACTGGTGTGTTCCTTATTTGTGGTGATAGAGCCTGGCAAGGCATACCAAGAACGTTTATGGAGGTCCATGTTATCTGGGTAAACTGACAATGTTTGCCCCTCATCTTAGTCAGCTCAGGGACCTAGCCCGACACCAATCTAAGTGATCTTTAAAATTGAGTCCTAGTTGCAATGACAACGTTCAATTGTTATCCACAGCTGCTCGTGTTGCCTTAGCTGTATTTCTACCAGGAGGAGCAGCTGGAAAAGCATTAGTACAGCTAGAGAGACTCGCGTGTTGGTCAGCAAAACAAGCCAACGTCACCACAAAGGTTTTAGGACAACTATTGGTTGATCAAAATAGCCTTCATCATGCCCTATTGCAAAATCGAGGAACCGTTGATTTTCTTTTGCTAGCCCAAGGACACGGCTGCCAGGACTTCGAAGGGATGTGTTGTTTGAATTTATCAGATCATGGTGAGTCCATTCACAAGAGTATAACCTGGTAGAAAGGCCGTATTGATAAGATCAAGAAGGAAACATCGATTTTTGATGACTGGTGGCAGAACCTGTTTGGGACAATCCCGGGGTGGTTAAGCAGCTTATTAGGAGAAGGCTTACGGCTATTTGTCATTTTCATAATAATTCTGCTATGCGCTTGTATTGTCTTTGCTTGCATTAAGAAGAGCTTAACTAAGGTAGTTAGCCAGGTGTGGGTTGCTCAAAAAGAAAAAGAGGGAATTGTGGAAGAATTTCTCACCAGTCGAGGACATAAAGTCATAAACATGGGTAACTGGCGCTGAGAACGTCCTTGGTTCCCAGCGAGGCTAGGAAATCGAGATGTAAACAACTGAGCACCCCACACACAGCTGCAGTGGGCAGAGACTAGATAACCAAGGGGGCTGGAGTGGGTGGTCTGGGAGGCTGACCCTTAGAATGTTGTGATAAGTTAACCTATGCACACCTTACATGTAACCCTGGACCCTCTGACTGTAACCAATCTTAAGCTGAGCACGCCTCTTGCTAGAATGCATATAAGTCACTGTATCACGGAAATAAAGGGGATTTGACCATCTAACCATATTGGTGAACAAAGAGTCATCTTCCCATAGCGCTCCACCGAACGTGATTCCCAACACTTAACATATTTAGAATCCAATTAGGTGACTAACTGCAGATGTCCACCTTGAAATGTCCTTTGAAGGGACATTGTAGCCAGATAGGGGGTGGCCTCTTCTCCCAGGCAACCAGCAATAGAACAAGGGGACACAGTCTCAAACTGTGCCGGGGAAGGTATAGGCTGGATGTTAGGAGGAAGTTCTTCACAGAGAGAGTGATTTCCCATTGGAATGGGCTGCCCAGGGAGGTGGTGGAGTCACCGTCCCTGGAGGTCTTCAAGAAAAGCCTGGATGAGGCACTTAGTGCCATGGTCTAGTTGATTGGATAGGGCTGGGTGCTAGGTTGGACTGGATGATCTTGGAGGTCTCTTCCAACCTGGTTGATTCTATGATTCTATGAAATTAGGAACTGACTTCCCCCCTTCTGTAGGGAAACAAAACCTATCCAGCTGAAAAGGTTGTCCTTCCTTAATGTTTTACCATACACTCAGATACAAAACCTTATTTGGCTTAGTAAGAAAATCTTTAATAATACTTGGTTAAGTAAATGTAATGATTTTAGTCTCTTTTAAAACTTGTGGGTCTGAGCCTGCTCTGAGTAACATTAATTGATTTTATTTTAAGATAATGCATTTGTAATTGGGACACTAAGTTTTTCCAGTGTATTTTGTATATTCTATGTATATTGCATATGTTTTCAGAACACCTCTATTGGAGGCAGTACAAAACCATGCAAAACAAAACAGTTCAAACCAAAGTGAGGGTAGAATCAAGTCTAAACATTTCCAAGTACCTGTATGATCTACCTCCTGTTACTCAATGTTTTTCTGATTTACCTAGCAGATGAGAAAAAAAAAACCAGAAACTAGATAACTCCCTACATCTATAGGGAGCTTTCAAAGTGCATCTTGTTTCAGCTATTGTTGATGTGAACTTAGATTTATTTTCTCTCTGATCAACCCATTTCTGGGAAATAATTCAAGAAATTTTAAGAAGTTGTGTTTGGTTTTGCCTTGCCTACTCCTTCAGTTACTCACAGTATTTTTGAGGAGCTCATTTCAGAGGCAATTCACTTTTCCCTAGTCATCTGCTCTTTATATTTAGTGCAAAACAGAACACTAGGTTATGTTGACAGTCTGAATAATTTTAATTCTAGGTATTAAAAAGTTAGACAAACTAAACAAGCTAAACCCAAAAGACTGCTTAACTTACACAGCAGATTTAATCATAGCACTTCATTAAAAGAAAAAAAGAGATTGATAGAAAAATAATGCAGTTCTACTCTGTACCTTTGCAACAATCTTCTGGGCACGATCAAGTGACTGCTCATAAATATAGATTAAGCAAAGTAAATATGCGCTCACCTATTAGCCAGGGAAACCAATATTTGGACATCCTTCCATCTATCTGCATGTCCCAGGGATGCACAAAGAGACAGCAATTTAATTGTTCAGCAGCCTGCAACAAAAAGAAAAAAACTAAAGCTAATAATCATATCAAAATCCATCTTAATTCCTTAAAGATTACCTGCAGAATCGTACTGAGAATCAGTACGAGTTATGAAAATAGGCCCAGATCTAAGAGCTATAAGTTATAGTTGATTATGTTTACTCCTGTGGGCCTATCAGGAAGTCCTCACTCAGTTTCACAGTTGTTTTTGAGACTACAGGATTTGGAACACTGTTGATAATATTTTCATAATAAGCCAAGTGTTCTTCAGATTAATGCAGTAGGAAAATGGATTTTTAGCTATTTGTCAGTCACCCTGCAATTTGAAACTCAATTCTAACTACCATTCTTTTGATTCATTGCACATGTATTAAGCATTAACATTATATACTTATTGTTACATATTTAATACTAATATTAAACATTGTGAGGATAAATTCTCACAATGTTTTATAGAACTATTTTAGGGTGGATTTGCAGATTTTTTCCAGCTGCATTCAGTATTCCTTGTCCTCTTTGGCTCTCTACCTGCTTAGAAAAAAAGTCTAAAGTATTGTTAGTTCACCCTAAGAGTTCAAAATCTAGGCTTTTTTTCTAGTCAGTAACCCATCTCCACTCAAGTATATTAATTTTCCCAAACTACTGACATCTTTGAAAAGGAAAACAGAAGAACAATATAGGACGCTGATCGTGACTGAGTAATTTAACTATGTGCTTAAATTTACACAGATAGCTACCAGAGTTATTCATATGCTTAACCAAGATTTAACAGCTTCGTTTTGTCAGATGTATTTCTGGACCTCCTCTTGTTGCTAAGGAGATTATCACACATTTGAAAACTTTGGATTTATTTACCCATACACGCATAAATAAAGCTGCAACTTTCGGATTGTAGCGAGTAATTGCTGTCTACATTTGTAAAAGAAAAATAGCAATTCACTAAGTGGCTTGATCGAATACAGCTTAATTTCACCATCTTTGTTATCCAGGGATCTTTTTAAAAGTGATAGAGGTTACTTCCTATGTCTGTTAAACATAAGCTGAATCATGTGCAGTGTAAGAGAGAGATCCCCAATACAACATTGATATCTCAGTACAAGACAGGCATGGAGGTACTGGAGAGAGTCCAAAGATGATGAAGGGACTGGAGCATCTCTCCTATAAGGAAACGTGGAGAGCTGGAACTGTTCAGTCCTGATGAGTAGAGAAGGTTCAGTGGGAATCTCATGAATGGATATAAATCCCTGAAAGGAGGGTATAAAGAATATGGAAACATGTTCCATTCTGTCATGTCCAGTGGGCACAAACTGAAACACAGAAAGTTCCCTCTGAACATGAGGAAACACTTTTTTTACTGTGAGGGTGACTGAGCACTGAACAGGCTGCCCAGACAGGTTGTGGAGTCCCCCTCAGTGGAGATATTCAAAACTGTGGGCCTGGGTATCTGGCTGTAGGAGGCCCTGCTTCAGGAGGCAGTTGGACCAGCCATACTGTGATTCTGTGAATGCATGAATCTTCAAGAGTCAAAGTTGATAACTAATTGTGTATGGCCATAGAAACAAATAGTCCAGATGCTGCACTGACAGAATTCTTGAATTGAGCATTCTGAAAAATAAACTCTATGGATCACTTTCAAGCTGACATCCATAATAACCTATGAAACAGATACAAAATATATATTGATTAAACCTCATGATTTTAGACAAATGACCATCCCCCTCTGGATCACAGGCTATTTAAATGCAACCTATACATTAGTTTTGGAACTTTTGGTTAATTCTATATGGGATTTTGGTTTTATAGGTATCTCTAAAAATCTCAGAGAGTTGTATAACTATCTAAATAGGGTTGGATACAGTGACTTGAACACAAAAGTAAACAGTACAGAAATGCCTTATTTGATACTTCACATCCTCACTAATAAGGTAACTCTGTGGTGAAAACTTGTATAATAAAAAGATGTTGTTATTAATTGTTATAAAGTATGTTTCAGAATGTTTTTATATTATCATTATGTCCTCTACTGAATTAGCATATATAATTAAAGCTGGTCACTTAGCAGATTATAAGGCTACATTGTAATAGTGCACTTGTAAATTTAATTGACTGAATATGTTCCAAGGTATATTTAGACAGAATTCCATATCACAGAATCCCCCAAAATAAAGAAAGAAACATTTACTCACAGCATAAATATCATACAGTTCTGGTGCATTCAGGTCCCATTCATTGACATGAGACCCTATTTGTACTCCAGGAAATCCAAGTTCTTTCACACAGCGATGCATTTCCTTCACAGCCAGGTCTGGAGCTTGCAAAGGTAACGTACCCAAGCCAACAAATCTCTTGGGGTACTTTCTTACTGTAGCAGCTAAGTCATTATTTAATATCTGGGCTAGATCTAAAGTATCCTGAGGTTTGGCCTGGTGAGATATTAAGCAGAAGAGTAGATTAAAATAGAGTTCTTAAATGTTATCACCTGTGGAAGATATTGGATAAATGTCATGGCAAACAACTCAGAGACAAGTTTTAAACTAAAATTTACTTTACAGTTTTGAATAGCTGGAAACCAGTGGGGCTAAATTCTGCCTTGTTTTAAAACCTCTGGATGCAGTTCTGCTTCTTCTCTTTATCTTATCAATTACTGTTTTTTTTACTGTTCAGGAGGAGTGTAAAAAGGCTGAGGTTGCTGCAGCACTTGAAGTATAAACATTCATAGAATCATAGAATCAACCAGGTTGGAAGAGACCTTGAAGATCATCCAGTCCAACCTATCCCCCATCCCTTAGCCAATCAACTAGACCATGGCACTAAGTCCTTTAGTTTTGTTCATCCCAATGCAAAAATCTCACTATACAATTATTGTAGTTGAAGAAATACAAGTAAGAAATGTGAGATCTTGGAGCATGAGAATTCTACAGAGAATATTAGAGCAATCACCTAACATTTAGCAGGAGATAACAGCCACAGTAAGGGAATTGCAATACTCAATACAATCAGTTTCCTGTTTTCCCCTCAATATCTATTTAATGGAAAATATTGCCATTGAATAAAATGTTAAAGATATGCCACCCAACAAGAGATTACAAAGATCTAAATACTACTTATGTGAGTGATTAACAGAACAATTTTTAGTGTAGTATATCTGTTTACTTACAGCATCTCAGCGTGTTATAATTTGAATAGCCAAGTTGAAAGTGTGCTTAGAACAGCATTTTGCCATGATTTATTTTCTCTCCCCTTTTTTTAAAAATTTCTTTAATAATTCAAGATTCCCATATAGGGAACATACTAATTTAGCTTTGCTACTGAATTTCAAGATTCAAAGTGTTCTAGGTCAATGAGTTCCATGCTACACTTAAAAGAAAGTGGGACAAGAACACAAATATATCACTTTTTTTTTTTTTTTTTAATTTGAAAAAAATACTGGTTCAGGTCTAGCATTCATGGAATCTGTCTGTCTTCTATCCATGGATTCATGCTCTCCATGTTTCCAGTCATCCTCATAAGGTGCCCAGAAGAAATTCTCTTGCCTCGTTCTTTCTTAACAAGTGTACTCTAGAGTGGAGCTTTGCTGGGTCACCCTGTGGCCTCTTCTGATATGTGGACAACTATTTTTTGGTCTTTGTTTTTTCACAGCAGAATGATTCCCCATTTACTTCAGTGCTCCAGTGACTACTTCAGGCCACCTAATTTTCTAGGAGGATACATTTAATTTGTTTAAAACATTGTAACATGACTTATAAAATGTGCTAGGCGGAACCTACCCAGTAGCTGAACATGACAGGCACTGTAGAAAGGACTTGGACTGTGACTCCTGAGTAAGAAAAAATAGTTATGAATCATTTTATTTCTCTTTTGTAAAATGATAGGAATTCTTGAGAAAGCACTGTGGTTTGTAAGGTGTAAGTTAAAAGATTTAATGGTAAGAAACATTGATTTGATAGTGGCGAGAATGGAATCTTGTTTTTTCTGATTAAGGAATCATAGAATAATAGAATCAACCAGGTTGGAAGAGACCTCCAAGATCATCCAGTCCAACCTATCACCCAGCCCTATCCAATCAACTAGACCATGGCACTAAGTGCCTCATCCAGGCTTTTCTTGAAGACCCCCAGGGACGGTGCCTCCACCACCTCCCTGGGCAGCCCATTCCAATGCCAATCACTCTCTCTGTGAAGAACTTATTCCTAATATCCAGCCTATACCTACCCTGGCACAACTTGAGACTGTGTCCCCTTGTTCTATTGCTGGTTGCCTGGGAGAAGAGGCCACCCCCCACCTGGCTACAATGCCCCTTCAGGTAGTTGTAGACAGTAATAAGATCACCCCTGAGCCTCCTCTTCTCCAGGCTAAACAGGCCCAGCTCCCTCAACCTCTCCTCATAGGATTTGTGCTCCAGGCCCCTCACCAGCTTTGTTGCCCTTCTCTGGACATGTTCCAGCACCTCAACATCCTTCTTGAATTGAGGGGCTCAGAACTGGACACAGTACTCAAGGTGTGGTCTGACTAGTGCTGAGTACAGGGGAAGAATAACCTCCCTTGTGGTAATAACTCTTGTAGCATATCACTTTATTAGGACTGGAATATTTTTGCCAAGTAGAAATAAAAAATAACACTTTCATATTTGCTCTAAGTTCTTTGTGGAAGTAAGTATTTTGATTGTAGAAGTATTTAGTGTGCACATGTACAATTCACTAAAAGTAATTTAATGTTACTCTCACTCAAAAGAATGTGATGTTAGACCAACAGAACACATTAGCTGAAGTTATTGTGGGGTCAAATTTTTATATATATATATACACACACACATAAAATAAATAAATATGTAAATCAGCTCACATATTAACAAACTGTTATGCCAACAGTGGTAGTTAAACAACATTTTCCTAAGCATTCCCCAAAGCCATATTGTATTAGTTTCCATTCATCCTGTGTCTGCACTACTACTGAGGTTGTCAGTATAAGAAAATCTGTTGGGTTTTAGAAATAATTTTAATGTTAGCAATAAAGAGAACCAAATCTATGATGTTAGGTTTCTGTTCAAACTCAAATCTATACCATCCATAACTCTGGGTGTGACAGGTTACAGTAATGAACACAACAATCCTAGCAGACTAATAACAGCAGAAACAAGAAACAGTAATTAGAACTTCACTAAATACATACCAAACAGTTTTGTTCTGTTTTCTCTTTTGGTTTTCTTAGTATTGTTTTAATTTTAGGTCTGATTCTAATATTTATGCATATATCTTGTTGTGCTGTAAAAAATGTAACTTGACTCTCAGTAATGAAACAACTAATTCAAAAAATGGCAGAAGAACCAGTAGCAGATTTTGTTCTAAGACCTTGTCAAAGCACTCAAATGGTAACAAAATTATTTATCCTTCTTCTCAGTGTTTTCAGTAGGAAACAAGAGGGGAAGCAGACTCAGGCATCTGTCTTGCAAAATCTGATTTATATGTACAGCAGAAATGGTTTGGCATTAAGGATTAGGTCTACCAAATTTCATATACACAAAGTACAGTTGAAGTTGTATTATCCACCAGTATGCTATGGGACACTTGATTAGCATGTTTGAGAACATTCATGTTTTCCACAATAAGATGTGTAACTAGTTTTGATCTATCTTTACACTTTCGAGCAAATTAGGTAGATTTCAAAGCTGAACATTCCTAGATGCTAGCTTTAGAAAGAAGAACCAGCAGAAAAAGCCCTCAACTTTATATCCTCTTCAGAGAATTTTACAAAGGAGAAAATAATAATAAAAGGCAGCTAGGATTAACTGAAAGATTTTCTCCCACAAAACTATGGTGATCTATCATAGATGTATGATGCTAATTAACTTACATCTTGTTTTGTTGAACTACCTTGATAGCTTGATTTATTGAGTGGATCAAGGCACAAGTTTGTATACAAAATAGATGTAGGACATACGATTATAAGAACAAGTTTAGTCTCTGGTACTTTGGCTACCATCTCATATAAGAAGCAAGATTTCTTGGGGATTGCACAAACGAAGCTTTTTAACAACCAAGCTGTAAGTGGTCTCTCTGAATTAATTATACCCTACAGTGACTGATACTAGTTTTACCCAGCTGGAAGCCTCCTTGCATCCTTGTTTCAAAATTAAGCTGTGTTCAAAGGTTAAATTTCTGAGTGTAACCTATATTGGACTGTGATACAGAAAACTGTCTTTGAACTAAGTAGGTACAGCTTTGCAGCCTGAAAAAGAGGAACGTGGCCCACAGTTTGTCATTATGTGAATACCAAGAATGAAAAATACTAAGACTCTTTTTTAGACTTAATTGGCTGATACCTGTATTTGTGAAGTGCTGTAATAAAAGGAGGCATTTTTGTGGCACAAGTCACCAGATGGTGCTGTAATACAAAGTTTTAGACTTCTAATTTTTTTTTTTTTTTTTAACACCAAGTTACCATTCTTTTGTTTGTGGAGAAATATCATGGGGTTTGCTTTATGATAAATGTTGTTTTCTGTGAAGCTGGTGCAAAAATCTTTAAAAGCCTGCTCCTGTGTTTTGCCTTTGTCTACAGCAAATAGATGGGCAGAATTGTTCTATAGAAACTGGCCATTAGCATTGAGGGAAGTATCTGAAAGGGAAAGATGCCCACAGGCTATTTATGATCCACACTGTGGTTGAATGATGTGGTAATTCTCAAAATCCCTGAGCTAACTCAGGGAATGATTACAGTCTAGTCAAGGCAGCACATTTCAGAGAGCTTGCAAAGACATTCTACTGTTATCATTACTAAATGTGTAATAATTGGAGTTTGAAATTCTGCATCTCCAGGGTGAAAATGAAGTAGTTGAAAATCATCTAAATTTTGTTTACATAAATTGCCTGACAGCTCTTGAGCTCCCAGATCAGCCTATGTTATGCTTTGCAGTAAACTTCCATGAGGATAATGACCCAAGGTATCTCCTAACATGCTGTCCCATCACAGGATCACAGGGTATTAGGGGTTGGAAGGGACCCAAGGAGATCATCCAGTCCAACCCCCTTGCCAGAGCAGGACAATACAATCTAACACAGATCATAGGGGAACACATCCAGACAGGCCTTAAAAGTCTTCAGAGAAGGAGACCCCATGACCTCTCTGGGAAGCCTATTCCAGTGCTCTGTGACACTTACAGTAAAGTTCCCCCTTGTGTTGAGTCAGAACCTCTTTTGCTGCAACTTACACCCATTGCTCCTTGTCCTATCCCAGGGAGCAGTGAGCAGAGCCCGTCCCCCCCTTCCTGGCAGCCTTCAGATACTTATAAACATTTATCAAATCTCCTCGAAGTCTTCTTTTCTCCAGACTAAACAGCCCCAAGTCCCTCAGCCTCTCCTCATAAGCCATGCCCTGCAGTCCCCTAATCATCCTCATAGCCCTCCGCTGGTACCTCTCCAGCAGATCCCTGTCCCTCTTCAACTGGAGAGCCCAAAACTGAACACAGTATTCAAGATGAGGTCTCACCAGGGCAGAGTAGAAGGGAAGGAGAACCTCCCTTGATCTGCTGGACACACTCTTCCTAATACACCCCAGGATCCCATTTGCCTTCTTGGCCACAAGGGCACATTGCTGTGCCATAGATGTTATCCACCGGGACCTCCAGGTGCCTCTCCACAGGGCTGCTTTCCAGCAGATCACCTCCCAGCCTGTACTGGTGCAGTTTATTATTCCTCCCCAGATGCAGGACTCTGGATTGTGTGCTGCCTTTTCAGATCTAAAGTCAGTCATCCCTACTTATGTCAACTACTTCCATACTTCTTTAAAAGTCCCACCAAAATTAATGAGGCCATGTGGGGAATGAATTGCTACTCAAATGGGAACATATCCCATTTGAGTCTGAGTATAAAGCCTATCAGTTTTCACTGTCTTTCAACAGATTTAAACTAATGAAGCAGTATGCTAAGCCTTTTAATTGTGGTATTGTTATTGAGGACCTTTAGATGCACTAACAGAGAAGCTGCCATTCTTCTAAATAAGACACAGTGATTTCAGTTCTTTATGGAGGTACCTGACACGTCCATCTCTTTAATCCGTACTTCTGGGTCCCAGCAGTTCTCTTGAATAACTCTAAAAACCTTTCCATCCTTCATCATCTTTGCCTGTCCCTGTGAAATGACATTTTCATATATTACAAATGTGACAAAGTAGTGCATGCTAATTTATAGTCCCTTGAGTATATTGTGCTCCCTACAGATATTCATTGACAGATTTTTTTCTCTTATTTTTATTCAGTAGGTATTTTTAATCAAAGACTATTTAAAATGAGTCATTAATATAAGTCATTTAGAGTCCATATTTAATTCCTCATAATAAAACCTCCCCACATTTCTTTTGCAGTGTCTATCACTTTACATTTCTTTGGAAAAGGCATCAGGTACCTCAAAACAAATTTATCCTCCAATCAAATTTTGACCTCAAAACAACGCTCTCATTAAATATGTGCTAAATTTTCCCCTTGGGTGTGATGATCCTAGTAACTACAGAAATAATTGTGCAACTCTGTTACAATTAACAGTTGTTTCATATCACCAGTGACAATGAAACAAAAGGAGAGCTATTATGTTGTATTCAGATTATGTTTTGTAAGAAAAGATTGAAGATTTTTTAATAATGCAAAGAAGAAAACCAAACACCTAAATGCAGTATTAAACCATCACCTGTATTAGTTTGGTACTCTCTCCATATGCTACCCAATTCCCAAACTTACAAAGTCCAAAATATTATCAAGGTCATGAAATTTAATACTGTTTGTTTAACTATAAATACAGAAGCTTCTTTTTTAAACTGAATTGTTGGTTGATTTGTTGGCTGTCCAAAGAGGCACAGTGTCACCACTTCAAGCAAAGTATATTGTCTGCTATAGTTGTAGGTATCCAGGTGATTCTATGGACTTGTAAAGACAGACAAAACAGTCTTTATGTTGCCTTCCATTTGCACAAATTGATGAGATACAATTCCTCAGTAATTGCAAGGCCTGAGTAGTTCTTGGTTGCTTCAGGCTACCATAGGGATAAATGGAAATGATGAAAGTTAGAAGAGCCACACCACCCTGAGTGTTTGCAGTGGGTAAGTGCAGTCATGCAGCACATGTATTGGACTGAGAAAACACTGCAGCTATTCTTTCACCCTCACAGTAATCAAAAGCTAAGTACAGGGCACTTCTGACCCTTCTGGGAAAGGAATTCTGTCTCTCCAAAGGACACTTTATTTTTCCTCACATAACTGGTTTACTTAGGATCATGTCTAAGTCAGAATGTTAGCTATTAGTATACTAAAGCAGAAATAACTAACAAAATTTCACTGCTTCTCACAGAGCTGGGTTTCTGTCCCCTCCTCCAGTCAGACTGTCCTTAACCTTGAATTTGTTATGAACTTCATACATCATTCACAAATATACTGCTTTAATGAATATTTTAAAGCTCTCTTCCAGAAATCTAACTGTGCTGCCTTGGCAAACTGTCAAGTTACTTGTTAGCTGTATCAGAGGTTGTGAAAATGACTTGAAATACTACAGTCAGTACACTACAGGGTCCCGATCCTCTGGTAGAACACTTCAGGTTCCTGTAAAACTAATTTTCCAACCTGGCAGAAAGGTTTACTCTGGCCATTTAAAACAGATTAGCACATTGCTGCATATAGCCCAAAAAGCTTAAAAATATTTGGGGTGTGAGTAGATGAAAAGACAAAGTAGAACTCAGCATCCGATCACATGAATAGGTTGTGTGGACTTCACTGGCTTACTACTGAGAGTATTTCTGTGGACAGAATCCTAATTCTTTCTTTAGATACAGCTAAGGCATAGCAGCTCAGCCCATTTGTTCATGTGTATTTTCTTCTGCTGATATTAAAACAGTATTAGACAGATTGTAGTTTTACTAGCAGCTTGGCAGTGCTTGCATCTGAATGCTGAGATAAACCTGCAACAGGGTTTGTGTATAACAAGCCATGAGCTATTCTCGTTGAAGAATTAGTTGTCAGTTTGCAGTTTTTATTTGCATTAACTGATTCTTTGGGAACACATACAGGTCAAGGCTGAGCTCACAGCAGTTGTGTGTTGGCAACGACTGACTATATAGAAAATCAAACATGATCATCCCAATAGATTCATGCTTGTCTATGTGTTGATAGAAGGATCTGGTGAACGTCTGTCTTACTGCTAAAGCCTCTAGAAACTGCCACTAATCTGCACTGATATTTTAGAAGTGAAAAATTACTTAGACACCTCTCTGGGAAACAATTCTCAGAGTTTTTTGCAGGTGTAAGAATGAAACATGGATCAGGAATATTTTCTTTTCAGGTTCCAAAGGAATGCATACAGTGCTGAAAATATAATAAAAGCCATCAATTTTTTATCTGCCAATTTAACACAAGTTTCTAAAGGCACAGATGAATAATTCTTTCTATTCTATTCTGTTCTTTCCCATCCCATTCTAAGCATTATCTGATACTCGAAGCTTTAATAAATTTAGGTGGAAATTGAGACATTTAAGTCTGATGTGGTTTAGCAAGCTACATGTAAAATTACCCCATCACTAAAACACTCAATCACATCCCAAACTGCACTTCCCTAGAAATACATGTAACTATTTTCTTCCAGTATGACCCTGATGCTTCTTCACAGGGTCAGAAGCTTTGCCTTTTTTGTTTTTAATCTGAGAATTTAAATTCCCCAGCCTCACACATCTGAACACAACTTTATTTTGCTGTGCACTTCTTTCATGCAACATTTTTCAGACAGAAGTAGGCTAGACAAAATTCCCTGTAGAGTGTATAAGACTGCTATTGAGTTGCCACAAAGTTCCTTTGCAAACTATTTTTAGCGAGGAATTTTAGTATCAGACCTGTAACAAACAGCTAAGCTGCTTAAAACGCCTCCAACCATTCTCTCCTTCCTGCACCTGCCATCTATCTCAGAAGCTGTGCAATCCACATTTCTTTCAGCAGGTGGCTTGTTCTCCCCTCCTGTGCCTGCTTAGTCTCAGATTTGAAATTTCAGCATATTTGCTCCTCATTCTCTGTCCCAGCCTTCATATTCTCTGGTCCTTTTTCATAAATGATTGTTAGGTACTCGGCAGCACAGCCTTGCATGTTACAGAATGACAACATACTTCAGTTGGGTTATGTGCTGACCACTCCTTGTTCAGCTATTCCTGCTCTTAACTTCACATCTTTTCTCGTGCAGCTTACTATACACACATTGTTCTTTGTGCTCTTATCTATACAACCTTTGTTTTTTTCTGTCCCCTCCCCCCGCCCCATTTTTAGATGAATTATTTGGCTAATAACTTACATTCCTTTTATCCCTTCTGTATCTGCACAATTTACAACATTTGTGTTGCAAAAAAACACAGATTAAGTTTTTCAGTTAGGACAGGTACATATGAAGTGAGGTGGAAACTGAACTGACTTCTCCTGAGACCTCCTTTTAATGTCATCTTTCTAAGCTCCTTTTTTTTTCCAGAGGTTGATGCCAATTGCAGTGACAGACTTCCCAGAAAGGCTCCTAAGAGTAGGGACCTGACAGGTTTGGGAAGAAAGTGGCTTGCTGTGACAGTGTTTGAGATAGACAGAGATAAAACACTGACAAAGTTATTTTGTGGTAACAGAGGTAACAGCCTTTAAATGTGCTGGTACAGTTAACTTAAATGGCAATGTACAGGGGGATCCTTGTGTTCACCTGTAAAAAATCCACTAATATTGGCAATTTTTTAATGCTCTTATCAAATGACAACTTGCAACATTTGTTGTACATTGTTGTGTCACTGTGAATGCCACTGAAATTACTGCAGATTTGGTTTACTCTGAGTGAAATCAGAATCAAGCCTATAAGAAACCAGTTCTGGATCCAGTCTGCTTTTTACTTGCCAATAAACTTCATTCTTCTACTTTTCTACATAATGGTCCCCAAATCTATGGATTGTCCTTATTGTTCTGCTACTTGTTCTCCTTATTGTGTTACAAAAATTGCTCTTTCCCCTTGACTGAGATACAAAGATATGTTCATATTTCTTTGCTTTAAATACTAGTTCCTTTTGATTTTGCTTCTCATACAGATGACTGCATTTAACAAAAAAAAAAAATCTACATGTAATCTGCTTTAGGTTGAAAAGAATTCCTTAGAGCTATCCATTCCAAATGTTAAAATGAGATGATGATGAAAAATGGATGCTGGTTCACATAAGAAAACATGAGTTTAAGCAGTAAGTTCTGCTGAGGTATATGAGGATTTAGAGTGATGTTACTTCATAGAAGATAGACCTCTGGAGAAAACTTCATTAGAGACATGGCCAATCTTATTGCCACTGCTTTTGAATAGATTTCCTGTGAGTCTGTGTTCCTGATGACAATACACACAAGATCATCTTACAGCACCAAACAGCCCAGACCTTGCAGTGATGATCCAGCTGTACCCATCCACCATATCCATATCTCTGTGAAACAAAAAAGAAAAAGTCATTGCTAGTTAGCACTCTGCAATAGCATTAAGCCTCTTAGTTCTTAAAACCCAGCAGTATCTCATTCAGAAGAAACATGCATATGCTCAGCTTTCAGCCTATGAGTAGCCTCATTGGCTTAAGGAGAAGTGATGAAGTTTAACTATAGACTGGACTAATGGTGTTTGTAGCTCTGAACTTTTAGCTTAAAGTAACTTCAACAATTGATTTCAAAGTGCTTAAAAGTTGCTTCCTGTATTGAGGTTCTAACTGGAATTATTTTAACACAGAAAATTTAAATCAAGCGCTTGGCAATATGAAAACTGAGCTGACAATTTTCCAATCTGTGATCAGTTAATCATTAGCACAGAGACATATTGATTCCCCTTTTCAGCATCCATGATTCAGCAGCAAGACTGAAGGTCAGTCTGTTGTATTAATATTTAAACAGCCAAGAGAAGCTAAAAAAGAGAAGCCTAGAGGCTCATTGATTCTTTCAGAGAGATTCAAAATTGTTTATGCAAAACTCCCCAAACCTACAAAAGATGCTGATTTGATGTTACTTTCATAAGCCATCAAATTAGAAATAGATGAAACCTTGAAATATCATAGTAGACTGAGAATTATGTTCAGAAATATTCCCATTTTTCTGTAAAGAAACATTTCAAGAGAAACTAAGAGCTGACATTCCTTTCACTGATGTGTAAACAATTTTAGTACTGTTCTGAATTTGCTGTGAAAACAAATCATTACTTAATGCCACTGTGAGCTTTCCTAACACAGCCGTGCAGAGCCAAGCCTCCTGACTTCAGGCAATCAGAGATTCTAACTGGGGCTGTGTATGTTTTATTTAGCCATGTTTAGATATGTGTATTTTGTTTAAATTTAGCAATTAATAGGTTTATATATTAAAATAATATTTAAATTTAGGGGAAACTTTGTGAATGGCACTTAACGAGAACTTTTACATTTTCATTAGTTTCCTGCTAACTTCACTTGTAAGCTGTGCACGAAACTAGTACCTTAGAGGTACTCAAGCAGCACTTAGACAACAGAGAAATTCACTCATCTAATTTTGAACTAATTTTCTTCTTTCTTCCTCTCAATTATTAGTTGGATGTATTGACAGTCCTTATTTCATTTATTTTAACAAGTTTTTATACTTGAGGTCATAAGCTTTTAAATCAGTATCTCGACCATATAATTTTCTAGGTTCCAAGTTCAGTGTTTATAAGTTTGGGAAAAAAGAAAGAAAAGTGTAGCCCTGTGTGTGCATTAGGATTGCCTTATTGGCTTTCCATGCATGAGATGTAGAGGACTATGTTAATGGCTTAAATTTTCAGAGGTCTCAAGAGAACTCTGAGAGTCATCTTCTGTCCTAGCTCTATTAATAAACCATTGAATCACTCCTTCTTCAGAATAGAGGAAATAAAAACTAGCAGGTGGAAATTAACTTTAAAAAATTTAGTATTTGGCTCTTAATCAGTATTTAAATGAATGCAGCATTGGCCTACAGGCTCTAACAGCTGTGAATTTCATCTTGATGTATGTCTGTGAACATCAAGGGATTCTTTGGGTGATTTGGTCTCAGTGAATTCATTGCTCTTTTAAAATACATACAACCATCATTAACCTCAAAATAATTAAGTGAAGGACCTGTTCAGTGTAAAACACACTCTCAGTTGGTGTGTCAGATGCCTAAGAGCATGGCTGCAATGATGGTGTTCTTTTAAGGGCAAACGCAGGAACAATGAAATCAAACGGTTCCACGCTACTGTCAGGCACGGGGAATGCAAGGGGAAAAACAACAATGCAGGTCTTCTCTCTTTTACTCAGTTCTTTTATCATAAATGGAAACATTAAAGACTTATAAACAGTAGCTATCCTGGAAATATGATTGCAATCATATTTCCAGGATAGCTACTGTTTAAATAAATATGTTTATATAAATAAGTTTATATACGGGTATAGATAAACTATACATAAAGATAATTTCATGTGACCTGTGTCAGTAGCATTTGTACTGAAGATGTGGAAAGACCACACTACTGGAGTGAGTCAAAAAGCAATCAGACATCTCTGTATTGAGTTGTGATTTTAATTATTTAGGCAATAACTCTGAAACCTAATTCAGAATTACATGACTACATGGATTTTGATAATCTGAAATAAGAAGAGGATTAGATTTATTACATGAAAACCTGAATGATACTTTCCATTCTCCAATACTTTTTACAGGATCATGAAAATTATTACTCAACAAAACCACACCTATATCACTGAATAATAACACCACTTAAGACTAAAATTTAAGACAGGATGACTTACAGCCTCAATGTTCTGACAACTGAGATTTTGTAATTTCAGTGCACTATGCTGTTTCTTTACAGAAAAAAACCAAAACAGATATTAGTAAAACCATTGTCATCATCATCAATTAAATGTATTCAGAGTGACCCCACTCCTAGTGAAGTTAATGACTTCTATGCCTGTGGGTCTAAAATGTGAATGACTTTTGTCTTAGGTAACATCAATCTTGTCTAATAGTTGCTTATTTATCTTATTTAAAACAGAAGTGAAAAAAAAATAAATCAAATTAGCCAAACCCCTGGAGCTATTTGTAACAAAAGCCTTCATTTGTTGTTCTTTCAAAAATGACATTGGTAGAATTGTTTGCCAATAACATAAGGCACTGAATATCTAAATTCTTGTTACCTTTTTTAGGTCAGGCCATTCCTTAGGTAGAATGTGGCTATGAATATCAATTTTCATTTCTGAAGTATCAAAGGAGGAATACTCCTTCAATGAAAATGTTTTCTGTGTAATTGCTACTATGCCTCCTGTCCCTGGTTCAGCAACTTTGGCTGCTGTCCAGATCCACCTGCTGTTTTATCAGGAGAGCTCGGTACAGTGGCCAACCAGGGAGCCTAAATCCAAGAGGAGTGGCTCTCCAGAAGAACAAAGGCTTCTAGCAGAAGGCCTCTGTTAATGCATAAACTACAGCTAACTGAGAGCAAAGGGAAAATGTATGCTTATAGTGACACTATGAAGGGATTTATTTTACACAGAATCTAAAACACAAACTTGTTTATAGTTGAAAATCATTCAATAAAATTGAATTGGAATAAAGCTATTAAATATGCTGCTCTCTCTCTTAGATTCTGCAATAATTTATAGAGAGTATATAATATAACCCTGGAAGACACTCATACCTCCTCAACTACTCTCTTTACTTTCCCTTGCATTTTCTTTAGAGTTAGGTTAAAACAAACTATCACAGAAATATTGAACTGTAGCCAAATATGTGCTCTGCACTGTATTTCCCCGTTCTCATTATTGGTTCACTTGGGATATTTACACATGGTTCTGTTCACTGGTACAGCTTGAGCTGGCTCAAGATCTGGCAGGAGAATGGCTCAGATTACCTTTGTAATTAATGCTAATGGAGTTCACTAGCTAACATGGCAAACAGTTTCTGCATCCTAAATGGAGCTTAACTGGAGGTAGGTCAGATTTTCTGTGAAATTGCATCTTGTGGTTTTGCCCTTTACTCAGTTTAGCATAACACTTTCCTCAAGATACCCTTGTTTTTCATTTGTGTCATATTTTTCTCTTTATTTCCTCTGTAGTTTTTTTGTATGCTACTCACATGGTGTCTTCTTGTGAAAGCAGGTTAAGAATTTCTTGGTTGATTTCTGGATGATTTTGTTTTCAGTGAAACAAAATGCTGATTTAGAAAACTAAATGCTGTTGTGAATCTTTCAACTTGAAATCAAACAGTTTGAAAACAAGTAGTTTCTTTTGTCTCATCCTTTTCCTTTGTTATTTTGTTTGACCTGATTAAAATAAAATTGGACTCTTGCATTTCCTTTCTTGTTCACTCATTAATTAAGTCTGCTTTTGATTTGGTTAGTTAACCTTAAGAGTTATTCTTCAAGTCAACTCCTTATGACATTGGCTGGTTGCTTGATAGCATGATTCTCTGATTTGTATGATCACCAAAGACTGAATATTCAAAAGAAACAGGAAACAGGAGCTTTGGGACAACATTCTCTAACTAAAAGAGGACAGCCAGTAGTTCACTTGGGCAGACCCAAACCATGGTATTGAAAACAGCAGTTATTTTCATCTCAAAATGAAAACCAATCTTTTCATGGTTAAGCAGGAAATTTGCTCTCTTGTACTCAAATGTGACAGCTGTGATCAGTTTTATCATCTATTACTATACCGTTAGCCAGTGGGCAGGCAATGCTTCTGCTTATACAACAGCAGAGAAAAGAAAGAAGCATTTATTCAGCCGTGGGAATTGTGTGCCATGAATCCCATGAATGCGTAGACATAAGGCAAAGAGTTACGGTGAACTCTTCAGTAAAGAGATGTCTGGAAGACAATTCCCTATTTAAATATAGAAAGTAGAGATACTAGTGAAGAAGAGGGGCAGGAAGATATTTGTGTATCTGGATAGTCTAAGACACCCAGTTTCTTAAGTCAGCATAGCTGCAAGCTACCATGCAGAAACAAGCAACATTTCTTCATCACTGTGCTTTACTTTTCTCAGCTCTAAAAAAAGATATAGTTGTTAGTTGCTGCTCCCAAGACACAGCTTAGCTTGCAAACAGTGCAGTACTCCCACACTGCCTTTCATTTAACCAAATCCATCACTTGGAAATCATACCACTCAAAGGCAGTGTTTGTATCCATTTCACTTGATCAAAGGGACAATAAGGCATCTATCTATATCCAATATGATCCAGTGGATCAGCAGTAGAAAGACCATCATTGGCCTCAAACAAAAACATCTTCAGCTACCTGGTGCCCTACTTACTTTGAGTGCATGGTTTGAAAAACAGGACACCTTCATTGATGCTTTGGGCAAGCCTTGCAGTCTCTATGCTGAGTTGGTGTCCTAGTGCAACACAATGGCTTGTAGCATGGTCCTTGCTATCTGTCTCCACCTGGTTGTGAATTTCTGGCATGTGACACACAGGTGCAGGAATTGCTAACAGGAGCTATGAAACCCTGCACCTATGTCAGATGGCCCTACACAGAGCTGAGCTATCTGTCATGCCACAATCAAAAGGAAACATGCAAGTCTGGGGCAACTGCAAGCTATGTTTTACCATTTTGGGGCCCATATTAAGACCTGAAGTGCAGCCATTCTTGGGCTATACACAAAAATTTCCACCCTGCAGCATTTGAATAAGACCACAAAGCTGGTTGGAAACAACTAAAAGAGATCAGTCAATGAATGTATTTGCTACATCTGCTAGGAAGGAGAAATGAAATGCACACAGGCTTCTTCCCAGCCAGATGTAGCCTCCTCTGTAGAGGAAGATGGGACATACATTAAGATGACATGTCCCACCTGCCTCAGGACACTTATGAATGGCATACATGTCTTTAAGATCACATGCAATAAAATGTGCATTTATTATGGCTATTAGAAACCAAACTGCATTCTGGTTTTGTTTTTGGTTGGTTGGTTTTGAGTTTGGTTGAGTTTTTTTGGGTTGTTTTTTTGGTTGGGTTTTTTTTTTTTTGTTTGTTTGTTTTTTGTGCATTACCCAATTTCTATTTGTGTGGTTTTAAACTGGGAAATGTGGTGAACTACTCCTTCAGGACAATTTAGCTAGAGGCTATTTGGGTCAGGGCTGATTTCAGATACACAGACACGGGCTTTATTTTGCTACCGGGACAAACAGTAAAGTGAAAGATATGTTAGATGGAGAGCATTAAATGCTTTTTTCCAAAGCTATTTAGCTGCTTTTCTGAAATGACTACAGAATCTGAGATTTGGAGTCTTCAGGCTGGAAAGTCAAGGTCCAGTTCTGGCCTTTGTTTATTGGGGAGAAGATATTTTCTTGTAGCAGTGTGAGAACTATGATAGAGCATTCTTCAAAAGAGAGTGGACCAACAAACACTGGTGAACTCTGCAGGCAGTTCTGCCACATAGATGCTATTAAGGCAGCCTGTTTGCATGTGCTGTTTAGAATCATAGAATCGTAGAATCAACCAGGTTGGAAGAGACCTCCAAGATCATCCAGTCCAACCTAGCACCCAGCCCTATCCAGTCATCTAGACCATGGCCTAAAAGCAAAGAGGCAAATTTAGGGCACTGGTGTTAGAAAGGGCTGAAACACTTGTGACAGAGCTTCAAACCTTCACTTTGGCACATGTTTCTCTGGCACCTGCTCTTTAAATTGAACATTTGTTTGTTCAAATTAGCTATTTTACATGTGTGCACAGCTCTGGAAAAACAACTGGAAAACTCTTTGTGCTCAGTAGCTAAAGTACTTAAAGAATGTGTCCCTTTCCAAATGAAATAAATGTTGAGCAGCACACTTATATTGGTTGCTTGGCAACAGGTTGTCCTTTGGCTGTGCTGGGGACTGCACTGATCCTTTGAGACTGCCGTTACAGACCTGCTTGGAAATGTCACATTTGGAAAGGATGTAGAAGCCAGTAATTCTATTTTTTTGGTGTGGTATCAAATAATTAAACCTCTCCTATTAAATTAGTGTATTCCCAGAACTTAATCTTCTTTGGTACTCCCTAGATTTTAGTGGGAGTGGTATGGTTTCACTTCTAAGGGTAATGATAACAATGGTTATGGTTTCCATTCTAAGGAATTTTTATACAGTGCCATGGTAGCACAGGACTATATGTAGATCTCAAGTACCTTACAGTGAATGTTCTTTTGGAGGGAAGATGTTAGTATACCCTGCATAGCCATGTCCTGGTTTCAGCTGGGATAGCTAATTTTCTTCCTAGCAGGTGGTGTAGTGCTGAGGCTTGGATTTTAGATGAGAAGAATGTTGATAACACACTGATGTTTTAGATGTTGCTAAGCAGTGTTTACACAAATTCAAGAGCTTTTCGGCTTCTCAGAGTGCCCTGAAACTGAAGAGGCTGGTGCAGGGAGGACACAAGTATTCAGGAGAGGGCATAGCTAGGACAGCTAAGACGTCATGCTCAGTATAGAGAAAGAGCTGGTCAGGGACCACTTTATTTTTCTGATTCTCTCCTTCATACCACTGGGGGGACAAGGGAAGCAGGTGAGTGTCTGTGTGCTTAGCTGCATGCAAGGTCAAACCATGACAACATGTCCAGTTAACACCAGTAAAGTATTTAACCATGTGTCTCAGAGAGTGAGTGGTATTATGATTCCCCATCCTTTAGTGCCATGTACTAAACACTACAGCGTGACAGTCTAAGTTAGACATGCATTTCCAATCTAGAGCCAACTAAGACAGCTCAAAGATAGCAGCCATGCAGGTGTACACATTGTTAAATACTAAGGACAGGTGGAGCAGAATGTTCATTTTGTTATTCAGAAGCCTTTGCAGGAACATGCAACTGAAAGAGCCTCTGTTCAGACAAACATCAGAGCTCATGCTGGTCTGTATCCGAGTCAGTTTAGCCTCAGAGAACTTGGGCTTTTTAGCTCTGATGTGATGCTCTACTGATGCACTGTTGAACCTTCCAAGATCTAAGCTATTAATTTTGCATAGTGAAGCTTCATAGCTGTACAAGCTCAGGATGGTGCTCATCAGGTGGTCTCTCTATTAGAACTGCTACAGCCACCACGATTGTATCACTAAAATTTATAGTGTGAAGGCGGCCAAGATTGCTGACAGCTTTGGCAGCACATTGCACTGCTCTGTGCACTAGCTTAGCAAGGGTTCTGATGAATCACACTATGGTGAAAGCAAACAACATGTCCTGTGCCAAATTCCTGACCATTGCTGTGTTCTCTGCTGCCTAAGTCAAGCCACAATGAATCTTTATTTATTTTCAAATTTCTAGGTAACATTACCTTGTTGAAAATCATTTGATATTCTAAATAAAAAGGGAAATACACATCTGTATTTCAAATAATACAACTGTTTTCTTACTGCACTACAATTGCAATTCTGCTCTCTACAATTACCATCCATTTATCTTGCAATGTTCTATCAGAAAAGGAAATTAAATATACATTTTCCAACGTGTGAGTGTAAGTTAAATAGAATTATTTTTTTCCACATGTAGACACAACCAAATAAAAAAGACTAAGCATGTATCAGGCCAAGCATCACTATTGTGCAGTGAGAACAATTAGGTAGATACAGGTAGCATAAATGTGGGCCAGAATGAACAGATGGAATGAAGCTTGCAGATACTGATATGAGAAACTTGTAATTTATAAGTTATCCCCATGATAACATCCGAGATTGCTGCAATTATTTAGCAGGGCAGTGTCTAAAATAAATGGTAACTACTGCCAAGTGTTGTCTTAACTTGTTTTCCCATCTGATAGACATTCAAATCCCCACCGTTCTCTTCCTGATGAGGCCTTTCTGTGCTGCTGCCTAAAAGTAGCAGAATTTTGGGGTAAGAATGATCTTCTCTGAGCTTTTACTGCTTTGGAAAGGAAGCCAAGGAACCCACAGAAAAACCTAGTACCTGAATTTGTTCAGACACCTCAATGAATTCCTACAGCTGACTCTAGGATCTGCAGAAGTATGCTCCTGCCTTCTCTGCACTACTAGGAATGGCTAATGAAACAGACTGCTTCCTGGGTCCTTCAAGGTCTGCTTGAGAAGGAAGTTTTATGTGGCATCATTTCTGAGTAGGTGAGAATCCCTTTCATCAAAGACATCTCCCACAAGAGACTAGGGTGGAAACCTTGGTTGCCAGTAAGAGTACAAGCATTTAGCCATGGATTTAGGCTGGTGATGCATTTACTGAGTTTCTGAGAGGCAGAATACCTGTAGGTTACAGTGGGGAATGCCAAAGCAACCTTTCCAACTATGCAGATGTTTACGATGTAAATGTTTAGGCTTTATGCTGTAGCTGCATTTATTCATTCATCTGGTGGAGGGAGCTTGGCAGAGAAATTCCTCCACAGAGGGCTTCTGGAGCCTGCTTTCAGTTGCTCAGTTCAGAAGCATTTATTTTTCTGTCTTTAAATTTTCACATTTAATTTTATACATACATTAATTCCAGGACAAGATTTATGCCTCAAATATGTTTATTTTGAAATCCAATAGATGGTAAAACTATGGAGCAGAACGAGAATGCAGTTCAGATTACCAAAGGAATTAAGAAAGATCCCAATATTGAAGCTTTCACTCATCTCATTTCTTTTACAGAAGCCATACCAGCAGTCAAAACAAACTTTTGGCCTAATGGTTACAACCTTACTGCAAATATCTCATAAAAAATGCTGTCAGTTGCAAAAAAGACCTGGCAGTTGTTGGGGGACTGTAAGGACATAGCTGTGATACTCCTTCTCTCCCACTGGTGTTGTCCCCAAGTCAAGGCTAGCACCGTAGAGGATTATGTGATGGTTAGTGCTACTTTAAGCAGGTCTAACATGAATATTGCTACAAGCACTGCTGTGTTGTCTGGTCAGAAGAGAGTTTACAGCTGAATCTGAATGTGATGGCACAGGTTGGACTATATTTCTGTAACACAGAAGAGGCTGCTCCATGGGCTCAGAACTGTTACTCAATAAAGGTTTACAGAATATCCTATGAGTAGTTCAGTATATTAAGATAATGAGTTCAACTAAGAAAAAAAAAAAAAAGTAAAACAACTTCTCTAGCAATTTGATTGAAAAGTGATATCCAAAAGGCAGAATTCCCACTAATAAGTGTTAACTAGACAGCAAAACTGATATCTATTTTGTTAGCAAATTATCCAATAATTTTTTCACTCTTCAGCTGAAGTGATGAATGAATGCTTAGATTTTGATATGTGAATATATACAATGGGAGTATGGAATCGTAGAATTAGGATTGCAAAAGACCTTTAAGATCACTGAGTCCAACCATTAACTCAGGACTGCCAACACCACTTCTAAACCATGTCCTTAAGTGCCACACCTACACATCTTTTAAATCCTTCCAGGGATGTGACATTACCCAGGGCCACCTGTTTCAGTGAAGGAATTTTTCTAATAACCAATCTGTCACTAATCTTCTATCTGAATATTGTGCCCCATCATTCCTAGATGCAGCTCTCAACTCATCAGATGAATATCAACAGATGAATATGTATCTACATACATTTTTTTCACACTACAAGACTTAAAAATAAAAGCCTAGCACAATTAATTTAGAAATATGCAGTCAAACATTTACATAACAGGTAAATAAGCATAGTTACGTACATGGCTGATGTGCCTACTTGTTTCAAGTCCTAGCATGACAGTGGCTAGGACTTGGATTACTTTAGTAAACCAACCACGCCAAGCAACACAAGACTCTGTATTAAAAGCACAGACACCTCTAGAAATAATGTTTCAGCTAAAAGAAAAGTTATGCAAATCTTGGTTACTCTTATGAATAACTGTTATCCCAAAGCCAAACACATCACTGACCACAAAAATGGATTGATTGCATTCACCCAGCTCTGGTAATTTCATTTTACTCTGTGAGTTCCACAAATGGAATAGGAAAAACTATTACCTGATGTATTGGCTTTGAGTTTTAAGAAATATTTTTTTTTGTCTCCCAAATAAGATACTGTCAGTTTGCCTTTCATAGGGAGGGTTCTGTTCTAAATGGAGGTTATTTGATTCATGTTCAGTAATAGATATTTACATTCATGCATAACTTTAAAATACAGTGGAACCACTGGCACTGGTAGCACTACTAAGTTTAAAACAAATGCTAATTACTGCATTCACACTTAAATATTCACCTCAGTCCCACTTAAAATTTACAAACAACTTTTAACAACTACATGCACACTAAGAGAGCACAGCAAGAATGCTTCTTACATTCTCAAATATTGCACTTAGTTTTCCTTTCAGGAAAAGGCAGACATTGGATTTTTCTTTCTTAGAATTCCAGTATTTGGAATTTAACAACATCCTTCCTCTTGGAATGAACAGCCTTCCTTATAATTCCTTTCTGGATGTGTTTAAGCATGCTTTGGTAATTTGCTTGACTTGTTTTTCTTTATTTTCTGAAAAATATAATGAAGTTTGCACTCTCAGTTACAGCAACATCCAGCACTGCAAATCAAAGTGTCTGTGTTTACTTCTGAGTATGGTGGTCATAAACAAAATCACTTCCTAAATAAGAGGCATGTTTGCTGTCAGGACATTGCCACTCATCTCAACCTAATACTCAGGTTAACTTTTTTTATGATCTAAATATTTTGCAGGTGTTTTAGAAGTACTCAAGTTCATCATAACTAGCAAATTTGAACTCGACAGAGAGCCCATTGAAGTCACCAGGATTATGTCTGATTTCCTCTATCAATGTAGTGCCTAAAAAAAAAACAGAGAACTGCATTATACATTATAAATTTGTTAATAGCATTTGTGCAGCTCACTGTGAATACTATGGGCTGCAATTTGTAGTACAGTAAGTGGAGCAGCAAGCAATGACTGCAATATACACCCAAAGCACTTATTTCATATTGACTGAAATGGATTTTGCCTGCAGTAAGTGACGCAAAGCTTGTGCTAATTTTGTGGCTGATGTTGCAATGTCAAAGTACAACAGGGTTGGTGAATGTGTCTTTTAAATAGCAAAAGAGGGATACCACAGCAAGATGGACCCTCTACTACGTTCCCACAGAGACTTCATATTTAATTCTTTATTGCTTTGTGGGAATTTTCTTGTGGGTTTTTTGGGGGAATTTTTTGTGTTTGTTTTTCTTTTTAGCTTTCTTTTTGTAAACCCTAAGACAAACACAATGCACACTGTAGGTATATTTTGCTCTTTGGGAACCAGAAATAATAATGTTGAGACATCAGTGTCTGGATGCCTGTAGTTAGTTTAAGTGAAATCACAAGTTTATCAAGACCTGTGCTGTCAGGAATGAAACAGAATCCCCTGCTGAGCTAGTTGCTAAGTAGTTAATGCCTTTTCTTGCCTTCACAGCCTGACTGTTGGTGACTGACTAAAGTATTATTGCCGGATGCTACTGCAAATCCAAATATATGCATCCCTCCTCCCTAGCTGGTGGTGCCTCTCTCAGTTCATAGTAAAAAGCTGGAGAAGAGCAAAGCCCATGGGTAACACAAGATCTCACAAGAGCAGAGTGTAAGTCTGAATTGGCTGGGGTGAGTAAATGGTGCCATACCTCAGAGTGCCAGGAGGAGACATTATGACCAGCATTCACTTGGGCTAGCATCCATCGCACAGCAACATACCTGTAATCAGCTATTCTGGCGTTGCAACATGAGCTGGGAGATCAAGAAAGAAGAGATTAGTGTTGGGAAAAAGAAGGATTCCTGTCCAGAATTTCCTAGCAGTGGCCTATCCTTCCAAAAAACTTAATAGCATGGTGATAGAAGGCAGGTATCATGGCATATTTTTTTTATATCAGTGTTGCAAAAGAATTGTCATATTGACAATCATCAGCAAGCACAACCCATGAACACTTCTATGTCAATAAATCACAGATTCCCTTTTATGTCCTATATGGAGAGAACAAATAAATGTATAGTTTATTAAAGTTCAGAGGGTAGCATAAGTAAAATAACTTTTGAAATAGAACCCACAAATAGTTTGAATTTCTGGCCATATTTTTGAGAAGTTGAAGAGACTGATTCAGAGACAACCTTCAGCACAGTTTTAACCACTTGCTCATTATGTGTTTGACCACTGCAATAATTTAGAAAACCTGTTTAATACTAAGTTAATATTTACATGTTTTCTTGGCCTTGGATGTTTTTCCATTATTGGCCTGGGCTAATGGAACTGCTTCATCTAGCTTCTATTCTACGCCCCTTCTTACAGTTAAACATTATGATATTAGACTACCCACTTCCATCCTGGAGCTCTTACATGCTTGATAAAAATCAGAGAAAAGCCTGCACAAAATACAGAATACAAGGAAGTGTACCCTATGTAATATGTATCTGATCAGCAATTTGATGAGCTCCCTTTTGTGAGTACTATCTCTTGTTCTGGAAGACAAGTTTAAAACAAAGGACCACCAGTACAGATTTAAAATTAATACTCATGTAGCTACACACAATAGCATGCATAAAGAATTTAGCAAGCTTGGCATGAAAAATTTGGGCCTTTCTCTCACCATATTCTTCTCCCTCTGTTGTTCTTTTTTTCCCCTACACCTCTGGCTTTGCTTTCTGCCTCTTTAATTTACTTCCTCTTTATGCCCCCAGACCTCTAGTACTGCTTCCTGGCTCCTTGAATACCAAATCCTTGTTGACTTCTTGCTGCCAGGGCTGCTGATTTCTTCTTGTCTAGTCGCCACAACTTTTGAGATTAAAACAAGAATCCCACTTTGGAATGTATTAGACCTTTGCTTCACATCAGATGGTAATGATCAGAACCTTGAGTTCCAGGAACCTCACTCTTCATCACTGTATAATTCTGTAAAAGATCACTATTTGCTCATTTTCTTAGTTTAGGGTGAACCTTGTAGAGTTATCAATTGGACTTGGTGATCCTGAGGGTCTTTTCCAAACTGAATGTTTCTGTGACTCTGTGTGATTCATTTCTTGTGGGTGGAGGACAAAACAGCATATCTACATTTAAGCCTGCTGCCAAAAAGGATTTTGATAATCTATCCTGGATTAGCTACTAAATAAAAACATTCTCCTATGGGGGTCTTGATTTTAAAGCAATTTTCAGCATTGCAGCTTTACTTAGGACACTTCCTGTCACTCCAGTTGAAGCCATGGAGCCAGAAAGGAAGCAATTTGCAGGACTGAAGTCACTCTTTAATTGTTAAATGCAGAAGAGGTTGCAAGAGTTCTATTCTAAAAGGTGCACTGCACACAGGATCAGATACTGTTGCCATGGCTGACTTCCTTTATTGCTTTGAGTAAATCCATATTTGATGCATTAAAGATGGATTGGGTTACTGTTGGGCAGAAGTAGGTCAAATGATCTTTAAGTTCTTTCATTCTTGCATAGAATAAGTGCAAGCACAATGAATAATTTCTCATGTTTTAAGTCTTTAGCACGAGCAATTATAGTTAAGCTCATAAATTAATTTGCAGTTAATGCATAATGCCATCTAGTGGAAAAATCAACAAGTATAGATCCAACAAGTCTGTCCAAATATCCCATGCAATAAGAATTGAATTAGTGGTGCAAACACTTGACAGTTTTAATACTCAATTAAATGTAAAGCAAAATAGCTATAACTTAATTTTCAAAACCTCCAATAAAAAATCTTCAGAAAATGTCAATATCTTTCAAAGATATTTTATCCTCAAAGTATGCTAAACTATCTCAGTGGACTTCTATTTGTAACGATTGCAGGATGTGAATCAGATCTTGTAAGGCTCTTGATTTTACTTCCTAATTAAATTTTGTGTAGAGATTGAATTTTTAAATCAACAGAATTATACACAATTCAAACTGATAAAGGAAACTATCCAAGTAGTTTAATGATGTATCAGCCACTACAAACTGTGATTCTGGAGAGTTTCTGAATCAATGATGTTCATCTTTTATAACTGTGAGGTCTACAAAACTGGGAAAAGAGCTTAAAAAATATCAAAATTATATAAAGGAAATAGGTTTAGCATAAAAAGAATAGAGTAAGGGGCCTAGAGAGTCTATCAGATAAACAATATACTCCTTTAATAGCCTTTTTAAAATCAACAGGAAAGGAACAATCTAAGAGGAATAAGTCATCAAAATGTAATCCTTCAAAAAAACCTAGCACTTGCCCCTTTTTTTTGTTGAATTAGGCTGCTCTTGGGCCTGAATTAGAACTGTATAAACATCTTCATATTTTTTGTCAACTTACTTTGATATTACTGAATTTATGATTTACTAGGTAGAAACTTAGTTACATAACCCCAGATGTTTGTATTGATTGAATAATGCAAGTGTGCACCAGAAGGAGCCACATTCAGTTCAACTCTTTTCTCTGAGAAGGGGTTATAAGCACCACTATTAGCTGCAGTTACTTTAGATTTTTTTATCTGGAATTAGAGTTCCTATGGTGCTGCTTATTTTCCTATTCAGTGTTTAAAAGTGAAGAAGAAGCAGCCACTCAACTGAGGATTTTGGACAGTAAAACTGTATCTTAGGGGCATGAACTGACTGTGTCCAGATTCTCAGTCTCCATGCAAAGTTCAGAAAAATGAGCAAAGACAGTGCTGTGCCTAGCAAAGCTGGAGAAGTGTACATTAAGAATCAAGAAAGCAAAATGCCAGATCTGTTTTATAACTAAATAAGAACTACACTCAAACATGATTAACTTCTGACAAATATTGCCACTTCAAGCACAGAAACTCCTCTTGAATAAAATGAGCGGTGGGTCTGCAAGAATTTTTAAGGGCTGTAACTGACCCAGTGAGGGCTTTATCTTCTTCATGTCTGTGCTATAATATTATCCTACTTGAACAAGTCCAGCTAATTAAAAAAAAAAAGGTCACTTACCCCTTTGCATCATTATCTTGCCTTCATCTGACCAGCTGCTGACTGGACAGCATGGAATACTGATGTGGACAACACACAGAAACTTTACTACAGTTCCAAAGCTGAAATACCAAAACTCATAACCAAGCTCTGACATCAGCTGCATCAGTTCTAGCAGTTCAAATCATTGACTGACAATGATAAGCAAAGTAGAAGATTATACATCTGCCTGCAGTGCCAGGCTAAACTGTCAACGCTCATACACTGAGCATATAAATGCACTCCTGAGCAGTAACTGCTGTAGAGCCAGGTCTGCACTTCCTGCACTTACAGAATACTGACATGGGTAACTGTGCATTTGGGAGCCCCATCTATTATACTCAGCTGGTGCCAGCCTAACCTATTCATTGGCCAGCAGGGCAAGTGCTGGTACATAGCATTATCAAGCCAAGCAAGTGTTTCTTTGTAAGCCATGAATTGAGTCTTAAACAAAGAATGACATTTGTAGAATTTAGAAGAGTGAAACTGAGGTGATTCTGGGAGTTGAAATAAACCCCAAAGTTGAGTACTCTTGCTTTTTCCCTTCTGCAAGCTGTCCACTGCAGAATTTCACACTTCAGAAAATTGTTTTCCTTGTGAGACAAAAAAACATTCCATCTGACCCAAATGTGACTCACAGTTGATGCAACCTGAAAAGTCATTTTATGATGCATCTCCTGCTAACAGAGATCCTAAATGCCAAAACTCAGACATATGAAATGAAGACACTTTGGTACAAAGATAAGACAGAGTCTATAGGCAGGCTTTTGTTTGTTTACTTGGTTTTGTTCCATTTGGTTTTGGTTTTAAATTAAACCAACAGGTGAAAAAAGCAGGCACTTTTGGATGCATGAACCCTGCCTGAAGTCACAATGACTGTACACCCTCCTGTAGCTACTCTCTTTCTGAGCATGTTAGTTGGAAATTAATTACAGCAGTTGATTTCATAAAACACATAACTTGTTTTGTCAAATCTTGCCTAAATTTGTAAGTACAACTGTATCTAATGTGTATAGTCCAGTGGCAGCTGTGGTAGTTAATAAATTAAACCAAATCCAAGTGTACAAACTTTATCAACAAAATAAAACCTCTTAAATAGACATTTTCTATTAAGATTATGTAAAAATAAAGTAACAATTCTGAGGCTATTGAAGCATCCCTGCACCCTGATACTGAAAATACGCATAGTCCTGGTGATGGAAAAGGAGCTGTCTGCATTACTATATGGCTGCCTGTCCCTTGTTTACTTTTAGGCATTATCAACAGCACTAGAGAAATTTTGAAAGAGGTGGAAAATTAATCTTATCATAATCTGATTGAATTATTTAACTGCCATCTCCCTCTTCCTTTTGGTTACGTGACAATTTTATTACAGCAGAGATTAAAATTTTCACTGATAGTTTTAACTCCGAACTTCAGTGGCCTTTAAATTTTAATTTTACTAGCTGCTTTAAAAGACATTCATAGGTGAAGTGTGTTTAACACTTTATTCATCAGAGAAAAGTGCTTCAATTTCCTAAAGATTCTCTCCTTCCTTGTAAAATTAGCAAATGGTGCAGTTCCTTAGCATTGCTAAATATACTATAAAAACTTTAGAAATCTTATTAATCAGCTACCCTACTTGTTTTACATAAATCTACATCAGACACTATGGATAGATTAATGTCAATATACAGAGTGTATTTCATCATGCTAAATCAAATAGAGATCTGTTCCTTTTGCCACACACAGAGGAAGCCTTGGCTGCAATAGTCTGGGTTGAGATACTGGAACATGTCCAGAGAAGGGTGATGAAGCTGGTGAGAGGCCTGGAACACAAGGCCTATGAGGAGAGGCTGAGGGAGCTGGGATTGTTTAGCCTGGAGAAGAGGAGGCTCAGGGGTGACCTTATTGCTGTCTACAACTACCTGAGGGGTGGTTGTAGCCAGGAGGAGGTTGCTCTCTTCTCTCAGATGGCCTCATAGGGCCTGTGCTCAAGGCCTCTCCCCAGCCTCGTCGCCCTTCTCTGGACACGCTCAAGCATCTCGATGTCCCTCCTAAACTGGGGGGCCCAGAACTGAACACAGGACTCAAGGTGTGGTCTAACCAGTGCAGAGTACCAGAATGACCTCCCTGCTCCTGCTGACCACACCATTCCTGATGCAGGCCAGGATGCCATTGGCTGTCTTGGCCACCTGGGCACACTATTGGCTCATGTTCAGGCAGGTATCGATCAGCACCCCCAGATCCCTCTCTGTCTGGCTGTTCTCCAGCCACTCCGACCCCAGCCTGTATCTCTGCATGGGGTTGTTGTGGCCAAAGTGCAGCACCCTGCACTTGGAGCTATTGAATGCCATCCCCTTGGACTCTGCCCATCTGTCCAGGTGGTCAAGGTCCCACTGCAGAGCCCTTCTGCCCTCCAACCCAGCCACATCTGCCCCCAGCTTAGTGTCATCTGCAAACTTGCTGATGACTGACTCCATGCCCTCATCCAGGTCATCTATGAAGATGTTAAAGAGGATGGGGCCCAGCACTGATCCCTGAGGGACACCATCAAAACCTAGAAGAGTTCAATGATTTAAAGTGTCAGACACTTGCTTGAGCAGATATAAAAAAGCCCCTAACCCCTAAACTTGCACAGTGGAACACCTACATTTTCCTGGTTATGAAGAATGTTTTACAACATACTCATTTTCTTTCTATAAATCTCCCAGCTAAATACTCAAGTGAGAATCTGCAGAATTCCTAGCTACTATGCACTTGGCATAAGAAAAGGATAAGATGCACTTACCCAACTCACCGAACAGTGCACATTAGCGATTCAAAACAACACATAAATATTATCATATCATACAGTTCATCAAACAACTCACAGCAAAAGTGAGTTGTGAAGTACTTACCAGAAGAGTAGGAGCAATATATTATTGCTGTAGATTAGGAGAAAAGTTGGTCCCTCAAATACCTTACGGTCTTCTAATAAAATATTTTTATCAGCAAGAGGAAAAAACCCCAAGAAATTACCCTTTTGTTGAAGTGGCCACTTGAGCTAGATTTCTAGCTTGGACATAAAAATTAGGAACAGGGAAACTTAGGTAAAATGGAAAAGTACTGGAGTCTGAGTGAGGAGGCGAACGTGCCAGAGACAGGCCATAAAATGGCAACAATAGATAAGTTAATATAATTTCGTTGGAGCATCAGAAACTTTCTATCTGGAAGCACAGCTTGGTCTCCCTTTTGCTGCTTTCTGTGCTCACTTCCCTCTTCTCCCTTCGCCACTGTTTTGCCTGCTGCTTCACTGCACCATTTTACTCCAGCCTCACCCCCTCTAAGGTTGCTATATTCTGTAATAGTTTATTTTCTCTATAATGTTATATTTAGTTTAACTGCAAAAACACAATTTCATTTTCTGACTTTCCAAATGCTGAGTTGTAGTGAATTTTCTCTCTCTGGGGCAGATTCACTATAAGTTATTAGGGGAGGGATCTACTCCATCCCATAACAGCTGATGACACTAATTCCCAGAGAACAAGATATCAACCCAAATCTCAAAATGAAGTTTAAATTACCTGAAGACAAAACAGATGTGAGTTAGGTGCTGTTCCCCATAAACCTATTACATCTTTTTTTTGTCTGACACAAGCAAATCCCATAAGTAGATGCAAGCAGTCCCTCTTCTCATTAAATCCTTACCTTCAATACAGAGATGATGATTCTTTTATTTTTTTTTAATGCATAAGGTTAAATTTATAAACCATAGATTTCATGCATGAGTCTAACCTAACTAGGGAAGAAATGTCTCTCTCTTTTTTGTTCACAGCATTCTTAGTAAAACTTAGATGTGACATGGTGGGAAGAGGCCTTGGTAGGCAGGTGAATCCAGAGAAAGGGGCACTGGTTTGGCAATGAGAAAGAGGACCAAACCTGTGTGTCATAAGAAGTATGCTTTTTGTTTTCTCTGGTTCATTTCATCTCATGGTTGATCATATAAACTTGTGTGTAATTTATAGAATCATAAAATGGTTTAGATTGGAAGGGACCTCAAAGATCATCCAGTTCCAAGCCCCCGCCACCGGCAGGGACACCTCTCACTAGAATAGGTTGCTCAAGGCCTCATCCAGCCTGGCCTTGAACACCTCCAGGGAGGGAGCATCCACAACCACAACCTCCCTGGGCAACCTGTGCCAGTGTCTCTCCACCCTCACTGTAAAGAACTTCCCCCTAACATCTAGTTTGAATCTCCTCTCTGCCAGTTTAAACCCCTTGTCCTGTCATTACAAGACCTTATAAACAGTCCCTCCCCAGCCCTCCTGTAGGCCCACTTCAGATACTGGAAGGCCATTTTTGCAGACATAAGGGAGAAAACATGAAATTACGCAAATACATTGGAAGTGTCTGGTTGGGAAGATGATTTTGGATAGGAATAATCATCAAGTAATTATAAGTAATTGCATAAGTTTATTACACAACTATATTGACTGCTGATTCCTTAGAATTTCTCAGCTTTCTTTTTTTTTCCCTTTGATGCACAAATGGACTTTCATTTGCTTATACTCATGCCATGAATCAGGATATGGTTAAAATCTCTCTGGAAGGAAGATCTCTGCACACAGACTGGAAAGAGAGGGAAAATGGGAAGTAAACAGGATCATTATTTCTAAAGTAACAGGTTGCTACCTCCTTAAAATTAATTTCTATTTCTCTTCAGTATTTGTAAATATTACCAGTGAAATAAAATCTTTGTCAAATGAGTCAGTTTCACTTTGTTCCATACATGCAGGAAAGAGAATGTTATAAACTTAATTTTTTGTGGGCAAACCTTTGGTTTCCCATGCTCACATGGCAACTTCAACTCAAATTAAAACCAGCTTTTAAAATAGTTTCAAGATAGGGAATGCTCACTGTAAAGAATATTTGTCAAGATTTTCTGTTTAAGTTGATACATTTTGCATTCTACTTTTTTATTCCTCCTTTGTTGCCATAATGGAGTTTATTAATGCTTATGGCTCTTGCTAGCTTTGGCATTTTTTGTAAATGTGATCCTGCAACAACATCATATAGAGGAAGAGTAGGTGCTCACATGAGGTGCCATCAATTCCTTACCAAGGTCACCACATGCTGTGTTCTCTGGGAATCATATTACAGGCACTTTTTCATAGCCTGAAGGAAAAGATACTAAATTACCATATTCTTTTTTCAAAGTAACATGCTGATTATTTTTGACCCGAGTTAATATTCAGTCTAAAAATGGCAAGAAGAGAGATGATTTCAGTTTAAACTCTATTTAACCCAAGCAGGAGAAAACCAGTAAATGACCTATATACATTGGATAATAATTTAAGTGTGGTCTGTAGTTAAAAAAAAAATAATGTAGCATTGTTGTACTAGCATCATCAATACTGTTTTATTTTAAATTTTTAGAAAACAAGGTGGATAATACCAGGCTGAGAAGTATTTAGATCAAGTTAAAAGAACCTATTCTAGAAATTCTCATCCTGTTGACCACTAAACATGTTGTGGGACTAAAGATGATCCACAAAACAACAGCAAAATATAGAATCATAGAATCAAGGTTGGAAAATGCCTTTTAAGATCATCTAGTCCAACCATAATGCAGCTGTCATGGTCATCAAGCTATCCTGAAGCACCACATCTGGAAGCTTCTTGAACACCTCCAGGGATGGCAACTCCACCACCTCCCTGTGCAGCCTGTTCCATTGCCATGCCACTCTCTCAGTAACAAAGCTTTTCCTGATGTCTCCTGGCACAACTTAAGGCCATTTGCTCTTGTCCTGTCTCTAGTTACTTGGGAGAAGAGACTAACAACCTCACTACAGGTGATAGTAGATGTAGAGAGAGTGATAAGATCTTCCCTTAGCCTTCTCTTCTCCAGACTCTGGAGTCTGGACACCTATCAGCAAGTAAGTGAGCAAACAACAACAAAAAAAAATAATCCCAAAACCTCAAAACCATCATGTAGCCTAATTTGTATTTGTTGGTAAAAGGGATCTACAGTAACCAATCTTAAACAAGATGGTCAAGGGACTATTAAAAGAAAATATTGGGTTCATGAAAAAAAGGCTGTTAAATACAGAATCCAGAGGTTTTCATCACTAGTGAGACTTATTTAATCCATTAATTTCAGCAGAGGATGTATGTCTGAATGGCAAAGAGCTACCTGAAGTATCTCAGCCTCTCACCCACTGAGCAGGCACAAACCATTAGCTGCACTGCAAACTATCAGAGCATTTAAACAGCCTAAAGACTTATTCTAAGGAGTTGTCTTTAGGAATATAAAGACAAAGCAGCCTCAGATTTTGATCCTAGAGTAACGCTGACCAATGTCCATTTGGATCTGGATTGGTACTTGGTTTTGTTTCAAATGTGTCTCCTGTAAAACTGAATGGGGATGCCATTACTTCCTGTTGCTCTTCCACGAAAGCAAGAAGTGAGCATTTTCCTTCAAATGTCAGGCATGAAGTGTGGACAGAACAAACCAATAAACCATCCTGGCTTACAGTAGCACTCCCTGATATTGCAACACAACACCAGTGACAAATATAGTATTCTGTTGCCAGAAAAAGGCAGTTTTGTGTTTAGTATGTGTATGAAATGCAACCCTGCAAATGAAATGGTGGTGACAGTATCACCTTGCCCTTTAACATACTAAGAAATAATCACTGGGCCAGCTGACCAGCTCCTTCCAAACATGTAAGTGCTCTTAATTTAAGTGCTGCACTTAAGATCATGGTCAATAAGGAACATCGACTAGTTAACATCAATGAAATCAAGCATACTTCCTTCTCAGCTGAGAAGCCTCTGAATGCACCACTGTGTTCTGCTAATTCAGGTGAAAATGTCCCAGTTCTGTAGCAGTAAAAAAGGGAAACCAGAAAGTCCAGAATAGATGCAGCTCTTGTACTTCAAATTATAGGTGAACATAGAATGCTAATAGCTCCAAACATGCTTACAATGAAAATGGATTTATTTTAACTCTACATAAATTGAAGAGGAATAACAAATGTCTCACATTCATACAGTGACCACCGTCTCACCAGTGGAGCAGGACCTGTTTTGCCATTGTCACACATCAGTCCTATTTCTGCTCTTCACAGTGCAAGAGCACTGCATTCTCTCTGCCTTTTTGCACCATGCTGCTGCTTGTCATCCCATACTGGGTGCTGATGGTATGGGAATAATGCTTAAGGGAAACAAAGGGAGTGCAGCTTAGGAAAGAAGGCCAACCTACCGTCCAGAGATTGCTTATTACCTCAGCAAAATGTCTACCTCAGGAAAAGAAGAAAGTGATGGACCTAATCTAATATTTATCAAATATAATTGAAGTTCTTTGTCTCTCTTTGCTGAGAGTTGTGGTGGGCCTGAAGGAACAATCTCAAATCTGTTTCATATTTTTTATTAATTCCATAGAAGGAAGGGCAGAAAGAAAGGAAACCAGACCACAGACAATCCAAATGGAGAAGATCAAGATAAGTTATCTTTGTTGGTTTTGGTTACTGTGGTGCAAAAACATCCATCCTGTTTGGAATCACTTTCCTCTGGAAATGAAAATATTCTGGAAATTACATGCAGTTCCAGTGTGTATTAATTCTGCAGTAGCTATGGAATATGGGATGGTGTCAATCTATTTTGATTGAATCCAGAGATGTGGTGCTTCTTTTTTCCCCCATTGATTTTGCCTTTTCCTTATTCATATCCATCAAAGGGAGGTTTGACAGTCCAACAAATAATATAATAATACAGCTATTAGGGTCAGGCCTTTTTCTCTTCATTGACTTAGCCTACAGGCTTCCTACATAAGAAGTCCAACAGGGCTGGAAAACAAGATCCACATCTTTAAAATCCTAGCCCTACATCTTTATCCAATGAAATACACTGGGAGTAAAAGAGGTGTCAATGTAAGTAAGAGGCCATGCTGGAAAGCAGCTTCCAGCTGCTATGATATGGCAGGCTTTCTGTTTCTGAGTAGCTAGCTTATATAAATGATGGTCTGATCTGAAGGCCCTTCATTGTGGAGCTCCTTAATGTTTTGAGTTTGTATTCGCTAACTGCAGAATGTATCTTTTCTTGCATGAGGCCATGTTTGAAAAGCACTGAAGAGAGTCATTTAACAGAAATTATAATACTCTTTGCAAGCCTCATATTCTTTGCTATAGCCTGAACAGTATAGCATTTTTACAGAGACAGCTGCAACCCCTGCCAGACACAGTTTTATGTAAGAACTGCAATTGAGAACAACTGGGAAAAAAAGGAACATATTAAAGTTTAAAACTTGTGGCTTGATGTTCCTAGTTCCCATTTTCCTCCAAATAATTTGGAAACCTACCCCTTCCACCTCCTTTTAAAGAAATTGAATTAGTACTCTCCAAGCACTTTGCTCTAGAGTTGATTTCTGGAAGTTATAAGAATACCAAAATAGCTTAGAGAGACCTACAGAAAGAAGGTACTGTCCGGTGAGAGTCACTAGTTAATTTATGCAAGGAATAAGAAAGTTCTTACTGGAGTGCATCAGATAGGGAATTATCTCTCTAGAAGAGGAAGGATCCTGCAGTGATTGCATTAGGGAGCATTATATCCATTGCAGCAGTTTCAAGGGACTTCATGACTTGTACTGGATGTGCTCTGCATGGGAGAGTGCCTCCTCAAACTTGCTCACCAAAGGCTTCTGCATCCCTGCCAGGTTCTGACAAGAGATTTGACCAGGTTACAAAACTGGTTCTACTAATTTAATGATTGTCACTTTACAGATATGATTTAAATGATAGAGAGATATAAACATATGACAAGTAACAAAATTTAAGTCTTTACAACTTTTCATTCATCTCTCACATGCATACATATACAGATCTTCTCTTGTATCTTGCAAGTTCAAGGTCACTAGAGCTCATTAAAGAGCCTATTAAAAAAATGCTTTATGGTGTTACTATTTTCTGATCCCTTACAATTCATCCCAAACCCAAAACCCAATACTTCCCTCTAAAGAACTCAACTTTGATGATTACACACGGGAACCTCTTCTGACATTAATATCAAATAGGTGCTTTGTACCTTAGTATCCATACTAAGAGAAAAGAAAATACTTTCAGCATTGCTAATATTCATATTAATGTCAATCCAACTAAAAGACTGAGAGCTTGGGGATCACAAAGCAGGTCAGGATAGCTAAAGGTGAAGATGAAATTCAAGGGAGAGGCATGAAGGCTACAAAAACATTTAATGTACGGTAGACTACGCACAAAGAAATCCTGAGGCAGACACCAATCTCTCAACACCACTGCAGCCATCTCCATTCCACAAGGTTGCCAGAATGCAAATCAGCTTCTGAACTGATTTTAAGTCACTTACCTTAACATTTACGTATATTTACTTTTTCAGGTAACAAATGCATTAAAATACAGCTGAAAAGATTTTCAAGATTAGCATAAAGCATGAAGAATTATTTCTTAAGATATTTTTGTAGGGACGTAGGCACTAGAAACCAGTGAAGAAGGAAACAGCCCCAACGCAGATCTCTCAGTAAAACGTTCCGTTGTTTTCACATTTCTGTTCTAAAGGTTTTAAGTGTTTCCCTGTGTTCTTGTGCTGCCCTAGGAACGGAAGGTAAGTGACCTGAGAAGGCCCTCATGCGCCAACAAGTCCTCTGCTTCAGCATGGGATTGCTGTATGTTATGGGCCAGTTTTTAGCTAACGTTGGTAAAACCAATTGTCAGCGTAACAAAATGTAAGTGCTGAGGGGTCTGAGTGATGCACACACGTGGCGATTCGCCTCTGACCCTGAACAAGGGCTATGCCAACGGAGAAAAGCAAATCCCCCAGCAAAGCGGAACGCCGAGTTTCACCTCTGAAGGGAGGTGAGGCAGACGGGTCTTGCTAGCACCCACAGCCCTCGGAAATCACCTCCCACTCGGCTGTGCAACGGCTCCCGGCTTGGACAGTCGTTGTAGAACTCTCCTGAGGGTGTCGGTAGCCGGAAAAGGAGAAAGGCAGAGCCTGCCATGGCGAGGGGAGGCTGGCGAGTCTCCTGCTTCCTCGTCCAGCTCCAGGGACGTACCTTAAACCTAAGTTCCTGCCGCACCTTATGGCAGGTGCCTGCGAGCGAGGAACGCCTGAGGGCCACTCAACTGAAGCCCTTCTTGCTACCTCTCCTCACCCCCGCAGTGCCCTCACACCATTCCGCACGAGGGCGACCTGCCGCCCGGGCAGTGATTCGGCTCCTGCCCCCGCCCCGCTGCGGAGCCGGGCGCCGCTCCCGTCGCCGGAGATGTTCCCCGGGGCGGGGAGGGAAGGGGAAGGGCAGCGTGGGGAGGCGGCACCGCTCTCCCACCTGCTCCCCCCTCCGCCGCTGGCGAGGTTAGTGATGAGGCGGCCGCGGGGAGCGGTCGGCGGGGAGCAGCCGGTGGAGTTTGTTTGCTGCCTGTCCCCGTCTTCCTGATGCTCTGAGCCGGAGCCTCCTCCTCTCGCCGGGCTCGCACCCGAGCTGGATGCTCCGCTCGCGCCCGGCTTTGCTGCCACAGCCGCCAGACGCTTCCCGCCGCCCCGCAAGGCATGGAGCCGTCCGTGTCCCCCCTGGACACCACTCCGGATCCCGCCATCGTGCAGCCCCCCGGGGCTAGCCCGCCGATGCCTCCTCGGGAGCAGCCTCCCCAAGAGCAGCTGCGGATCGGGGAGAGCGGGCAGTTCAGCGAGGGGCTGGAGGACAGAGGTGAGCACTGCCCGTCCCTCACCCTGCACCCGTCTCCTTGCACGCTGCCCTCCTCTGTGACATGGCCCATCACCTCCTCTTCGTCCCGAGACGCCTAGCGCCCATCCTGCCAGCTCTCCCCCTAGCACCCTCACGTTTCGCTCTTCCGGACCCATACCCTCCTCCTCATTCCGCCACAACAGCCCTTCCACTACCTCTTCTTCAGCCCTGGCAGCCCCACACCGGCTTCTGCCTTCTTGAGTGCGCCCACCAGCCGCGTTCCGTTGGCAGCCGCCCGCCGTGCTTGTGAGGGGTCCGGCCTCCGGACCACCTCGCTCTTCCTCACCTCCCGCGGGGTGAGGGCCTGCAGGCCCCGCTCCCGCCCAGCCCCTGCCGCCGCCTCAGCGCCCCCGGCCGCCTTCCCCTCAGCCCGTCCGCTGGCGCTTGCTTATCATTCCACCCCACGCCGCCCTCGAAGCTTTCCCCGGTTTTAGTTCTCGTGCGAACACCCTGCGACAGCTTTAAAATATTTTTATAAACTCAGTTCGTGGCTGTTCCCACCTGGCCCGACAACTTGCCTGCCTGGCAGGGGAGCGGGTGCCGGCGGGCGGCGGCACATGGCGCCGCCCCGCAGGCGAGGGGCAGAACCTGGGGCGCAGGTGGCACCGGGGGCCCGGGGTGCTCCCGGGAGGGGCAGGCAGTGCCAGAGGCTTTCTCGCTGCTGAAGAGAGGGTTGCCGCTAAGGTGACCTGCCGCGGGGCTTGTGGTAGCTACTTTCCGATCAGGGCTGCAACGGGGAAGGCTTCTGGGGTGGTCTGCTACAGCCTGGGTAGCCGAGCTCAGGGCGCTTACCTTTGTCTTCCTTCCCCACTTACACGTAACGCCTATTTTTTGCCGCTATTATTTCCCAGGGATGGGAAGCCGCCTGCTTGCAAACCGTGGTACTCTTCAGTGTAAAGCAGGCCAGTTTGAGACATCTGTTAACGATGCGTGAGGCACTCACCTGCTGCCCCAGAGAGGCAGCTGCCATTTTAACCCTCCCCATCGCCCTGTGCTCTGCAATGCCTCCGGGCTCCTCTTCCACACAATTCTGTCTTATTTAATTTTTTTTTTTTTCAGATATAAGCTTTCCTTAACGTCTCTGTTGCAGTTTCTTCGTTGCTTTTTCTGCTTTCAACGTTCCTGAGTCCCTTTTGTGTTCTTGGTCCTTATCCCACGCCACACGTAACCCTTATATCTCCCTCTCTTCAGCTTTCCAGATGTCTGTGCCTGCCCAAAAATCCTAGACACGAAGTAGAGAAGTAAGGGGGAAGCACAGTCATCATATTCCCTGACAAGTTAGTCATGTTAGGGCTGGGGACAGCCTTTTTCTGGGGGTGTCACTGCCAATGGTGCAGAATAGACACTGTGGCTGAGGGCAGTTTTAAGCTTCAGTTCTGTTTGTATAAAGACATTTGGGTTTGATTATGATTCAAACATGGAAGTTTGATTACAGTCTTATTTTAATTTGTGTCCAGTGTGACAGAGCTAAAGACATAATCTGGCCCTTTTGGTATTAAGAGTAATTTAAAAAAGGACTGTCTTGTACCTCACCGTGTCTCACTAGGAGGGAAATGATAGTAAAGCTGCTGATCCTATTTCCTTCACTGCCTTCACACTCTTCCTTTGGCCCTTGCAGTAGCTTCCTTTTAGCTACTTATAGGTAGCGATTCCATCTACCAGGATATTTCTCAGTCATTGTAGAGGAGAATCTGGTATGCTTTTTGCAGTTTGTCTCTGTTAAAACTGTCACAGTCTGTCCTTTTAGATTGTACTTTTTTCTTATGATCCTTTCCAATGAATCATAGCAGATCCAGTTATAGAGATGATACTTCCATGTTTGCTAAAAATAAAAACTAACCCTACATCTTGGAACAAGATATTTGCTTTTTAAGAGCCAGATCCAAAATCAATGATAATTTTGTGGATGGAATCCTTAAATTAACATCTTAGTTGAACAATTTTTCTGTTAGCCTTATCTCTTCCACAAATTCTAACTTGACATTTTAAAATGATCCCTTAGCCAAATAAAAGAGTACTTTGGGTAAGTCAGCATATGGTAAAGAATATCCTAGAATCACTTCACAAATATGCCAAGCTTGTGTTCTGCAACTGTTAGGCAGGTTTTTTTCTCCTTATATTTTTATGGGAAGAAAATCTGTTAATATGTGAAGGTGCTGAAAGATAAAGTAAAAATCCAGTGGATCTAACCAGCTTGTCATCTTTCCTTTACCTTACAGAATCTGTGTTAAATTAATGGCAATAAAATTAGTATGCTAATTTCAGGGTGGAGGATAGCCTTTTATTTTTTTTGTAGCAATGCAGGTCATATTGAAAGATGACTTAGTGCTTAAAACTTGTTTTCTTATGGTCAGTGGGAAAAATATGGAGGCTTACACTGTGAATTGTGTGGTTGTGTATAAATTAATGAGCTGTTGCTTCTAAATAATTTTCATGCTCTGGGCTTTGGTAGTCATGTGAATGAGTTTGTATTTTTGTGTGCCATCCCATAGGACGCTTGTAAGAATGATGGAGTCTTTCTTAGGGATAAAAATGATGAATACAGAAAAATATTTGAATTGTTTTAGGAAGGAAGGGATCACATCTCTGTCAGCTAGAACATGCCAGCCATTTTGAGAGAGAGAGAAAAACACACATGCAGCTGAAGTGGTTCAGTTTTATAAGGATTTCAGTGTCTCATACCGGACACGTGCTTGACATGTGAATAGTAATCAAGAGTGCTGCACTGGCTGTGGGGCTTAATAATACATTTCTCAATTTAATTAGGAGATTGTTTGATTTGTAAATATCAGCTGTGTATGTTGGACTTCTCAGGTAATTGTGAGCTGTAGCCTTGAACTGTATGGTGTCTTTATAGAAAGAAACAGGTGAGGATGTCTGACATTCTGATCCATGTTTATTTGAGGTTTGAAATACTAAGAATCAAAATTAACTAAGAAAACCTGCTCTGCTTTATGTTCCAACAAGATTTGGGCAGTAATTTAAAATCCCTGGTTTGGGGAGGGGGCAGGAGGGGTGAATACACATAACATGAGGTGTGTTTTCTGGGTGGTTATATTGGTAGACATCTCTTCTATATTTCAGGATGCATTGCTAAATTTCTTCATCTCAAAAAAAGCAGTTAAACTTTACATCATTTTCTGTGGTGGCAGAAGGTAGGCCAGACATTGGTGGAGGTGGGGAAGTATTTTTTCCCACAAATGAAATTAAGAAATGTGAGAAATAGGTATGCACTACTGCCTGTAAAAGACTCAAGCCTTTCAGAGTTGTCATCTGGTAGTTTTCAAGTATTAAACTGACAAAGAATGCACATGATAAGAAACACCTATCATTTCATTGTAGGGCCTAGTAATTCTCCTGCACATGAGTTTGCAAGCTCTATTCATAAAGAGGGGAGTGTGTAACAGCAAAATGAGGTAGTATTTCATATTTTGTAAAAGCACAGAACAAGCATAAAATGCTCACAGTGACTTTCTGAACTGCTATAAAGAAACTCTCTCTGTGTTATTGTAATTGAGGTGAAAAAAAACCATGAAGAATTTTTCCAAGACAGCATGAACCCAACCAATTCTGTTAGGATTTAGACCAGTTATTTTGACTGTCTTCAAGTAGCAGAATAAAATGTGGTGGCTCAAATTAACACCCCTGCATGCCTCCCTCTCTGGTGACATATTGTTTGCCCCTGAGGCAGAGATGTCTGATTCACTTCTGAATGGATTCCAAAACTGTTGCAGTTTTCATCCAGTGTGTTACGGTCAGTTGAAATTAATACCAGTTAACATTAATAAACTTGGCTTAATGCAGCCTGGATTCAGAAGTACAGATCAGATAACCAAATCAGATGCCTCTGTCTTAAAAGTGGCAATAGTCATCAGACAGAAAACTAGGGAAGGTGAAGGTAGCAGCAGCTTCAGCGGTTACCTGCTACTGTGTGCCAGAGCCCCTGTTCTCAATCCTTTGTCTGAGACATTAGATCAGCTACTGAGAGGTTGTGCTATTAAACCAGAGCCTCAGTTCAATTAATTCAGTGCAGTCAAGTCCCGCTGGAAGGTGGTTATCCTCTGAGAGGAAGCACCCACATTTTCTGGAGTAATTCATTAAGAATGTTAAAAGCTATCTAGTGTTCTCTCCAATTAAGCAGGTTTGAGCTGGAATTTGGTGGTGGAAAAGAATATGTATTTCAGGGTAAATGAATATATTAAGCACAAAAGAATCTGGATGCGACAGAAGGCAAATACATTAAATTATAAATACTTTTTTAAACCGACTTAAGACTCTGACTGAGAGGATGAAAACCAAAGAATGTTGTTATTTTCTTTATTTTAGCCTGTGATTTAAGATGAGTGGACAAAAGACTTCCACAAATTGAAAGCCTGACAAAAGAGAAAGCAGTCCCATTCCCTTGTGTTCAACAGACTTCCATGCTGCTTGCCATAAGGACAGAACTGGTTCTTCAGTTAGTTCTAGATGGGAATTTATTGTTACCTCACATGAAGGACATTATGCTTCAAGAGTTTTTTTGAACTGTGGCAGCTTTGATTCTGAAGTATGCCTGCTTCTACTTCGATGCTCAATATATGCAGTGTATTCCTGTGCTTCAGTAGGTTATTTCACAGAGACTAATGAGCATGAGGTTTTTTTCCTGTGTTAGTTACGGTCAGGATCCTGAAGTTCTGAAATGAGTTTTGATCTGAGTATAGGACTTGGCTCTTTCTTGTCTAGACGTGCAGGTGGAAGCTTAAGTGATGTGAATTTCTGTAGCTGCCTTACAACTACAGTGATGCTCTTATGTGACTGATGTGTGGTTCTTTCTATCTGAAATCAAAACAACTTTTGTGTGCTCTCTTTGCTTACTCATATATTTGTAATGGCTTCATTCAGTTAACCTTAATAATGTGAGCAGGGTTTGATTCTGTATTGATACTGCATGAATATAGAATGTAAATATGTGATCTAGGTCTGAACTAACACAGCTGTGTTTTTAAAAGGAGCAATGTATTGTTCATATCCTCTTTGCTTATTGCTTATCAGGTTTACTAGAAAGCAGTACAAGGCTAAAACCTCATGAAGCTCAAAGCTACAGAAAGAAGGCATTGTGGGTTTCCTGGGTCTCCATTATTGTCACACTGGCTCTTGCAGTGGCTGCTTTCAGTGAGTATTGGGAATATTTTAAATCTTCACACTTCTTTTTTTTTTTTTCCCTCTTCTCTCAGAATGTCTCTCTCTGTGGAAGCTATCTCATGTATTTTTTTCACAACAGCTAAAGTGATTTCTCTCTAGACTGCCTGTGCCTGCATGGTGCTTATAAATTAGTAAAACTGTTGTTTTTTTCTGCAGAGGATAGGGTTGTTGGTTGGATGAAGAAACAGGAGATGTTTATTTCTGCTAGCATTTATGCATGTGGAACTGTTCACAGAATAGTGTAAATATCATTATACCGTGGATTGCCTTTAACGAAGGAGATCAAATATGACAAGTCTTTATCCACCTGAGATTTGTAGTGGGAATGCTCTAGTAAAGAACAGTGAATTGTAAGGGAGAAATAGGTAATTTATTTGTATTATACTGACCAGTACCCTAACACAACACTAATGTGAAAAGCAAATACCAGTGATTTATGGTGATGTTTGTTTGAATACATTTGTTTGGTTTATCTTTACACAAAGGACTTCCAAAACCCCAAATCACTTTCATATGGAAAAAAATTAAATACATCTATTTTATTTCAAAACAAGAAAACAAAATGTTGCATTGTACAAATAAAGATCTCTTTTTACTTCAATGCAAATTTGTAAAATACCAGCTTTCTGGTATTTTACTTGGCCAGTTAAACACCACTGTAAGGACAAAAAGAAATGTGCAATCTGGACCAAAATCTTTACAATGGCACATTCTGTGTTCAAAAGAAATCAAACACCACAAGTCACTGGATTTATGTGTTCATAGAAACAATAGTAAAGCTCTGTCTAGGAGACATCTAAGATGTCACAAAACATCATTCTTCAGCTTGATAAAGACAGACTTGCATTATTTTTCTTCTTTTTTTCTGAAGCTGCAGCAGCATGTGTTTTATTATTCTAATCTACAGCATGTGACCTGCTGCTGGAAGTTGGTGTCAGCTCCCAGGAGAGATTATTAGAATCTGACCAAATGGTCTCTGAAAACTCAACATACATTACTTGGAGTGCTTTATATAGAAACACAGGTACAATAACGTGATTCAAAGAGAAGAGAAAAGAGAAAGAATACTTTAAAGCAGAATCTAATGCTGTAAAGGAATTGAATGCTGACGAGGAAGAGATCTGAGTTTCCATTTTGTTCTGCTTCATGAAAATACAACAGTCTGTCTTTGCTGCTGAAGCAACATCAAAGTAAATAAGTGTTGGAAGATTTTTTTTTTTACCTGATAACAATATCATTGTAGGGGATTATTGAGAAATGGCTTAATTTTACATTTTCACTTGTCTAAGTTGTGAGACATTAGGGATAACTAATTGTAGAAGAGTCTTTTAAAACATTTGTAAGATTAGTTGCACTACCTGAAGGCATTTATTTGCTGTTTTCTTTATTTGTGGCACTCTGATAGTGTTTAGAAACCCTACCACAAAAAACAGCAGAGAAGATAGTCCCTGCCTGTGTATACTGTGGCTGTATATTCAGCTTGGTTAGAGAGACATTTAATTACTGAAATCAGCTGTTAGTAGTAATTACTAATTCGGTGTTTCTGAAATGTATCTTTCCTTGCGGTTTGAAGAAGTTAGAATTACAAAGAACAAAAGAGGAATCAGCATACAGATACATAATAAATCCGTATGGAGTCACAGTTAAAAGTGCCACAAAAGCATTGCCAGTGTTTGTGATCTGCTTAGTATTAAAACTTCTTAATCTTTGAGGGAAATACAATGACTCCCACGTGCCATTTTGACAGTTCTGTTCAGTTTATTGCCTCACTTTGGTGGCTTTTTTTGCTTTGTGATCTACTTTTAGTAGGTTCCTTCAGCCAGTCCATGAGTTGGAAAACATTCCAGGTGACCAGAGTTTAATGCCTGTTTGATATAAATGACTAGCTGTCACTTTGGGGTGTCTGACTGCCAATTCTTGGCAAATATGTGCTGTTTAAAGCATTCAGTTTCCATTTCACCTCTTATCTGTAATAGTAAAGCATTAGCAATACAGCCCTGAGGTTCTCTTTCAGTGAGAAATGGGGACCTGCTGTGCTAATTGTTGGGCTACACTGACTGTAGCTCTGACTGTACACTCCTCTTTCTGATTTCCCTTTAAATTCTTTCTGTAAGTCTTCATTTTATCACTTTTATGGCTTCAAAATACTTTTTTTTGCAAGTGTGTTTTATGGTGCTGCTTTTGCAGCAGTACATAATCTAGTAAAGATACTAGGCCAGGGGACTGACATTACTTGATAACTGTGCTTGAAGAAAGGGAGAACATGGAATGTAAATGCTAAGGGGATTTGATACCTGTGTGTATGGTCTGTGTGTAGGGTGGGGATGTGATTCAGGAGCCTTCTTTTCCAGGTCACTGTTTATAACTAGACTTTCTTTCATTTTTTTTGTGGTCTGCCTCCCTTGAGTGCTACATCTCGATCACCCTTATTCCTTTCAAGATTTGTCTAGATACTTCAGTGTTCTATTTTTTTCAGTATTACAGCAAGTTGGAATGGTTTGTCTTGACTGGTATGAGGCCCATCTGAGATCTGCAGATTCTTTCACTTGTAAATTTTGAAAAAGACTTAATGCTGCTCTGAGTCCATAGATAAAGTTTTCTTACTAGGTAATGATCTATGGCACATGAGGCATGAGATCCATTGATGCGAGCTCTGTGTGTTAGACTACACACAGACTCTTTTCAACAGTATTATGAACGTGTATAAATTCAAATTGTGATATACCTATATACACATGATGTATTTGCTGCATAACAGGTGTAAGTTATGTATTCTCTCTCTGGGATGGGCTGTTTTGTGACCTAAAATATCAAAATGCAGAAAATGAAATACTGTATATCCCAAGATGCATTTGGTGTTCACATTTGAAAAGCTTAACTAAAGTAGGCTAGATATTGAGCAGGATAGAGCAGCTTAAGGGAAAATGAAATTAACATCTTTCATTAACTGATATTGACAAGTGGGACTTCAACTTCTCGTGGCCAAGAAAGTCAATAGTATCCTGGGCTGCCTTAAGAAGAGTGTGACCAGCAGGTCAAGGGAGGTTCTCCTCTCACTCTACTCAGCCCTAGTGAGGTATTGTGTCCGGTTCTGGGCTTCCTAGTTCAAGAGAGATAGGGAGCTAACTACTGGACAGAGTCCAGCAGAGGCTACAAAGATGATCAGGGGACTGGAGCATCTCTTTTATGAGTAGAGGCTGAGAGACCCAAGGCTGTTAAGCCTGGAGAAGAGAAGACTGAGAAAGGATTGTATCATTGATTACCTATATCTTAAGGACAGATGTCAAGATGATGGGCCTGAGCTCTTTTCAGTGGTGCCCAATGATAGGACAAAGGGAAATGCACAGACTTAATATACCTAATTTTGCTAAGGAAATCTTGTACTGTTAAAGACCATGTGGAAGTTTAAGCTGCTGTCTCTAAATACATCTCATGGGCTGGGCTGTAGGGTAATCATTGTGGTTATGTTGACTTTGAGAGCTGTGGAAAGTGTTGCTCTCCATGTGTAGCTGCACAAGGTTTCAGTAGAATTTTTGTACACTTAAATTTGTAAGACCCATAAGATCACTGGAGCCCTACAGTTTCATCTTTGGTGCCTGAAAGTGCAATCCTTTTATGGTCAGGTACTGAACAATGCCTGATGAGTGAGTGCATTTTACTTCTGATTTAGGTGGTGCCTGAAATATGCTTGTTTGTAGAATTCTCAGGAGTGGATTCCACTAAAATCGACATTAATTTATTCCTTAGCACACCAAGAAAGAACTGGGATAATAATTGTAATATGATAATTTCTGTTTTACCATATGAGAGAAGAATGATAACATAATATGGACATCTTTTGCAATGTGTTGCATGAGATTGCATTCTGATTTCATAATGACTACTTTCTGTAGCTGCAGTATTGTAGGTTTCAGAATCATTATAGAGGGAAGGGGATTATTACAGATGGAATGGAACCTTGGTGTTTTGAAACCTGTGATTCTTACTTTCTTGACATTTATGTTACTAAGGCATAATTTGGAAAAATTACACAAATATAGCCTTGGCTGTTGTAGTTTAATTTCTGTTTAAGCAGCTTATTGCTGTTAGTATTGTCAAAGCAGAAAACAAACTCTCTTTCTGTCTGCTGTTTCTTGTCCAGCGTAGACTTGTGAGTCACAGAAATCAGCCTTCTCATTCATCAGTCTTTTCATTCATCTTCCTCATTTGATTAGCTAAAGTTGTTTCACAGTGAATGGAGTAGTCATGTCAATACATCAAAACAATATATAGACCAAATTCTGCACCAAAAGCTGTCTTTGTAGTCAGAAATTGAGCAAAGATTTGGAATGTATGCCTTTGTAAATGTAAGCTTTGTAAAGGGCTTTCATGAGGCAGCTGTCAAGATGAAGCTTGCAGCCAGCCTGTCCCAGTGTGGTGAAATCACGCGTGAATGAGCCCTGCATGCCCATGCATCACGGGAAGAGTCTGCAAAATGCCAGGGAAAGAGCAGGCAGGTTGTGAAATCTGTCCTCGTGGTCGCTTTGCAGAGCACTCTTTTCAGATCATCACAGGTTTATAAGTGACTTTAGATCACCACAGTCTTCTTTAAGGGTTTGGCTTTACAAAAATAATGGAAAACTTGAGTGCAGCAATAGATCCACAGTTTGCAGTCTTGTCCTGGTCAGTGTTCAGTCTGGTATAGTAAACAGGCACTGTGATTTTGAGAAGGTGAATTCTATCAATCGGTGTTGTATCTCAGGTGGAAAGCTGCTAAATAGAGTTCTGAAAGTGGGATTATTTTCTGGGGTTAGCCTTTGGCCTGTGGATGAGATTTTACAAGTAAATGCTAAGACACATTCTGATTTTGTATATAAAATGATTTGTGTTTAAGAATGAATTACTGAAAAATAATTTCTTAAAGTGAATTTCCACACACTGGAATTAGAGAAGCATTTTGTTTGAGATGCACGGTCTGTAGAAATTTCAGGGGAGAGCTTGCTTTCGGGTTAAAGCTTTATTCTTGTTCAAACTCTTTCATAGATGGATTCAAATGCCAACAAGCCCCAGGAAGTATGGATCCAGGTCTGCTTTCTTCATGGAAATGACTAAATTGAGCCGTAAAAATCTCATTTTGGTTAACTGTAGGACATGACTGCTGATTCTCCTTCCCTATTATGCTACTCTGGTGCACTGCAAATAGAGTTACATGGGACAAACTGAGCAACTGAAGGTGTTATCCTGTGAATGCTCAGATATGGACATATTGATGCTATCTGTCACTCCTCGTCTTAGGCATACTACTTGGATAACTGAATTGAGGAGTGACAATATAAATTTATTGATGAATATTTAATTTTCTCAGTGATCCAGTCCTATTATTGCTTGAAAAATTAAATATATGTGAGCCTTCCCTTATGTTTGAGCAATATTTAGTATATGCTGGGCTGTGAACAATAATGCTGCTAATAAATAATATAGGTGAAGGTTCATGGTTCTGAGGCTCTTTCATTTAGATACCCAATTCAACTTTCTTTAAAGGTCACTAAATTTCAGACAAATTATGAGCATTCAGAACTCAGGCCTATTTCAGAGTGTCTCACCTGAGTTTCTAAACAGAATTCTCCAGTATCAGTTTGTATTTTCTTTTCCAAAAGCTACAAAAAAATTAATTTATTACTTCTAAAGACCTGCAAGGTTTTTTTTTTAGTACAGTGTTATTACATTTATCCAAAAAGTTGCATTTCAGATCATAATACTATGCAGATTCCTAAAAGCAAGCAAAGGCTAAATATAGAATAGAGCTTGCTATGTTACGGTGCGCAGATCTCTCATTTTGCATGTTTCTCAGGGCCTTTAATTGTATCAGTTACAAAAAGACAGATGCTTCAGGGCTGCAGTCTCACAGAAGTGTTAATGAAATATAGAACTTACATTCCCAAAGTAGACTTCTAATACTGGTGACACTTGTGCAACCCTATTGTCCTCGTTACAGTGGCGTTGCTACAATCAAAAGCGGTTTGGTCCTGACCATGTTGTACATAACATCCAAAGGGCAAAAAAATTTCCATTGCTTGTGCAGCACTGGCACCAGATAGCCTGTTGTATAGGTCAGACTGTACTTTGTAACAGGAAAATGCAATTTTCCTTCACTGAAAGTGAAATGAGGGGCCAGTAAGGGCCTGTCTTTTTTTAGGCACACGAAACTAAGTGATTTTCTTGGGAGAAGAAAATAACATATGGATGTCAAGTTCAAGACTGATGTCTGTTGAACAGAAGTATAGGTCTAAAATCCGCAGTGCTTCACACGCCATGAAATGAAATCTTTTCCTTAGTTGGCAGGCAAAATGATGACAGAAGTTTGAAATCTAGAACAGGCTACAAAATGATCTCTATGTATTTGCACATTTAAAACATTCTTGCTGTGATGGAGTCTTATTAGAACAGCTGTTTAAATTCTGCCCTGTAAAACTTGTGAACCTTGCATTAGAAGATTTCAGTTCAATTGTTCCTTGTGCCAGGTACCCATTCCTTTCTCATGAGACTAGATCATCCCGAAGAATTTTGGAATTAATACAAGATGCTGATGCTGGGGGAGTACTAGCACTTTAACATGCCATGGAGCACACAAGTGTGTTGAGTCTAGGCTACTGTGTAAAAATCACAATCACACGTTTTTCCCTTTATTTTTCCTTTCTGAGATCATGGGATTGTTTGTGCTAAAGTCTGAAGTAGTCTGTGCAGTATCTACACCAGACAGAACAGTAATGTCCTTTAAACTAATTAACATGAGTATTATATTACCTCATATAGCATGCAATACAGATGGTACAGAGAGCATAATATATTAGAATATATGTATCATGTATTTTATAGAGGATTATTGGGTCTTTGGTTTTGTCATTAGGTCTCTGCTAGGATTTCATTTAAGACAGCTTTGTCTTTGATGACTCAGAGCTTCAGATGTGAGAATGCAATTGTCTAACAAGGTACAACATACTAGTAAGGGAAGTAACTAGGCAGAGAACGTTAAATAATTGGGCTAGTATCATGCATCCTCATATCCATCTGTGAGAGAGATGCCATAAGAGACAGAGATGTAGGTAGAGGTTGAGTTTTGCATATGGGAGAAGAACTGAACTCAAAAGGGAAGGCTTTAGGCAGTGTGGAAATGATGTGCTCTTATAGCCATCTCTGACCTGTAGTAGATGAAAAAAGTGCATCTTGGCTAAGCGAAGACAAAAACAGTTACAAAAGGAAGGAATATTAGGTTTATTGGATGTAGTTAATACTAACTGTTGCCCATGAAAACCAGTTGAAGCTTTTCTGTGTGATTTAAATGACCCTCTAGTACAAGTTTCAGTTGCCTTATTTGGGATGTCACATATGCAGGTGATTGTACATCTGCCCTTTGAAGTAACATCTCTGCAGTTTAATGTATTTTCAGTCAATCACTGTAGTATCAGTTCCACAAAGTAGTATCTCAGCTGTTGCAGACTTACCTCTTGTGCAAAAGCATGGTGTGTTAAAAGATGTCTTTGTGAATACCAGATATACCATCAGCATTTGGGTTGCATAAATGATGATGTATTTTCTCTGCTTCCCCAATTTAAAATGTACTTCTTTGCTTTTTGCAAAGGTGAACTTGTACATCTTTGTATCTAGAGCTGAAAATCAAGATTAATGGGAGAAAATTAATTTTGTTTGAAGTCTGTAAGGTTGTAAAGCACTGCTGAATTAAAACAGACTTCTCAGGCAGCAGTGAAAGTGACGAAAATCAGAACACAGCTTACTTTTCCTTAATTTTTTCTTCCTTCTGCCAGAAACTTTAAAATATTCATGTGTTTTAACTTAGTAGACAACAAAGTGTAAACACCAAAATGTAAACTTGTACCTGATTCAAAATTTTTAATAACATTTATAACTTCTGCTACTCGGGGGCTGTTGATAGTGCTTGGTGTTTACTTGGCGCTTACTCTCTGTGATTTTTCAGTAACAAGTGTTTGAGTTCCCTATCACTGAAAGTCAAAACTTGTTAGATTTTAATACCTTTTCAGTACAGAATTTTATTTGCATATGACTCATCTTATTTTGCTGTGCCTACACTGCAGGAGGACTTAATACAGTAAAGTAATCATATAAATAATACTTGTATCTCCCAGCAGATCTCTACCATGTTGCAGCAGAATGTGCTGTTGGTTGGGTGACATGCACTGCTTTGTTGTCAGCTCTGTGCCAGTTGACCCAGTGTAATGCTAGGTGAGAAATGGGAGCATCTGAGAAACTGGGGCTGCATACAGAGCAGTGGCAGAGAACATCTTTTAGAATGGCGAGCGCTGTTGTTTGAGTAGATACTACTGCTCCTTTTGAGATTAATGACCAAGTATTAACTGAAGAATACTTCTGCTTCTGAAAACACCATCAGGAACAAGAAAAAACTTATGTCCTAGGTACTCTTATTTATTATGTGTTATGACACTTTTTGAGAAAAAGTGAGTTAATACTCATTTTGTGAAAATCCAGTTTGATAAATTCATTTATTATTTTGTTTGAAACTATTGGTGTTTATTATTGTAGGTGATAAACTGTGCTAGTGTGTGCTTGTGGTGTGTTGTAGAACGATGTGTGCATATGATTTCATGAATCTATTATTGTACCTTACTGAAAATGTTAGTCTAAAAGTAAAACAGGTAAAAAATGCCGTGGGTTTGGGTGGTGTGGTGGAATTGGGGTTTGCGGTTTTTTTGGTTGAAGGAATGGCACTTGAATGATAAGGGTTTATGGTTGTTCTGATGTCTATTTTGCAGTTAGAGGTTTTGATATTTTAACAAGCATCTGTAGTGTCAGTCAAGTCTTTCAGGTTGAAGGAGTGGAAAGCTTTGATACGTTGTATTAAAAGGGCAGTACGGCTTGGTCAAATGAGTTTAATTTAAGATTATCATGAGTATTTGGTAAAAGACTCGAACCAAATGTTTGGAGACTGGGAAAGGCAAGATAACTTTTAATGGGCATTAATGGTCTTTTACAAGCCAACATTCTACCAGAAAACCCTTAATGAGTTCCCAAGTATCTTGTGACTTTTGTGTATGACCTATTACCATTCTTTTCTCTGGATGTACAGAAAAAGGAACAGATAAGCTTAGCTTCAGAGTTAGAAGGAGCAGGTTAGTCAGTGCTTAGTTAAGGAAGAGTGACCAGAAAGAGCCAGCTGGTATTTTTGCTAGACAGAAAAAACTGCAGAGGAAGTGGGATAGTCTGACAAATACCGTAAAAATAGTTAGACAAGAGACATCTGCCTTCCAGGAACTGCTGCAGAATAAGTGGTACTTGCACCACAGACTGTCTTTCTGGAGAGAGCTCTGGGCCATTTTCATGCTAGGTGCAATGCTGAGAACATGAGTAAGATCTACTGCAGAACAGGATTCTCTGCTGAATCCTAAATGAAGATTTCTCATGAGATATGAAGACTGTTTATCTTCTGCTGTTAAAGATTATACATCAAGGAACTGTTAAGAATAATGTATATTTTCAATATATAAAAGTGAAAAAAACCCAAACCTTTAAGTGCATCAGCCTCAGGTCACATTTTTTAATGAAAAATTTCAATGGTCAAAGAATGACAGTATTTCCCAAGGCTCTAAAAAGAAAAATCTCAGATTTCAGGGGAAGGATTTATTACCATTCAGTGGCAGATTTAATAGAATGGAAATGCAGCCCTGCAGTGTCAGCTACGATGTGTATTGGGAAAAATCTAAGTAGCTCCATGCATTCCCATACTGATAGGCCTGATAGACACCTGATAGACAAGTAAAGGTATACTTGAAATGAGGAAGTCCAAATTAGAAGGGAGTTCCTTAGAAATAATACTTTGTGGAGTCTACATAGCTTCACCTTGATCCAAAGAATTTGTGATCCTTCCAACAAACAGGTTCAGATATTTAGTAACAGATTTGTGGTGTTGAATAGTTAAATTCACATTAGTGTGGATAGAATTACTCCTAGAAAAATGTTTCTAACAGTTCCATGGAAAACATAGGACAGAGCCAAGTAACCAGCATCAAACCTGACTAGCATTGTGAAAGCTAGTGACAAAACTGATAGTGATTGTAGTGGTGTCAGATCACTTCCTAACCACATAGCTAAGGAGTTATGAGAAAATTGCTAAATAGCACAATAAAAAATAAGACAGCCCATACTAACATTGTTTTATGTTGGTAAATTTGTGTATGTCTAAGAAATGCACGCTGCTGGAGAAAAAGAAAGGCAGATGCAAGGCATCACTCTTGGCTTGTTTTGTGAGAGAGTGAATGAAGGCTATATGTATGCCTGGAGGGTTATTGTCTACCTCCCTATTTGGTAGGCATCACTATTCTGACTTAACCACTGTAGCTAACATGTATCAGACTATAATGTCTAACTATGTCTAACTAATAGTACCCAAAAGAGCCAATTCATTTGCTCATCTTTGTGGTACATGAAAAACTACTAATAAAACGTGTCTCCTTTTTATTTATCCTGACGTGATATTTCTGTAATTAGCTGCAGCAAGAAAATGAGGGATTGTTTAACAATCCTCTAGCCATGATAAAAGAGGTCAGCAAATTAATTTGCACGGATTGTTAGCAAAGCAGGTAAAATTCATTGTTATGTGCCATTTACTATGTGACTAAGCCATAGTTACTGCTTGTACATGTGTAAAAAGCATAACAATAAAAAAAATCTGATATTGAGATGTGGGCAGCAAAATGGTACAGTTTTGGTATTTTGAGTCCTGTTGAGCACTTAAGCAAATCTTGCTCAAGGGAGATTTCCTGCCACTCTCCCACTAAGGGATACTCACTGGGTTGTCATGTGTGCTTTTCCCTGCTGAGAAGCATCTGGTGGATGCAAACATGACTAGGATTTAAGGGATAATGTTGCATGTAATGTTTAATGGCTTATGGAATCTGTAGGCATGGAATCTTCTAAATGAAGTAATTTATAAGGACCAATCTTCTGTTGGAGTGCATTGACTTGTGGCATTCCATGGGTTTATTTCAATCTGAAACCGAAAAGCATCTGACCCTAAAGCCTATGGCAAACGACAGGATGAACTTACGCTAGATGAGGTGTTTTCAGACTTAGATCTCCAGTTAACATTTTCTTGTTCTTTTAATAGTGACTCCTGTTTTGTCTCATTGTGGTTTTGGTGACATGTTTGCTGAAGGCAGCCTTTTCAACCTTTCACATGCATTTTGGATCCTGCTAGGTTCATAGAGACCGGGCCAAGAGTTTGCTCCAGGGACTGCTCTAATCCTGGGCATAACCCAAGCTTTCTTTGTAGCTTTGGGAAAACAGTTTTACTACTATGAGCTTGATCTCCATCTGCACACATCAGGTTTTGATACATGAAAAAATAACTCAATTTTCTGCCCAAACCCCAGTATTTTGCTAGATAGTAGTTGACATGTTTATGTGTATCCTGAGTCTTCCATAGTGACAACATTCTAGGAAGGTGTTGCAGGCCACTTCATCTCCATACTCCTGAATTGTGGGATAATTTCCCTCATTTGTTGTGATCTACCTTGTGAATACTATTTTGAAGTGACAGAATTTTTCATGCTGTAATGCTTGTGATTGAATGTGCTCAGATGTTTTTGACTTCTTCTTGTCTGGACAATAGTAATTTTAGTGTTGGGCAATGTGTTTTGGGTTGATGGATTTTGAGAAATGTGGTGGTGTTCTTGTTTGTACCTTTGTAATGCAGTTAACCCACCTGCTGCTGAAATGGAACAGGGTAAAGGCCCTGGTAGGCAATGAAGAATAAAAAGACAGGATTGTGCAGTTCTGTATGGCCCTGGCTATTGGTGGAATAGCTTCACGTTCTGCAATGCCTCTTGAGGTTCATAATGCACTGAGGGATTTGGAACATTTTCTTTTCTTTTTCTTCCTTTTGGTAGATAATAGAGAAAGGCAAATGTGATTATAATGTGAAACTTGTGTTTCTTCTTTAAGTAACCATTTTCATTGGTCAGATAGATGTTGGAAAGAACTTTTTACAGCTGTCAAACGAGTACCATTAAGAAATTAAAGGAGACAGGAGAACTCTAGAAAATAACCTGCCTTGAAGTCTAAGTACATGAAGTTTTTGAGATCAGTGAAAAGATCCTTGTGGAGGTTTAAAATTTTTTACAGTCTCAGAGCATCAAGTAGGATTGTTTTAACCATTGACCATTGTCAGGAACACATCAGTGAGACCTTGACTTTCAAGAAAGAACTGCTTTTTCAGCTCTGCATGTGACCTCATGTTCAGTGTAACTTTTCATGTCAGCACAAGTCTGATGTTATTTTTTTATAGGGCCTTGCTAGATTTGTTGCACATACTTTTACATTTTTTGAGAACCACAGAGTCTGAGGTTTTGAAAATAGGATGCTTTTGTTACAAAACTCAGCACTCCACATTTCAAAAGTAAGGTTTTGAAACTACATCAAAAGTGCAGCTGGATTCCACGAAGTTATCAAATGTTTTCTTCTTTATTGTTTTCTTCACTTTTTTTTTCTCTGCCAGGAGTTGAACAGGCATTTGGGCTTTGCCTGTCTCAGGCAGGTGTAGCCTTCTAAAACTAGCTAAATTACATCTTTCACAGAATATTTAGACGGATTGATCACCACATTTAATACTCTTAAGAGTATGCTGATAATTTGTAGCTGAGCTGTAAGTATTTTTCAGGACATGAGACAGTGAAGTGATGGAATGGTTGTCTAATGGGTCAGTAACTAAAGCATTTATGTTCCTGATGATTCCTATGGTGTTGGAGGATGTCCCCCTAATCCTTGTAGCTGGAAAGCTAAGCAAGGCTCCGTTTATGAAGGCTAAGGAAGTCTACCACTGTGAATATTGCTATTGTCCACTAGAATGGTATCCCTGATGGTTTCATGAGGTGGCTGAAAGTTTGTATTCACCTATTTTATAATGGAGAAGTCAGTCTTGCCATGCATTCTCAGAACTGTATCACCTTTATGCATATGAAGTCTGTATCTCTTCCTGGTGTGCTTAAAGTCCACTGTGAAGTGAATGCTGCTTTGTAGTGACTGTCAGGCTTACTGGAGTTTAGTGGAGCTGGTGATTTGTTGCTGTTGCTGTGTACTTCAGGTATTTTCTGCACAGGCTTCCTACTGCAATGCAGTTTGCTGAACAGAAAAATACCTCGCTGAATTTTGCTCTTATATAAAGCAAGCCAAGATAATGTGCAAGTTTCTGTAGTGCAGAAAAAAGGTTACCAATTTAAAACTAAAGAATAACCCAATCAAATACTGTATTAAGTTTGTTTTAAAAATTAAGATAGACAGTGCTTATCACTCATGGCATCCAGTTTTCATGATCAAATACACATCAAGTGTGCAAGCTTTATGTTTCTGTGTTAATGTATTCTTCTTTGAGCCTGTTATACTTAGTATTTCAATGCCTGGCATGGAGAGGAACCTCAGGTAAGATGACTTGAGAAAGAGCTGCCTAAGAATTTTCATTCTGTTGGATGAAATACAGCATTGGTGTGGTTTACAGTTGTACTTTGTACTGGAAATGTTCTAAGCCAGTTTGGATGTTGTCTTGATTAATCTTTACAGCTATTGCAACCTCTTTATGGAGTAGATAATATTTGAGAATGTGAATGGGAATTAGGGAAAATGTACAGAGGAGACCTTAGGAATAGAAGGTTATGGGATAACGGCGAATCTGCTGAGCCTACAAGTCAGTCTAGGGAAAGTTGTGGCATATTTTGTGTCACAAGACATGATTCTTATGTACACTGGCAGTGATTGTTGTCTCTGGAATGATGAAAATCCAAAGGCTTGTCTAATCATCATATGGACAGATAAGTGCTTTTAAGGATGGGAATTTTTGTATTATTTTTGCTTTCCCTCTGGATATTTTTGATGTTACTGAAATACTGTATAGAGATCACCACAATGAGACTTGCTTTTAGTGATGATCTTGAAAAGGAAGTTGACCTAAGGATTTCCATAGCTTTCACATAATTCAAGAAAGCAGATATGCTTCCAGTTGGAAAGGAGGGATAGAATCCAGTGATGTCAAGGCTAAACACATATGGAAACATACTCCTCAATTTGGTCATCCAGGGTAAAACCCACCAAACATAGCAGCAATTCGTTTTATGAACACAGAGATGATATTCAGTCATCCTGTTTACATACTGGAGGGCACAAGGGAAAGCAAAGTGCACAACTGAGTTGCAAAGAAGCTGCAGGACTAATAAATTGCTTTGGAAATCTAATGTGAATGTATAAACCATGATTTGAAGCAAGAGCACAAAAGATGTGCCTTGCGGAGTACTGTCTTATAAGGACTGAAATGGCATGGGTAGAGTGTTTCTGTGGTGTTCTTCTTTATTTTGTTTTGTTGTTTCCCCCCCTGAATGTCTCATGTGAGTATAAATAGGTTATTCATCAAAATTAGAGGACATGTGAGGACCTGACCTTTCTTTGTAATGACTCTATTTAACTATCATCCAAGTGATGCATTTCGCAGTTAACTGTAGCTTAGGAGGTGATATTGCTACCTGGGCTTTACAAGCACTTTCACAGATTTATCTTCATTTTGAACACATCTATTTCTGGACTCCACTTAAAAAAGTGTGCAGTTTTCTTTTTCTTTCCTGGGTGCCTGGGCTTCACATTTGCAGTGAGCTGGGACTGCATAAAGTGTTAGTTACTACGTGGTGCAAGAACACCATTTAGATCTAAACATGTGCAATGTGTTTTCTTCATTCTGACTTTTTATTTACAGTGATTTCACTGGGCAGCTAGGCCAGGTGTGGGGAAAATAATAGAATGTGTCCCGTTAATGATGATTAAGAGAGTGGAACATCTTCCTTATGAGGAAAGGCTGAGGGAGTTGGGTGTATCTTTATCTTGGAGAAGACTGAGGGGTGACCTCATTAATGTTTATTAATATGTGAAGGGTGAATATTGGTAGGGCAGAGCGAGGCTCTTTTCAGTGATGTCCAGTGACCAGACGAGGGGCAATGAGTGCAAGCTGGAGCACAGGAGATTCCATGGGTCCCTAAGGAAAAACTTTTTCACTGTGAGGGTGACAGAACACTGGAACAGGCTGCTCAGAGAAATTGTAGAGTCTCCTAGTCTGGAGACATTCAAAACCTGCCTGGATGTGTTCCTGTGTGACATACTCTAAGTGCTCTTGCTCGGGCAGTGGGAATGATCTTTTGAGGTCCCTTCCAACCCCTAACATTCTGTGATTGTGTGCGATGTGTAGCTCTCCTGCTTGCAGTAATGTGACTGCCTTGATTTCACTTGTGTAACTTTGATTGGAATTAATTTTTACATTCATGTGCTATGCTAAGTGTCTTGTGATACTGAAAAGATAAGGGAAGCCGACATACTGGTTCAGCAGATATTGATAAAGAGGTTCTGTTTGGGAGATATTTGGTATTAGTTACCTTCATTGCAATCAATAGAAATCCTTTGACATAGAGTGAGATCAGTAGATATGACTTTGCAAAAAAACTGCATGAAATGCAAAGAAGAAAAATAGGCAAAAGAGCTCATTAGGTTATGTTGACCAGTTCACTGTTTTGTGTCTCCTCAATGCCTTTCCTTTAGATACTGTCCCTGCAATGGAGCTAGCAAGACAGTGTGCATTCGTTTGCTACCTTGCGAAGTCCAGATGGCTTTTACAAAAGTATGTTAAGTCTTTTAGCTTAGGCAAATGATAGGCTTTAGAAAATCTGAATTCACTTTTTAGTTCTGGTGGTGGTGGATTGCTGTTACGATTTTTATGTTTCTGTGTTGTCCTTGGGTTTTGAGGACTCCACTCGCTTCTAGTAACTTTAATTTAAGATGTAGAACTCGAAATTGAAACTTTAACGGATGGAATTAATTATTTTTACTTTCATTGAGATTATTTACATCATATTTGTAAGCTTTAGTAAGATCATGTTCTTAGAATATCAAATCACAGAAGTACAGAAGAGGTTTTAGTGTAGTTGCATTTGGTTTTGTTGAATTTTCTCCTCTTAGCTTCATCAATTAAAAAAATAAAATCAAGATAATTCAGAATTCCAACACTGACTTTTAAAAATCATCTTCAGTCCTCTTACTGAAATTGATTGGGATGGGATCAAAGTTTTTTGCTTCGATGTCACCCGTAGGTGTAACACTGTAAAATTTGAGGTGAGGATAGGAACCCTGGCCTCAGTGAAGCTTTTGGAGGACTTTTCTTTTCAGTATGTCCAGAATGTCATTAGCCAACAGTACTAAAAATTCCAAGGAGTATTTGTTTTTCCCCATTACAAACATTCCACTTAGCTTATAAGGCCTATTTGAAATGCCTTTGGTTGCTATAATGAAGTCTATAACTTGGATATAATTTTCTCTTAATGAATATTTTGTTAGTCTTTCTGTATTCACATTCAGTGGCAGAAGTGGAAGAATAAAACCTAAACCTTCATGTCCCACAATTATATGTAACAGTCTTCATGTCTCCTTTGCCTCATCTGTTCCCATTATTATTTTTAGGAGAAATTTAGTGGCTGCTTAGAAAAACATTGCTTTTTTTACTTCTTCTGCTCTGGAAGGACAAAAAGTTAGGGCAAAGAAGGGACTTTGCATTACTACAGAAGCAATTCTTCTGGAAAAGGTTTTGAAAAATAGCAAAACCCCCAGATTCTGAAATTGGAGTGAACTCCTGTGCTTTATAATGGGCTGTAGCCTTGTGGCATGTCTGACAATTAAATTTTATATTATTTTATCATGGAGTGGTAATGATATGGGGTAGAATGCTGCTTGTGAGGCAGAGGGGACTGATGAGAAAATCACCTTTTTGTATTAGGTTTGGGGATTTAAAAATGGAATTTTCAATTTCATTTTGGAAGATATATAATCTTTGATAGACAATAGTATTCACTGAAAACCAGGGAAGAAGCAGTAGCCACTGTAGAAAATGTAGCTCTTCGGTTGTACTTCTGTTTGCATAGAGAATAATACAACAGGACATTTTTCTTTTTCTTTATAATTAAACCTGTCTTTCTTACCTATAGGAAGAAGCATTATATTTCAATTATATGTCCAGAGAAGGGTGACAAAGCTGTTGAGAGGCCTGGAACACAAACTATGAGGAGAGGCTGAGGGAGCTGGGGGTGTTTAGCCTGGAGAAGAGGAGGCTCAGGGGGGACCTCATTGCTGTCTACAAACTACATGAAGGGAGGCTATAGCCAGGTGGAGGTTGGTCTCTTCTGCCAGGCAACCAGCAACAGAACAAGGGGACACAGTCTCAAGTTGTGCTGGAGGAGGTCTAGGCTGGATGCTAGGAGGAAGTTCTTGCCAGAGAGAGTGATTGCCATTGGAATGGGCTGCCCAGGGAGGTGGTGGAGTCACTGTCTCTGGAGGTGTTCAAGAAAAGCCTGGCTGAGGCACTTAGTGCCATGGTCTAGTTGACTGGCTAGGGCTGGGTGCTAGGTTGGACTGGATGATGTTGGAGGTCTCTTCCAACCTGGTTGATTCTATGATTCTATATATTGCCCACTGGTATCCTTTGCTTTCTAGGCCAAGTTTTTACTTCTTCTGTTGCTTTTTGCAGTAGCAAATGGAGATAATGTTTTATTTCACTTTCAGAAAAAGTGACTTGCTGGTTACTAACCCCAATGAGCACTGCCCAGTATGAAAGTACTTCAGATGACAGGCTGCGGGAGCAGGTTACTTTGCTCTACAGTTCATTGTATCATTGCTCCCATCTCCAGCACTGCAGCAATTCAGGCAAACTGCTGTTAAAAGACTCTGATATGTGTGCGTGAAATGCTGGAAGAAAAGACTTGTGCAACCTTGACTGCTGTTATGGTTCAGATGACATCTTTGAAATGTTTCTCTGAGGGCTGCTTTTTTGAGGAGGAGATGTGCTGAAAATTGAGTGGGTATCATTGTGTGTGCTTCTGTGTGTGGTACTCAACTTTCCCTAGCACTTAAAATAATTTTATTTTCCTGAAAAATAAAAATTAAGGTTGGCATTTTCAAAGGCATCTTCATGCTGGAAAAAGTATTCTATTATGGGATTTAACTTCTTTTTATTAAACCAATCATATTTTAATTAAAAAAACCATGATGTCTGTTTGCCTTCAGTATTTGTTAGTAACTTTCAAAGCTTTAATTAGTATTTTGTGGCAGCAGAACATCTGACATGATGGAGGCACTTTAATATAAGTATTATTTATTCTGTTTGCCATATGAAAATAGCTGCTTCAGAGTGGTCCTGGAATGTTTCCAGAGAAGGGTGACAAAGCTGGTGAAAGGCCTGGAACACAAACACTATGAGGAGAGGCTGAGGGAGCTGGGATTGTTTAGCCTGGAGAAGAGGAGGCTCAGGGGTGACCTCATTGCTGTCTACAACTACCTGAAGGGAGGTTGTAGCCAGGTGAGGGTTAGTCTCTTCTCCCAGGCAACCAGCAACAGAAAAGTGGACACAGCCTCGAGTTGTGCTGGGGGAGGTCTAGGCTGGATGTTAGGAGGAAGTTCTTGCCAGAGAGAGTGATTTGTCATTAGAATGGGCTGCCCAGGGAGGTGGTGGAGGCACCATCTCTGGAGGTGTTCAAGAAAAGACTGGCTGAGGCACTTAGTGCCATGGTCTAGTTGACTGGATAGGTCTGGTTGCTAGGTTGGACTGGATGATCTTACAACCTGGTTGATTCTATGATTCTGTGATCTTTCTGAGTGGAAATATTCAAATCAAGGAAACTGCAATGCTTTGGTTATAGCATTTGGTAGTATAGAGTTTTATTTATAATATGTGGTAGTATACTGGACAGATCCTTCATGCTCCACACATCCATTTGTATTGTCTGAAAATATTAGCCTAGAAATACTGCTGGAACCTGTTTTCAGTGGCTGCCAACAATATAGAGATGTGGCAAACCTGATTTCCTTCTTACTCCGTGCAGAGATAAAGTTTTCTTCACTTGACAGATGGAAAGATGACAAATTTTCATCATTGACAGCTATTAATGTTCTCAATTTTTCATTCACCTTCTTGTTGGCAAGGGCTGCTGTTCTCCGTATTGTATTACGTAGGCTGTGACCCTGAATCACACTTAACAGTTTATGCATAGTGTCTGCCTGAAGTGCCGTGCCTGCCTTCAGAGCTATTGGTGAGGGATCCAGAACATCATGTTATTTTTCTGTTTTGTGAAATGATGATTAAATCTGAGATGGTTTAGAAAATAACCTAATGATTCATAATGCTGCACGTAGCGCATGTTGAATTTTGCCTTTAGTAAAAATAGCAGGGGTAGCTGCTTGGAACAACTGTCAAGTTCGCGAGTCCAAAATGAATTCACAATATCTTTTCTTTCTTCCCTGATTTGCTGCGTTTATAGGAAGGCAGAACCTAGATTTAAGAGATGTTGTGAAAGCAACAGAACTTGAAGGCATCAATTCTTCCTGCATTTCCACTCTTACCTATCAGCTGAAACCCTTTTTCAAGTTGGACAAGTTTCAACTTCTAAAAATGGAAACATTGATGGTATAGCTAACAGATTAAGAGTATTAAGCAACCTTCTCTTTTATGTACAAGTAACAATGTAGTATTTATGACATTTCTTGATATTGCATCTATTTAACTGATGTAATTCACCAGATTAACCTCCTGTAGCTGGAGTTACATCAGCTTTGTACCTAGTGGCTTCAAAGCAGTTGATATTGAACAGTTTTCAGCCTCTAGCAACTGAATAGCTTGTCATTTAAAAAAAATTAAACTGGGTACTTGAGAAAGCAATTGCTTTGTAATTCAGGTTTAAATTTGAAAACAAAAGGTTGGAGAAGGAGAAGCAATCTTACTCTGCAAAAGAAGTTACCCTGAAAGCTGTTTGTTGAGTTGAGACTTCAGTGGTCATAAGAAAGACAGGAGTTGTGTTGGCCTCTGGAGCAGTTTTCTATTGTGGTGCTATTTTATTTATTTTGGTGGGTATAAGTCTTATGAAAGATAAGGAAAAATATTTATCTTCTGAATAAATAGTCCTCCAAGGATCAGTGCTGTTCAGTATCTTTACTGACTAGGGGAATGAGTCCAGCATCAGTAAGTTTGCAGATGACACCAAGCTAGGAGTAGGTCTTGATCTGTTGGAAGGTAGGAGAGTGGGGCCTTGCCAGGCTGGATGGGTAGGCAAAGGCCAGTGGGTTGAGATTTAACAAGGCCAAGTGCAGGGTTCTATACTTGGCCACAACAACCCCAAGCAGCACTTCCAGGCTGGCGACAGAGTGGCTGGAGAGCAGCCAGGCAGAAAGAGATCTGGGGTTACTGGTAGATAGTAGCTGAAGATGAGGCAGCAGTGTGCCCAGGTGACCAAGAGAGCCAGTGGCATCCTGGCCTGTATCAGGAACAGTGTGGTCAGTAGGACAAGGGTGGTTATTCTTCCCCTGTACTCAACATTGGTCAGGCCACACCTTGAGTGCTGTGTCCAGTTCTGGGCTTCTCAATTCAGGAGAGATGTTGAGGTGCTGGAATGTGTCCAGAGAAGAGCAACAAAGCTGGTGAGGGGCTTGGAACACAGCCCTGTGAGGAGAGGCTGAGGGAGCTGAGGTTGTTTAGCCTGGAGAAGAGGAGGCTCAGGGGGGACCTCATTGCTGTCTACAACTACCTGGATGGAGGCTGTAGCCAGGTGGGGGTTGGTCTCTTCTCCCAGGCAAGCAGCAACAGAACAAGGGGACACAGTCTCAAGTTGTGCTGGGGGCAGCACAGGCTTGATATTAGGAGGAAGTGATATTAGGAGGGAGTGATTGCCATTGGAATGGACTGCCCAGGGAAGTGGTGGAGTGGCCAGCCTTGGAGGTGTTCAAGAAAAGCCTGGCTGAGGCACTTAGTGCCATGGTCTAGTTGACTGGCTAGGGCTGGGTGCTAGGTTGGACTGGATGATCTTGGAGGTCTCCTCCAACCTGGTGGATTCTATACTTTTATGACCTGCTTAATAATTTAAAGTCCTATTACAGATGTTATGAAACTTAAAAGAACTGCCTATTGCTGTTCTCTGCTACTCACCTCTCTTTTTTCCTGTTCCTTATTTTTTTGTGTTATGTTTTTCAACTGCCTATTTGTTTTGAATCTCAAACCATACTTTGTTCAAGTGCTTAGTCAGCACATTTTAAACCATTTTAAATCACTGAAAACTTGACATTTTGTTACATTTTTATCATTCTTATGTGAAAGTCTGCTATTGACATGGTGGGGAGTGACAACTCGGGATTTCAGGCTAGTGAAGTTTACTGCTGTATTTGTCATGGTATACCCTGTCTTAATGGAAGGTTTTGAAATTTGTGAAATTAAGTTTTGAAGTTTATGAAGCTTTGGAATTTGAACCAATGCTCAGTAGTCACTCAGAATTTTGGAAGAAAGCCTTTGAGTTTGGTTGTTTAATAACTGTTTGAGACACAGTTCATTAGAATTAAGGCTGAAAAACTTCTTGTGTATCTGAGAAGAATATTAATGATTTTCTAAGAAGTATTTATGTATATTTAGCATCTGACCTGGACTCTCACTTAGGCATGTGTTGATTTTCCACGTGTAACAGCACTATAATTAATCAGAAAGCAAGCAGAGAATGGTAATAGTGCTCATGGATACTTCTAATAATAAATATAATTCAGTCCACAGAGTAGTAGTTCTACAAATGCATTGAGTTTTGAAAAAAGGGGAAAGTAGCAGAATTATTTCCAATAAAAAAATTATTTTAGTAGTGTGAGGGTTCAGAAGGAATCTTAGAAATTTACAGCTGAAGAAACTTTTTGGGCAAAATTGTAATTTAAAAAATTACACCATGAGTTAAATTTATACCAGCTCCAAGCATAAGCTATTTTAACAAGCTATGTGCTGTATAAACGAATAGATTAAAGCTGTGTTTGTGTCAGAACCTGAAGGTGCTACCACTGTAGAGTTCTACACCATCAGCTTTCACATGTCACACATCAGCTGGGCAGGATGCGTAGCTATTAAAACAGCAAGACTATCAAAGGAAGTGCCTTTGAGGTGTCTGATCTATTTCATCTGATAATTAGATGGTAATTATGCAATGAACCATTCATGTGAAAAGTTTTGGTTAAGGCAGGGTTGGAAATGAAGAACTTATGTAGACATAGAGACTTCTTTGGGGCTGCTGTGAACTTCCTGAATCCCTGTAACCGTGTGTATCAGCAAAAAGATGTTCATGGGCCTAGAAGCACTAGGTAGAAATTTCTGTGTAGAAAATGCCAAAATTACATGAAATTCCATGGAAGTATTTTGGAGCAACTCAAAACTGTCATGAGCAGTGGTTCTGATGTCTGGTGTAGGAGTTTTCATCAGCAAATGTCATTTAAAAAATCCATTCTTTAAAACATCTCATTGCATTAGAGAAAAAGTATTTGGATTTAAAAAAAAAAATCTAAATCAAAAGCCTGTTGTGGAGTTCCATACACTTCACCTGGACTTAGAGTATCTAATGTGCAAGGAAGATCTGAAAAGCCTCATTGAAGAATATATTATTATCTTTATAGTGGTTGGATAGCGTGTAAAAGCTGTATGTCTAAGAATAGACCCTCCTTCCCCTACTGCAGTATGAGAATGTTCTTTATGTAATGAATTCTCTCTGGTTTGTCTCTCAGATGCAGTGCTTTTACTGGGCAATTTTAAGTTAGCTCAATGTTTTTTAATATGTGTATTTCCTAATACTGCCTTATTATCATCTATCTATCTATCTAGTCTTTTAAGACCAATTAAATACTGGTACCTGAAGGGAATGATTGGACTGTGTGCTTTGCCGCACTGATGACTTCACAGCATGAGCTTTTCTGGTTCTGATTTTGCAAGTTGAAAACATTTGGAGGAGCTTGAAAAATCTCACTTGTATTTTTGGTAGCTAATATTTTGCCTAAGGGGAACAGTTTCTTCCAACTTATGCAGTGATTATTTCCTATCCTGGAATAGTGCCTTCTGATGTCTTAGCATTTGGAAGTACAAGTGTACTTGATATAAATTATTCAGTGTTCTTGAAATATCATTTATAACATAATATAGTATAATCTTACTGCTAGCTGCAAGATATACTTGGGCTGTGGGCTTCCTTTGTTACTGGACCAAAAGTACTGAAGAGAACAATGAAACAGCAAATGGGCCTTCCCTGCTGCTCAGCTACCTTGTAGCAGTTCTCTGGTTTCCTGTTCCTTTTGTCCCTTTGGACAGTCACTGTTCACTCATCTCACTAAAACGCTTCTGAGCTGGGTGGCTATGAATAAGCCACAGCTGTTGAACTAATCACCTTATCTGCAAAAGAGAAGGTTTGGAGCTTCATTGGAAGAAGATTTTGTCAATGGATCTGTTGAGCTGATGACATGTTTTATTAAGGTTTATGAGCAAATGCATTTCAACTCTTTGACACGTATTTGCTCATTCACAGAAAGAGATGTTTGATTCATTTTCTGTGTCTGTAAGTAGTCTTAATGTAGTGTAATCTCAAAGGTCTCTTAGGACAGCACTGGTTCTCCAGATGTGACTTCAGAAAACCCCAGAAATTAGTAAGTGACAGTATCTAGTGTTCTTACCTTTTGCAGAACAATGTTATGCTCTGCAGAAAGAAGCATCTGTAAATTGTTAACCAACGTGTGAACTATTTCTGAAGTAATTATGATTTAAAACTTAGGCTATGGACTTAGATGGCTGGTGTCAATCAGTCTGTCATAAAGAATCTGGGTACTTTCTTTTCTAATGCAGTAAAATTCTTAAAAATCTGATGGAGTTGCAAAAGAAAGCCCTTGGATTGTCAGTGTATAGTGTAAGGATCACAACTCTCAGACATTTTGTAATGGCTGGGCTTTATATTTCTGCTAATGAGATATACTGGGTAATTCATGTGTATTGAATTGCCTTATTACCATTAGTGGGCTCTACAGAGGAACACAGAAGCCACAAATACAAAACATAAATACATCAATGGAATCATTTTAGTGAGATTCACTTAACCTTATTTGATGTTACAAGGATCACTTATAAAGGGTTATGTGACATTTCATGTATGGTTTGGTGCCTTGACTGGTTTTTGAAGGAGACTACTCTTTGGAAGCATGAGCACATTTTCTGCTTCAAAAAAGCTAACCAGTAATTGGACATCACTGGTTTTGGTAACACTCAAGTGACAGAACGTAGTAGAGAATTCTGTAGGGCTTCTCCATTACCTACTTGAACTGCATGCACTGCAGTTAACTGGACTTAGGACAACAAAACTGACAACCTAGAGTGCTTTCTCTCCCTAGCTTCCCTCCCCATTTCAATTTCAGTGTCCTTGCAATAATTGTGAGTGTCTTGGCATAAGTAAAATTTACTGTGGGACTTGCTCATGTACATCATTTGCTGATGTCTCAAAAAAGCAGAGATCCAGAACATCTTTCCCTAGTAGAATAGAAGATGGCTGTTGTTGGATCCCCCTACTTCCTTTCCTCCCTGCTGCCTAAGGTTATTCTTTTGCATCAGGTTGAGTCCCTGAGAACAATACCTCATTTGCTCAAACTCATTGGTAGTATGACACAAAATGGCACACTGTTGTCTGGTTGACAGACTTCATGCTGTTGCTTATTAGAAGCTTCCTTTTAATCTTTTTATTTAACTGATTAGCCTAATGGTGTTTTAAATGGTGTGTTTTTAGTGTGATGCACCTCAGAAATTAATATCATTAGAATGCATTTTAAGAACAAGCTGTGATTTATTCAGAATAGGCAGAGTATTGTCCCTTGCCTGTGTAAAACTCACGTCCTAACCATTGTCTAATGACAGTGAGAAATCCCAGAATATGAAATTGTTGTTTTTAATCTTTCTTAATGAATGTGAGGGGATTTATACCTTAGTTATGTAAAAACAGTTTCCAGATAGGAAGACTATGCATTATTCATGTTTTGGTCATGCATCAGTACCTACAGGGGTCCCTTGAGGAACCAGTGCTGTGTATTCTACTGTTTGTTGTTTCTGGTTTTGTTTTCTCAGTGTTTTGTGGTGAGAGTGGCAATTAGTAAATCAGTGTAACCGAAAACTCTAATAGCGGTGGACATGGAAAAGATAAGTCATTTGACCCATTAGAAAGGATTATGTTTAAAATGTATTCAGATTTCTTTCTTCTAATGTTTTTTATTGCCCTGCTAATTCTATTCTTGTTATCTTTTAAATAAAATCAGCTGTAATAGGCTTACAGAGCAATTGAAGTACTTCTCTGTACTCTGCTCAGAATGGCTGTTGCTATGCAAAGCAATATAGTCTCAAACTGAAGAGATCCCAAGGATTCTTGGTAGTACATTGTACTTGGAAAGCACTTTTTCTCAATGCTGACTGCAACAAAGGTTAGTTTTTGTTTATTAGAGTATGAGCTCCCTCCCAACCATTGCAAAGTACTCTATAAATAGAGCACAGAAATACAAAAGCCTTTAAATAGTTTGCATGCATAATGGCATCTAGCAAAACAATGATAACCTGGATTTGCATGTGTAGGGAGCTCTTGAGCACTGCTGTTCTGACTGAAAGTGCTGCCTGCCCCGAAGCTCTGTGTGTGTGTTGTGATTTACCAACAATGTTTTATTTGAGGGACATCCAGGTAATTCTTTAGGCTTTTGGATTTCTTCCTGCAGTGATACTTGGTTGGAATGCTGTTTGCAGGGACAAAATACTCAGTTAGCATAGATTAAATCAATCAAGGATCAAAGTGGTTTGTTGATTTATTAATCATGTATAATTAACTGGCCTTGGGTAAATTGTACATCAAGGATCAGTATAAGCAATGCAATGGATAAACTTTAATGGACACTTTAAAAATGTTCATATGCAAAAGAAAATTTCTAAAACGTCTTTTATAAGTGACCCTAGCCCCCCAAGGCTATATGTGTTCCCCCATGCTCTTCTTGGAAAGGAAAGAGAACATGCCTTGTCTGGGCATGTGCTGGGCTTGCTGCACTCCTCTCTAATTGGAGATGGGTGTTCTTTTGAGTGTCTCATTCACGCATTCATTTTTACACTTGCACCCGTATCTCAAAAGATACCTTTCAGGCCATTTTGCCAAGGATAAGCCAGAGAGTCATCTCTGAAAATGCTTAGAGTATTCCAAGTCTTGAAACTATGAAGCTGTTAAAGCTGAGGCCTGCTGTTGAAAACTCTAGTTCTGACTTTTCCCCCCAATATCTGTTAGTTCTCTGTAGCCCAAAGAAACATAAGAAATCATTACAGTGTCTAAAGATTCCACACCATCAGAACTGAAATGAATCTCTTTAGATGTAGTCATGAGTTCTTCCGTGTCTTTATGTCCTCACTCATTAAAAGGCTTTTGCCGAGGAATATTGAATGCCTTCACTCAGGAGCTTTATGTTCTTTGTTTCTTATCTTCCGTGTAACCAAGCTGATCCTATAGTGATGACTTGAATCCTGACATTTTGTTCTCTCAGACAAGGAATGCCAAAAGTTCATCCTCTTTCAAGTAAGCATTTCAAAGGCAAATGAATGTTTCTTATTCTCTCTCTTATGAGTTCACAAAGGCAGCCCAAAACTTAGTGGGCTGACTGGGCCCTAGAGGGCCCTTGTGTGGGCCCTGCTTCAAACCAGCACACCTTGCTTTCTACATTTTATTGTCATACTCTCTGAAGCCACAGAATCAGGCAGTAGCAGAGCTGGAAATGGTACCTCAAGAGATCAGACTGTCATCTCCTGGCTTAAGTAACAGCAAGAGACATTTTTGCCTTCTTGCTCTGGAATTCCTACTTACTCCAATTTACATAAGTTTTTCTGAAGTCTGAGCTATAAGTATTAATGTTATGAGGATAGTTGATATGCATACATGCATGCATACATGTTTGTTTTTTGCATTAAAGTCTCTAAACAGTTACTTTTTCATTCAGTAGTAGCTTGCAGTTTAGTAGGTTTCATGTGAATATCTGTATGATGAGGACCTGAAAAAAATGATTGTAAAAAGTGATTTGTTCCTGAGCTTTGGTTCTTTGAGTTAGGAGTAAGAAATGCAGCCTTCAGCATTTCTGGAAACCTTGGGAGGTGTAAGAGTTGGCGTAGCTAAAAAGCTGAGTAATTCACTCAGAAAACAGTGAACAGTCTGCAGAGTGGTTTTTTCTTCTTTTCTACTGAGCTCTGCCAATGTATGTTATGGAAAAATGGCTAAATGAGGAAACTCATGAAAACATTTCCTCAATTCACACCTCCCACTCAACTGACAGTTCAGAAACTGAGTCAGAAGGGCTATGAATTGCTCAAAAGTACTGTTGGAAATTGGCATGGACTTTTGAGCCAAGTTTTCATCTCTCATTTGTAGTACAATACTTACTGCTGTCAACTGTCTTAAGTCTTGACCACTCAAGGTGCTTGAGTGAGGATTAAAAATGTCAACTGAATTACCTCTTATTAGTATTTTTGATTACTGGGAATCCTTTGGCAGAGGAGTAGCAAGCAGCTGTTGTTGCCTTAAATGCAACTTCCTGTGCTTGTTACGTGTTTTAATAGACTGTGATTAACTGCACTGTCCATGGCTGCAGTTACTTAAAGAATTGAAATCCTAATGAATAATACTGTGTGCACGAGGAGGCAGTTTTACAGTAAGGTTCAGATGTTTTGTAGGCTGATGCCTGTTTAACACTCAATTCTATAGAGCAAGATGCAGCAGCTACAGCTTGTCAAATTCACCATTTCAGCAGCTGAAAATTAGACAAGAGATTCTGAACTTTGGACCATTCTAGACATCTTTAGCTTAATATAATACAGAGTTCAAAAATGCTTTGGGCTCATCTTAGGAATACTTTGTTACGGCAGTTTTTTAGTCTGTTGTACCATAAGGCAAATTCACATAAAAACAAAGAAAATAAAACAATTAGGAATATTAGTGGAGAAAAGAAAGGGAACTTTACTCACAATGTGTTAGGTTGTTGGGTTCTTTTTGGCTACTCCATTGATAAACTCAAGATATGCTAAGAACATGCTCCAGTAAATCAGAATTATGGGAGGAAGGGAAGGGATTAGGAGAAATGGAAGTTTCAGAGTAAGGTTGATATTATATATATATATTATGAATGAATATTTATTTATTTGATTTTGTTTATATTTGGGTAGCATTCAACATAAATGGGACTGCCTCACTGCGTGTACTGGAGTTTGAACTGAAATTGAGTTACAATTTGAATGTGTTCTTATTTTCAGCCAAATAGTTTTAGTCATCTTCAGGATGACCACAGACAGCAAGTTGTTATTTGTATAAAGGTTTGCATGTGTCTTTTTGGTAAGAGTTGGAAAACCCCAAAGTTCCTAGGAACTTGGTCTGTGCAGAAGCATTTTCAGCAGCAAAACTGATACTAGTCTTTACCAGAGCAGGGTGGGCTTTACACTTGTGGAAAGTTTACTCTGGACTTTTTGATTATTTCTTCTTTTAAATATAGAATAAAACCCGATCATACATGGTTGTGCATTTTGCTTGGAGAAAGAGAACAGGTGTCACGTGAGTGTAGAATTCAATTCTCAACTCTCTGTAACTTAGCTTTGTTTTGAGCAACATCATTCTGTATATCACAGTTTAAAGTCTTGGTTTTGAGAAAGGATTGACTGCAATAATACACTGGTTCAAGACAGCAAAAACACTGGAACATGCAGTATTTGTTGGGGAGATTGTAAGGAGTCTTAAAAAAACTCTACTTATCAGGTAAGCATTTTCTAAATTATTATGGTAGACTACAAGTGACATGAATATGTCATTAAGTGCATCTGTTTTGCCTGCAAATAGATATGAACACAAATTACTTTTGTTATTGGTATTAATGTTTGTGTTTCAAGGTCAGCATTTGGAATAGGAAGATTGCTGAGGAGAATGAAGTCTTTTCCAGGGCTGCTTCTTATATGTATGAAACTTTATACTCATTGTTTTATTCTAGTTATTTTAAAAATAGTAATCAAACAGATTTTTTTAATATGCATATTGGATCTGATGCAAGGCCTTTTAGATAGTATTGCAGATGACTGGAAGGAGAAAATAAAAGTGCAAATGCTTCTACTCTTGAAGAGTTAATGCCAGAAGTCTTTGTATGGTACAGCTAAGGGAATCAAAATTTTGTTGCTATTTGATGTCAATAAAAATGTAATAATTATGTATAAGTACACATTAGATAGAGTCCTTTACATTGTCAAGTGAGTGTGATGCATCATGACATTTGTACTGTCCATGAACATGTATAAGGAGAGCCTGGTTTTGGCAGCAAATGCATATACCAGAGAATTTCAATTAAAAATTAATTTAAATGGTAACATAGAGATTAGTCATTTATTCTCCTCTTCAACCTTAGCTCACCTAAGAGAGAAGAATAGCTGAACCCTTAGGTGCACATTCATTAGTGTGGGACATTATTTTGCTTAAACAGACTGTCCAGATGTCTTTGTTTTGAATACTCATTTTCCTTTTTGCTCTGCTTGCCCTGGGAAATCTGTGAGCTTGGCAGTTTCCTGACCACATCTTTAATATCTACAGAATGCCTAACAATTTTACTTGTGGACTTTTCATTTATATATCACAGGCAGTGTAATAATTTTATGCTATATAGAATAACTCATCTTTCCTTTTCTGAACAAAATGTGCTTATCATCTTTGGGAAGCTTTAGGTGAGCTGGACAAGTAGCATTGTGTTGGTGTCCTACTTTCAAACCATAGGTGTGACAACATGGTTAGATAAATAGAGTACCTCTACTCTTACTCACATGCATCAAAGGGTAAGGAAGAGTTGTGCTGGAGTAGGTATAGTCTGGTTGTTAGGAGGAAGTTCTTCACAGAGAGAGTGATTTGCCATTGGAATGGGCTGCCTAGGGAGGTGGTGGAGTCACTGTCCCTGGAGGTGTTCAAGAAAAGACTGGATGAGGCACTTAGTGCCATGGTCTAGTTGATTGGCTAGGCCTGGGTAATAGGTTGGACTGGATGGTCTTGGAGGTCTCTTACAACCTGATTGATTCTATGATCTTTCTGAATTGAAATATTCAAATCAAGGAAACTGCAATGCTTTGGTTATAGCATTTGGTAGTATGAAATTTTCTTTAAAATATGTGGGAGTATACTGGACAAATCCTTCATGCTCCACACATCCATCTTTATGGCAGTGAAGTTTGTAACAATAATAAAATGTTCCTTGAATTTCTGAATGTTACAAGGCTTGATGTGCTCAACAACATATATAACTCTTCAGCAGTAGGTAATTATAAAAACAAGACTCTGAAACATAACACATTTTGATCGTTAATTCCTTGATAGTTAAAGGAACACAAGGCTGGGGCATCTTTTATTTCATTATTTTAGCTTCAAAACTTAAGTGCCTTCTTTTACAAATGCAATACCTCAAGCATAGACAGTGCTGTGAAGTGTACATTTAATCTAGAAGTTTTAAAGTGCCCCTAGAAAATATTCTTCACTGATAAACCATCAGCTCTTGTTGAGCATTCATATTATTTTATCCTTTATGTCAAACTGAAAAATATTCTAGTTATCTTAGCAGGAGAAGGCTATACAAAAGGGCTGCAGGACAGTAATATTCATCTTCTTGAGTCTAGAGTAACTTAAGACATCAGTGCATAGCACCATAACTGTGGCATGAGAAGTATTAATGAATCTATCTATTATAGGTAAGGGTTTGTGCCTTTCCTTTCAATTGCCAGAAGAATAAGACAATGTTTTTCACGTACAAACATGTACAGAATATTTTTGGGTTTTTTTTCCCCAAGGCACCTGAGTTCTACAACTGTCTCAACCAATGTTCTGCTTTCTCTGAACTGCTATTTTGACTTCAGTGGCCAAAGTTCACATCCAGTACCTAATTTGGAGGCTAATTAAGTTAGATGATGTCTTAGTATTTTTGTGCCTCTATAGTTGCTGGCAGGAGGCTCCCACACTGCTGGAACTTAAACACACTTGGCTGTGTCTGCTGCTGTCAGACATGCTGCAAACGCTTGACTCGGCAGCATAAAAGACTGTGGTCTGCAGCTGCCAGCACTGCTCGGTTGCGTCTGTGGTTGCTGGATAGTTGGGTGAGGTATCATTTTGTTTATCTCAGTTGCATCATGCGTCAGTCATGTGACTACACATTGCTGCTCAGACTGTGGGTGTAGGAGATCCTGGAACAGAAGTGACATTGCTATGCCTTGGAAATAATGGAGGAGGGTATGGAAGCAACAATTCGGAACAGTCAAAGACAGTAGCAGCCAAAACCCTCTGCCATATTTTGGTTAGACGGGAGGAGGTGAAGGAATAAAACTGCTACTGCTAGACTAAGTCTGGCAGTTCTCTTTCTGCTTCATCTTTTCTGGTTACAGTCTCACTCGTCAGCTGAATAGTAGTTTGAGAGACACTGACTGGTTATAGATGAAATCTCTGTAGCGGTTGGTGGACATGCAGTTACTCAAACCCCAGATTGAAGACAGTTTTTAATGTCAGCTGGTCACATTGAGTATCAGATAACTGTGGTTTCACTCTGTGGAAGAAAGGGAAGGACTGAGAAAGTTACAACCATCCAGGCTTTACAGAGTGTGAGGCTGAAGAAAGGTTTCTTCAAGCATGTGTGATAGTGCTTATTTATTACCACATGTTCAGGTCTAATGGAAACAGCAGTTTGACATTTCTCCTTCAGCCCGTTTGACTAGTATATTGAGTCATATTAATGCCTTTATTTATATTGCATTTCAAGAAGCCTATAAGAAGCCAGAATGTAGAGAAACCCTCTAAGACCTGGAAGCTATCATAAAAGTTGTAACCTTGCACATATACATCAGAATTCTCAAATTTGAATTCATCCATCACAGTTTGGTTCATAAGCGAATAGTGAGGTGCTTCTCTTTGTGTCACTGACATTGTTGTGTTATTCTCAAGTGTTGGTCAAAATACATATTATATACCAGAACTTAAGCTGTTCTGGTAGACTGAATCATGTTTGTATCATATGAATACATATTATTAATAAGCCACATGTTAATACATTTTAGGTCTGGCAGAAAGGGCAGCATGATTCAGTAGCACAATCTTAAAGCACGACTACTACAAATAGCATCTTATTAGTAAGGAAGCTGCAAATACTTCTTCCTTGAATTTGCTGCCAGAATTAAATATTACAGGAAAAAATGAGAAATTAAGGAGTTCTTAGTAGAGAGGTTTATAAGGAAGATTCCTACCCAATGAAGAGACTGCTTGGAAAACTTTCTTCATCTGAGAATTCGTCCTTGGTCATTACAAGTGCAAATATCGCTCCCTGTGTCTGTCTTCATCTCTGCGAGCAGAATGAAAAAGAAGGGAATTCCTACAGTTAATAAATGACACATAGCTATTAGATATCACACTTTTTTGGGGCCTTTTTCCAAATCTCATATGTAGTTGCTTAAACATGCCTTTTAGTAAAATAATCTTTATTTTAAAGTTTGATGATTTTGAAGTATAATAGACCCTGACTACTCTGTTGCCCAGAAGCAGTTAACACTACTAGATTGTTATACCTGGAATGTCATGATTAAAGATCGTGTGCCTCTGTGTGGTGTTTCCATACTGTGCTCCATATAGCATGCCAGGTTTCTTAGAGAAGCTTCATTGTGTCTATTTTTTTGTTACAGTGTGATTTTTTTTCTTTTAATATACTGAAATCCTACTGAGGATAATTAGCAAATAATCCTTTGAAAAATTATCTAATTAATGGAAAATTGAAGTCATACAACTTGACTCTAGAGATGAAAGGAACCTATGTGTCTGTATGCAACAATAGCCTTGTGTTAACTTTCCTTAATGGATTTCAGGGATGTAAAGTGATAGGTCAGCAAGGCTCCAGATCTTTTCATAATTAACCTATAATGAGAGAGAGAGAGTTACTTCTGAGAATTTGGATAATCTTAGGAATTTAAATGAGGTATTAAGCGTGACTGAAATTGCCAGTTTCTCTAGGGGTTTACAGAATCAGGACTATTATTTGATATTTATTTATTGATGACTGTCATAAGGATCTATTCTTTAATGCATATTATGACTAAATGACTTACCACTTTTTAAACCAGCGTGATATCTCATGTGCCAGCAGATGCTATGCATATAAGCTTGTTGTTTTTAATTATAATTAACTCAGTCAGAAAAGTAATATTGTGATTTGAGATGTTATCAATTTGCTTTATAAGGTCTTCACTCCAATGATAGCTAATATGCTCATAAAGAATAGGAGTTCTAGCAGAATAAATTCACATCTGCCTTCCCACCAGCAGCTCCAGCTCTGCACGTGCCGTCTTTTGTAACTTGCACGTTTGCAGTAGGTACAGGTTTTCAGATGTAAATTAGATAATCCTCATTAGATGAAAACTGGGTGTTGCAATTCAATTTTAGAATAACCCTGTGCCCTTTCCCCTTCAATTCAAATCAAATTATGGCATAGACAGAGGCTGTCACACTATTCAAACAGTAGGCAAGGGCTAAATCTGATGCAGAGGCACATACTCTTTATTCCAGAAGGAGCAAGTGTTGATTGAACGCATTTGCTGAGCATCCCTTGAGCCATGCTGCTCTGTTTATAGTACTTGCCTTTGCTCTGGAGGGAACTGATTAACTGTATTTAAATGCTACAGCAGCCACAAAAAGTGAGCCTAAAAGAAAAATGAGATGATGAAATATCAATCTGTCTATCTATGAAGAAAATAGAATAGAGGGAGTGATTGAGGATAAGTCTGATCTTATTTGATGCATTTCCTGATAGGATGTTAGAGCATTGTTGTTTATTTACAGACAAAAATACCCTGCTCCCTAGTGTCATTCTGGAGTATCTCTATGTAAGTAATAGAAAATCTACATATGTGTTATGAGATATTAGTAGGAGCTCCATATCTTTCCATGTATGGAAAGAAGGGCAGGTGATAGAGGTCATTCAAGAGGTTGATTTCTGTTGTAGGCAAAGGAACTGAAGGGTGTGGATTTATTAGGAAAGTTGAAACCCACTGTCTTTATGATTAATAGTGTCCGGTGCAGCACTTGCACTCCCATCCCTATGGGCTACATTTAGTCCTAAATATACCATTGTGGATGGAAATTGTCAGCTTTGCAAAGACAGAGTCCCACCCCCTTGAAGAAGACTCTATTAAAACAGCCAACCAATATCAAAAGTAGTGATGTAAAGTGCTAAGAGTGTAGGAACTGAGTGCCAGTTTTATGCTGTTAATACTTAAGTGAACATCTTTGTAAGCCTTTGCAGTGGAAAAGTACTGTGCTTTTTTAAAAAAAGAACTGACTGTTCTTCTCTGTGTTTGTTCTGAAATATCTTTAAATAGAAAACTAGGAAGATCTAATTTATTTCTAGGTTTATCTCAAATACTTTAATGAACACAGAATTGAAAGTAATGGAATTGCTATTAGACGTTTACATGTACGTGGTAATAGGAGCTGTGCCCTGTCTATGAGAGGTTTTACTGATTCTCAGGTGCAGAATGCCCTAAGAGAAAGCATGGCATCATGTTCGTGCTTTGAAACTCAGCTAGAGACAGATGTGAGAGTTTTTATTCTAAGAAAAAATTCACTGTTTATGAATAATATTCAAAAGCAATTAAACATTTAAATAACAAAAGCTATTAGCTGAAAGTGTCTGCAAAGAGACTTGAGTACTTGAGTACTGTGTCCAATTCTGGGCTCCTCAATTCAAGAGAGATGTTGAGATACTGGAACATGTCCAGAGAAGGATGGCAAAGCTGGTGAGGGGCCTGGAATACAGCCCTATGAGAAAAGGTTGAGGGAGCTGGGGTTGTTTAGCCTGGAGAAGAGGAAGCTCAGGGGTGATGTCATTGCCGTCTACAACTACCTGAAGGGAGGTTGTAGCCAGGTGGGGATTGGTCTCTTCTGCTAGGCAAGCAGCAACAGAACAAAGAGACACAGTCTCAAGTTGTGCTGGGGGAGGTATAGGCTGGATGTTAGGACAAGTTCTTGGCAGAGAGAGTGATTGGCACTGGAATGGGCTGCCCAGGGAGGTGGTGGAGTTGCCTGGCTGAGGCACTTAGTGCCATGGTCTAGTTGATTGGCTAGGGCTGAGTGATGGGTTGAACTGGATGATCTTGGATGTCTCTTCCAACCTGGTTGATTCTATGATTCCATGAAAATGCTCACTTAGAATATTGAAACGTTAAAAAATATTCCTAAGTTTCTAAATGGAAAATAAATTATCATGGAGGTCTCATTTTCCAACACACCTCAAAGTTTCAGGACAGAAAATGTGTTGAAACTGCCCTTTTTTGTGCTTAAGATACAAAGGGCCTTAGTATACTGCTTTTCATATAAAAATATTAGCATTATGTGGGGTTGGCCTGTGGAAATTTTTCCATGTTCAGTGAGTACCAGTATTACTGATCTATAAAATATTTCTTCCTGAGAAGTATTGCCCCCATTACACAAACAATAGCTGCATCAGATATATGAAAGATTTATGTTCATTTATGCAATATTTAAACTAAGAGCATTTCACAGCATGGGGAGATGTCAGTGTTGTCGTGGCAACAGCTAAAGATCTGTCATAAATGGTTGGAGCTGAAGTCTGAGGCTTGCCCAAGCTGAAGCCAACACCTTGACTATTGTTTTGAACCTACTGCCTACCCAACTGAATGTTGCATCTCCCATTTTGTTTTGGCAGTGTGTATTGTATTAGATAGGAAGAGGAGTAGCTGTCTTCAGATGGTTGAATTTGAAGACTCTAAGCTGGTGTACAATTGCCTTTTGCTTCTTCCCCCATTTGAATCATTTTCTGATGATGATGATGTCACAATGCTGGGACTTGAAGGGGGATCTGTTGGTGATGGAATTTGAGAAGTGTGACTATTCTTTTCTGTTCTTTGATCTTTTAGGCCAACTCCTTCCAGCTTATCTCACAGACTGGCACAGTATTAGTACTGTTCTGGGTGTCTGTATGTTGCTACATCTGTCAGCTCAGTTTGGTTTACTTTGCCCCCTCTCAATGTATGTGTTTTACACCTACATATACGTGGAAGACTTATGGAAGCATATTTTGCTTTCCTGTGCTGTTTTAATCCTTTTATTTAGTTGAAAGATATCTACAAAGAATTACTTCACATTTGTTTTAATTCATTATTAATTGTGCTTTGTGGTACTTCGTTTCAGCAACTCTTTGTAATGTGTAGGGGCAGAGAGACAGTTTTTGGCCAGTTGTTTTTACTGTGTTCTTAGTTGAGCAGCTTTGGGGACAGTGCTTGTTCTGCGGTAGCTCCAAAAATTGAAGAAGAGAAGAATATATGCTTGTAGAAGTTTCATGCTCTAATAATGCAGTTGTGTGTTGCAAGAACACGTACACTAAAATCTGTAATAGCAAGAGGACCTGCATTTTCAAAGTAACTCAAAAGCATATAATTAATTGGGCAAATTCTTCAGGAAATCAGCTCATCTTCACTGCAGAACTTGCTATGCAGGCTTTCTTTGTCCTAACATTTTAAGTAATCTATACTAAATCTGTGCAATAACATTATCCAAGGTTCTCTTTGCTGTTTCTAGATGTTTTTTATCAGCTAATATTTATGCCTGCTAATAAAATAAAAGGCAGTTGCCTACAGTTCTTTAAGCTACATTACAGTTTTATTAAGGAAGAAAGGATATTCTTATTATATTTGCTGTATTAAACTTTAAAGCAGATTCTTAGTTATTGCTTTTGAAGTTTAAGAATGAACCAGTGCCTTATGGACGTACTTCAATTTGACTTAATTTTTTTTTCCCTATGGATCAGAATTTCTTCACAGAGCTAGTTTTATGTGTCATTGAAAGTGTTCTCCACTTGTAGAAAAAAAACTACTGAAATGCTAGTATTCAGACATAGGGCTTGAGTAACATTGAACAAGCCTAAGTGTTTGCATTTTGTTAGAGCAGATTCGCTTTAAAAAGGGCATTTTCTTTAAAGATCTTTAAGTCTACAGCTTTGTAGCAAACTACTTTCAGGCAGTGAACTGGGCCATGGATTTGCATTTAGTCAGTTTTAATTAATTTTCAGAAAAGGTTATGAATTCACTTTGGTGTGTGTACATAGTTCTGACCTGGAAAATCAATAACAACAAAATAATATAAAACAAATTGTAGATCTGGTCCAATGTGTACTAAGATCAGTTGAAGTCATTCCATTCATTTTGTTGGGCACTGAATAAGACCTGACTTGAATGACAAAGTAATAAACCAATCTAGAATAAACAGATAGATAACTACATTTACATTTTGTGATTGATTTTAATCTCCTTGTTTATCTGGCGCTAAAGCTCTGCTAATCTCTTTTCCAACTGTAGGAACCAGATACAAGTCCAGTGACTCAGCAAAGTTCTGCAAATACTATTATATAGAAGAGGGAATTGAATTGGGCAGAGTGATTAGTTTTTGTCATTGTCACTGGGTTTGCTTCGAAAAGGGCATAGAAAATTTGATGTGGTAGAATTTCATTGTTCGAAAAACCCAAAGAACTTGTCTTATTGTATGTGGCAGTAATTTTTTTTCATTCCAATAAACATATAAAGGTAATGAAATATTTAAGGATCTTTGGTAACAGTCTGTGGTTTTGCAGTCTTTTTCTGTAGACAATGTAATTTTTTTGTATGGGACTGTATAAATTGAAAGTGGTGCTGAGAGGAGAGAAATAGCATACGTTCACTTTAGGTGAGCTGCAAGACAGAAGTGTAAAAAATTAATAATTGAGCACTATTAGAATGGCTTTTTTGAGAGCTTCTCCGAACATGACACAGTATTAAAGATCTAGCAGTTCTAGTGTGGCTAATGTCAGATGCAAAACTGCAAATAATCAGTTACAATAAGTATTTAACCTTTTCATAAGGTGTAATCATCAGAATGTGTGTATTGCTGAGTGCTAATCCAGACCTCTGTCTGAATCATTGTATCAATGATCAGGACTCTATTTTAGATGGGTGGAACCTGATTTATAAAGGGAAACTGGATTGGCATGTTCAGCAAATTTGTATTAGTTTAAATATCTAATTTTACTGAGTATTTATTAAATAATTTTGATTTCATTGATGCATATTGTTCTAGCTCTGTGAACTTTTCTCTTTAGGACTGCTTTCTGTCATAAATCAAAGTGAAATTACTGTGCTCAGTACTACAGTTCCCAAATGCCAAGACCTGTTTTTACAATTTCTTTCATGGCAGAACATAAGAATTTATTGATTCCACTTGCATCAGTATAAGGCTGCAAACTTTTAGTCTAGAATTTGTTGAAGAACATGAAAGATATGGATCAAATAATCACTGTTTTCTGTTGTTCCATGCCATAGAACAGAATAGAACAGAAATGAGAGAACCATTTCCATTTGTTAGTGTACTGCATCAATAAAAAACATTCACAATTTTACTTAAAGTTCTTGGCATTGTACTTAGTAACTTTTGATAATCATTTTTTTACTCTTTGATTGTAGTTGCTGTTGAGAAAATGCCTCATTTTCAACAAGAGCAATAATTTATCAGAAGTAATTACCAAGTTATTAATGAAGTGGCTTTTTTTTGGATCTTAGTTTACTAGTGTGCATGCCTCAAAAAGTCATTATCTACTGATACTCTTGTGCTGAAAATATTTAACAATAAATTAATGTTAAATGTTTGTTAAATGCATGTGAGTTACTGGATCTCTGTACATAAATAACCCATGAGGTACCAGCCTTGGGTTGGTTCTGTATCATTATGAGGTGAGATACCGACCAATGTTAGTTGGCCAGTCCCTCACTGATGATTTGACCTTGCTCACTTTGGGTGCAAGCTATAGTCATGGGGTGGATAAAGTATTTGGGCTAATAATGGTCAAGATGAGTCAAAAGAATGAGAACAAGTGAACACAAATATTTTTTCTAGTGTGGAAATTAGAAGAGTATTGAAAGCCATGCTGGTGAGCTCATAATTCTGATTGTAACAGTTGAAGCTTGTTGATTTGTTTAAAACAAAGTGTATTTCCTATAGTGAAACCAAGTGCAACTCGGTGTTGGTTTTGCTGGGCAGAAGTCCAGGTAGCAGTTTGTCATTTTGTTATGGCTTATGATGAAAGCAAATTCCAAACAAGTTTTTTATGCAAAAGAGATGATGCTTTCATTGAATATTCCTGGTAAGACTGTTTATGTGAACAAAACAAATGAAAAAAAAAAGGTAAGTAGAGTCTTTAGAGTTCATATTATAGACTTTTGGTTACATCAGTGCAGAATGTCTATAGGAAATGTACTGCCATTCCAAGAGGTAAATTGTGTGCCAGACCTTTAGTTGACATATGCAGGGGAAGTGTGCCCCAAGATCACCCTTGGATCTTTTGTACAGTCTTGTGGCTGATAACTGAATGTATGGTGTAGTGCCATTTGCCATGGCAAAGAAAGTGTGCTTGATGTGGTCTACCTGGTGACTGATACTGAGACATTACTCTTCCTTTTGTATATTTATAGAAAATATGAGCCTATACATATAGCACATGTATAGCACAAAGATTGGCTTCTATGTCATAAGGGATCTCTGGTTTTATTTGCCTTATCTTACTGCAAGTCCATTTTACAGAATGATCAGCCTCTTTTGTGTACAGAGACAGTCTCCTTGCTGCAGTAGGAATTTCAGAGTTACTCTAAAGCCCTTTTAGGACTTTGTATTGTGACTGATCTCATGGTTTCCATCTGAAGCAGCTGCATCATGCTTACATCCTACCCTTGCAATGCCTCAGGTCTAGCTCCAAATCAATCTTCCTGGCCATTCCTTTCAATCACTTTTTCTTTGTTTTAGCCTTTGGTAGAATGAAGAGCTGTATGGCACTTGTAGTATGCAAGAGAAAGTTATATTATTAAGACACTTGAGAAGCTGTTACAAATTCCCATTTGAAGAAGGGATATTGTCTTCCCAGCATTTCAAAAATGTATTTGCAAAATAATGTTTACAATTGTAAATCCATCAGTGTCATTGATCAAGTTCTCTCAATAATTTCTGTGGAATTTTTTCTTTATCAAACTCTACTCAAAATGGAAAATTTGTAAATTTAGGCAGTGTTGCAAGCACAGCCAATTATATGCAGGCTAGATAATCAATTAGTATAAAGAAATAAGCTTATCTGAAGAACACGATGTAAATTAGCACAGGTTGAGACTCTAGACTCTACTATGTATGCAGTCAACTTACCATGAAATACACCATGAGCTGAATTTGGAGTACTCCAGAACTCACAGTGATTTTTCTTCGCACAGTCAATAAAAAGTAGCTTGCTCTCTTTGTTTTCCAAAAGTCAGCTACTTTACTCCTCTGATATTCATGTGGTAGTATAGTTTGCTTATTTGAATGTTGCAATGATGCCTTCTGACTTGAGAACTGAGCAGCTTAGAAGGAAAATGTTTGACAATCCTATAAGACTACTGCAAATATAACTACATTCTATTCTTGTGCACAATAACTTAAGGTCATTTTCATTAGTTTTACAGTGCCGACTTCATTCTTGATTTTTCTCTCAAAATGTCTGGATGCAATTTCTTTTGTGTTTGCTGTGACACATACTTAATGTTGTAATGTAGCTCTGACCAATAAGCAACTGGAAAAAAAAGACAAGTAAGAGCAATCCAGGGGAAAAAATACAGTAATTTGTCAATTTAAGAGTGTCTTACCTGGTAGAGGGGCTGAGAGGTCATTGAAACCAGTGAATAAGTTAACATAACTAGAGCTGTAATTGAATATGAAATATGTATTTTGGCTTGGAAGGCTTTGACAAAGGAATGTCTTTTCTTCATCAGGCAGCAGGAATCACTAGGGGCAGTGATGCTTGTGTCATTGAGTGAATCAGGCTGCTGCCATGTTGGTGTGTCAGGCCAAGGAGGTTGAAGGCCTTTCCTCACCAAGGAGGGAAAGCAGTAAGTCTGACACAGTGGGAGTAGGGAATGAGACATCTTTGGCCAACATAAAGTACTACAATTGTGTTACAGTTCTTAGCTGTCATGAAGTCTACCAGTTCTAGTGAGTTAATCTCAGATTCAAGGATCAAGATTGGTGGTTATCAGTTCAGACCTCTGGATAAGTCCAGTAGTCCAGTGTTCTGGTGTTAGCAATTCTAGGTTTCTGCTTTTATAAATAAGCAAGTATTCTCAATGTGATTTACACATGAGGAAAAAAGAAAAAAGGCATTATTGTGTTATGCACAGAGCCAGAAAATACCTAGATGCTGTCTGATCTCTAAAAGCAGAACAGATGAGTATCTAAGAATGATGACAAAGTGTGTTTTCCTTTTTCACTTCCAATAATCTGAAGCAATGTTTTAAACAATATATCACTGCCAGCAAAAACTTCTAATACAGTTGCTGTCATGATTGTAGATGTCCCCTTTAATGTTTGCTCTGTTTTCAGAAGTGCTACTGGCAGAAAACTTTAAACTGGTTTTTGAGAGACTGTGCTTAGGATTTTAGAAGAAATTAAGTCAAGGAATTTTAGATGACTCCATGGCTTGTTGGTGCTTAGGGTCTTCCACTGAAAAATAAACCTGGCTGCAAGTCATGTACATGTCAGCTCTGCTTTAAACATTCCCTTTTTACTCGTGTAGAAAATGTCTTTTTCATTTTGAAGCTGTTCCATGCTAATAATAAGCCTGCATAACAAAAAAAAAAAAAACAACCACAGAAAGAGCAAGAGCAAAAGTTGATGCTTGTATGTTAGAAGAGGTGTATGCTGCTTGACAAAAAGGGTTTTGTCCTGGGAATTGGTTTCTGAAACTTTTACTTGGTGTAGTTGTGCATAGAAAAAAAATAATTGATGTAGTTCAGGTTTTATTGACAGGATTACATGCTGTAAATAGCAATGTACAACTGTTTTAATATCCTCCTGCCTTAGCATATTTTTCCTGGCATTCCCTGGACTGTGTTTTGTCCAAATCAATTAAGCTCAACTCAGACAGGATTGGAAGTTTTCTGTTACTTTGATCAAAATTAGCAGTAGACATGTCAAGCCAATTATTCTAAATTTGGACAGATGTGAAATGGTGTGGTATGTCAATCATTTTGTGGGCTTTGTTTTAGTTTTAGAGCTCTGCATCCTTCAGGGAGGCTGTTAAAATCTTCCTGTTCTTGGGAATTACTGAGTAGGATTTCCTACTGCTACCTGTTGTCAAGATTGTGCAACTGGAAGAAAACTGCCATAGTTTTAAAATGCCTTTCTTAGAAAATTGGTATTACAGACCACAGTCCTTGTGCTGCACACGGACAATATTTCATTGGTTGGAACTTCAGGTTCAAAGTCCTCACACCAGCAGACAAACATAACACAGCTTTAAATACCTGAACTCATACCACAGCATAACCTCTGCTCCATACAGATTGCCTTACTGAAGTACAGTATGCAGGATTTAGAATAAGAATGGATTTAGTTATTAGCTTTGCCACGTATCGTATTTCTTTCTACAAGCATTCCAACTGTCCTGTACCTTAAATATAGTTCTTAAGTAAGATAAATCAGGGATTATTGAATATTTTTTTCTTTTTGCATAAGTTTATTCAAGTTGGATTTATCCTGGTGCTATTTAAATTCAGAAAAAAGACACATTTTTAGCTGCAGTAAGCACTGAAAACCCATCTAAGTTTTCACTTATCCACATTATCTATAAGAAACCTTTCTTAGTACCACAACACAGATGAAGACCCTAACTAGGAACAAATACAGACCTACCAGATAATATATTTTTCATTAGAGTTGCATGTGAAGTTCAATATAGAATTTTTTGATCATAGGTCTTTTTTCCCTAGAATTTCAGTAAAATTTTAAGCTCAAGCTCAATGAGTGCAACAATGAAATGCAGAACTTTCCAAATAAACTAGAATCTGTTTCTGATATATTTATAATCTGCCATTGTTTCTTGTCCTATCACTGGGCACCACTAAACGGAGACTGCCACCTTCATCTTGACTAGAGTATGAAGAGAGTATAAATGCTTGAGAAGGCAGCTATGTCTGAGTGGTTGGCACAGACTCACACACCATATTGTCTTACTAAGTAGCTTATGATAAAATCACTGAATGTGATTGTGGGACTGGAACATCTCTCCTGTGAAGAGAAACTGAGAGACCTGCGGCTGCTTAGTCTTGAGAAGAGAAGACTGAGAGGGGATCTTATTGACATCTATAAATATCTGATGGATGAGTGTCAATATGAAGATGCCAGTCTCTTTTTGGTGGTGCCCAGTGACAGGACAAAGAACAGTGAGTACAATCTAGAACACAGGAGGTTTCATCTCAACGAAAGGAGACACTTCTTTACAGTGAGGGTGACAGAAAACTGATACAGGCAGTCCAAAGAGGTTGTGCAGTCTCCTTGAGACTTTCAAACCCTGCCTGGATGCGTTCCTGTGTGACCTACTTTAGGTGATCCTGCTTTGGCAGGTGGGTTGGACTAGATGATCTTTTGAGATTCCTCCCAAACTCTAACATTTGGTTATTCTGTGATTCCCATTTTCAGGATTCTTATAAAATGGATATCTGTAGGATATCTGTAAAATGGATGAAAATACTTCCACACTTTATGATGTTATACACAGGGAAAAACATTTTACTGTACAGAAGCGTCTGGTAGCTCTGCAGAGTGACATCAGGCACCCTGAATATCTGTTTGAATAACTATTTAGTATTATGATCTGCCTTTTCTGATATGCCACATTCTGAAAGCACTGCCTTAACTTTTAGAAGTGCAAATTTTAGCTACAGAAAATGGTAACCCAATTAGAAATGATCAGCATGATCTTTACGGTGTTCCCACTGCTTAACAGTTGTAAGAGACTCTATTTTTATACTAGAAGTATTTCAACAGACTTCTGAAAATCAAAGCAGATTTCCTTTTTATACAGAGATGTAGCAGTACTTCAGAAGTGTATTGAGTAGTGAAAAAACATACATATTGAAAGTGATTTTGTGTTGCCCTTTAACTTGCATTCATATAGTGTAATTATAATTATTAAAACTAATGTGACTAGTGCATCCCTACCCATCGGTTATTAAAAGCTCCTTTTCATCCTGCTGAAACCTCTAGAACATAAATTCTGAGACAGGAGAATAGCAAAGAGGTGATTTGGTACAATCAGCATGTCTTCACCAAGGGCAAATCCTGCCTGACAAACCTGGTGGCCTTCTATGAACAGATCACCACATTAATAGATGAGGGGTGAGCAACTGATGACATTTACCTGGACCTGAGCAAAGCCTTTGACACTGTGCTGCACCACATCATACTCTCCAAGCTGGTGACACATGGTTTTGATGGGTGGATAAAGAGCTGGCTTGACGGCTGCACCCAAAGAGTGGCTGTCAGTGGGTCATAGAATCATAGAATCATAGAATCAACCAGGTTGGAAGAGACCTCCAAGATCATCCAGTCCAACCTATCACCCAGCCCTATCCAGTGAACTAGACCATGGCACTAAGGGTCTATGTCCAGTTGGAGGCTAGGGACAAGAGAAGTCCCTCAGCGATCAGTCCTGGGACCAGTCTTGTTCAATGTCTTTGTTGGTGACTTGGACAGAGGTGCTGAGTGAACCTTCAGCAAGTTTGCTGATGACACCAAGCTATGTGGTGCAGCAGACATGCTGAAGGGCAGGGATGCCATTCAGAGGGACCTGGACAGGCTGGAGAGGTGGGCAACAAGAGGTGCAAGGTCCTGCATCTGGGTCAAGGCAATCCCAAGGACAAATCCAGGCTGGGCAGTGACTGGCTGGAGGGCAACCCTGAGGAGAGGGACTTGGGGTGCTGGTGGATGAGAAGCTCAACAGGAGCCAGCAGTGTGCACTTGCAGCCCAGAAAGCCAACCAGAGCCTGGGCTGCAGCAGGAGAAGTGTGGCCAGCAGGGTGAGGGAGGTGATTCTCCCCCTCTATACCACTCTAGTGAGACCCCACCTGGAGTACTGCATCCAGTTCTGGAGCCCCAATTACAATAGGGATGTGGAGATGCTGGAGTGTGTCTGGAGAAGGGCCATGAGGATGATCAGAGGGCTGGAGCACCTCTGCTTATGAGGACAGACTGCAAGAGTTGGAGCTGTTCAGTCTGGGGAATTGGATGCTTCAAGGTGACCTTATTGTGACCTTCCAGTATCTGAAGGGTGCCTCCAAAAAAGCTGGGGAGAGACATTTTAGGCTATCAGGTAGTGACAGGACTAGGGGGAATGGAGCAAAGCTGGAGATGGGGAGATTCAGACAGGGTGTGAGGAGGAAGTTGTTGAGCATGTGAGTGGTGAGAGCCTGGAATGGGTTGCCCAGGGTTGAGGCCCCATGGCTGGAGGTGCTTAAGGCCAGGCTGGGTGAGGCTCTGGCCAGCCTGATCTAAGGTAGTGTGTCCCTGCCCTTGGCCAGGGTGTTGGAACTGGCTGATCCTTGTAGTCCCTTCCAAACCTGACTGATTCTATGATAAATGCAGTGAGACCCATGAATACAAAGATAACTATTTTAAGCATTCTTCATTTTAGATACCTTTGAAAGTTCTGAATTTGGAACACAGAAAATTTACTCCACACCAAACTGTCAGTTGGACATCCAATAATGGAGACATTCCTAATAACTATGGAAAAGGAGCTATTAAAAATTACATCTGAACTCCTGTCAATGAGATTGTATAGATGGGCTGATACTGAAAAAGACCACCAAGCATTTCTAGCATAATAATTTATCTGAGCTTTTTTTGCAAAAATCACGTCAATAACACAGGAAATCTATCAAAGGCAATGAGGGTAAAATAAGATATTTGCTTGTCACTTTCTCTGGTATTTTTGTCAAGTTCCTCCCTCAACTAACAGGTGGTTAAGTCCTGCCATGCTGTTCTTGAGGAGGATAAAAAGAATTAAAGTTCTCTGCACGTAGATTTCTAAATGACAAATGTGTAAGGCTGTTGCCCTGGCTGGAGCACATCCTCACCCTGATTCACTAGATCCTGGGACAAGGAATTATTACTCTAACCTGAATGCTGGAAAACACAGAGCATGATCTTAGGCAGATCTGCCTTACACAGTGGTACATGAAACTAGTTCTCTGAAACCAACTGTTCTCTATACATGGACCTGTGCCTTCCCCAGCACTTCCTACACCTGCCAGTGACTAATGGCACAACTGAGTCCCTTCATCGTCAGCAGAAACAACATAAGAGGAGTGTAATGCTGGAAAGATTGACAGGTTTTCCTTACCATCATGAAAAAAAAACCAAACCTGGAGGTTTATGTTAATTTCTCTATGCATGGTTTTCCTGAGAATGCAAAGAATAGAACATGGTGTGTGGAGACAAGAGTAGAAGAAATTCACACTCGTGACATTTAGTCTCATATTAAATGTTTGTTCTCTGAGCGTTTTAATGACCTTAGAAATATGAAAACCAGCGGAGATTTGAACTGCAAAGATTTAGGTGTTGAAAAATAATTAGTTGTCTTCACAGCCTTCTTCATCATCCCTATCAATTTCGAAGACAAGACACATATCACAGTACCCTCCATTTTAATTAGATAGCTATAAGCTGCTCCAGAACCAAAACAAGCTGCCAAACACAATTAAAGAGGTTGCCAGAGCAAGACACAATATTACAAAGATTTTTCTTTTTACAAAGTGAGATTAAGAATGCAAACTATACTGGACACTTCAGTGAATTAGTGGAGAAGCTTTAAAACCTGGCTTTACACACACATTTTAAATTTTGTGGGGTTTTTTAAAGTTACTATTTGGTGTAAAAAGTTTTCGGTATCTCAGCTAATGATGGAAAATGACATCAGATCAAATTTCTCTACCTGTAGACCTGCAGCTTGTAGGAGCCTGAAGGTCCATCCTCAGAGGTGAATACATCAGGCACAGAGTATGTTATGCTAAGGGCATTCCTTACAGCTCTTATCCTACAAAAGCTGTCCACTCTGAGTTATATTTTAGCATTGTCTTCAAGGGAAGGCATTCTGGTTTATTCTTTAAAGACAGTTTTGCTCTTTTCTATTCCCAAATACGCTTTCTATAATCATAGAGTCATCCAATTGTTTCATTTGGAAAAGACCTTTTAAGATCATTGAATCCAACCATTATCTAACTCTACCAAGTCTTGTACTTTATAGCATAGCAAGAAGATTCCTTCTTAGCTGCACCTTCCTTGCCCATGCTTTTTTAACAAAAAGATATTTTGTTAGCAGGCTGCCAGCTCAACAGTTAAAAGATAGTAGAAGTTTGCTTTACCCCTCATACAGCTGCTGAAATGTAAAGAAGCATTAAAATATGAACTAGATTATTAATGCTCCTTCAGTATGGATAAGCAGGCAATGAAAATTTCACCCTTCTTATGTAAATTTGATTAAACAGCTAAGTTCTGAACACAGTCAAGCTCAGAAAGAAAGAAAATAATAATAAAGAAAATCTTCCATGTAATCTTTTATCTTTCTAGGCTGAAATACAAACAAGCCTTCCAGGGAGAGAAGCAATTGTCTCATAGCTCCCTGTTGAATTTAACTGCAAGAAGGAATTGCAAGCCCTTCAGACAAATCTCTTCCTGAGACACCATACTGATCTTAATGATCTATTGCTAAGGGTTGCAATAAAGAAGCCTGTCATCAATCCTACTTCAGTGCTGTAATATGGAGATGCTCTGCTTGCAAGGGTGGTACCAACACATATGCACAAAACAGCACTACAGTCAAGCTTAGTACACAACTCTAGAGGAAACTCAATAAATTAAGGTAGCTGTGGGCCCATAGTCATTGAGTGCAAATTACAATGAATTGTGTATCTGAATACCAAATATGTAGGATTTCTAGTAGCTTGTGGCTTTTTCAGCCAAGGTATCATGCATTCTTTGTCCCTGTTTGAGGCCAAACTGCTTCCTTTTGTTTTGGAAGGTAGTTTCAGGCTCAAAATGTCAAAGATGGTGGACTGTAGCTGCAAAAAGTGCTCTGGTAAATGTGCAATGAAAGGTATTTGCAACAGTCTAGACCATTTCAGTTGTTATATTTGGAGTTGAGGCATCAATAATACATAGCTTCATTAAAAACCAATGTGCTTTAATGTCATTGCACTGAGTTATTTTTGGTGATTGAAGTGACCCCATTTGAAATGTAAGTTTAAGCTATGTAATTTCATATGCAGTGAGTTTGCACCATGTACCTGGAAGGAAAACTAAAATGTTTTTCACAGACCTTCAAATTTCACTACTCCTATTTTTAAATGCAAATATATGCATTTAGTATCTTGATAAAGCTCAATGGGAGCTGTAACATATGGGCCCTCTTTTAGTTCCTGCCCCCTGGAAAGCCGAGACTAAACAAAAATACTACTCTTTCTTTTCTTTGATTTGTTTACTTTTTTGTTTTTTTAAGATCTTGTTTCAAAACAGAAGGTTGGCACCTGAGAAAGGAAGCAGGGCCCTGTGTGAGACAGTGGGAGGCTGGACTGGAGGGATTCTCCTTTCTCCCAGAACCAGCACTGCAGAGCATGGCTCTGCACAGTGCTTGCACATACTGCATTTAGCCCTGCATGGGCTTTGAGCAGCCTTAGAATTGGCTGTTAACTTGGCCTTACTGGAGCTTCTGGCCTTCTGGTTTAGCAAAAGGCTTTCCCTCAAAAAATAGTTTCTTGTGTTCATCTCTATGCTGGAAAGATACACATGGAACTGACTGCTTTGATATGTTGGGATGAGCATAATGTTATGCTCTCTGAAGTGAGACAGTTGTATATAGGAGATACTTCAGCAGGTGTTAAAAGAGAGCCAAGGAATTATTTTCTTCTGGAATCGGGAACAGATTTATCCTTGGGATGCATGGGTCTCTACCATTCAGTGTTTGCTTTGTTTTTTCAGTATTGCTGGCATGCTTTTGGGAACTGTCTACTGTGTATTGTAGAAAGCTGGTTCACTATTTTCCCACATGGATATTTTGTTCCGTATGTTGATAAGTTGCACCTTGTTTTTGTCATAGAGTTATTTGCTAGTTGAGGATTGTGCCTAGTCTGTGCTGTTCATTTGTGGGACATGGATGGCATGGGTGTTCTTTTGCTGATAAATGGGAAGGTAAAAGCAAATCCAGAAGTGGATCAAGAGACTAAGCTTTACAACAGGACTGCTTTGCTGGTTTTTGAGACTGCTATTACTGGTGAGCACTATGGTAGAATGTTCACTGAGTCACATCCCACAGGTGAGTCTACCCCAAGGACAAATTCTAATGAGATCGAGATCCAGGTTTAATATACATTAAATTTATGTTTTCACTTGGTAAATATATACATTATGGTATAATATTGTTGCCAAGAAATAAGGGTCTTTACCTTGTGGATGCAATTATGATCTGGGAAAATAAACTGGAGATTTTGTATAGATAGGGTTGGTGCAATTTTTCCAGGAACTTTAGGGTAGAAATATGGTTGTAGGAAGATGACACTGATGGATAGCACTGGATCTGCCCCTGTAGATTAAATGTCTGGCAAACTTCTGTCTGAAATATTGGATGTTTAGCAGCTGTTTGTAGCTGCTGTGCTGATTGCAGAAATTTTGGGTATGTGAAAAAAGATCCTTACAGTTTGTTCTCCTAGAATTTTGAGGTGGGCATAATGTGCCTGGGGAAATGTATGTGTACCTGTTGGTCCTGGTTAGTTGGGTTTTGTAGCCAGGTGGGGGGTGGCCTCTTCTCCCAGGCAACCAGCAATAGAACAAGGTGACACAGTCTCAGGTTGTGCCAGGGGAGGTATAGGCTGGATATTAGGAAGAAGTTCTTCACAGAGAGAGTGATTTCCCATTGGAATGGGCTGCCCAGGGAGGTGGTGGAGGCACCGTCCCTGGGGGTCTTCAAGAAAAGCCTGGCTGAGGCACTTAGTGCCATGGTCTAGTTGACTGGATAGGGCTGGGTGCTAGGTTGGACTGGATGATCTTGGAGGTCTCTTCCAACCTGGTTGATTCTATGATTCTATGATACCAGTCATGTCTTGTCTTTGCTTTTAATTGTTCTGAGGGATTTTTAGAAAGTTTTACTCATTTGATTTTTCTCTGCTTGGAATGGATTTGTTTTGAAATGTTTATTATTACATTAGTTTTTGATGTTTTGTCAACACTGGGCAGTGAAAACACACTGTATTTCAGTTTCACTTCTGATTCAACACAACTTCCAATTCCAGTTGCTAGTGACTGTGTTCAACCTGCAAGGTATATGTGGCAGTATATATAGAAATAAACCCAGTATGTTCAGCCATATTCAGATTGCCTATCTGATTTCTGGTGAGTGCAGGTAATGTGCTTTGGAGTCATGATATTTATGTGCTGACACCTAGATGTCTCTTTGAAGAAGGCTGATTTCAAAATAAGCATGATGGAATGACTGGTCCATCATGCTTCCTAAAAATTATTTCCCCCTCTCTGAGTAGGTAAGAGGAGATTTTTATGACAGATGGAGGAGCTGTTTATAATTGCCATCTCTCGTTTGTAGCCATACTCATCTTTAATATTTCTCTCCAGTGTTTATACGTAGTTACCAAAAAGATACCAGTCCTCTCTGGTTGCAGAGAAGGAAACGAGAGGCCCTGGGTCATTGTAGGGTTCTGACTCTCCAGGAACGCATTTTAGATGGATTAAACCTGGCAAAGGCAGGTGGGAGATTAGGTAGCTCAAGAGTGAAGTTGAAATGGAATTAGGGCTCTGGTCGTACAATTTTTCTGAGGTCCATGCAGATGAATAAAACTTATACTGGTCATACAGTTTTTCTGAGGTCCATGCAGATGAATAAAACTTATACTGGTCATACAGTTTTTCTGAGGTCCATGCAGATGAATAAAACTTATACTGGTCATACAGTTTTTCTGAGGTCCATGCAGATGAATAAAACTTATACTGGTCATACAGTTTTTCTGAGGTCCATGCAGATGAATAAAACTTATACTGGTCATACAGTTTTTCTGAGGTCCATGCAGATGAATAAAACTTCTATTTTGTTGAGGGTCAGATGCGTGGGAAATGAGGTGTTAATTCTTAATTTGGAATCACTTTGGAAGAGGTGAAGAATTTACAGCAAAATCTGCCCTATTGGTTGGCAGACTTCACAAATGGATGTTGCTGTGCAGGTGGAGGCAGCGGTAGATTTGTGCCTTACTGTGCTGGCTCTATTTTTAGTTTCCAAATGCTTGCAACTTCCTTTTACAAATGTCAGGAAAATGCATTAGGATTATCTGCTTTGTTGTAGGGGTAACAAAATGCTGTCCAATTTAGCCAATAAAACAGCTGAAAAGCAGACTCCCACTGTCATGGTGGTATAGCTGCTAAGTGTATACAGTGGCTCCACAGGATTTTTAAGCTGCCTGCTCTCTTCTCATTGCTTGTTCCTTACCATTGTACTGATTCAAAATGGAGATTAGAAATCTTTTATTTTTTTTTTTTTTTTTTTTTTACATTAGAGGGTCATCTGGGAATAACTGAAAACAGATATTGAGAAGAAGGAAGGTAAGGGTTCAGGAAAAACTTTATAGTTTATTTCTGCAGTGCTGTACCTTCCATTTGGAGCATGGCAGTGATACTGGAGGTATGAAGGACTGATTATCTGTTTACCCAAGGGTATCAAGTTCTGGGATGCTAAGTACTTCCCTAAAAGTCTTTTTAGCTCGAGCACTTAGAAAGGAAGACTGTCACTGCCTTTAGATTATGATATCACTCTGTGGCAACCTGTATTGGTTGATACTTTGTAAGCCAATATTACAATTGCTTTATCTGCCATAGAGCAAATATTATAATGCTTTATCCACCATAGAGCCTGTGTTCATGGAAACATCTCATTTAAACTGGAGTGTCTTACTGATGACCATTAAGACCGTGCTTGTTGGTTACAATTATCAATGCTAGGGCAAAAGGTGCATGTGACTCTGAAAAAAATAGGTTGCTTTCCCATTAGAAAACCATTATGTAAATTAAAATACACCTTTCCAATGCTTTGATGGTCATTACTACTTTCATTATGGCCTTCTGTCACTCCAAGTTGGTACTGCAGGGTACCAGTCCTTGGAAAGTCTTTCTTCCAGTTGTACTCACTAGTAACAAAAATATTTAAGCAGACTTGTGACACTGTTAGTTAATATTTGGGTTTCATTACTCTTACAGGTAGCTTAGGCCAAAGAAATTGTGTGTTAGTGTTGTTGATATTCAGTATAGTAGAATACTCGAAGACAGTTCTCATGCTAAAGACCTTGTGCTTTAAATTCACCTAAGTCATTCTTAAGGTGTGGCTATCTCTGTGCACTTTGTCACTGTAGAAATTATATATTAATTTTCAAGGGAACCACAGAGTTAATTTGTTTGAAGTCTGAAGCAGAGGAGGGAAAAAAGTTGGCAATTTAGTAAAACCGAAGGAGCTAATTCCACTACACAGACAGGCTAGAAATAGAAGGAGGAGTAAACATGTGGCTTTGAACTGCATCATATGAAAGCACTAATGATAGGAACATTGCAAGTTTCTGTGTACCTGTGAATGCCCTTTTTTTTTTTTGATGCAACTTCTGCAGTTTTTGAAACTGTGTGTCTCTGAGCAGGCATACCAGGGAAGTTTGATAGGTAATATATTATTATGTAGTGAACTGTTCAAATTTGCAGTTAGATCACGGCGAGCTAGTGTCATCTTGTCAAGTGTAGCTCTTGCCTGGCAAGTCTGACCAAGAAACACAGCCTCTGTTTTCACCTAACAGATGAAGTGTGGAGAATCATGAGAGTGAGATGTAAATCCATAGTAACTGGTTCAGTAGTCTTCCATCTTTTAGGAAATGCGAATCTGGATATTAATTTAGTTCACTTTTTATTTGTGTTTTGGCCAACTGTAGTGATAAAATGTTTTTGAAACCTGGCATGCTTGTGGCCACTGCTAGGTCCTAGATCAATAAGAAAAGGGTTATTTGTTCTAAGATTTTATATTTTGTTTATCCAGATAAGTGTCACAGATCTGCAGCTTGTTGTTACTAAAATGAACAGTCAACCCATAGCGGCTCTATTCTGTCAAGCTGTTCTAATGAATACTGGAATACTGAAAATTAGATGCTGTGTTTGTCATCCTAAGATTGACAAAGTTGTTGATGAGTCTGTTTTTCTTTTAAGTTCAAATATTTTTATTTTTCCAAAAATACATATTTTTCTTAGAAAGTTAACTGATATCTGTTCTTAAAGGACTGGTAAAATGAATCCTCTCAGGCTTTATTCCAAACCTTCTTTATACTGGAGCTACAGTAATAGGTGCTTCATTCAGGGAGCACAGGTTTAGTTAGTCCTGTTCTCACTCGACTATCTACAAAGCACAGTGAGCAGGGTAGAGCTGCCAAGTGCTGGGGAGCCTGACATAGCCTAGTGTGGCCTGTTAGAGTTGTGTGATGAAATTCCATCTCAAGGTGATGGGGTCTCTTCTGTTGCTGCCTGCTTCTTCCCTGGTATTCTTCTAGGCTAATAAAAGGTATTTTTCCTGCACAATGTGTCTTTGAGTTAGGAACTGTGAGATGATAGAATTAGAGTGCATGGAATAAAATTTCTAGATGTGCACTCTTGAAGCGAAGCCTTGTTCATTTATTTGGAGGCAGTATGCATTTAAAATCAGAGCTGGTTAAAATGTTCCCTGCAATCACTGGGAATTCACTGGAAATCACTGCTCTGATGGAATTGGAAGCATTTCTTGGGGCTGTGTGAATTAACCTTAGACTTCTTTGTCAAAAAGATGGCAGACAAAAAGTCTGGATGGGCCTGCATAGGCTAATTGAGATGGCTTTTGTGGCTAGCTGAAGCAAGTAGTACTTTGAGACATGTAACCTCAGTACTGAGTTTGAAATTGGGGGTTCAGTATACTTTTTCTCAAAACTGTATCTGAATTGCAGTGTGTTTCATAAACAGATTGCTTCTGAATGCTACATTAAGGTCTGCTCCATTATGGTTTTGGAAAAAAGGAAAGCACCTCCGGAGTGACCAAACTATTTCCTGCAGCACAAGGCCTTTGTTCTAGACTTTTTAAAAGAAACAGTCAGGTCAGTCTAGTGGGAACTGTCTGAAGCTAGGCCCACGAATTGGAACTACTTCTTTATCTCTCTGACAATAGAAGAATAAAGGATATAAAAACTGATTTGAAGTAATTCTGAACGATATTTTCTTTCCTTTAGCTGTCTCCGTAATGAGATACAGTGCATCATCATTTGGATTTGCTGTAAGTAGAGATACAATTTAATACTCTCTACTGTTCTTTATGGGCTTTTTCTGAATGTGAAATAGAATTTTTTGTCACAGCGAGGTGTGCAAAGTCAGTGATGGATTAGAAGAAATATTGTTGAAGTCATACCTGGGACAAGATAGTAAAGATACTGTCATCACACTCTTTTCTGACTACAAATTAGTATCAGTCAGTGGAGTTAATATCAATACTTGTATCTCATTATTGACAGATATTATCCCCTGTGTGTGGTTTTCTTCTGTGTAGACTCCCACCTTTATCAGTTCTGCTGTTGAACTTGAGCCAGATTCTGAAGTTTCTTTCAGAATTTTACATGACTGTTTCCCTGATGCAGTCTATGGTAAAACTCCTTTTGACTTCTGGATGACAGCTTCTTTCCTGTAGTTGCTATGACTTTACTGATTAGTGGCAGAGCAAAAAAATCTTAACAACAGGCAAAATGACTGATTTCAAATAATTTGTCTTTTGCTTTCAAATCCAAAGGTGAGATTGACTCCATAGAAAGTTTGACTTAAGCATGAAAGTTCTTACAGTGGGACAAACTTATTGGTGTTACCAAACATCACGTCTTCATTAACTAGAATTACAAACATGGCAATTTTGCTGATGATAAAGTATAATATGAAATCTGGATACAGTGGGATTTAGAAGAAAAGAAAGATTTGCTTGCTTTGAAATAAAACCTACTGCAGAAAATTAGTGACTTTGCAGGAAAAAGGAATACTTGATGGATGGTTTCCAACACTTTATTTAGAGTCTTTGCATAAGAATCATATCAGTATTTTAACTCTTGTGATGCCACAGTGGCATATTGTGTTAGTGGTGGTGTTTTTTTTTTTTCTTCTCTGGAGGTGATGGATTATGAATAAAAAGTTTTTAATCCCTTGATTGACTTCCTGAGCTCTAAGTGTATCATTGTGCAATAATAGCATGGCAAAAACGTGAAGATCAATTTAGTAGATGTAAAACTTGCTTTCATTAAAATGATTTATTTGGAACTTCTCAATTCCTGTGCAGCAGGGACAGTAAATCCATTACTGCTAGTACAGAATACATGTAATGGCTCACAAAACAATTGACTCTTTGTCTCTTTCAGTTTGATGCTACCCTGGATGTTTTATCATCGGCGATAGTTTTGTGGCGTTACAGCAACGCAGCTGCTGTGCATTCTGCACACAGGGAGTACATGTAAGTACACTTAATTACTTCTGGCTTTGGTAGAGGCCTGCAGAGTTTTTGCTGTCAAGCTGTGATGCTGCAGATTCCAGAGCTTTGACAAAATACATGTCAGTAAGTATTCTTTCCTTCTGCCAGCTTACTGTTTGGTCCCAAACATGCAGCCATTCCTTGGGCAAACCTCTCTCTGATTGTGATTTTCAGTTTCTTTTTAGCCAAGATAGTAACTGTTAGGGCTTTGTTGGTTATCCTTATTTTGTTCTCCCCTCTTTTTCCTTGCAGCATCTCTATCAAATAAGCTGCATTTGCAATCTGTAATGGACTTGTGTATCTCTTATTGTGCGTTCAAATCCATTATTTTTACTGGAGTATGTTTTTAAAAATGATGATTGTATTACATTTGTGCTTCCCTTAGCAAGAATGAAATATGCACCCCTTCTCTTGAGTGTAAATCACTTCAGTTTATAGTGATGCTATTAGAAATTTGGATTGCAGAACATCTGAGAAGATTGAGTGTTATAACAGCATTTATGACTGCTGTATAAAGAAAGAGGTAGCCATACTCTTTATTATAGAACTATTGCTGTTTTGGTAAGTATACTTGCATGTCTTTCTCGTGGGAAAAAAATATATGCTTGCAAAGTAAAAACACTGAATGTTTGCTGTATAAATCCTATGGAAAAAGTATGTAATTTCTAGTGAAATATCAATTACAATGAAAATTATATTCTGCATCATTGTGCAGCAATTCTATTGGCAATGCATGTGGTAGCTGAGAAGATCAGGTGGGGATTTGCTCAGGAATTGGTCCAGCTGGTGCATGAAGAGTACTTTAACCTCCTACTCAAATTCTGGATACATTTAGGTGGAGAACTGCAGTACATTTATCTGCTTTGGTTCTGTCCTGTGCTGCCATTGCTATCAGTATCCCATCTGTCTTGTTTGAAGATAGTTCAGTTTTCCTGTGGGATGGACTACACTTTCACAATAAAGAGGAATAAGATAGTTTTCATTCTGAAACATGATTTGCTATTGGAATGGGCTGCCCAGGGGGGTGGTGGAGTCACCGTCCCTGGAGGTGTTCAAGAAAAGACTGGATGAGGCACTTAGTGACATGGACTAGTTGATTGGATAGGGTTGGGTGCTAGGTTGGACTGGATGATCTTGGTGGTCTCTTCCAACCTGGTTGATTTTATGATGCTATGATTCTGTGATTCTATTCTGTTAGAAGGAAAGCTGGGTTAAACTGAGCTTCTACATACCTGTTAGGATTAAATAAATAAAATAAAAAGCCACACAGGGTGGACTGTAACTTGTTTTCATAGGCCCTTCCTAAAAACTAAGCAAAAAGTAAGTGGTAACTCAGACTCATGCAACAGATTGCCAGTGCTGCAAGTTCATTCCTGACAGTGTTCCATTCGTAACAGTTTGGAATAAAAGGCCATAGGAGATTAATGTGGCATTGATTCATAAACACAAAATCTGTAATATGTGATTAAAATTAGTCTTCCTCTACAAATTTGGCATTCTAAAGAGCCATTTCCTTAGATTTTTGCTTTTGTGGGCGTCCACAGAGATTCCTGTCAATGTTCAATTAACATATTTTTGAAATCTCCTTCTGTTGAGCTTTTTCAAGTAAACCTTGTGAAGCAGTTTATAGAGCAAACAAATCCCAATACAAAAGAAGAATCAACATATCCCTCTGGCTAAGCCAGTAAAGTGAACAAGCAAAGTAGCAAACATGTTTCCCTGCTTTTTATGCTCATTTTTAATTTGCTTTCCTATAATCCCTCTGCTTTACATCAGGCTAAATTAAGTCCATAAATTACTTGCCATGCCCTCTAGTTGCAGATAGCTAAGGTTACAGGATGAGATCAGTATCGAGTGAAGGAATGTGAGCATATGCTGGGAATATGAATCACTGGAGAGGCAGTCTTCTTATCCCTCCGTTTCTAGAGTTGAAAGGAGAGTCATCATAGTACTGACAACCTGAAAAATGGTTGTGTCTCTTAAGGCAATTCTTACTGTGTCAGATTTTTGAGGGAGGGACATTTTTAATTTCCTGTTGTGTTTAATCAGTCTCTTGCTTGAAAGACTGAATGTAATTATTTTCCCTCTGGCACTGGGAAAATGTATGACACCTCTAGCTACTTGGTTGCCTTGTAAATAGTCTTTGTATCTTATGTGCCTACAACTGCATATGGTATTTCAGAGTTCTTGAGTTTGGTGTGCCACTCCCTCTGTGGGCAAGTTTCCTCTCAGACTTCTGGGTGGTTTGGTGCAAATTCCTGTGGGCGCTGAGGTCATGCCATGCATTATTCCTGTCTCTATGTGCCAGCCATACTTTACCTTAGCACATGAGCCTGTGCAGAAATCTGAGCTTCTGCAAAGGCATTACCAGAGTTTCCCAGAGTAAGGTGTGCCAGAGTGACTTGAGTTTAGTTCTTGATTCATTGATCTGTCTTTTATTGATTTAGACATTACATTGGTCTGTATATCCTAACATATCTGAAAATAACCTGAGTTCCTTGGCAAAGATCAAGTGAAATTGCCGACTAATTATGCAAGAGATTGATCCAAAATCTGCTGAAATCAGTGGAAAGCCTCTTATGGAAGGATGGTGTTAGACCCAGTCCTACCTCTTGGATGTCATGGAGAAAGAACTTAAAAATAGGATGAAAAACAAAATCCCAGAAAAAGACATACAGAATATCACCTGACTCATGATGTACCATGAATTAAATATGTAGAAAGAAATGCTAAGATAAAAAAGAACTGTGTAATCCTAGTTAACATGTAGCCATATGGATGTTAGAGATGCAGCATTTCATGGGCTAGTACTCAGAATGAACAGTACAAAACTGCCTGCTCTGCCAAGTTCTGCTGAGCTGAACCAGTGTGTTTCCATTTAACTTCAGGGGAATTGTAGTGCTGAAAGTTTGTAGCTATCACAAAAAAATGTCCTGATGAATTTAACTCAGTTTAATGGATTTGAACGTACTAGATCATTTGGTTTATCTCATTTTCTGAGGCAAAATGAGGAATTATTTTTTCAGTGTACATGTGACAAGAATTATAAAGTGTACATATCAATTCTCATGGTGGTTCACGTGGAGTAGCTACAAAATATATTTTGGCTTTCCTCTGCCGTTTATCCTTGAAAATTTGGTGATATTGGTGGCTGAGAAGCTACACCTGGCAGGCTTTTCATGTCTTTTACTGATGAGAATTTTCTTAAGTCATTATGAAGAAAGCTATCTGGTCATGTTCAAGGTATGTCTTAAATTATGATGGAACTGTGATGAATTTTTAATAAGTTTTTGTAAGCATACTGACTTTGAAAGTATAATTAAGATCCACCAAGACCAGGTATAAACCACTATATGATAGTAGAATGTGCAAGACTCTGCTTGATTCTGCCTAATTAGCTCATTACTGAAAGAGTATGTAGGAGTGGGATGAATATTTGATGTGTTTATTACTGATACTTTTTGGGTAGTTTCACACTTCACCATCTTTCTGTTTGTGTTGGCAGTCAAATACAAGTAGGGAAACCCAGGCTACTACATTTTCATGTATTTTAGGAGAGTGGCTGAAGTAGGTCTTGAGGGAATGCAAGGATTAGGAGGGGCTATGGATATGTGGGAAGAAGCAGTGTGCATAGTTCATAAGTGCTTAATTTTGCTCAGTATGTATCACAGTATCATCAGGGTTGGAAGAGACCTCACAGATCATCAAGTCCAACCCTTTACCACAGAGCTCAAGGCTAGACCATGGCACCAAGTGCCACGTCCAACCTTGCCTTGAAGTGCCCCAGGGACGGCGACTCCACCACCTCCCCAGGCAGCCCATTCCAGTGTCCAATGACTCTCTCAGTGAAGAACTTTCTCCTCACTTCGAGCCTATATCTCCCCTGGTGCAGCTTGAGGCTGTGTCCTCTTGTTCTGGCACTGGCCACTTGAGAGAAGAGAGCAACCTCCTCCTGGCCACAACCACCCTTCAGGTAGTTGTAGACAGCAATAAGACAGTATGATCTGCTGGATTGCAGATTAATGTGCAGGAAATTTAGAAGTGCTGAACAAATCATGCACAAAGCAATGATCAAGAAATACATGAAAGGAAAAAAACTTGAGAAATAAATTTGAATCTCAACAAAATGGAAGAATTACGACCAAAAGAGAAAAACAATCTTGTAATTCCCTGTTTATTTTTCATAGGAGGAGAAACTAAGAGGAGGGAGTACTCTAACGTAGGTGATAAACTGTAAAAATATAGTAGGTCTACTGCCTGTGAAGTTTAGGATAGGTTATTAGTTGATGGTAAGAATTTTGTGCAGCGCTATGTCATGCTGGGATTGGCAGGCATTTCTAGAAGTCAACAGTCCAACCCCTCTGCTCAAAACAGAGTTGATTAGACCAGGTTGTGATAAAGGTCTGAATCCAATCTTCTGTTCTGTCATTTGAACATTGAATAATCACTAAGCCAGTCAAGATGCACAAAGAAATTTGAATGGTCCTCAGTCCAGCTCACCATAACCAATGTGCAAATCATAGAATCATAGAATCAACCAGGTTGGAAGAGACCTCCAAGATCATCCAGTCCAACCTAGCACCCAGCCCTATCCAGTCAACTAGACCATAGCACTAAGTGCCTCAGCCAGGCTTTTCTTGAACACCTCCAGGGACGGTGCCTCCACCACCTCCCTGGGCAACCCATTCCAATGCCAATCACTCTCTCTGTGAAGAACTTCCTCCTAACATCCAGCCTATACCTGCCCCAGCACAACTTGAGACTGTGTCCCCTTGTTCTGTTGCTGGTTGCCTGGGAGAAGAGACTAACCCTCACCTGGCTACAACCTCCCTTCAGGTAGTTGTAGACAGCAATGAGGTCACCCCTGAGCCTCCTCTTCTCCAGGCTAAACAACCCCAGCTCTGTCAGCCTCTTCTCATAGGCTTTGTGTTCCAGGCCTTTCACCAGCTTTGTCACCCTTCTCTGGACAAGTTCCAGTATCTCAACATCTCTCTTGAATTGAGGAGCCCAGAACTGGACACAGTACTCAAGGTGTGGCCTGACCAGTGTTGAGTACAGGGGAAGAATAACCTCCTAACCTCCCTTGTCCTACTGGCCACACTGTTCCTAATACAGGTCAGGATGCCATTGGCTCTATTGGCCATTCTTAAATATTCTGTTGTTTTGTAAACTTTTAGCAATATAATGTCGTATTTGGATGCTGAAGCAAATCTAAGTTCTGTTAAAGAAAGAAGCCAGTAAATAGTAGTAAACGTAATTTCTTAATAGAAGACTGAAGCACTAGGGACCTGGAAAAATGTCTCCTGAGACTTGGAACTGGTAGCTAGCTGTGTAGCCACTGGGCAGCTGTTTGATATGTTGAATTCAGGAATGCAGAGCTTGGAATGGAGTGCTGGAACCATGAGGAGAAAGTGAGAAATACCACTTAAGAAGGACAGATTGAGAAAGGAGAGTAACAAACCTCAGGTACATATCTGTATGAAAAAGGTGTAAAAGATAGCCCTTTTTATGTATAGTTGGTTGGAAAGGGCTCAAACCTGTGAACACAGGAAACATCTCTTGTTTGATTCCTTCTGCTCAGGAGAACAGGACCTCGCTCACAGTAAGTTTATATTAGTTGCCTGCCTGCTCAGATCAGATGGAGTAAATGAAGTATTGCTGCTTCATAAGCTGTGGGCAGTATTGCTGTTGTTACATGACAAAGCTACAATCCTGCCTTTCTGTACAGTGCAGCACAGGACTGAGTATCTGCTTATGCTCATGCCTATAGGATTTTTTTCATTGCTGGGTTTCGTTTCAGCTTGTGTGTTCAGTATGCTGTAAGCTAACTGTTTACAGCATATTTAACATAGTGATTCCTGACAGTTGCAGTTGGGGTTTATTATATATTATTTTGGTGATGATACCAAGTTAAATTCTGTGTTTCCCAAGAACCAGTCTGTCAAAATCTTTCTTAAGCCAGTGCCAGAGTAAATGGAAAACCTTACTCATAATGAGCATGTCGATTAAAGCCAAGAGCAGAAAATGCACATTTCTTTGGCTGCTATGTTTTCTTTCCTCCTTTTTCTGTTTTTTTTATTACATATGTCATATTCCATCTATTCTGTCCTTTACTACTGTAGCAAGAAAATGAAATTGAATCACAGGCAAATAATTTCTAATGAACTCATGGTGCTCTGTGTTGCCATGACATGACACATAATGAATGCAGATATGTGACTTTTTTGTTTGTTTTTTATTGGTGGAGCTGCCATCCAACATACTGAAGGTAAGGTTAAAATGACAAAAATTAGATAGGGTCTGCTGTGTGGCAGACAAGGGTTATAGATCTCTGTCATACCTCCACCTGCAGCTGATAAAGTTTTTTGCCAGGAGAAGATAATCGTTCTTGTCCTTGGTGGGGCAGGAGAGGAGAAGAGGAACCTGAGAGGAGATCTGGTTTCTTTCTACAACTACCTGAAAGGATGTTGCATTGAGGTGGGTGTTGGTCTCTTCTCCCAAGTAACTAGCAATAAGGGTGAGAGTGAATGGCCTCATGTTGCACCAGGGGAGCTTTAAATTGGATATTAGGAAAAAATTATTTGCTTTTGGTAAAAAAATCTGGTCAACCATTGGAGCAGTCTCTCCAGGGAGGTGGTTGAATCACTGTCCCTGGAGGTGTTAAAAAATATGTAGACATGGCACTTTAGGACATGGTTTAGTGGGCATGGTGGTGTTAGGTTGATGGTTGGACCTGGTCTTTTCCAATCTTTATGGTTCTGTGATTCTAGAGTGGTCTTTATTTGTGGATAAGACACTTCACCTGTAACAGAAGGTGGTTTCACTTACATCTGCTAATGTATTTATTTTGAATACCTTTTCTCATATTGTGCTAGATTTAAAGGCAGCATGTCAAGAATTGTGAAGGTCTTGAAGCTTTGCAGTTAGACTTTATTTAGAAACTTTGCTGTGTGTCTGTAACTTAACTTTAATCTCAATATGTCATACTTCAGCTGTTGAAGCTGGATTTGTTGCTGTCAGAGTGCTGAAGCCATTCGCCAATTGAAAAAGGTCTGCCCTATGGATTTGACTCTTAATAGTCTCTTAAATTATGAGGAGAGTGAACCAGTATTCTCATCTATTTTGACATCCAGAAAAACACAACTGTGAGAGCTTTATCCAAGAATTTCTAATTTAGTTTGAGCTAAAAGCAATCTGTAAGAAAGATTTTTCACTACTCCTCAGGGACAGAGTAAATAGGAAATCTGACTCATAATTAGAGTGATGGATGCAACAGTTAGAAAATCTCTTACATCCTTCACCACACGACCCCTTTCTTTAATTCAGCTTGATGGTAAAAATTTACATTTTATTTCTAATCTGTGTGTGTCTATCTATCTATCTAGATATAATCCATGTGTCTGTCTGTCTATCTGTCTTCAGTTTATAAGTGCTCAGCATTGTTGTGCCTCTTTTCTGTCTGATGAAAGAAGAACCTGGGTGCAGTTCACTGGAGTGTGCAGTTCACTGGAGTTTGCAGTTGTCAGTCAGCTCTAGGAAGCCATTATATGGATATCTCTATGTATGGATTATCCACTACATAGAGATAAGTAACAAAGAGAGGAATTGGAGAAGGAAGCAAGGATATTCTGACCCTTTCTTAGGACTTCACACATCAGGAGTGAAAATTATGGGGGATTTAGGATGTTTAAAAGCTTTTTAGGAAGCACATTAATGATATCAACACCCTTTTAATAGTACCCAAAGACTACAGCATTTCCAGTTTATGATTTTTTTTCCTCTGATCACTTGATAGCCTCCTGGGTATGTGCTCTCTGCCAATTATTTTTTCACAGAGTTTTGATTTTAAGTAACCTCTTGAGGTAAATGGGGCAGTGCAGCCAGTATGCACATTAGTGTTCCAAATACTGCCACGAATTGCAGGATGCTTGTCAAGGAGAAGAATAGAGCTTTGAAGAGTTTTTCTTTTGTAACCTTACGTCTTAGGCATGTAACCTTACGTCTTAGGCATGTAACCTTTGGAGAAGCCTAGTTTAGTGATTAGAAACCCTTACCAGTTGCTTAGTTACCTTATTTCTGGAATTTAGAGTCAAGTAAACAGCAATAATAAAATCTACTCTGTGTATGGTAAGAAGACATCCACTCTGAATTAAATATACCCAAAGGAAGTGCCCTTTGCTGTGATGTTCCCTTTATCATCATGAATATCTTATGGGTACATATTCCTTTGACACCTTGTTCTCCTGCAATTTGTTTTCGGAAGACAGGGGAAATTAGATATGTACATGGTATAATTTTTCAGTTGCTAGTGAAGAGTGCTGTATGGCTTAATGAAATGACAGCTTACCACTTTGAACTACACTCTCTTTTCAAACTGCAAATCTGCTTCTGTTCTGTAGTCTCTTGTCCCGTCACTTTTGGTCTACTTCAGGGCACTCCAGAGATTTTCATCTGCCAGTGATATTTTTTCATTGAGGATCATCATTGGAATTGCACTTTGCTAATTTACTACTACTCTGTGCGGATTTAGCAAAGAGCTATCACCATTGCTGCCTCCTGCAGAACCACATCTGCTGGTGAAGGAGTTGGGCATGACTGTGTAGTTGTGGGATGTTATTGTAATGTGGGGGAGTCTGTGTGAAGAGTCTGTGTGAGTCTTGCTTTCTTAATGAGAAAATGTAAGACAGAATGAGCCTCAGCTTCCAAAGTAATTGTAACCCTTGTATCTTGCTTGCTTTACGTTTAAGTGATTCCTTCTGAGACTATGTGTCCCCCTGAGTTTGATCATGGGAAGCCTTACAGAAGTGTTACTGAATATATTCAGACATGTAATATGGAGATTGTGACTTCTTGCACCCAAAATTTAGAAGAATTAGAAACCACCTTTTGTTGGAGGAAATGGCTGTCATACAGCCTGGTTAGGTCTGGCTCTTCTTCTCCTTAGATTCAAATAAGAAAGCATACAGATCTGTATATATTCTCTCTTGGTTCACAGAATTAATCACCTTAATTTTCAATATTAGTAATGTGTTTAAATTTTCAAGTACAAATTGGCTCTGCTCTACTGGTTAGCCTGACTAAATGAGCACTATCTATTTAGGTAGTGTGAATGAAAATAATCCTCTCATTTCAGACCAAACATATCAGTCACACTGGGGAAAAAAAAAAGACCTGCAGATAATTTTATCTATGCCATATATATGGAAGAGACTGGAAGCACAGATGGCAGAATCCACACCTACCCACAGTTCAGGGCAAACCTCTGTGGCTGGAGGAGAAACTTCTATGAGGAGTGAGTGGAATAGCTAAGTGGTCTGGAAAAATGTTAAATGCATGGAGATAGCCTACAAACTGCAAATAGCTACGAACTTAGCTCTGCAGCCCTTGTTTAGTTCTCAACTACCACGAGTTGGTCTTCACGTGGGACATGGCTGTCTCTCCTACCCAGTGACACGCAGTGTAGTTTGCAAAGTGTTCACCTGTGCTTGGATATCTGCTTTATAGGAGGAGAAATAGTTTCTTTGCAGCCGCACTGAAAACTGCTAAACATTCTTTCTTCTAAAATGTTTACCCTAAGTGCTACATCCAGGTACAGTGTTAGGTGCAGTTTTAGAGGCTGACTTATTAAACTGTGTCGTTTTCCCATAAATCTATTATCCCACATTCAGCAAAAGTGAAGCAATCATAAACTTTGCTCTTCTCCAGGCAGAAATGCATGTATGCATACACTTCTGCATGCGTGCACACCAAATCCACACATAGAATTTACATTAAATATGAAATAGCAAACACATATATTTATACATTCTAAAATCTGTTTCTAAAAGTGTGGCATCTGTAGACTTGGCAGTGATTTTACTGGAGCTAGATTTAAAATCTTAGTTTTCCTTTTACTTCAGTAGTAGCTGATTAGGCAGTATTTGTGTGTATCACCTGCTATTTACCCACACACACACAGACGTATGTGTGTGTAACGTCAGGGATATGGTGGTGCTCTGTTCTGGAATTTGATGATCACCATAAAGCCTTCTGAAAACTTCTGAAATACTCTTGTAAAGTTTCCACCTTGAGGGGAGGATCACCTGCTACAAGACTAGGAGCAGCGATCAGCTCTTCACAAGCTGGGAGGGTGGTTGCAAGTTAGGTGTATCATATGTGCAACTCTGCAGACCAGGAACTAGAAAATAGGTCATAAGAGTTTTCAAAATCTCTCAGCTGTAGTAATGCCTTAGCTTTTAATAGCAGAAATTTCATACCTGGAGAAACAAATTATTTATGTAACTGTTACCCCAGTTCAGCTTCATGATTTTAAAGGCTGTAAAACTCCTGGGGACAATAAAGGTTTTAGAAGGCCTGTAACGTTTTCACTATGAAACGAATCCCTAGCATAGCTAATCTGAGTCTCAGATACAAATATCGTTTCACACATACACAGAGACACAGATTGTGTTGGGTTGGAAGGGACCTCGAAGGTTGTCTCATCCAGTCCTGCTGCAGTGAGTAGGAACACTTCTGACTAGATCAGACTGCCCAGGGCCATATCAAGTCTGATCATGAATTCTCTCCAGGGACAGGGGCCTCAATGACATCCCTGAGCAACCTAGTCCAGTATTTCACCACTCTCATTGTAAAGACCTTCTTCCTTATGTCCAGCCTAAATCTACCCTGCTCCAGTTTCAAACCATTGCTCTTCATTCTGTCACTACAAGCCCTTCTAAAGAGTCCCTCCCCAGCCTTCCTATAGGCCCCCTTCCGATGCTGAAATGTAGCTATAAGGTCTCCCTGGAGCCTTCTCTTCTTCAGGCTGAACAACCCCAGTTCTTTCAGCCTGTTTCCTTCCATGTTCATTAAGTGGTTAGACCATGTGTATTTTTAAATACAATTGAGAAATTTGCTTTCAATGAAAATTAGGACTATGGCTTGAATTATCTTTATTTTGTAATTTATTTTTGTAACAATGAGAAAAAGTATCACAGTATCATCAGGGTTGGAAGAGACCTCACAGATCATCAAGTCCAACCCTTCACCACAGAGCTCAAGGCTAGACCATGGCACCAAGTGCCACGTCCAAACTTGCCTTGAAGTGCCCCAGGGACGGCGACTCCACCACCTCCCCGGGCAGCCCATTCCAGTGTCCAATGACTCTCTCAGTGAAGAACTTTCTCCTCATCTCAAGCCTAAATCTCCCCTGGTGCAGCCTGAGGCTGTGTCCTCTCATTCTGGTGCTGACCACCTGAGAGAAGAGAGCAACCTCCTCCTGGCCACAACCACCCCTCAGGTAGTTGTAGAAGTAGCTCTAACAATACTCATCTGGATTCTAGCAGCTGGAGGTGGATTATGGGACATGTGTAGTAGCTCTAACAATACTCATCTGGATTCTAGCAGCTGGAGGTGGATTATGGGACATGTGCAATGAACAGTGAGCCCACTTTGTTCTTTTTAAAGTGCATCTTAAAGTGACTATTCCCTCTTCACACAGCAAAAGCAGGTGCAAGAATCCAAACAGCTGTGATTCTGTGCGGTTTGGTGTCCAAACCTTCCTCAGAAGCTAAACCTGATAACAGATAAGCTACACTGCAAACAAAACCAAGAAATGTAACTGTCTAACTGGACACAAAGAAGCTTCAGATTATCAGTAGAGCATGACAGAGAGGCAGGAGTCTCAGAGCTGAGGCCAATAATGTATCATGACCCTGCGTATTGCATTAATATGCCACAGTGGCTAGAAATTGGTCTTTTTAGAGTAGACACTTCAGTGGGTTTAAGAGGCAGATTTAACAGTTTTCACAGTTCTGGATGTCACCCTAATGAAACATGTGGCTAGAATTTTCTCGACAATCTTGCAGAATGGGTAGCAAGGAACAAGTGCTAGTGAGCAGCTGCACTGAGATTTTAATGCCTCTTTTTAAAATAATGGGCAGCAGAGCTGTACCTGTGGCATGGTGCATAGCAGACTGAAAAGGCTTTTCTGCCACAGAGGTACAGTACTCAGCCAGAGGTTTCATTGCCACCTGCCTTGCTGTGTCTGGAGTCTGTGCAGGGATGGTTGTTCCTTATTTATAGGTGGAACTTCCTGGGTTCCAGTTTGTGTCCATTGCCCCTTGTCCTGTCAGTGGGCACTACTGAAAAGAGTCTGGCCTCATCTCTTGACCCTTGCCCTTTAGATATTAGTAACTGTTGATAAGATGCTCTTTGTCTTCTCTTCTTCAGGCTAAACAACCCTTGATCTCTCAGCCTTTCTTTGTAGGAGAGGTGCTCCAGTCCTCTCACCATCTTTGCAGCTCTCCATTGGACTCTCTCCAGTATTTCCCTGTCTGTCTTGAACCGACTATCTCAGAACTGGACACAGTGAGGATGTGGCCTCACTAGAACAGAGTATAGTGGGAGAAATCCTCCCTTGACCTGCTGGTCACACTCTTCTTAATGCATCTCAGGATACCATTGGCCTTCTTGGCCATAAGAGCACATGGCTGGCTCATAGTGAGCTTGTCCACCAGGACTCCTTGATGGTCTCTGGAGCTGCTTCCCATGGAGTTATTCCTCACCAGAGGCAGAGCATCATGTAGCACTTGTTCAACTTCCCCTCTGCCCAACTCTCCAGTCTGTCCAGGTGTTATGCCATATGATGATTCCATATCTGATATTCGTGCTGTCACCCACTAATACTAAAATCCTTTCACATCATAGGAAACAGGAATTAGCACAGCAATACTTTCTTATTAACTACTTTTATAGTTTCATTATTTTCCTTACCTAGACTATAATGTTTTGTTAGTGGATTTGTTCAGAGATTAAATCCTGTATCCATCATAAAATTGATTTCCTCAGCTTTGCTGAAGAAGCTCACATTACTCCTGGGTCTATAGCTCATATTGCTCTTTTTGGCCTGCAGCTCATTTTAATGCTAAGTTACAGTTCCTTGCAAAGTAATAGTTTAACGGTACCTCTTCACTCCAGTGGTGAAAACAGCCTGTAGAGATTTTTAACATTTCCTTTTCTGTGGGCTATTAGGAGCCATTAGTGCTGAAAGATCTTGACAGAGCCTGCAGAGATAAAGGTTTTGTGAATAAAAATTCCTAAGATCATAGGATAATTCAGGTTGGAAGAAGCCTCAGGAGGTCTCTAGACCAGGCTCTGGCTCAAAGCAGAGTCAGCTGAGAGATCGGAATAGGTTACTTAGAACTTCATCCAGTCAGGTCTCGAAACTTACAAGGATAGAGCCTCTGCAACCCTTCTGGGCAAACTCTTCCACTATTGCCATGGTGGAAAACTCATTTCTGTGAGAAAAAATACATCATTATAAGATTTTTAACAGACAGAAAAATGCAGAATTAAAATAAGCTGGAGTAAACTGGCTCTTGGGAGGTAACAGGATTTTATGTAGGAATTAGGAGTATTATCTTCTATTTATCATATCATAACTGCCAGAGAATTGGCTGAGGAAATGAAGCTTGTTTTGGTGGCAGCATTGCAAATGTGAGAAGATAGTTTCAATTTCAAGAATATTAATACAAACTCTAGTGGTTTATAATGACTTCTCTCACATTTCTCTTGTCACATTTAGCTCTTTAGCTCTGTTGAAAATACAAGGATGAAATATTTTACAGTGAGCGAGAACAATCAACTGCAGGAGCAACCTCTCCAGGGATGTGGTAGAGTCCTCATTGTGGGAGGTTTGCAAGATGCACTTGGACAGGTGCTAGATAATCTTATCCAGGCTCCCTTTCCCATGAAAGATGATATCTTTTGAGGTGCTTTCCAACCTGGGCTGTTCTAAGGTGCTGCGAGGTTCTTTACACTGGTGAAAGTAATAAAGTAATCCATGCAATCAAAATATATCAGGTAACCTTAGATACAGTACTGAATGAAAAAGGTGAGAGAATTAGCACAGTATTTGCAAGAAAGTTATGTTTTGAATATGATATCTTAGATTTATTGCATGTTAATGAAACTGGGAAGTAGACTGCTACTATTGGTATTGTTTTATTCCACACAGTGTCATCACATTTGAGGGACTGTTTTAATGAACTTGAAGTGTGGTAATAAAATGGTTTGCATGGTGCAGCAGACATATGACCAAGTACATGGGACCCCTTCCCCCTCTCCAGTGCCCTAAACCAACCAAGGAAAAGTTACCACATTTTTGCAGGCTGTATTTGCACGCATCACTATTTTTTGGGGAATCTTTAATTCTGTGGCTCCTCCTCTGTTGCATGTGAGAACAGACTGACTTGAGTCATTGCAGAACCTTGTCCTTCTGTCTTCCTGTTTTCCATGTGCCAGAAAGAGAGTAGGATGTTCATTAAGCAGTGGCTATTTTACATAAGTCAGTTGGTATGAGGAGAATCGCAGAATCATAGAATCAGCCAGGTTGGAAGAGACCTCCAAGATCATCCAGTCCAACCTAGCACCCAGCCCTATCCAGTCAACCAGACCATGGCACTAAGTGCCTCATCCAGGCTTTGCTTGAAGACCTCAAGGGACGGTGCCTCCACCACCTCCCTGGGCAGCCCATTCCAATGGCAAATCACTCTTTTTGTGAAGAACTTCCTCCTAACATCCAGCCTATACTTCCCCTGGCACAACTTGAGACTGTGTCCCCTTGTTCTATTGCTGGTTGCCTGGGAGAAGAGACCAACCCCCACCTGGCTACAATGTCCCTTCAGGTAGTTGTAGACAGCAATGAGCTCAAATGTTGAGAAATGTTGTTGGTCATTGCTGTGTAGCTTTTTTGAGGCAGTATATAGCAGAGCTTGGCACTGAGGGTGTCTTCATAGCTTTATTATCTATTTAAAACAAAACAAGGTTACAGAAGAAGTATCTGAGAGTCTAAATCTGCAGTGTCACTTCAGGCTGACTTCTGCTTATATGGGCAAACAATCCCTTTGGCTGGAGTGGGTCAATTCAGGTAAAGAATACTCACTGTGGCAAAAGCTGTGCTAAAGGTAAAATTGCTTTATTACATTGAAGATGAATCACCATAGAGATCTGAGTAAGGTTAGTTTCTTGTTCTGAGATGGAAATATTACAGAATTTGTCTTATCAGTAGGCAATCATAAGAAAGAATTACAAATAAAATCCATGAATTACAAGGCTGTTTTGCTCTATCTCCTAGATGTAAATGTATTTAATAGTTTGGCTTTTTCTCCTTAGGAAATTAAAAGGGAAAAAAATAGCTTACTAATAGCAGTTTGGAAATTGACAATTTATGAAGATGGATCCCCCTGAAACTCAGTAGTTTTCATAGATATTTTCTTAAAATCCATTAGCATAATAAAAAAAATGCTACTTTGCATAAGGGAAAGACTGTCAGGGCCTTCCTTTTCTAGTCTCATTATGAGTTGTAAGAATTTGTCATTAAAATGAAGGATTTTGTCCACTAGAGTTTCTTATAGGGAATGTGTTCTGGAAAAGATGAGGTGGCAGCTATATGTTATGCAGTACACTTACATTGCTCTTATTTTGATGGATGCAAGTGTAAATATCTGGAACTGGTGTAATGCAAAATGGATATTTATAGGGTTCTATAAATACTAATGGCTTGCATATGGCTTGTAGTACTGCTTTCAGAAAAATGTCTCTTGGAAATAGTCAGGTTGTAGCACCTTCCAGAACCAAGCTCAAGATTGGACTCATGGGTTTAGTTTTTAGGATTTAGACATAATCACATTTCTGAATTCTTCTAGGAGTGAACTAGCAGGAACTAAAGCTCAAAAGCTGCATAAACTCTTTAGCAGTTTTGAAAGTGGAAATAATTTCATCCTTCTTGCTTGAGGCTGCAGTACAACTGAATTAACTATGTTATCTTGAAAAGCTGACAACATTGATGATACAGTCAATTATTCTTTATCTTCTGGATTTTAAGATAGAAATACTGTATTAATAACACATCAAGAAGTGTCTTCAACAGATCGTGATCTGCTACCAAGACCTACAACAAACTAAGGAAGACTTGGTGATGGTTTCACTGTTAAAATGATCACATTTAAATTCTCTTTAGCAGCAACTTAATGATACAGTTTTAATTACTCTTGTGTTCCATGTGCCATTGCTCTGAGGAAAGAAGAAATCCTTTGGAAGTCTGAGCTTGAGCTGACCTTAAAGTTGATTATTGCCTGGCTATCAGAGAGGTACTCTCACCTTGTCCTCTGAGCTAGTCTGTTATTCTTTTAAAAGACTTTTAAAGTTGTGCCGGGGTAGCTATAGGCTGGATGTTAGGAGGAAGTTCTTCACAGAGGCAGTGATTTCCCATTGGAATGGGCTGCCCGGGGAGGTGGTGGAGGCATTGTCCCTGGCTGAGGCACTTAGTGCCATGGTGTAGTTGACTGGCTAAGGCTGGGTGCTAGGTTGCACTGGATGATCTTGGAGGTCTCTTCCAACCTGGTTGATTCTATGATTCTATGACTGAATTCTGAAAGATTTCAGAAAGCATACTGCTTATGAAAATGCAGTCATGTATTTTCATTGTATTTTAAAATGTTTTGACTAAATTGACTCTGTTTCTCTTCTTGGGAGAAATACATGAAGCTGAGGGAGGTTTCAGATTCATGTATTTTTCATTAGGTCTTTTCTGTTGCCTGTCAAACCTGTAGTTAATTATTTTATGTTGCATATCAATTATATAATGATGTAAATATTTATTGGGAAGCTTATATACTAACTCACACAGAAATAGCTGCAATGTAATTCAGGATCTCCAGGAGTTGCTGGAGGTGTAAGTGTTGTTGGTGGCATATAATATGTGATGTGTTCTGCATGGATGTTGCTGAACAGAATGTTACCCTCATGTCTTAGTACTTGTCCCAGTTTGAGACCACGAGCTACCCAAAACTGGAGGACAGAAATGACTCTCACTCCTTTTGAAGAGTAGGAATGAAGATACTGCACACTGATTGGAAATATGTTCTGGAATATGAGGGTATTAAAGTGACCACGAGTTACTCCAGAGTATCAGAGTTCCTGACAGTGATAGTGGGAAGCTTGGAGATTGAAAAGCGTTTATTACACTGCGCTGATGATTCCAAGCCAGGGGTATCTGTAAAATCTTCACTAGATTTTCAGTCAATCCTCACTTCTGTATAGCTCCTCTTTCATTAGTTTTTATGGGTACTTCTGAATTGACTGGAACTTGTTTAGAAATGACAGTTGGCTCATCTAATTTAATTGAATGTTATTAATGAAATTGCATTTGCCAACAACTTTGGCAGTAGTACCCTTCGCATGCAGTCAGAAACACTAGTTACAGAGCAGTGGAGTAATTGTTAGCAGATGGAAGTTAGCAGGCTTGTATTAAAGTTTTCATTGTCTAATGGCTTGAAATAAACCAAGCTTACAATAATCAATTGCAATTTGTTTACTATGTACCGCTGTTAAAATTTCATATTAATTTTTGCAGGTTCCTTATTTTGCACATTTGTGGTTGAGTTTCTTGTTGTTTTCAGTCAGATGAATCATTTTTCTGGCAAATGAGGCTGAAAGAAGACTCAGCGCAGTATTTTGTCCTCGTGGCTTTGCAGACAAATCAATACACTCAAGAAGACAAGGAACGTGTGTTTTTGCACTTAAAGTACTATGCCATTACTCATGAATTTTGCATGGCTATGGATTCTAAAAGCCAGCATATAAAGGACAAGCTAGGCTAGCTAAATATGATGACTGAATGCTGATTCAAACCTCAGACTGTGTTTCTGTCTGCTATTAATAGCCTTGTCACTGTTATTAACATCTTCCTTTTTTCTTTCTGCTTTTAGCCATTTCTGATTAGGTAGGTGTATGGGAATTCTTTTTGACACAGTAAAACTGGTCTGGGGAAAAAGAGAAGCAACTCAAGGTTGCTGAAATTGCTTCTTATGTGCTGGAATAGGTGAGGATGCAAAATGTTTGCTATTAGGCTTGGGTGGTGGCAGAATTTACAGAGATATCCCATGCTCTCCAACATAGGTGAGAACTGAATCCAGCCAAGGGGATGCTGCTTTGCTCTCTTCTCTGTCCCACAATTGTGGTATTCAACAATACATATTGGCACAAGGAAATTTGATCTGTTGTTTCCAACTCACAGATTTGCAGCTCTGTTGGTTTAGGCTTTTCTTTCAGTGCTGCTTTCAGATGAGATGTCAGCATATTCTTGCATGAAGCATATATGTCATGTGTCAACCTGTCACTGGCTCAGAAAATGGCCTTAGGCAAGTCAGCCAACTTTTGTGGGCCAGTTTGTTACCTAATGCCTGCAGATAAATGAGCAGAACTTTTAGTTTATGTTTCTCTACCTTGTCCAAAACAACAGAAAGTCATTATGACGGAATCTGTTGTGAAGAATAGTGGAGTATAATCTTATGTTATAGCCTTGATAAATATTAGAGAAGTAATGCATAAAGGTGGCACTGAAAAGTTTTGAGTTTGACCAAAGCATCAGCAGAAAGATCTCTGTGCAGTATTTAAGATTTAAGATAGGGTGAAACTGCCAATCTTTGAAAAGAATTTGTTGAAGAATGGAGACCTGCTTCCAAATATGCTGTGGAAAATGAAACATCTGCCTTTCAATTTGACTCATTCTTTTGGGGAGCTTTTCTCCCACCCATATTAACATGTAATTATCACCTCTTGCTCTAAGATTTAGAGAATCCATCCTCTGTTTCTTCCTCTGTCAGAGATGATGGGCCAGATTTTCAGTCTTGTGTTTGAGTCTGGGGGAAGGACTCTAGAGTAATCAAACTCTCCAAAGCCTTTTCTGTCTACTTGTTACAACAGGTTATGTTTAACATTACAACAATGAGGGCTGTCATTTAATGTATTACAAAGGAGTTAAAAATCTCTCTTAAAATCAGTGTGGTAGGGTTTTGCCCACCTGAGGTGAGTCCCTCATCTACCTTGCCACTCCGTGCTCTACCTTGTCTGTGCTTTGTAGAAGCACAGTCTCTTTATTGAGAACTTCTCTGTAGGATTATGTGGATTGTCCACAGCATGGTTTGATGATGCTTATGTTGGGAAATAAAACCAGCTACTTTCCTGTGCCACTGCTGCAGCTGCATCTTCTGACCTAGCCAGAGCAACGCCAGTTGAACTGCAGTCTCTAGATTGAGCTTGATGTGAACATTACATGTGCTGCCAACCACCAGATGGCCTGATGTCTGAGCTGTTGAAAATAGCAGCATGCTACTGGAATAATTATAGTATCCATAAACGGAGCTAACAGATAGGTACCAAAGGATGATTTACAAACAAGGGAAATTAACTTTTGAAGGGAAAAAAAAAGTACATAGAGATATCACTTGTTAACTATTTCATGCTTTAAACTTTAAAATTGCTCTTACAATAGGTCTGTCTACAGTAATACAATTTTATATGAAGACCTATTTGTAAAATTGTGTTATGGATATATCAGTGATGTAACATTGGCTATTGTTGCTTGTGTAGAGGAGATCAAAGCCTTTTATCCTGTGGTATTTCATGGCAAAGGAAATCCATCAATCTATTTCTTGGAACAAAACCAACAGCTTTCTTTGTTTTCTTTCAAGTTGTGGATATGTGTTATTTGCTTTGTAAGCCTCATTGTGGCAGTGTCCTATATAGGAAAAAAAAAAGGTTATTCTCTGTCAATTATTCTTTTACTTATCTACTTCTTGTTAAATCATTTGTTTGTTTTTTTATAAGCCTGGGATGCAAGCACTGCAGAGCAGTAATAGAGTCTAATACCATGTAGCACTTCATCTGGTGAGATCCTGATCCTTATTTAGGTATGGAGAGACTCTTGGATAGCCTGTGAAGTGATACACCTAACCTACTGATTGGTGTTGGTTTTGTTTTATTCTTTTAATATCTGCACTGAAAATCTTTTTTCTTAGAGATCTGGAGAAGAAACAAGTGTTTCAGGTTCTGTGGTGCCACTGACCAGATTTATCAAACATCTGTCCCGGTTTGGTAAAGAGAAGTTCCTTTGATTATTTCTAATGCAAGATCCTAGGAAAACAAACAGAAACAGACCTCCAGTGGACTCTATGAGGAATCATCAAGAGCAGTAGAGGTGTCATTCTCACTTTGAAATGTCATCTGGTCTGGACAGGAACTGGACAAATTCAAATCTCTTGTCTCCTTGAGATGTTTTTATCATTAATATTCTCTTGAGCATTATCCTTCAGCAGCGGGAAAGTGAACAACTACAAATATGTTGTTGGTTTTGTTTTGTTTCCCCAGAGCTTGTGTTATCCTGGGTGTTATATTCCTCCTGTCATCTATATGTATCGTGATCAAAGCCATCCATGATCTTGCGAAGAAAGTGCTTCCAGAAGTGGTAAGAGGATTCATGTTCTTTAAGATGTTCTTTTTATTCCCTACACTGCCCCTGAGCCAAGGAAAAGCCAGTGTCATCTTTCCACAGGCGCTGCTGAACTCAACAAAGCTCTAGCAGATGCATTTCCTGCCTGTTTGCATATCCTAGTCCTGGTCTTCAAGCAATACTTTTTCCTTCTGTGATGGATTCTAGTCTTTATGGGTTTTTATAGGCTTCAGCCTATCTCTTCTTCTCCCTGGTTACTTTTATGAGCCAAATATTTCTCAGCATAATCACTTGAAGCTTTATATAGGACCATAAGAGTTCACCTACAGAGAGGAGGTCTCTCTGGGCTTAAGGAAATTGGTAGAATTTTATGAGGAGAATATTTTTACAGTTTACTACTCCAGTGGGTTCAGTACTTTATTTTTAATGTGAAAAGAATGCATTTTTGGATTATATTTTTTTGTTTTGTTTTCCAGCTCTTGCCTCCAATTCCAGAGCCATGTATGAGCAGCAGGAGTGAAACAGGTGAGGGGAGCATGCTGGGAGAAAGAGCTGACTTTTCAACAGGCTCATCATGGAGCATCACAAAGGGCTTACTGCTGCTCTCTTGTTTTCATTTGGTTATTAAAGCCAGCCCCTACTTGGCCTATAGAGCAGCTCACCCCAGCAGCCCTTCTCTCAGCTCTGCTCTGTCCTGTTCTGCTTGCTTCTTATCAGTACTGGCTGTTAATTTCCCTGATCTCTACTCATGTAAAGCAGCTACTCACTGGAAGAGCCATTTGGCAATGGTTTCACTCCCAGAAGGTTCTTGATAATATGCTCAAACCAAATGGGCCCTCAGTGCAGTTATTGTAGATAGAGCCTGACTTGGACATTTTGTATTCAGCTTCCATGAAGTTTGGTCTATCTGTAAGTAAGCACAGACTTTTGCATTGGGGCTTCCCCCTGCCAAGTACCATTCTCAACACATGGCTAGAGAGAAACTTAAACTCCTTGATTTCAACCAGGAGATGGAGGCAGAGCTGGAAAAAAAACCTCAAAATGGTATGCAATTGTTAGCAGTGTAAATGACCAACTGGGACCTGTGCTTTTATGGGCAGTACCAGAAAACTAATTCAGCAGTTTAGGCAAATTTGGGTAAAGATGAATAGCTTAGCAAAAGGCCATGAACTAGTGCATGGCTGATTTGCAGCCGTATGGATGGTTTGACCACAGGTGATCCATGTTCTCTTTGCATTTTACTTCTTTTCCAGTCTTCGTAATTTGCTGTCTCCTCAGCTCTGCCTGCATGACAGCACATGCGGTTGTTCACCAGCCTGGTTCTGTCAAAATGATCTAGGTTAGCTTAAACACTTTTAATAGTCTGTTCTTAAACTCATCCAAAACATTTTGACAGAACTGGGTTAGGGAGTAAGCATGAATGCCATTGTGCCAGGAAAGCTGAAGGAGATCCTGGTAAAGGTAAGGGGAGAAGAGGAGGCCCTACAGTAATGTCCAGCTGAATGACAACCTCTTATCTTGACTGAATCCAAAGAGTGCATCTGGCAACAGTTTGACTCCAATTTATTGAAAAAATGAAATGCATAGTCTTGACTGTGAATCAGAAATAAATCCAGAAAGGAGGCTGCAATAATAATTTAAACACCTGTTGGTGAATTTATGGTAGTGTAGATGAGATTAATTTGCATGTCTTAGCCTAATTCATTGTGGGCAAATGCCCTAATAACTCTAACAGTAGGAACAAGAGTTTAGAAGGTGCCCTCTACATATCATTCTCCCATTATTACAGATACTGTCTACAACTGAGGGCTCTGCTTCTTACACAGAGAGAAATGTCTCCTATTTGCAGCATTGAAGTTATGAGCTGCAGATATGTTGTGCTTCCTTATTCTTTTCAATGCATTTACAGGAGGAAAAAAAAAATTAATTAGAGCTGTATAAAGCTACCCTGAAGAGCAGATCCCATTACAAGTGTCTTGTAAGAATAATCTGTGCAGATCTCTTTTGTCACAGATCCAGATTTTGGTGTATTAAAACTGTGTGGAGTACATTGGAGTTGGGATACTGCTTACATTTGACACAGTATAAGGTTAATCTGAAATTTTGTTTCTGGGACATGGGGCTGACAGATTGCTCATTTAGGCACTCAGATACTATCAGAAGTTTGGAAGATGTATCTGGCAGGGCGTGGACTGTGGCTGTGGCTGACTTGTGTTCAGTTCTGGGCCCCCCAGTTTAGGAGGGACATTAAGATGCTTGAGTGTGTCCAGAGAAGGGCGACGAGGCTGGGGAGAGGCCTTGAGCACAGCCCTACAAGGAGAGGCTGAGGGAGCTGGGATTGTTTAGCCTGGAGAAGAGGAGGCTCAGGGGTGACCTTATTGCTGTCTACAACTACCTGAGAGGTGGTTGTGGCCAGGAGGAGGTTGCTCTCTTCTCTCAGGTGGCCAGCACCAGAACGAGAGGACACAGCCTCAGGCTGCACCAGGGGAAATTTAGGCTCGAGGTGAGGAGAAAGTTCTTCACTGAGAGAGTCATTGGACACTGGAATGGGCTGCCCGGGGAGGTGGTGGAGTCGCCGTCCCTGAAGCTGTTCAAGGCAAGATTGGACGTGGCACTTGGTGCCATGGTCTAGCCTTGAGCTCTGTGGTGAAGGGTTGGACTTGATCTGTGAGGTCTCTTCCAACCTTGGTGATAGTGTGATACTGTGTGATACTGTGACTAGTGGCAGGGTAAAAGCCACATGCACATACAGAGGATTTTCATACCTTGCAATTCTGCCTGAAAAGTAGGTTAGAACAAGGGGTGACAAAAGATGCTACTTCTGTTTGGTGTCTCTTAAATGACATGGCAAGGATTGGTATTTCAAAGTCTAAGTACATTTCACTATGGGAAACTGATTCAGTAAGGGTTGCTTGATGTGAAATACCTCAGTGGACACTGAGGATCACACAGGAAAATGAACAGAGACAGGCATCCTGCTGCAAGTCATGGCCAGCAAGGTATTATGCTTAGGATTTGTTACGTTAAAAATAGTTGGGGGAATGGATGTTAATAGAAACCTTTTCAGTGGCTCATGCTGTGCTTGAATCTGATGCTGATTTTCTGTTTGTGTAATGCTCCCCTAGCTGTTCTGTGTCTCAGCAGAAGTAGCCACTCTTCCAGTTGTTTGGGTCTTTGGTGCTGGAGTGTGTCCTCAGCTAATCTGCAACTTCCCAGGCAGCATCACTAGCATGTTAGCAGAGTGAAAATCTGTTCAGATGAATTCAGCAAAAAGAGTAGAGGCTGAAACCTCTTCCCCTTATCTAGGGTGCTGTCTTCTACTTCCTGGACTACCAGTGAACTAACTGTGATTAGGTGAAGGTGACAGTCTCTTCAGTAGTGCCCAGTAACAGGACAAAGAACAGGAGGTATAAACTGGAAGACAGGAGGTTCCCCCTCACAATGAGAAGAAACTTCTTTACCGTGAGGTTGCCAGAGCACTGTAACAGGCTGCCCAAAGACATCACAGAGTCTCCTTCTCTGGATGCTACTTCACCTGGATGCTTTCCTGTGTGACTTGCCCTAGGTGATCCTGCTTTGGCAGAGGGGTTGGTCTAGATGATCTCTAGAGGTCCCTTCCAACCCCTACCATTCTGTGATTCTATGACTCTATGATAATAGTACTGATTTCTGTAATGCTTTGCCATTTAATTTAGCTATGATGTATGGACATACATGGAAAAAGAACAGAATCACATTTTCTGCTAATGGCTTTTTGCCTAGCAGTGAAATAATCATTTTTTTTGCCAAAATAATGACCTGAAATAGTCTCTGGTAGTGATTTCTGTGTTATTGGGCTTTTATATTAAAATGTTACTCTGATGGCAAGAAAGTATCCCTGGGCTTCCAGCAAGAACAGAACATTAAGACCAAAGAAAGGTAGTGTAACTCTACTGGTGTCCCCAGCTGGTTAAAAACTAGGGTGAAGAGCTGTGTGCTAGATGAAGAGGACTCAAACTTCAACGTAATTTTCACACTTGAGTCATAGTCTCATGATTTTTTGGTACAGTTTACATCTTTATTAATCTTTCTTGAAGCAAAGGTCATCGAAGATGTGGGTACTTTTCAAAGCATCTTGTGACATTTTAAATGTGTGACTTCAGTTTTATGGGAGATAATGGGGCTGAAACCCAACTGGAAAATGTTGCTCTTGGCATTCAGATGCTAAAAGCAAAAGCTAATATTGTCAAAGACAGAATGATTTGGAATGTGTTGCTCTACTGTTTGTGGGGGATTCAACATTAATGTGATGTTAATGCAGAGCAACAGGACTAACTGCATTGTTCTCAGAACTATAAAGTCTCTTTTTTCATCTTCGATCGTGGTAAACTTCAAGGACTTTGTCAGAATTGAAAATTGGGAGCAGTTGTAATTTCTCTGAGTTCATTTTAATTTGCATAAGTCTTGTAGAAAAAAGTTATGATACAAGCAAGTTTAAGGTATGAAAAAGATAAAAAACAATTAAGTGTCTACTTGCTAATTGTGAGCTGCTGTGATTAAAAACCCAGAAGCATAATCACTTCTGAATAATTCTGGATCAATTATGCAAGGTTCATGAGCACTGATTTACTTAGGTGGATTTTTGAAACAGCAACCTGCATTGTTTCACACAGTAACTTCAGCTGCATGTCTGACAATCCTCACCAATATTCAGAGACTTAAAAGGAGAATGACAAGCTTAAATGTTGGTGGCATTTCCAGCTCAACTGCTCCATTCTGTGAGGGGCATAAATGTCCTCAGTTTCTTATTAAACTGCAGAGAGAAGCTACTTAATTTACAGGATAGCATCTCAGCTTTAGCTCAATCAGGCATTTTTCAGTCACCTATTTGAATTCTCCTGTATTCCATGCCAAATGTAGTTTTTTGTGCTAACACTGACTGGCAGTGCTGATCTGCACTGGTGTAGAAGAGAGGACAGTTAGAGCTCCTCCCTTTCCCCACATCTTAATATTACTTCTGCTTTTATTTTCTGCTTTTTGTTTGTTTTGCCTCTTTGCCTGTGTTAAGTTGAAATAAATAATAGGTAGTGTATGTCACTGAACATGCTTTCAGCACAGGAAATGGTTTTTTTCTAGTTCCTTTGAACAATTCAAAACTTTGGGAAACACAGAAATAGTCTATTCCTGCTTTTGGTTCCTTTGCTTCACGTGCCAAGGACTAGTTAACATTGAAGTAGCCTGCAGGGCAGGATACGAGTGATTAGGTAAATTAACTGGTTTAAAATATGGACAAGTTTGGTGGTAGTTGTTTGGAATTTTGACTCCTGGTGTAGTGTATGTTTTCTTTAGGCAGCTTCCATGGCCAATAGTGGGTCATCGCTGACTTCCCTCCTACCTTTCTTTTTAGTCCTGTCCATTTTCAGATGAGTAAGCCTGAAGAGCCCACAGGCTTCAAGGTCTAGGCATCACCAGGGATTTACAGAATATGTTAATTTTTGCAAATTACTATTAAGCACTGAATTGATATTTTTACATAACTTTAACTGCAGATTCCATCTCCTCAGCAGCAAGTTCAGGAACTGTCACTCTTAGGTAAACTTAGAGTTTTCCCTGTGCACTTTATAATATAATTAAATGGAAATCTACTCTGAAAAAATGACATTTTATGTCAGGAGAGTTGGCCAGTGAATTAATTATACACATAATATGGAATTCTATATTTGTATTAATTATAAACTTCTTACTATCATGGGGGAAAGTTTCAAGTAATTGAGATTTTTTTAAATCCTCAGGGTTCAAAGTACAATCCCTTCTACTGGCATTGCAGTTTCACAGAGCAGTGCTTTCCAGCAACTGATCTACAGAAGCATCTCTTTTTTTTGGTTAATTACTTCATGAATTCTTGGATGATAAGGTAGATGTAGGAGAAATACTGCAACTGAAGGGATCTATTTGTCTAAAAAGTCTGGAAACCACCAATATTGAATATATGCAGTGGGAAACATTAGAGGATTATTTGTTCATACACAGTTTTAAAGCTTTGGACCTTATTTCTAGTGCACATCAGAAAAGGTATTTTGTGTCTCTGACCAAAGGAGTGAAATGATGAGAACAAAGCATCCATGTCCTTCCCAGAGATGATCTCTCTGTCGTGTAGCCTCACTTTGCCTTTACAAAGATGCTTAATTTCCCTTTGAAGGCAAACTTGTGTGTGGGCGTGTATGTAGGTGCAGTTTCTGCATTCATCAGCACAAGTCACTTGTACTGCAAGTCACTTGTACTGTCAAGGTGTGACCTCCATTCTTATCTGCCTGAAAATGTTTTTAATGAAAACTTTCTTATTTTGTGCCTTTAAAGATGTGATGATGCTTTCCACTTGTTTTGGAACACGAGGAATCTGTTTTTTGCTGTGAGGGTGACGGAACACTGGAACAGGCTTCCTTGGGGGTGGGATTGTGGAGTCTCCCTCTCTGGAGATACTCAAGACCTGCCTGGATGTCTTCCTGTGTGATCTGGTATAGATGATCCTGCTCTGGCAGGGGGGTTGGACTGGATGATCTTTCAAGCTCAGGTAGAAAGTACCTGTGCTGTATAAAACCCATACAGTGCCTCAAGCCCTTCTCTGGCTCTTTAAGTGCCACTGTCTTAGACTTTTCCATGCTTGTGCTGTATGGTGAGTCTGCCCACTGTGGTGTTTGCCATGAGGATTAGCCATGAGCATGTGCTTGTACACCTGGAAAACTTGAAAAAATATGTAAAGATCACAAAATATCAGGAAAAGAAATTTTCTTACAAGAAAGAGAGGTATGATACTGATGTGTGGCAACCTTACAGCTGCAAATTCCACCTCCTTTTGTGTTCTTGTGTTATTTATATAGCTGTGAATCTTTATTCTTCTAGGGTCTGCTTCAGCATGACATGCCACAGTTATTATTTCAGCTTCATGACATTGTCCTCCAAGGAAATCTTTTTCAGTGATCAGATTTTTTTTCTCACCCCTCTTTCTCCTCTTTTTCTTTGTTCCTAATTAAACATGCTGGAATTGTTAGAAGAAGCAGGCCAGCTGCTCTTGTTTCTGGAGTGTTTGGAGATAAGATTTCTGATAATTTTAGCTGTTCTTCAGTACACCTGATTTTTAAAGCTAATCAGTAATTGACATTTTGAATGTAAAATCTTCATTCTGTTTACTCTGCCACTTAATTTGAAATGAATACTTCTCAGGTCATGTAATCTATTTATTTATTCCTGCAATGCTGAGTGTCAAATATAAAACAGAATTCCTTCTTGTTGGATCAGAAATGATTTACTGTACTTTTTTTCCCCTATCAGATTCAGAATATTTCCCTTGCTGCTACTTGCATCATTTGTTCCCCAACCTGTGTTAGCTGTTAATAAGAAAATTCCCACTAGGAAAAAGAATTACCATTCCTTTATTGATGTTTTGGAGAGCTATATCCACAGCCAGTGCTGCCCCTGAGGACTTGGTACACACACATTTCATTGCAAATAGGGAGGAAGACTGATCTTGCACATTGTTGATGACATCATGCTTGAATCGCTGTGTAAACATTAGTGATTTTTGAATGTTTTGTTAATATATTGAGAAAGGAGTTTAAAACTCAAATTATGCATAGGTATTGAGTGTTCTCTTTTGTGTTTGGATTTGCCAGTGTCAATCCTTGCTCTGCCTCCTCATCATTTGCCCCTTTACCCACTGCATGTCAATTACAATATATTCTTGGATAGTATAAATATAATTTTAGTGTAAGTGGTGTCTTTTATTTTTCACATGTTACCCCAGAGAATTTGAAAACTTTCTATTTTTTTTTTGAAGAAGGCTAAAAAAGCCCAACCCAGCTAGAGTGAGAATGACCATTTTATTTTCACCTGGGGTTGTAAATCAATATCCATTTACTATTGAGTTACTGCTTGCATTTCCCTAGGTAATAGTATAACACATGTAATGTCAGTGCAGTTTGGCATTTGTCCTCATTAGTATGGCAAAGGACACTTTTTTTGTAAGAGTAAGCAAGCATCATGCCATATTTCTGACATTTCCTGCTGAACAATGAAGGAGTAATGTAATCAGTTTGTGTACAAAGGACATCTAGCACATCTGATGTGGCACCTGCAATGCTCTTATAAATGAAATCGCTGGAAAGATTAGGTCACAAGTAAGTCCATCATATCCTATTGGTTGCACTTGAAATGGGGAGCTTGGAGTGCCACAATGTGGCTTTATGAGTTCTAATTGAATTTCTAACTTGCTTATTATAAATACATCATAAATACATTCAACAATGTTAACAGCTGAATTATAGGTCAGTAGCAGTGCAGCAAATAGTGCTTCTAATTATATACACATAATATATGTTCTTACACATACTTGCCCATGCATTTCTAATCTCAAATATATATATATACATATATATATGTAGGTTGGTGCTGTTCTCTTCTCAGAGGTAATTAGTGATAGAACAAGAGGCCTCAAGCTGCAACTGGGTAGGTTTAAACTAGATATTAGAAAAAAAAATTCCCAGCAAGAATGGTTAGGCATTGGAATGGGCTGCCCAAGGAGGCAGTTGAATCACCAGTCCTGGATGTGTTTAAAAGTCATTTGGATGTGGTGTTTGGGGATATGGTTTAGAGTGAACCTTGTAGGAGTAGGGTTATCAGTTGGACTTGGTGATCCTGAGGGTCTTTTCCAACATGAATGTTTCTGTGATTCTGGTTTATATATATATATATAATTTCTTGCTTACCATTTCAAATCAAAGCCACATATACATTAATTAGAATCAGAGAATCATAGAATCAGCCAGGTTGGAAGAGACCTCCAAGATGATCCAATCCAACCTATCACCCAGCCCTGTCCAATCAACTAGACAGTAGCACTAAGTGCCTCATTAGACATTAGAATCCTGTTTTGTGGTTGTTACTTAATATGTCTGGTTTGATCTTTGGGCTTAAATAGTTAATTTAACCCTAAAATACACATACAGGGTTAGGAAAGACATATCAACTCTACTTTGCTCTTTGTTCAACTGCTTGGTAGAAAGTCTTGTTTTCAAATTAGGCCACATGGTGATAGGAACGAAAAGCTGTCAAGCTGCCATGTGGTAGGTTATGTGAGATGTGTTGCTGGTTGCAGTTCTCTACTAATATTGCAGAAATGGCAGTCTCACTAGAGAGTTACTTCCAAAGGTGGACAGACAACATTTAAAATTATGATTTATAGCTGTTTGATGCTGAATAAATGAGAAAAAAAGGATTCATGAGTGATGAGAGTTTCAGGGAGATACTTTAGAGGAGTCCTAATGTCACCTAAGATAGTCCTCCTGAGTTCACAGCCCCGTGGTTCCTGGCGTTGGTGCTCTTGCACCAGCATTCAGCACACCCTGTCTTTGTTACCAGTTTCTTGAAGTGTTCCACACTTTGGAATTGCTTTGTCATGGCACTTGAGCACCAGGGAGACAAGCTTAAACATTCATAAGATTATTTTTTACCTCTGTGAGTGTACTAATAAGACTATCTCCTGCCTGAGTCAGACACTGGGCTGTTGGTTTGTTTTCTGACAGTGAAGTGCAATAAAAATTCTTGTCCCTTTTGAAATTAGCTGGTAAGAAAGACCCTCTGGCATCCCAGAGGCTCCCTCTGGACTGATTACATAAACTATGTATTACTTGGAAGAAAATGGGATACAGATTTGGACCTTTTTTTTTTTTTGTGTGTGTGTGTGTTAAAAAATAATAATGTTTGTATTAGAAACATCTCTGTTGCTGTCTATATGAACAGATTCCTTCAGGGAAAAGGGGCAGCCAGTCCTTTCTGGTTAAGTAACATGCTCTGCAGAGGAGTGTTTAGTGATTGCACAGCCAATGTATCCAGGTGTGCAGAAGGCAGTGGAAAGCCAGCAAAGGTAGAAGTGGGGAGCAGGGTCATAACAGGCTGTGATGGGCACTGGGAAGGATGATGACCAGTATACTACCTGGACTAAAGAAGGATCATTAATGGGACCTTTGAGACAGATGGTGACCTGTAGAAATGGCCAAAATTAATATTTAATAACAAACTCAGCTCCGTTTGGGCTAGCCATGACATTGTTCTTACTGGCAGCATCTGTAATGTTCCAGAAATGCACCCCTACCTCCTCAGCCAAGCTGAGCAAGGCTCAGCAGAAAAAGAGGTGCAACACCACGAGACACTGGCTTCTCCAGGAAGTGACAGACTAGCATGAAAAAGGTGGTACCAGTAATTTCCATCTCCTTTGGGAGTGGGGAAGAGGTTCAGCCTTTGACTGGTTCACAGAGGAAGCCGATATAGCAGAAGAGTGGAAAAAACCTGCAGCTTTTGGGGATGGAAGAGCAGCTCGTTTTGGGATCGTGCTAGAATGAGCTACCAGGGAGGGCTTCTCCAAGGAGGAAAATCACACATAGATTGTAATGATAATATTTTATGTGCTGTGACCGCTGGGGAGGAGCACTGAACATGCTTCTTCCTTCCGTACTTTTTACTCAACGCTGAGTACTTCAAGTGAAATGAGAACATTCTCCCATCCCAGAAGTGGAAGTGAAAGGACTGTAATTAAAGGAGAGGGGCCAGAGGGGAGTTAGTAGAGATAATATATGAAATCAGGGCAAATTTTTAGGGTCATAATTAGCAAGATGCATTCCAGGAAAAGTTTAGGAGCACAGATCAGCTGAAATTTAGTTACTAGGCTGAGAATTGAGCTAAAAATACCTCCCTCCTAATAAGCTAAGCACTGAGGCATCCCCTGTGGCTTTTGTTTTTAGTTTCTACAGTAGATTTAGAAAAAGATCAAAGTCAAAACATCATCATCACATTTTTTTCCTTAAGCCATGTGGTTGCTGCTGCTCTTGGTGAAATCCTTGAAAGTGGAGGCAGAACCGTTGTCACATTTTTGAAGGCTCCTTAGCTGCACCAGGAGGGGACAATGCATTTGGATAAAGTGGAGGAAATCTGCCTGCTGACTTCTATTATTCCTTTCCAAGGACTACAAAAAGAGCATCCTAGGAAAGCTTTCTTTTTGGGAAACTATCCCTGCATAAATTCTTGCATAAAGTAAATCTTAAACAGGGAGATTGTAGCTACTAGAGTACTGTGTAATGAGATGGCAGCCCAGGATGGGCACTTGGCTTTATGTACAGTTCTGTTTTATACATGAAGCTATCTAATATGTTATATGTGTCCTTTAATTAAGGTTTCATATATGGTGTACTAGTAATGAGGGAACGTGATGAAAAGAAATGGAAAAGGAAGGAGCTTTATTTACCACATTGAGAAGCCTTTATCGTATGGAAATGATCAGAATTTAGATTTTTATCATCTGTCAGAATTTGCTGGTACTTTAATTAAAATAACACCAAGGATGTACACAGTGAGCCTGCCTAGATGTGCTTGGTGATCCTAATGAGTGTCAGATGGGAAGGCAAGGGGTACAGAGAGGGCAGGGCTGCAGGAAGATCCGGAGGGAGATGGTGCCAGATGGCCAGGCTTATTTTATTAATTTAGCTCTCCATTATGGCCTCTCTTGTCTTCATTTCTCCAAAGGATAAGTTAGTTTAATGGGAATCGTTTCACAGCCACAGTATGACACGTTTAACTCTTTGCAGCCAGCAGCACTGCAGTGAAGTGTGTCAGCCATGAGCCAGCTAGCCACCTTGGCCAGGCTCCAGCTCCAGCCCAGCAGCTTAGCCCACAGCACCCCTCCTTCGGGCCATTTATTGAATCTTTCTTAGCAGCCACTTTCTACCGTGATGTCCTGGCTTGTGGCAGATCAGTTCAGCCAGCTGCTGTCCTAAACTTAGTTCCAGCTTCACTGCACCAAAGCAGTATTCAAGGCAGTGCTTTGAGGTGCTTATTTCCTGAGCAGGCTTGTCGTGCAGCTGGGCTTCACCATGTATTTTGGGCTGTTCTTGTTAGTAGCAAGTAAGCACACTCTCCTGCTTCCACTTCTTGAGTGCCTGGACACCCAGAAAGCATTGCAAAGTACTGAGGAAAATGAATGGAAAAGATTTTTAACTGGTTTTGCCTTCATGCCTCCTGGGCTCCGTTAGTGAGGTATCTGCTGCCTCTCTGTGGCTGCTGTGAGAAGCTGCAGGCAACTGAAGGGAGTGATTGCAGGTATTACTAATATCTAATTGGGGCTTTGGAGATATAAAAAGGGAATGCTGACTTCTGCACGGTCTAATGCAAGAATCTGCTGAGGCATTGGCATTACCAGCAGGGTCTTTGCAATTTCTTCCCTTTGTGGAAGTGGTCCACTGTGGTGATAAAGCTTTGATTTGTCAGGTCTTTGACATCATCAGTGGTTGTTGGATTAGTATTAGCAACAAAATGAACTTGCCTTCTGTGATTCAGAGAGACAAAATGCCCACCAAACTTAAGTAGAATTTTCAGTTCCTGAATCCTCTATAATGAGTCTGTTCATTAATTCACTTCATGAGTCGATTCCAAAAATCAATATAATATTTAAGTAGTTCTTGGATTCCAGTAAAGTGGCTAGAATGATTTTGACCACAACTGTGTAGCCAGAATAACAGGCAAGATGCTTTCCACATGCTCTGACTGTAGGGAAACATGCAGGAGAAAAACCTGATTTCACACCAAAAATCTGTGATATGTGCTATGATACTGAGAAACCAAACCAATTAGAAATGGTGTGCCATGCAGAGGATGAGACCTTGCACTATAACACAGGGAGTAAGGCATGACACTTTCATGACTATGAATTAATAATTAGACTTTTGGACATCAGTATTAGTAATTTTCAAAATCTCTTGCAGTGGGATTCATGGGCTTTTCCAAATTATGTGAGTCTGTAATTGTCTGCTGGTCTAGCCCAAAGAATTTCTTAGTTCTAGGAAAACTACATTTTGTGAGCCCAAGGCTGACAGTAACACAACTTTTGATAGGAAAGTAATTTATGGTGTGACCTGCACTGGCTCCTCAACCTTCAGTTCTGTGCTGATGATAAAGCTCATGCTTTGCTGAGTAGTAATACAAGGACAAGAGGTGGGGATGCTGGGAGCCATCAGTCAGATTTTGGAGAGCCCATGGGGTGATGATGAAATATGTGACCTCGTGTACTCAAGTACTGGCAAGTGAGATGCAAGAGAAGCAGAGTGTTGAACTGGTGATTACTCCAGTGAGTGTCCAACACACATTGCCTGTGAAAAGCTGGGGTTAGCCTGTGCACAGCTCAGAGTGTGTCAAGTCTGCATACTCCTTTGCTTTGCTCTTTTCATCTGCTCCTTGTGCACCATTTGAGTGAGAAGCCTTCATGCTCTTTGAAAGCATCACGAGCAAGTTTGCTTGCTGTGCCTACTGCCACAGCTGTGTGAAGTAAAAAACAAACTCACACATCTGTGGGAAGCTCACATTCTATGATACTGTGGGAATGGCACTCGGCTGCTGATTAGGCAGGTTGGGACAGAGAAGACTAGGAATGGGCTGCCCAGGGAGGTGGTGGAGTCGCCATCCCTGGGGCTGTTCAAGGCAAGGTTGGACGTGGCACTTGGTGCCATGGTCTAGCCTTGAGCTCTGTGGTAAAGGGTTGGACTTGATGATCTGTGAGGTCTCTTCCAACCCTGATGATACTGTGATACTGTGATGGAGTATATAATTCTGCTTCAGATTACTGAGATCTTACCCATATGCTCTATATTAAATAGTATGTAAAATATATAATAATAGATAAAAATCTCTAATCAGAATTTCCCAGCCTATCAAGATTAACTCTTTGGACATGGTAAAGATACATGGTGAGGGGCCTGGAGCACAAATCCTATGAGGAGAGGTTGAGGGAGCTGGGCCTGTTTAGCCTGGAGAAGAGGAGGCTCAGGGGTGATCTTATTACTGTCTACAACTACCTGAAGGGACATTGTAGCCAGGTGGGGGGTGGCCTCTTCTCCCAGGTAACCAGCAATAGAACAAGGGGACACAGTCTGAAGTTGTGCCAGGGTAGGTATAGGCTGGATGTTAGGAAGAAGTTCTTCCCAGAGAGAGTGATTGGCATTGGAATGGGCTGCCCAGGGAGGTGGTGGAGGCACCGTCCCTGGGGGTCTTCAAGAAAAGCCTGGCTGAGGCACTTAGTGCCATGGTCTAGTTGATTGGATAGGGCTGGGTGCTAGGTTGGACTGGATGATCTTGGAGGTCTCTTCCAACCTGGTTGATTCTATGATTCTATGATTCTATGATTTGTGAGCACATTTAAAGGCAGGAATTTGACAAGGATCTCCAATTTCAAGCATTCTTTTGGAACCTTGTCATTTCAAATCTTTGGAAATCTCCCTTGCTAGACTAACAGCAAGCAAAGATTCCAAGTTCTTCCCTAGCACTCCAAAACTGCCTGGATATTTTCCAGTTGTTCTGTTAAATAATTTTACAAATGCTGTTTGTCCTACTGTTACACAGTGCTTGAGGCCTGTGTTCTCCTGGCTTCTATTTTACTCCCTTTCTCTCAGTGCTTTATCACTCAATATTCAATGTTGTACCAGGACTAGAGAGAATGAGCTCATGATGGAGAGTGGATGAAGCAGACTTTGAAAAGAGTATGATCTTAAAAAAATGTATAAAAATCTATTGAATGATTTATTTAAGGCTGCAAGTCTATTAGCAGTAGTCTAATTCTCAGTATCTTCCTAAGCAGCTTTTAAAAACATTTTAAAAAAATTTCTTTGGGTTTTGAATTGCTGCTAAAATAATGGAAGTAGATGGAGTGGGTGATGAAGCACCACAAAAATGTTTACTCTCAAGGGGGACTTTTGCTTGCATGTTCTGTTCAGTAACAGGGTCCCAGTGGCACTGGCCCACTTAGACCTGCAGATAAAAAAAGGAATAAAAAATTCTTACTGTTTCTATAATTTGTACTGATGTTGCAACAGCTTAAATTAGAGCTTCTTTTATGAGTAACAGATTAATCTATGCCAAAGCTCCATGGTTAGATGGCAGGCAAGCATGCTAAGAGCTCACCTGAGTTTTTCTGCATAGTGCATGAGCTGTTGTGCCTCAGTACCATGACTCCCTTTAGGCACTCCCTTGCAGTGCCAGGTTTTCTGTTGTTCTCTCACCCCAACCAAAGACAAAACAGTAGAAAGAGGGAGGTGTCTCCAAATGATCTTTCAGAGTATGTGTATTTAGTTATTCTTACTTTCCCTACACAAACACACAGCTTTCAAATGAGGGAGCTTAGGGAGCAATGTGGCTATTTCTGTAGCTGTGAAATGAAAGCTTATGAGAAAATTGTTTTCTAAGGAAGAGCTAAACTTGGCTTTGCACATCGGTGTGAAAAACTCTTAACAGGTTTTGGACCAGACTTTACCTTAGAAGAAGGCAAATAAACAAAACCAAACCAAGCACAGAGCTAGAAACAGCTTTAAATGGTTATTTCTCACACTAGAAATCAACAGAGGTCTGGTAAGTGGGGTTCTACTCCCGAGTCTTTATCCTGCATGTGAGGATGGTAAGTGGGATTCTGCTCTCAAGTTCTTATCCTGCATGTGAGGACTTCATTACTTATTACCATAGACACTGGAGTACTAGGCAGTCTGCAGTTAGCCCTGCAGGTATATAACCTCTTGATTTTTTGAAGTTTGGGTTAATTCAAAATCTGTTGTTTGGAGCTGTGGTTAATTATGTTTGCCAAATCAGTAACAGACAGCAGTATGAGCGAAACAAGCGCCGGCTGTAGTGAAAGTCATAACTCAGGAGATCTTAAGCTGTATACTTCAGTGGCACAAATAACTGCACAGTTAACTAGTGTTATTTGTCATTTAATATATGGGGCATGGCATCTAATGTCTGATATCTTCTTTTTCAGGATGATTTTCTCTATAGTGTCTCCGTTCTAAGTGGAATCCTTTGCACTGCCTTGGCAGTTATCAAATTTATGCTGGGAAAGGTCCTTACCAGCAGAGCGCTGATAACTGATGGTGAGTGTGAAGTTGATCCTTCTGCATTTATAGATTCTTCCAGGGAATGTTGCAGATAGAGGATATGAGTGACCCCCACAAGAGGGCAAGTGTTGGGAATACTGATGGAAGAAGACCACCAGGAAAGGGAGAAAGCCCCATATCCTGAAGAGTCTGTGGTACCCCTAGCCTCTTGCCTAGGTACCTCAGTTGAAATGGGTATTTCAGGTGAGAGGCAGTTAGTGTGTGGATAGTAAGCAGAAATAAAGTGAAGTATAGCATATAATTAATTAGGTGTGTGTTAGAGGTTAGACTACAGAGAGTGGGAGTATATGACACCAATTAATATAGCTTTGGTTAAGCCACACCTTTCCTCATTGGCTGTGCCTGGTAAAACATTTCATCCCTATGATTAAAACACAGCAAGTCTATTGCAGAAAATGCCCCCCTGCCTTGAGCAAATCACAACCATCATTCATATATACCCCCTGCGGATGTCATTTGCCACTCTTGTGCTTTTCCTGCTGCTCAGCAGAGCTGGTGGAGCATCACATGCATACAACAAAGCCTTAGCCTGCCTACTGCCTTGTACTCCTCTGTCCCTGTCCAGGGCTTGGCACAAGGTAAAGCTCGTCAACTATATCCTTAGAAGATCTGACTGGCAGTACTGTGTTAGCTCAGGTGTGTGTCACCTGACTGTTGCTGGTTTAAAGGCATGTGTTAGCAGTAGGTCCAGATACACCTTTTACTGGCAAGGCCTGAGCTTGAGTCTTCAGAATGCCACGGCCGTTTGCTCTGCAAACAAGCGAGGCCTCAGCGACGGTGATTTCACAGCACCCTACACATTTTTTATCTGCGAGCACAGGGCCATCTGAAGTGCTCTGTAAACATAGGCAGTGGGGTGTTAATGATTCATGGAATGCAGAACATGAATTATTTCCTCCACCAAGGATTTCACTTTAAGGAAATTCAGTTTTCAGCTTATGCTGGGGACACATACAGTTGCTTTATTTTAAGTAATTTAAACAGGCTCAACTTCTTTTTTCTGTGAGGTGTGAGAACATGTATTATGAGTATTTGTATTTTATATCACTTACATAAATACTTTATGAGTACTTATATTGTAATTACAAAACAAGCAAAAAAGGAATCAAAACAGCAGTGCTGGAGGTACAGCTGAGCTGCTGCCTCCCTGCAGTCGTGACTCTCTCCAAACAGACCATGCTGTTTAGGGATCCTGCCTTTACTATGGACTCTGCCACCCTAGTCTTAATGAAACAAAAATACCTGTAACCTGTGCAAAGGATTCTAGGAATGATCCTAGGAGCTACAGCGCAGTGAGTCTGACTTCCCTTCCTGGCAGAGTAAGTGAGCTTTGCCAGCCATTGCAGAACTCTCTCAGGGCAAGCAAATGACTAAGCCTCTCAAAAGAAAGAGTGTAGCTTGTTTTTGAAACAGAGTGGGTTTTTCAGACAAAATATTAGCTGAAAAATTCCTGAATAACTCCTCTCTGAACTGGTCCTGTATGATAGGGAAATCTCTTCCCCCATAATTAATCCCCCATGCTAATTATCCCCCATGCATTTGAGCTGGAGATTGCTCATTCTTTGATGCGAAGAATAAGGGAATTAAGTATACAGTTACTTCAGACTGGTTTTTATCTCCTTTTTTGCCCTTTCAGAAATACTTTAGAAAATGTAGGTGGCTGATCTTACCATGTGTGTTTAAATATCTTCTTTCACAAGATATATTTACATATACACTTGATTTATTAACAGTCAGGAAGAGACAATGTGATTCAGCAGCTGAGACAGATTTAGCACTCCCTTGAATATCTTTTTTTAGTGTTTTCTGTTTCCTGCTAATTTACCTCCTGTGATCACTGGCAGTAGACCAATGGGTTTGAGTAACAACAGCATACATTTTTATTTCTGAAAAATAGGTTTATTTTCAAAACAGCAAATTCTCTCTCACACATGTCAATGCCTATTTTCTTTTCTCTCTTTTTTTTTTTTTTTTAAGAATATGTTCATTTTAGAGTAGTACTTAACAACAATATCTCTTTAATTCACTCGTGGAAAAAGCTTTTGGCCTTTAGGAAAATAAAATCAGGAATTTCTTATCTGGAATTTTGTAACATTTCGGAGAACAAATGCAGACATGTGACGGTCAGGTGATGTCAGCCAACTTCCCTGTAGGGTTTTTGATACCTGTTTCCTCCCCAGATACAGTCACCTGTTTTTCTCCTGTGCTAACCTTATGCACAGAACAGGTGTCAGGATTAACACCTGCAGCCTTTACATGATTTCTCACCACACCAGCGAAGAAAGGGTGGATGGAAAGATATCCAGGAAGAGAAAATAATTTCCTTTGTAAGCAGCTTTTAAGTCATTTGGAACCATCAGCCAGTTATGCCAGGAAAGTGTATTATTCCTGTATAATTTCCCTAATGCATTCAATGGTGTATGCAACTCTAGGATATAGTGCAAATATATATACATATATGTTAATAAATACATTGAGTAGGGTAAAAAGCTTCAAGTGAAGATCTTTGAAATCTTCCTGTGCAAAAACCATTTTCCTTTTCATGAGCTCCTTGGGTATATTGGAGTCCAGTTTGTTCTTTTCCAGAGAAAGTGAGAGCCTTTGGTACTGTAGGATGTGGCCTTTGAAGTTCTAATGGGATATTTGCACATGTAGCAACAGAATGTAAATTATAAGAGAAGGGTCTTTGGAAGATAGCTGGGCTAGGGCAGTCATACTCAGGGCTGCAGCCAGCTGCTATTCACAGCTCAAAGCCACTTTGTTCATGATGATAAGCTACAGGAGAGATAAGGATTTGACTGCAGCAGGAATATTGATTTTTTGGAAAACTATCATCAAGAGGCAAAAGCTGTGTGAGGCAAACAGCAGCAAGAATTGGGATCTGAAACTCCGCAGAGGAGGGAAAAAATGAGGGCTGACTAAATCAAGACACACAGTACAAAGAAATAAATATGTGCAGTTATTTAAAGTAGCCAGGAGAAGTGACAGTTACTAAACACTTGTCAGACACAGAATCACAGAATATTAGAGGTTGGAAGTGACCTCCAGAGATCATGGAGTCCAGCTTCCCTGTCAAAGCAGGATCACCTGGAGCAGGTCACACAGGAATGCATCCAGGTGAGTTTTGAAAGTCTCCAGAGAAGGAGCCTCCACAACCTCTCTGGGCAGCCTGCTCCAGTGCTCCATTACTGTCACTGTAAAGAAATTTCTCCTCGTGTTGAGGAGAATACTTTGCTCAAATGAAGTGCAGAAAAGATCTCTGGCTAACTGTGAGTGAATGGCACTGCATTCTCCTTAGTGTGTGCAAGAGCTCATAGGTGCCACTGTGTGCCCTCTGCCAAAGGTCTCTACTTCTCTCTGGTGGCACCTTGTCTCCCTGCAGATTATTTCTTTGTAGGTGAGATGGCTAAAGCAGATTCCTTAAGATCTGGTTCTTCCTTTAATTATTTTTCTTTTCTCCCTTCTAGGTTTCAACTCTCTTGTAGGTGGAATAATGGGATTTTCCATCCTTCTAAGTGCAGAAGTTTTTAAACACAATTCTTCTGTCTGGTATCTGGATGGCAGTATAGGAGTCTTAATTGGACTTACAATATCTGCCTATGGAATCAAGTGAGTATGTCCTGTTAGCAGGTATTTCAGCCTGTACAGCAGATGGGCTATCTGCTTAATATAATCAGCCACAACTCTTAAAGGATTATGTAGCTCCAGTAAAATCAGTCACTGGAATTTATTAGACTAGATGTCAGTAGTGAAGCAGAGTGTGTGGAAAGGAATAAAAGATAGTCTCACCTCAGCTGGAAAGAAGCCAGGGCTTAAAAAGAAATTGAGATGATTTTTAGAAGACTTTTGTATGGTTGAATTTTGAAACAAAGGCCCTGACATATT